>NC_136239.1:3257500-3857500 GCF_053564925.1 Oryzias latipes
CACCTTACTCTTTTCCACATTCACTCTCAACTTCCTTCTGTCGCACACCCTTCCAAACTCCTCAACCAGACGTCCCAAGTTCTCTTCTGAGTCAGCCACTAGTGCAGTATCATCTGCAAACAGCAGCTGATTCACACTCCATTCGCTGCCGTCAGTATTTATCATGCTCACACCCGTACCTGACACCCTTTCATTCACCTCTTTTACCACACCATCCATATACACGTTAAACAACCACGGAGACATCACGCATCCCTGACGCAGACCAACCCTCACAGGAAACCACTCACTCATGCTATTTCCCACTCTCACACACGCTCTACTGTGTCTATAAAAACTCTTCACACCTTCCAACAATCTACCATCAATACCATACATACTCAACACCACCCACAACGCCTCTCTATCAATCCTATCATACGCCTTCTCTAAATCCATGAATGCCCAAAACACCTCCCTCCCCTTAGCCAAAAACTTTTCACACACCTGTCTCACAACAAACACCTGATCCACACACCCTCTACCTCTCCTGAAACCACACTGCTCTTCACCAATCATACACTCAGTTCCCTCCACTACCCTATTAATCAGCACTCTCCCATACACTTTGCCTACAACACTCAACAGACTAATACCCCTAAAACTACCACATTCATACTTATCACCCTTACCCTTGTACAGGGGAACCACACACGCACTCATCCAATCAAGCGGCACCTGCCCATTTGCAAAACACACATTCAACAATCTCACTAACCACTCAATCACGATCGCTCCACCACACTTCAGGCATTCCACAGCACACCCATCCACACCTGCAGCCTTTCCTACTTTCAACTTTCCCACAGGTTGCACAACTTCCCCTCCTGTAATCAACGCTTCATTCAACTCTTCTAATACATTCAGTCTACTTTCCCTTCCATCCATCCCAATCACAGCATCCCGATCTTCCTCCACATTCAGCAGCCTCTCGAAATACTCTGCCCATCTTTTTCTTACTGCATTCCCCTCATTCAACATCCTTCCATCCTCTGTTTTCACTTTCTCCTCCCTCCCCGACACTCCCTTTCGCACCCTCTTCACCTCCTTCCAAAACATTTTCTTGTTCTCTCGAAAATTAGCAGTCAACTGTCTGCCCCACCTTTCGTCCGCAGCCGCTCTTGCCTCACGCACAGCTCTCTTAGCATCCCTTTTCTTCTCCTTATAACACTCATATGACTCCCTGTCCTTTCTCTGCAGCCATACTTCGTACGCACATCTCTTCTCAACTATAGCCAACCTTACATCCTCGCACCACCATTCACTTCCCTTTCTTAGACCACCCCCAACACGTCTCACACCACACACTTCCTCTGCACTTCCAACCACTGCACTTTTGAACTGTTGCCATTCTTCCTCCACTCCAACAACCATTTGCTCCTTCACCATATTCCACTTGCCACCTAATTCCTTCTGATACTCACACATTTTCTCTCTGTTCTTCAAAACACTCACTCTCAGAACTTTTCTTGCCTCCCCACTCTTTCTCGATCTCACCCATGGCATACCCACACGCAACCTTCCTTCCACCAAATAGTTATCAGACATACCTCCACACTCTCCCCTCCTCACACTTACATCCAGCAATCTACTACATGCAACCTTTGAAACCACCACATAATCCATCAGTGCTTTGTCAATCACTCTTCCACCACTCTGCCTCACCCACGTATACTTATGGATCTCTTTCTTTCTGAACCATGTATTCCCAATCACCATCTCTCTTTCAGTGCACATTCCTATCAGTCTCTCACCATTATCATTCTTTCCAGGAACACCATGCACGCCAACAACACCCTCAATTTTCTCATCACCCACTCTAGCATTCAGATCTCCCATCAGCACTACATTCACATTTGCTCCAAATCCTTGCAAGCACTCATCCAAGTCGTTCCAGAAGGTCACTCTCTCCTCTTCATTCCTCTCACTGCCAGGACCATATGCACTCACGAACACCCACAGCTCCTTCCGAAATTTCGCTTTCACCCATATCAGTCTTGGTGAAACCTCCTTCCATTCAACCACACATCGTTTCACCTCACAGCTCACCAGCAAAGCCACACCTTCTCTTGCTCTCCCGCTCTCTACACCAGACATTCTCCCACTCACACTTCCAAACACACACTCACCCTTCCCTTTCATCTTTGTCTCACTCAGTGCTAACACGCTCATTCCCCTCCTTCCAAACATCCTTCCAATCAGATCTCTTTTGCTTCCGTCTGTACTACACCCCCGCACATTCAACGACCCAATCTTAAGGGTTTGGGGAGGTAATATCCCCTTCCCAACTCTGCCCTGTCCGTAATTAGGAATGTAGTTACAGGGGAGAGGATTCCCAGTCCTCTCGCTCCGTCCCTTTTAGTCGCCTTTTACGACACGCAGGGAATACGTTGGTAGTATTCTTTATGACCCCCCCTAACCACAGGGGGTAATATATATGTATATATATACATATATATAAACACATGCCCCCAGTGGCTCTCTCTCCTTAAACAGCCTTTCCAACATATTAAGTGTGCTGTTCCATCTTGTTTCCACCTAAGATAAGACAGCAAGCACGATTTAAAGGAGAGAAGAAAGTAACACAATAAACAACTGCAAAAAACATGTAAAATCTTAGATAAAAAAAAAAAAAAAGTTTCACCTCTTGTATTAATTTGTGCTCTTGCCTGGCCAGCTGTCGCTGCATCCCTGACAGCTTCTCCTTTGCTGTGGTGCTGGATTTAAAAAGGCCGACAATCCTATGCCCCTTACTTCGGATATCTTCTAGTTCAGGGGTTTGGGCAAGGGACTTTTTCACCACCACATTAAGCATATGTGCAAAACACATTATGTGCCGAAGTAGTAATGTATTAGCACATGCAACCATGTTGGGAGCACAGTCTGTAACCAGGCATGTCACCTGGAAGAAAGATTACAAGATGTTCACAAATCATGTATATTAGGTAGTGGGAGGCCATATTGATGAATGATCTTGTCCTTTATTGATCTGGCTCGCACCTTCCCTTTAATTCCCCATTCTTCCATGAGAAGATTTTTGGCCTCAGCCAAGTGAGCTGCAGTATGGGTTTGGGGAAACTTCAAAAGCCCCAAGACCACAGAGGCCAGCTCCACCTAGAATGAACAAAATCAAACTGAGATACATAAACCAAAGCATTGCATAAAGCAGGGGATACCTACCTCCTCGGTGATAATATGGCATGTTACAGCCAAGTAAGCGTCCATGTTAATGGATGTCCACATGTCTGCTGTAAGGCTGACAGCAGAGGCCCTGCTAACCACATCTAAAGCCTTCTCCTTTTTGGCTTTGTACTTCTCCTCCACCATTGTCCTCAAGGCCTTCCTATTAGGAATTATGTAGGATGGGTCCAAAAGGTTGACAAAAGCCTAATAGTGACAAATAAAATACAGCTTATTATGTACACAAAAACATAAATAATGTAAATGCTATATAATATTAGCCACCTTACCTTGAAGCCTTTGTCTTCAACAATTGAAAATGGTTGTGCATCCATTACAATCATATCCACCAATGCAGAATCAAGTTCTTGCTTTCTTGACACTGCAAAATATACATATGAAGATAAAAAAAAAATTAATTGTAGAAGCTGAGCCTCGATCCCACAACCTCAGCATTCTCATGTCACTGATCTTTCCACTGAGCTATCTGTTTAAGTTCTTACTTAGTGTGCCATTAGTTGGATATATTCTTATTACCAATACGAGGTGGATTGAAGGCTTGATTTGCCGACTGCGGAGTTTCAACATTATGAACGGAGCGGAGATGTCGCATCATGGAGGATGATCATTAAATGCAAATTCATGTTTGCAAATCAAACATTGCACCTAAAATAGAAATGGAAAGAATAAAAATGATTCCTTTCAACTGACAGACATACCTATAAAACTGACATAATCAGCAATGGCTACTAATAAAATAACATTAATAGTGTATTACCTTATTTGGAGAAATCAAGTTGAAATGATCCCAAGCCACAGAACGTTTTTTACCGGGTGCCATGACGTTGATTCTTACGATACATGGGAAACAACAGAACTGGTCGGGAAACGTTGTTTGGGATTCATCTGTATTTATAGACAACAGCGCGCCCTTCTGATAAAACACACCTGAGATCTGAAACCTGGTTCAGGTGAATGATGCATTTGGCGCGTCATACGTCATCAATCACGTGATCTGCGCTCGTTGACACACGCTTCGAAACATTGTGCCGAAACACTCTGTTTCATGAAGGTGAACCGCGCGCCGAAGCCCCGTGTCAAACGGGCCATCCCTACATACATATATATATATATATATATATATATATATATATATATATATATATATATATATATATATATATATATATATATATATGTTGTAAACACAATGCCTTCATTTCATGGGCCTGTAAGTAATTGGATGATTGACTTCCATGGGCAGGTGTGGGCAATGCCCTTGTTAAGTCATTTTGAATGAAGGAGATAAAAGGCGTCAAGTTGATTAGAGGTCTCCTGCTTGCATTTGGAAGATTCTGCTGTGAACAGACAACATGTAGTCAAAGGAGCTCTCCATGCAGGTGAAAAAAGCCATCATTAAGCTGAGAAAACAGAAAAAAAACATGCCAGAAATTATTAGGATTGGTAAAATAAACAGTCCTGAGAAAGAAAGATAGCACTGGTGAACTCAGCAATGCAAAAAGACCTGGATGTCCACGGAAGACAACAGTGGTGGATGATGGCAGAATCATTTCCATGGTGAAGAAGAACCCATTCACAACAGCCAACCAAGTTAACAACTCTCTCCAGGAGATAGGCAGATCAATATCCAAGTCTACCATAAAAAGAAGACTGCATGAAAGTAGATACAGAGGGTACACTGCAAGATGCAAACCAGTCATAAAAAGCATCTAAAAATGCCAGCACAGTTCTGGAAAAACATTCTTTAGATGAAACCAAAATCAACCTCTACCAGAATGATGGCAAGAGAAAAGTATGGAGAAGGCGTGGAGAAGCTGATGATCCAAAGCACGCTACATCATTGGTAAAACACTGTGGAGGCAGTGTGATGGTCTGGGCGTGCATGGCTGCTAGTGGCACTGGGACACTAGTGTTTATTGATGACGTGACACAGGACAGAAGCAGCCCAATAAATTCTGAGGTGTTCAGAGACAAACTGTCTGCGCAGATCCAGGTGAATGCAGCCAAACTGATTGGGCGGCGTTTCATAATACAGATGGACAACGACCCAAAACATGCAGCCAAAGCAACTCAGGAGTTTATTAAAGCAAAGAAGCGGAATATTCTCGAATGGCCAAGTCAGTCTCCTGATCTTAACCCAATTGAGCCGCATTTCACTTGTTGAAGACTAAACTTCAGACAGGCCCACAAACAAACAGCAACTGAAAGCCGCTGCAGTAAAGGCCTGGCAGAGCATTCAAAAGGAGAAAACCCAGCATCTGGTGATGTCCATGAGTTCAAGACTTCAGGCTGTCATTTCCAACAAAGGCTTTTCAACCAAACATTAGTAATGACACTTTTTTTCTGTAATTTCATTTGACCAATTACTTATGAGCCCATGAAATAAAGGGATTGTATTTAAAAATGCTTTAGTTTTTCACATTTTTTTTCAATCTTTTTGTTCAACCAATGGAATAAAAGCTGAAAGTCTGCACTTCAATGGCATCTGATTTATTTTATTTAAAATTCACTGTGGTAATGTATGGAAACAAAACTAGAATGTGTCTGTCCAAATATTTATGGTCCTGACTGTATATCTATATCTCTACATCTATATATATCATGCCTATGCGATGTAAAATGTAATGCGTGTCAAAATAGAAGCTCACTACGTTTGTACAAGTCTCTCTGCCTCTATAGCATTGTTAAAGTATTAGTTTGCCACATTTAAGGTGCCGGTTTGTGAGAATTTTGGTCTGACATCATACCTGTCCGTGGGGCAAAAAGGTTGGGGATCGCTGGTCTAAGAACTCCTTCACAGTGGTAATCAGATGTAGAGAACTACATTACCCTAAAAACCATGGCTGGTCTGTAAAAAATATTGGTGTGGGGATGGCTGGGCATTCTCCCTCCTTCCTTTCACATTCCATCATCCATTTTAGAGGAACATGGAGACTCACTTGAGCACGGGTGTTAGCTCGCCTCTGCATAGATGGTTTGCGTGATTGGGTGAAGTGTTTCACACTGGTTGGTTTGGGGGCGTGGGTGTGTGGGCATTATCTGTGTTGTGCATGTTGACATGTGAGCATTTTTTGAGCCAACAGATGTGGTTGTGAGGTTTGGGTGTGCGTGTGTGGACGGGCCCCGCCCTTAACTTTTATTGCATCTGAGCCTCACTGTAATCAGTATAACCATCCAAAGAGTTGCTGCTTTACGCTGCTTCATGGTTTTACCCCCCCCCCCCTATAATCACCCTCCCATTCCCCACTCTCTAATATCCCTCTCTCTTCTTCCCCCCTTTCCTTTTCCGTCCGGTCCAACACAAAAGAGTTTCAAATATGATTAAAATGAATAAAGTTTGGCCTTGATTACAAAAGGGGGGACGTACCTCTGGTTTGTCTGAAGATTCCTAACCCCTGTTGTTAAAGTAGAATATGTCCAACACAAGAGCTTTCATCTGTTTGCCCAGCTGTTGGACAGGACAAGTTAAAAAAAAAATTTTGGGGATGTATTTGTGTTGCAACTAAACTAGGGTTGCCCAAATCCAGGCCTCAAGGGCCGGTATCCAACTCGTTTTTCAACCAACTTGCCATTAAAGGCTCCTTATTGGCTAAACACACCTGAACCAGGTAATCAACGGCAGATGAGGCAGGATTTCTGGAAAATGAGCAGGAAGTCAACCCTTGAGGCCTGGATTTGGGCACCCCTGAACTAAACCAAAACCTTTTTATGTGTAATATTTTCGAGTTGTCATTTTCCTCTCTCTCCTGTAATTTTTTTTTATAAAGTTTTCTAAAATATCTTTTGAAAAAAACAGTCTGTAGTCCAGTATTTTTTATAACAGAAACAAGCTGACATAAAAAAAATGTGGGTAGCAGAAAGTATAGCAAAAGACATTTGCCATGAAACATAACTATCTGGGTGTGGCAACCCACTAAGTGGGTGTGGTAACATTACCTATTACCATAACATAAATGCATTGGTCTAAAAGCACCCACAGCCAGGGTAATTCTTGATTCCAAAGTCCATGTTGGCTTTAAAGGCAGTATAGGATTCCAAAAGAGGAAACTTTAAAATGTTGGCACAGGTATTCGCCATTGGGAATGTTGACGTTGAGAAAGATTGGAACTGAAGGCGTGGCAAAGGACTATACCAGGAGGAGGCACGCATATAAAATCTGCAGTGAAAATGAACACCTCCAAGGTCACAGAGCTGTCATCTTTTAAAACTAGATGGCATATAAAAACATTGACTGTAAAAACCTACTATATTAAAGGGCCTACATCATGCAGAATCAACCTTTTTGAAGTGTATTATAATATTAATTACTCTCAAAAAACAACCTAAGCGTTATTTTGATCTGTTCACACATTTCAGTCAGACAACTCATGTAGGAATACTATTTATTTCACATCTTTTGTCTTGCTTTCACATTCCTTTATAATTGGCATTTCACATTCTTTTAGTTTGGCACGAGATAAATTTCCATAAACTTTTGGGTAATAACTACCCCCAACACCAAATTCATCAAGGTTGGGTATAATTAAAATATATATCTGTGTGTAATCAGATGAGGTATGTTTCGGAGGCATTCCATATTCAGACTTACAAGTATGACTGCTATGTGTGACCATTGACTGCTGGGCCGCTCCCTTTCGAGTACAGCGTCAAACACCAACCTGTAAGACGACACAACTTAACATCCAAATCCGAAGCTTCCACTGGCATCATATGATAAAAGCTTAAGTGACATGCATAATTTAGAAGCTTCCATCTGAGTACTGTGAATGAGCTTAATGCTATAATTTTGATGCTTCCATCCGGCATACTATGATACGAGCTAAAGTAACCTCCAATTTCAAGCTCTCCATTGTATACCGTAACACAGCTTAAGAACATCCTAATTTTGAGGCTTCCACCTAACAATATAGTTTTCAAACGTCTATAATCCAAGATTTTGTATGCCGTTCTGATGCTAAAATATTGGTTGATTCAAGTAAGAAAGCTCGTTGAAACTCGGAGGAGGTTAACCGCCCCATCACTTTCAGTGCAGAATAGGTACGTGGAGTGCAGTCGTCGTTGCAGCTCCAGATCAAGGAGTGCAGGGGCAACGATCTGCAGGGAAGCTGCAAGACAAGCAGAGACTGTGGAACTTAGAAGCCATCCGACTTTGTCGAGGGTTTTACATCATCCGCCAGAAACTGAATTGCTGACCGGGGAGTGTGGGTCGCAGGCTCAGGAAGCGATGCATAGATAAAGACAAAGCAGTATTAGTCTTGGCAATGAATATATACATAAATTAGAACTGATAAGTTTAAAATGCTTAAGATAAAGGGAATAAAAGTGCTTTTAAGAACAGTTCTGAGAAGGAGAAATCAAGTAGTGAGTTTAAAGAGAAGGTTCTATTTGTGTATTCATCATACCATAGTAGACCATCAGAGCACAGATTCCAACAAAAAAACGACAGTTAATATGGAACCTGCCATAATAACACCAGAAATTCTTTTTTTTACATGCACCAATGGTAAGAAAGAAGTAACATTTCATCATTTCCGGAGGCAAGCACCTTAGGAAGGCCATTGAGGAGCAGGCGAATAGAAGGGTATCCAAGGACCAAGGAGACTAGGAAGATGAGGAAGGTCGCAATCCCACGCAGCAATGGACAGCAGCTTTGCTGGATTTGATGTTTTGTACTAGATATCAGCGGTTCTCAAATAGGTGGACAAGAAGAGCACAAATAACCTAAATATTAATTGGCAAAGGGGTGCCTGGATACCGCAATGAAGAACAATTCGAGATTTATGAGGGATCATAGGTTCCGATAGTAAACTGGCTAGTCGAGTGTCATCTGTTTGAAAGCAGGGCAGACTAAGGATTGGTTTGCGACAGAAATTTTTACTCTTGGAACTGAAGCTAGAGAGCGTCAGTGATAATTCTACAGCCAGGATCAAACAACTCGTAGTGCAAGTTATTTAAACACTAAACCAAGTCAAACGATGATGCATTGACTATTTATCAATGCACTTCATAAAAAAACGACCTTTGTAATAATCTCTACGGCTGAATTTTCTCAGACCCACATGATCCGTGAATGAACCATTAGAGCTGTATATTTGGGTTAGCGACCAAAATTTCCGGCGGCAGGACATCCATAAACCAGTCTTCATAAAATGTTTTCCCCTAAATCAACAGAGGGCGCAGCCTCAGAACACCGAAGAACTGAAACAAACACTGTTAAAACAAAAACACACTAAGCATTGAGAATTAGAGACCAGAAAAGCAAGACAGAAACATCCAGAACAACAGGAACACGGGGGTCCAGGTCTGAACTACCCAGAACAAGAAAACAAGATGACGGATGACCTAGGATTATAATGCACATAGCAAAATTCAGGTGGCCCAACAGCGACAAATTCTTATTTATACAACCAAAGATCTAATAAACGATGTGCTGCACAAACGCGAGGGATGACATAGTGGCAGAGAGGCATGCATCAATAAACCAGAGATCCATGGCAGAAATAAATCCAGATGGGCGTAGGACCATACGTCTTACTTAAATAAAGCGGAAACCCAGATTCAAAAACTAGTCGCAACCACGGCGTTGCAAAAGACCGGTGACAAGGAGGAAAATAAAACACAGAGAAAAGATCAAGAAGATGCAAAACAAAGGGGCGCCATTAGGATTACACCAAGCCCAGCACAGGGCTTCCGAGAAATGAAGTAAAAAAACATGACTGATACGACAGCCAAAGGTAAACATACCTAACACTTCGAGCCCCACCTAAGGCCAGAAGACGCCACTGGGAGGTATGGAGAGGCAGAACAGTGAGAACATCAACAAAATCAGCTTCCCCAGCCATGCACTGCATCCGGTGGAATTAATCATGGAGATGGCAAGGTCACCCAAAGTGCAAAAACAAAAATCGGAAGGATCACGAGGAATTCGGCTGCTGAAAGCCAAAATGGATGAACCGAGGCGCCGACAGTTCTCACATAATCGCGTCAAACATGAAAACGTCCGAGTGGCCACCTTAGGGCTGACTCAATAAATGGAAAAAATGGGGCCCTGGAAAGAGCTCATCACAAAGCCCCCCCACAAACCAGCCATAAATCCCTAAACAAACCAGAGAGAAAATAACAAAATATCTGTTAGGTTGAGAAGACAGGGCCACGTACAAAACTGACACATTCACAATGGGGCTGATGTGAGTTCCCTGAAGGCTAGGGCTGGACTCCCTGGGGAATACAGAGCAGTGTGGCTGTCCACAAACCAGCCGGCCCCAAGGGAGAAACGGTGGAGCAGAACCAGACATCTGAGCGTGCAGTCGTGATGACACGAGGATCGCTGTTCCTGGACCAAGTGAAATAAAATGAGAAAGGAGCCACAGACGCTGCATAAAGAGACCAATGTTGAGTAAAATGTCCACAGATGAGACAGCTCCATAGACTGACCAATCCAAAAATGCAATTATTAAATGTACACAGCTTTAACAGAAAAGAAACAAAAAAAACACCACAACAAAGCCAGCACCGAATGATGGCCCACACAGTAGAAACTGAACCAGGTTTTGAAGAGAACGCACCATGTACTTTTAACAAAAGGACTGCAAGTCCCAGGGTCCTTAGGGGCGTGACGTCACCGATGTCCTGGTCGAGCAGGAAACGGGAAGAGCCGCAACTCGGAAAAACCACAACACAGAAGCACGAAAGATGACCGCAAGCCGTAACCAAGAGATTCCGGCGATCACGGCACTCCAGAAGGCCAATACATCTCTCGATCGAACACCACTGACAACCAGAATACTGCAGGATGCTTCCTCTGCAGGTTCATGCCGGAGACGCAAGGACCGAGGTGCCAAAAGACGCGCCGGGACAGCTGTTGAACAGCCGAAAAAGGAGGGGCAGACGCGCGGAGACAGACTCCCTCACACCCGAAGAAGGGGAATCGACAATCCGAAAAGAACGGGGGGAGGACATCATGACGCTGAAAATGATAAGGAGAACAGCGAGCATGGAGAACCGGCGACAAACGCAGCGCTGCAGTAAAGGAGAATGTTATACTCTTTGTGCACCTGTTGATGACACACCAAACATGGAGGTTTTGCATTCAACTCTATGAACAAATAAAACTCTGTCCATTCCTCCTGGAAAGCACAGCACACCACTTCAACCTTTTTGTTCTTTTTGACAACATCTTGGTCATTACTGTGTCACTACTGATCATTCTTATAGCAATGCAACAGTGGGGGGGCTTGCGCAGAATCAAACTACATCTTACTCAGACTCGGAGCTGTCAGGTTTTGCTTTTGGCACATGCGGATATTTGCTGTTTCACCTGTTTTGCTTTTCTTCTGCTCCCCCTAGTGGCGGGATTGCGCATTTCAGTTATTTCTTTAAAAAATGTAACGTGTAAAAAAAGAAACATGCTTTTTTTTTTTAAAAAAAACGTCATAATAATGGTTTCCTGTTCATGACTGGGCTGGACTGAGCCATCTGGGGGGCTGTATGTTTGACACCCTTGATGTAGTCCCTTATAACACTTAACCTTTCATAATTTGTGTGTATAAAAGAAGACAAGGAAATTGTGAAACCTTCACAATCAAGATAGTCTGCCCAGTAAATCATGTCTTTGTCTTTCTGAGCACTTATGTTGCTTCCCTGTTGACTTAGTACTGGCTGGAACAGACTTTCTATCTGTTCAGCAGACAGCTTCACATCAGCATGACAGAGAGCAGGAACCAGGACTGTCGGGTGCCGCTTCGGGGCTGTGAGGAACTGCAGACTTTCACGTCCAGCCTTGAATCTAAAATACGAATATTACGTGCATCACGTAAAAGTAAGTAAGCAAGAAAAAGGGACAACAGCAACTTATTTTTGCATAATTAAGTGACAACAATGAAATATGAAAACCTAGCTCTCGATTGCAGTGCTGTTCCTGTGGATGATGTACCACTTCAGATACTCCTCTGCAATTTTGTTTTGTTTGCATGGCCTGACATGACTGAAGCACCCAGCAGTGTGCAACATGGCGGTGTTCTCTAACATCAAGTACTGAAGAATTTCGATTGAGGGTGGATTCGGAAACTTTTATTTTTCTTTCAAATTAAATACAGTTTTTAACACTGAACAGGACAAATATGTCTGCATTTATCTTTAATGCAGAGAAAAAAGATAATCAACAAACACTTGAGTACTATATTCTTCAATTATGCTGATAGGGGCAGCCGTGGTGCAGCGGTAGGGCGGTCGACCTATGATCGTAAGATTGCAGGTTCGATTCCCACCTTGCATGCCCATGTGTCGAAGTTCCCTTGGGCAAGACACTGAACCCCACCTTGCCTCTGGAGGGAGGTTGGCGCCAGTGTTCGGCAGCGGAGCCGCCGCCAGTGTGTGAATGTGTGTGTGCATGGGTGAATGGGACTGTGACTGTAAAGCGCTTTGGGCCTTTGAAAGAAAGTAGAAAGCGGTATATAAGTATACGCCATTTACCATTTGATATATTGAATATTTTCCATAACATGGTTTTAGAATAAGCACTTGTCTTTTATCACTTCTCAATAAAGATACTCTGTCATATTCAAAGAGGCTCATCAGAAAGTGTTGCTGGATGACCAAGTGCAGGAACACCAGCAGATGGGGATCTTCCCCATGATGACATCATCCACTGATATCCCCTCAGAGATCGTTGAAGGGTTTCCAGATGTTTGCAACATTGACTTTTTCAGCAATATTCCAGTTTTTTGAGACACTGAGCTTGAAGGCTTTATTGTCCGTTTATTAGAATCAGAAATGTTGAAAGACGCAAAGGCAGATTCTAGAGCAGTTTATTTAGCTGACACGGTGTAGTGGTTAGCACTCTTTTTTTTTAATATATCTATCTATATATATAGATAGATAGACAGATGTTTTTATGGATTTCGGAATCTAAATGAAGAGACAGAGTACTACACGTTTCAAATATGAATTTAATTATAAAAATGTTAATGCCACAAGGATAATTTGAATGGGTTAAGTGGACAAAACTCTCTTTACTCATATTTTACAATTTCACATTCTTCTATCAAGTATCCCCATACCTCATTTAGGACTTTCCCCATCTCCGCATATGTCATGTCTTCTACAGTTGCCTTGAAACTGTCCTGCCCTGAGAAGTAACTGACTAGATCCTGTGACAGAAAATTGGGGCCCAGTCCACCATGTAGAATGGATACAGCAATCATATTCCCTGCTAAATAATACCCATCTTCTAGGATAGTGGTCCAAGAAAATTCAGAGTTAAAAATATTAAATCACTTTCCATATTAAAAAAACACTGCATGGCTGAAATGTTTTTTCTTTTCTTTTAAGATATTGTACAAAACAAAACCTGTTGAATTGTGGTCTACGTAGCGTCTCTCCACAGGTCCATCAATATGGGTTGTTTCTTGAGCTCTTTCATCAAAAGTGAGAGGACTTTTCTCTTCGGGCAACCTGTATCCATACCTTCTTCAAGTGATACTTCATTGTCAGAGAATTCCACCAGGATGTTTTTCTTCTCTGAGAATGTTGCCCTTTTAAATCATCTGACTGCTCCGTTCCAGATGTCAGAGCGACAGATGTTAGATATGCTGACAGTCAATATCAAGTGCCAGGTTTGCAGTTATCTCAGAAATTGATGGGTTATCAACAATGTCATCAGATAAATCATTACCATGTTATATGGTACACGATAGCTGACATTGTTTTCTAGGAAAAATAGCAACCACAGTTGAATTGAGCGTTAACGTTTCTTCAGTCTTCCATATCATTTTTACATCTTAAAATACATTTGCTAAATTTAAACATATCACAATTTTACAAATTGTTTTACTTTTTTAGATCAGGTATACATTTATTCCAACACATTAGATAGATTAAATTACTACAACTCCCCGTACAGAATGAAATAATACCGGTACTATAAAAACTAAAGTTAAACAAATAAATAGTGACAAATAAAGTAGCACAATAGTGCTGAAAAATATATCAAAATATATTGTAAGTGTTTTAGATTGGTCAAAATTTATTCATTTATTTTTCTAACTCTAGAAATGATGACAAATTTGAAAGCACAAATCCTACTAACAAACTGAGCTGAAATTATACAACATTTTCACATAGAAATACTTACCATTGATCATAAGCTCATATAGGTCTTTCATTCAGTCCAGACACTTTCCAGCCTGATCTGTTAATTGCTACCTGGGATGAATGACATGTGTATGCCACGTGGATGTTTTTTTTCCAGGTCTGGCAATAAACACAACAGCTTTGTGTCCCAGAGTATTCAACTTTTCCACCTAAAAAAAATTGTTACATCATCAGTAATAACTATGCGAAGTACAATTGCAGATATAAAAAACCGATGCCTCATCCAAAACAGGTGTAGTGGTTTTGTTCTTCCTGTGGTTTTGCAACCAAGTCTCCTTCTTGGATGAAAACTTTTCCAGTTTTGTGACAAGCTTTTGCTTCATTGTTTGGCATAATTTGCACGTCTTTGTTGCCACGGCAATCACAGCTTTACAGGTGATACAAAGCTCATTTTGACCAGTTGAAATTCAGTAAAAAGGCATTCTTTAAGAAGTTTACTAATAAAGATGTCATTGGAATGAAAAAAAACAATTTGTGTGTGTGTATATATATATATATATATATATATATATATATATATATATATATATATATATATATATATATATATATATAATATATGTTTCTCAGTACCTGCAGCCCAATTTTTAACATCACACACCCATTGCTGGACAGTGTCTTCTTGTATCGACAGCTCTTTAGATAGCTGATCAAGATCTGCTTATGCCTCAGAAATCCTTTGTGCGGTCTGTCAAAAGCATTGCAACATTGTTGAGCAGTGTTTGAATGAAAGAAGTCTAAGAATCATGGAAAACGGATGTCTAGTTTTTACCTTGATGTATCTTTTAGCTAGCGTCCGGTCAAGCTTTTCCACCTTCCGCTTGTTCCATCCAATGGCCTGGATCGTAAGGATATCTGTGTGTACTTCAAGCACAATATATATTAGCCCAGGATAAAAAAAAAAACATTACATTTTTATAATCTACTCACCAGCTTTGGACATGTATTTCGAACATATGGCTGCCCAAGACAGGACGCTGTTCACTTGCTCAACCTCCTCCCCCATTGTTATTTCTGCTCCCTATTGGTTTCGTTTTCCCCACTGCAACTGCAACAAATGTGATTCGTTTCTGTTAGCATTAAGTTTAATATCTGGAGTGATAGTGCAGAAGAAGTTGCAATCATTACCTCACACATCCAGGAATGTGCTTTAGCATGCATGATTTAGAGGAAATGACGCATTGTCAACAATTCCTGTACTGTAGTTCAGGAAAGTGGCGCACAACCCTTTGCAGATATGGCCAATATTTGCACACCACATCGGAGCAGAAAAACCCTACATTCTGTGCAGCAAGTTGTTTTTGAAGAAAGACAGGATATGCAAAAATTTCTCCACGGAAAATATTAAGTCCTTTCAACAAGATCCCGCGACGGCTCTCAGCAACCTCAACACCTTCCTCATCCACTTTGCTGGTAGATTTGTGAGAGGACTCTCGTGCTGCTACCCACTCCTGTTCCACATCTTCCCTTTCCAGGGTTCTATTACAGATGACCAAAAAAATATACAAATGGGATTTTTTTATTTTTTTTTATATTAAGATGCATTTAATATTTTCAATGTGAAAAATTTAAGGCATACACTTTTAAAAAAGTAGACTTTACATGTCGTGTTGCACCATGGATATAGTCCACAAAAGAAGCCACCTCTGTATCTTTTGCCATAAAAACACCATCAAAAAATCCATCAGGTCTAATGGAAAAAAAAAACACGTTAAAATTACATACATATCCATTAAAATTAAACATAACATTGAAAATGTTTACCCATACCCTGGTTGGCTTCTGAAGCGGAAAGGTTTGCGGTTCCCATCCACTGCAACAGCCAACATGGAAGGGGTGCATGCTGGGCACTTAAAGTGATGCACCTGAGACAGCCTCTCCACTTCAAATTTGGCATAAGACCACTCCTAAAAAGATTTCTGCATGGTGTCGCCACATATTTTTCCACTCTGGTTTAAAACAAAAGGGAAAAAAATCATGGAAAAAATGAAAGATATAACAGTCGATGAGAACCACAGTTGTTGCCTCAATTATGCAATTTACTCGACCAAAGACATGGTGCGCTGTTCAAGCATTCCTTGACATTCCTGGTGCAGTAATTATAAGATCTTCATATGATGTGAACAAATCCACTGTATAAAAGAAAATAAATAAGTAAAAGAAATAAATCACATTGTTTTAAAGTATAACTTTGAAAGACAATTATTTTGAAGAAAAAAAAAAGAATACTACCATTCATTCCAATCTCTGTTTGACCAGTAGAGCAGTCACAACAGGGAAGGACGACAGGCAAAAAGCATGTTTGTAAAAGTAATCAATTCATATTAGTGAAAAGATTATAAAATATTATCTGCAAATGTGTTTTATTTCTCAAAGGAAAAAAATGCATCTTTTTTCCTTTAAAGATTTCAACCAAGCATTGTGGATTGGTTTTGATTGATTTAACAAATTTAAAAGACCCATGTGACTGTAATGATAAAAAGTACCTCTTTCGTGGTAAGTAAATTTTACTCCCTCTTACTTGGTGGGAGTGGCCTATAAAATCCCTCTACCATCGCTGATCGATTTTTAAGTGCTCTGTTGTCATGTACAGCCAGATCACACGACGCACAATGAAGTGGTCTTGGCAAACAGTCGTGACACACTATTACTGCAACCCGAGAGCGACAGTGATGGCATTGTCCCTCTTTGGGCTTCCCAGATTGCAACATCCGATCAACCATAAAAGGTTTCAACAATGTCCCCTTTTCCATGGATGAAGCTTTCCTAGGCGTCCAGTGTGATGGAGTGTTCTTCAGAACACAGTGGATCTAGAAATGGCAGTCGCAAAATGCTTGTATCAATTACATTGTCACCTTGTGAAATTGAGGACATCATATTCGCCTTTAAAATTTCTTTTTTTTTTTTTTAAAGTAATGAACATGGTGTCCGAATTTTAAAATCCAACCACTAGATATTCCCGCACTATATAGTTTTTTAATAGTTATGGATTGGGAGGAATTCACACAGCAACTTTTTACAAAGAACAAAAAAAAATTTAGGTTGACTATGTTGATCGATTACATTTTGATATACTTTAAATTGTTCTCAGAAAAAAAGTTCTGAGGACAACTGTAACAATAATTTACCTATATCTTGAGAGGGTTCTGTAGAAGTTTCTGTCACACTGTTGTCCACTAGTAGATGGCATGCATGATGGGTCTACAGTTAGACTTTGAGCCATTGTTGGAGTTCCTGAATGAAATAAGAGCATGAGTAAAGAAAGAATTCTCTGCCAGACATACGGGTACTTCACTTTTCTGGTTGCTTAGCAACCTAGAGCTGAAACAAATGCTTATTTTTGGATAGTGCACTAAGAAGAAAGTTATAGCAGTTTTTCAATCCTAGCCACATTACTCAAAATCCAGAACTTCATAATTGAGACAAGATTAATAACACATTAAAGGTAATTAATGTGGTCATTGGAACGGTGTAAGTAAACCCTTGTTTTTCGCGGGGGTTACGTTCCAAAAAGAGCCCGTGATAGGCAAAATCCGTGAAGTGGAAACCTTTTTTTTTTCTTCCAATTATTATACAATTAAATACTCTATTATACATTGAAAAGAAAGAACAAAACATTTTACAGGCTCAAGCATTTGTTTCACAAATAAAAGTACTTTAGAAACGTTTTTTTCAACAAACAACTTCTGTACTGTACTGTCAAATAATACTTTTAATCATCAATGTGAACAGAAGGCTTCAAATCGCTGAGATTAGCCCCGCCCACCGCGACCCAAATTATTGGATTAAACGGGAGAAAATTTAAAATGATTATGAAAAAAATACAAAGTACAGTCAGACAAATAGTGACTCAGGTGTATTTCACTGCTCGGACTGAGCCGCTGCATCCTGACTCCGCTCTGCAGTGTTTTCTTCTTTTGAATCCGCGGTGCAGGTGTGTTTGATCGAGAGAAGAATAGTGATAGGCAGTTGTTGTCGCTCTTTTTTCGATGGGTTTTAGAGAAACTCGATAGTGCTTGAGAATTTGCACGTGCGTAATATAAATTTGGCAAGCTGTTTTACGTACGTGTACATATTAAACTGCAACGTTATTGACGCACAGGTAGAGAAGAAGCAATGTGACTTTTTAGCCAATCAGAATGCAGAACTGCACGATGCAAATCCGTGAAGTAGCGAAACCGTGAAAAGTAAACCGCATTATAGTAACGCAGCCGCAGGCTGTTTACATTACAAAATATAGTTATAATGTCATACACAATGTCACTGGTTATATAAATAAACGTTTCTCTTTTTTTCTTTTTTACAAAATTCAATAAAATATAACCCACCTTGAATTCTTCTAAAAGCGCGTCTGCGAGAAATAAAGCGTCATCGACTTCGTCCTTTACCGGCTCCATGATCCAAAAAGTATTTAAAACTCCAGGAGGTTTAAATAAGTAGTGGGCGTCACCATTTAGTCGCGCAACCTTTGGACAAACAAAACAAGCCTGCTATGTGAAATTATTTGTTGTTTAAATTACTCAAATGACATGTGGTTACACTAATGTTTAATTTGTTTGAACTAAAGATGGATCTGTAAATATGAAAAAAAAATGTAGCTGTAGAGGTAAAGGACGCTGGTTTTGACTGGTATTTGTATTTTCTATAGAAAACATTTTATTACTGTAAAACTAATCAATGTGGTGTCCATTTCTCGCAGTAAAAGCAATTAAAATGAATCATGACAAATCATGAAAAACGTTTCACAGAGTGAAAAAAGCAAACTAAGAACTGCATTTTTATGAAAGCCTTCTGAAAGTAAATGGTATATTTCTTGCTAGAAATGTTGTCAAAATAAAGATTACACAGCGAGTCACCCCACCTGTCTGATCGTGAAGTTTGCGGATGACACAGCTGTGGTTGGACGCATCTCCAACAACGATGAGTCTGACTACAGGCAGGAGGTGGAACATCTGGAGAGCTGGTGCAGAGACAACAACCTCTGCATCAATGGGAAGAAGACCAAGGAGATGATCGTGGATTTTAGGAAGGACAGATGCCCCCCTCCCCCCATTCACATCGGAGGGGACGCGGTGGAAGTGGTTTCCAGCTTCAGGTATCTGGGCGTGCACATCTCCAGCGACCTCACCTGGAGCACCAACACCTCCTGCCTGGTCAAGAAGGCACACCAGCGCCTTTATTTCCTGAGGAGGCTCAAGCGAGCTGGGATGGGGATCCCAGTCCTGACCTCCTTCTACAGGTGTGTGGTGGAGAGCGTCATGACCTCCTGCATCACGGTGTGGCACGGCAGCTGCTCTGCGGCAGAGAGGAAAGCTCTGCAACGAGTGACCAAAGCTGCACAGAGGACTGTGGGCTGCAGCCTGCCGTCCACCACTGACATCTATACGACCAGATGCAGGAAACGGGCCTCTCGCATCCTGAAAGACCCCACCCACCCCTCACACCCTCTGTTCTCCCTGCTCCCCTCAGGCAGGAGGCTGAGGAGCATAAAGAGCAGGACCACCAGACTGAGGAACAGTTTCTTTCCTGAAGCAGTCAGACTGCTTAACTCCGGTTGATCACTGCACCCCCCCCCCTCTATGGACAACAAGCTAATTCCCAAGTGCAATATCACAGGGCTGTGCAATACTTAACATAAAATACTGTGCAATTTGAAAAATACTTCTGTGCAATACTCATCAGGAACCACACCATAACAGACTGATATTTTACTGACATTATTATTGATATATATTATTTATGTCTGAATGTAAACGGCTGGCCCGGGACCAGAGAGCCTAATTTCGTTTTATCATGATAAAATGACAATAAAGTTTCCTGATTCCTGATTCCTGATTAGTCCTTAAAACATCTTGTTTTGTGAGATGTTCTACCGAAAAATGAACGAGCATCCGCCATGTTTTTTGTTCACGGCAGGCAAAACCTCAGAAGTCACGTGACCCTGAGAAGGCTAATAGAAAATGAATAGGTAATTGAAACGTATGTATCTCACAATTTAGGCGCCGTTTTTGTAACACTGCTACACTGGTCCACATGGACAAACATGGCTACTACACATTTTAGGATGAGACTGGGTTGCTCTCCAAGATACTCAACTAAGCAACGGATGATGATGTCCGTTCTGCCTTAGACATGATGCTATTGAAAACAAAAACAAATTTTACTGTAGAAAAAACAAAGTAACTTATTTAACACAAATACATACATGCATAACAGCAAATACAGATGTATACAGGAAAATACCCATAGGGAATGTAGGACTCCAACTGCATTTGTAACATTGTGGTTTGTACAACTTAACATGAATTTTATGTTGAAAAGATGAAAAGAGAGTCCATCCCTAGTGCATGTATTATTCAGTGGGTCCACAAACTCTCTGCTCAGTGGGAGGAATTTTCCGCCTCAAGACTGGACCTGTAAATCTTTTTTTTTTTTTTTTGAAAGAAAGAAAGTTTACTTTATTAATCCCACAATGGGGAAATTGTTGTCTGCATTTGACCCACCCCCCGGGGGAGCGGTGAGCTGCAGACGAGCCGCGCTCGGCAGACGAAAGCTGGCTGGGATTGAACCGCCAACCCTTCTGTGTTTCAGTGATGAAAGTCTTCCGGGAATTCCCGGAAATCCGGGTTTTTGAGCAAACCGATCGTATCTTCCGGGAAATAAAGACCTGGGGCCTCATTTATAAACATTGCGTATGCACAAAAGAAGGCGTACGCCACTCTCTACGCAATAATTCACATTTCTAAAAAGCAAACTTGACGGGAAAATGTGCGGTCCTTCACGCAAGCTCTGACCCAGGCGTACGCACAAAAACAGGTGAAATGAGAAACGGCGACACCGTCGGCAGATGGAAGAAACACGTGAAAGTGAAAATGACAATACTGCCTCTCAGAAATAACATGAAGACTTCACAAAGCAAGTCTTACAATTAACAGCTACACCAACACCCGTTTGATCGATCAGCAGTGAAACATAAAAAAAAATCAAACGAAAATTACAACAGAAATTCAAATGAACACTTATTTGCAGAAAGAAAAGTGAAATATGTTCTGCAATATTGGCATGTTGTGCAATTCATCCTCATAAATAATAAAGTTAACAGAACGAAATAATGTACAAAACTGATATTCTCGTCAATGTGTCCATCTGGCAGAGCAGGTGCAATTAGACAGACAGACAGAGAGATGCATTAATTGTCCACTGGGGAAAGTGGTTTTCATAGTAAAACATTTCTTCATAAGCTACGGAATTATGGTATTCATGCATATGCCTTTAGTTTGTTTTATTTTTGATAAAACAATGTATGGCGTATGTCTCAACCATTCAGAAAGCAACAAGAAATTACATTTGCTGAACAATTTCCCATTTCCACGTCGATTATTATCGACATCTGTAGCTTGTCAGATGTAATTAAATGGAGGGAAATAAAATTCCCCATCACAATGCGTAATGACGCACAATGGCTGATCTTGCGCTCTTAGAAGATGTGGCAAATGGAAGAATTCGGAGTGAACGCATCTTTAGACAGCAAGAAGACTTGCTGGCAAACGAGGACGAGTGGCTTATGAGCCGGTTCCGACTTCCTCGAGCCGTCCTCTTGGACCTCTGCGGGCTTTTGGGCCCGGCGTTACCGGAGCACTCGGAGGAACCACGCGTGTCACCCAATGCATCTGCCCCCCCCCCCCCCCCCCCCGGTGGTAGAGACACTCTGGCGATGGAGCGCTAGACGTTTTTATGCCTCGACTTTGATTTCCGACTATTTCTTTATTATTTCGGCCACGGTCCGAGGTTGTGAGGCTACAGCATTTATGGCGTCTGCCACCGTTTGCCACTCACATGCCTTTTTGGCATTAGTAATGTCCACACTGTGCCCTCCAAACAACATTTTTCTCCTCTTTTCCACCTCGCCAACGATAACTTCTACTTCACATTGAGTGAAGTTACGTTTTTTTGATTTCCTCTCTGTGTTTGCCATGATCTCGCAAGACATGAATATTAATTTTTGGGCGTTTCACGGACTATTTATGGGCAACTATAGGCGTGTCATGAAGCCGCAAAAGCTGCGCAGCATTTAGAATTGGTTGTGATTTATTAAGGTAAAGATGCATAGGATGTGCGTGCGCACGGTTTTATAAATCCGAATATTTCTGTGCGTACGCACGTCCTATGTTTCATCCGTACGCCACTTCTGACGCAAATCCTACGCAAAGTTTTATAAATGAGTCCCCTGATCTCTACGGTCATATTGCTTTCAGGATGAAAAATTGTCTGAAATCGGCGAATCTTTGCTTTATTTTCTATATTTCTCCGTGGGCGCGGCTATCTTGTCTTCGTGGACTAATTGACCAATGACGGGACGTTTTAGTTGCTTTCGGATGCGTCGACGGCTCTGATTGGCTCTGTCTGTACCACTTGGTCAGCGTGACGGATTACTTAGAGACCAAAACTGGCGGACCCACGCAAAACGTTCACAAATAAATCTGAAGAGTTTGCGATCAAATATGTGTTAAAATAATGGCGGGCATCGTAATTATTGAGCGTGGTCACGACCTCAGTTGTGAGAAGTAGATAAACAAATTCAAGTGGACTTAGCTGGAGGAAATAGACAAATATGGCGATTTCTTTTTAACGTACATTCATTCGCAAGACAAATGTTGGAGGTGGGTAGAATTTGTGTCAGAATTTCACTCTCCGTTCTAATACAATTAGTTATGGTGGAAATTATGCAGAGATTAAAACATGATTAGAAATTGTTTGAAATTGCCATTTATGTCATGTCTGTGAATGGTTTGTATGTACCATTTGTAGTAGTTTCTGGGATCTTCTCCTTCTTCTTTTTTTATTTCTTTGATCAGTGCCCCATTGACCAGGAGAACCCCCCCTTGTAGGTTTTCTTGATCTGACTGCAGAATAACCGACCACATTGATCAAAACTGAAACATTTGAATACATCCCTCTGCAGTATCAAACACATCCAGCATCACTGCTTTGGATAACCAACCTTCTTGGTCTGGCAGTGATGACTATGCTGCCTACCTTTCCATTATGGGTGCCATCTCAGACCCCTCCTCTGATGAAGAATTAAAACAGGCAATACAGGCTAGTCTTGAGAGCCATGTGTTAGTGGTCATTTTCTAATTGTTTAATATTTACACATGCACCTTTGTCACGTATTTGTTGCAAACCTTACAAATAACCGATTTCCAAATATGTGTTGTCCTTTCTCATTTGGTTTTAAATGAAAATAAGGCCCAAATTGTCAGTACTACTAAACAATACAAAAGGAACAGTGTCCAAAGAGTAAAACAATTACATTACAATAGTAGCTAAAATTATTATTGTCTTTTTTTATTTTGACTAATTATGCCATTTACAATAAGTTACAGATATTGTGAGAGACTAAACAGATGTCAATCATATGACATTTTTTTATTTCAGAGATTTTGGCGATAGGGAATGTAGGAAAGAAATCTTCCGCTTTTAGATCTTTCCATACATGCGTGTTCTGGAGTCGAGAGTGGTGAAGCAAACCAAGGATTCAACCGGATTAAAAATACACGAAGTTTGTTGCCCTGACAATAGTTCTAACACAGATTAAAACACATTGTTGCAGATATCTGGTTTCTCAAGTTAAAAGACCTACAGACGCACAAGTTACATGCGAATTGCTCATAGGTTTTCCTGAGAACAGTAAAGTCCGTCTAAAACAGCCTTTTAAACATGTGTTGACACTCCTCCTTCTGGAAACATCATGGCGGCCGAATCTCCGCCCCGGAACACTCTGTTTCGTCAGCCGGTATTCCTCGTGCTTCCACCGGCCAATAGATGAAGGTTGCCAACTCCAGATCCGCTCCGACTCTCCGGGGGTGGGGGGGCCCTTCACCGGCGCACACAATCCATGATCAAAAGAGTCCTCATCTACTCCAAAATAAATCATACCAGCCAAACGAATACTCCATCACCGGGACGAGATCAGAGGTCAGCTTCATCTTCCACATGAGAACACGAATCTGAACACTTTCCCAGGGGAAAAACCTTCAACCCAGATGGTGGAGATGGCATATTTATTGCGTCTCTGGAAACTCATAGATTTCCACAAAGAAGTCCTAGTTGCTGCTGTAACTATAAAGCATAACTGAAGGTCACTGGAGAATAAGTCCTGATGAGTTCAAAATGAGTTCACTTTACACTAAAGACAAAACTGCAGCATAAAGAATAAAATCTAAAAAAATACATTTTCTATAGAAAATAATCCTGATATACACTTAATTTTGTGCTTTTCGTGTAATGGTCTCCAGACCAAGTAGGAAAAGCACTGATTTAAATAACAGTATGCTTAATTTATTGTGAGTAGTGTTGAGCACAAAGAGGTTCAACAGTCTGACAACTTTTTTTGTGAAGTATGAAGAAATTCAGACTGTCCAAGACATGGGCATCATATGCATATTTTAGTACTAGTCAGAAAAGTAAACCTGTTTACATTCTATATCTGCGATAAAAAAGCTGTGTGGCTTTGATTAATTGGTTCTTGATTTAATAAACAGCTGAATGTAAACAATTTTTCCCCCCTGTCAACAGGGCATATGAACAGCCAAACACAAAATCAACACAGGAGGTTCTTCTTAGCCTAGCATCCCAAATTGACACTTCCCAAAACTGCCGATTCAACATTAAGAGGTCTTCAGTACTGGATGGAGCTCAACGAGGCTTCAAACGACTGTCCTAAAATCCCATGTACCAGCTGTCCATTAAGTTTTCAGGGGCCTCATTTATAAAACTTTGCGTAGGATTTGCGTCAGAAGTGGCGTACGGATGAAACATAGGACGTGCGTACGCACAGAAATATTCGGATTTATAAAACCGTGCGCACGCACATCCTATGCATCTTTACCTTAATAAATCACAACCAATTCTAAATGCAGCGCAGCTTTTGCGGCTACATGACACGCCCATAGTTGCCCATATATAGTCCGCGAAACGCCCACAAATTAATATTCATGGCTTGCGAAATCATGGCAAACACAGAGAGGAAATGAAAAAAACGTAACTTCACTCAATGTGAAGTAGAAGTTATCGTTGGCGAAGTGGAAAAGAGGAGAAAAGTGTTGTTTGGAGGGCACAGTGTGGGCATTACTAATGCCAAAAAGGCACGTGAGTGGCAAACGGTGGCAGCCGCCAAATGCTGTTGCCTCACAACCTCGGCCGACATAAAGAGGAAATGGTCGGACATCAAAGTCGAGGCAAAAAAACGTCTAGCGCTCCATCGCCAGAGTGTCCCTGCCACCGGGGCGGGGGGGGTACCGGAGCGCCAGATGCACCGGGTGACGCGCGTGGTTCCTCCGAGTGCTCTTCTGTAACGCCGGCCCAAAAGCCCGGGAAATTGCAAATGGCAACATTCAGTTCCATGAGAGAAAAATATTTTTTCTTGATCAATTTATCAAATACCAAAGCGTGTTCCACTGGATCAATGCCTTCCAGCAGATCATGTAAAACATCTGGAGGGTAACCGGAAATCACATGGAAGTGTTCAAGTTTTTCTGACAATGTA
This sequence comes from Oryzias latipes, assembly GCF_053564925.1. Lineage (NCBI taxonomy): Eukaryota > Metazoa > Chordata > Actinopteri > Beloniformes > Adrianichthyidae > Oryzias > Oryzias latipes. The sequence goes on from NC_136239.1 coordinate 3,283,440, forward strand.
CACATTTTTTTTTACACCATAACAAAAAGCTTGATCTGGACTAGACACAGCTTTCTGTACATGCAGTGTGTGCTGATCTTTGGTTCTTCGATGAAAAGACTCAGATCTCACTTAATCAGGCTGAAACTTGGATCGCTCACCAACAGATGTATGACGCTGCAAAGATTTCAACAAATCCTGCCACAGATTGTTCCCCCCAAATTATCTGCCACCACACAGATCACGGTCCCTTTAATGGCTTTGCCTAACACTGGAACAAAAAGGCCATCTTTCTCAAAGCTTTGGATATCTGTTAGCAGTGGCTCTAATATTCTATGGTATCCAAACTGCTTGGTGTCTTCAGCCTCATACAGAATTACAAGGTAGATTGATGTCAATGTGCTATGTAACTGCACTTGAATGTTTCCCAACACCCAATAAACAGCTGGGACTTTGTGCTTTTTACGAGATGTCCTATGAGGATTACACGCCTCAAAGTCATCAATGAACAGGATCAGGCTCCCCCTGTTCTCCTCTATGGAGAAAAACTCATTATTTTGATAGTGAGATCCATCACGAAATGTCTGGTACTCAAAGTCATGTTCAGATTTGTTTTCACCTTTGAATGTACTTCCTTCAAAGTAAGTGCTTAAGGCCTGCACCAAGGAAGGCAATATCGGGACATACCTGAAGTTTGTGTCCTTCTGGTTCAACAACCGAAAATCGCTTTTTCATGAATTCTCTTCTTTGGTATGAAGTTGCAAAAAGGGCCACCTGTCCCCAAAGTAGTACTAATAGGGTGTGTGTCACAAATATTTTTCACTAAATCTGAGATAATTGCTGGATCCAGATCACAATTATGGCTTTTCAAGGTGGAGACCACCACATCTCTTAATAGTGGACCAGATGTGGATGTAAATTGAAGCTCATGTACTATTTCATCAATGCATTTGTTTGAGACATTGCTTTCCAACTTTAAAAAAAGATGACCAAATTTCCCTTTTTATATCTTGTGACAACTCCTGTGGTTCTCCATCCAAAAGCTCTGAGCTCTCTTCCAAACAGGTCTCATCCTGAGCAAACATTGGTTCATAAGGTTGGGTTTTTAATACTTCAGTCTTAAAATCCTAAAGGTTACGTGAATTGTGTTTTCTGTGTCTATATGTAGAAAAGGTGGAATAAATATTTGTACTGAAGTTGCAGTTTTTGAAGACACATGCAACTACTTCAAACTTCCTTAAATGGCTTCCAATATGCTCAAAATATTGTTTTTGTGAATGTGGCAACACGAGCGGTTCAGGACACACCAAACAAAATTTGGGACTCAACCAGGTGGAGACGTGGTTCTGGCTTAAAAAATAGTTTTTAATAGCAATAATTAAAACCAGATGAAAACAGTAAGAGATTAAAACCAGGGTAAAACCAGATAAAAACCGTGAGAACCTCAAATAAATAATTAAAACAGAGTAAAAAAAATAAAATTAAGAGCCTCAAGCCCACCTGTTGATAGCACAGGTACACCAACAACACTGGAACAGAACAAACAATACCCCGTAACATGCAGGGGTATAGGTGCAAATACTCGAGTGCCTACACCTGGGAGCCCAATTAACTCATCCTGCTACATGAATCAAAAAAACCAGAGCAGCAAAGTAGACAAGTAAAGGAAAGAGGTCGATCTTGTGTGACAATGTCCACATGGTGGCAAGACAAATGGATCTGAAGGGCATTAAATGTTTTAAATGAGCAAGGGCAATCAGTGTGAAGACGAGGGACTGACTGACTGAGACCACCATTTCCATGCTTTAGTCTGTAGTGTTTTAACAATCCCAACTCTTCTCTGACTCAAAGCTACATATCTTACACATCCACCTCCTGTTGTGGCACCTGAAACATACAAATACAAAATCTAAAACTTAAATCAAACTGCAACACAAAGAAATTATGTGACAAGTTTATATGGGATTACAAATCTGCCAATAACCGAAAGGGCGTAAAAACAACTGAGCGGGCGTATTTAGGAACTGAGTGAGCGAACCTTATAACCGCGCAGGCGCAATTCTAAACTGCACGGCTTAAACCCTGACTGAGTGGGGATCCTGCGCGGTCAGTTTCTATTTGCGCGTTCACCTGGATTTACACTCAGTGTTAAGGGGGCGTTTTTGTCACTTGGGGGCGGAAACCTTTCTGGTCGATCTGATTGGCCGAAATTTGCATTTCAAAACCGCCAAGGCAGCGGGGCGGGACTTTCATTTTCATGAGTCTTTGAAAGAAAAAACGTGGATGAAAACGTGAACCAACGGCCATAAAGAACAAGGTAAGAAAGTGCAGCGGTTTTTTGTGCTGTACGCTTTTCTCATGTGAAATCACTTTATTAAATATACATATACACTTTAGTTAGCCCGAGACAGAGCTGCTACGCAACTCAAAGGACAGGAAATGTGTATTAGCATGTTGTTAACAAATGCTAACAATGTAACAGCATCTCATGATGATGTAGTATCAAACTAATCTTTGTTTTACTGCTTGATTTTTAATTAACAGCTTTAATTTTTGTTTCATTGTAGGCCTGGGCGATAATCAATTGAATGAATTAATTCAAATTTTATGTTACGGGCGATTTAATAACTAATCGAGTTTTTCTGTAATGGCGCATTTTGGCTTCCGGGAGTTTCCGTAGTGTTACTTTCACACGGCGCTATGTATCGCAAGCGACAAACAACATTAGCACACACGAAAAACAGCTAGCGACAGCTAGCGACAGCATGGCTACCGGTGAAAGTGGGAAGTTTGTTCCCAAGAAAGGAATTAATCATCTGTTAGGTGAGTTTGCTGCCACAGACGTGGAGGAAGGGACCCCACGCTGCAACAACAATGCCTAAACAACACACTCATTCTACAGCGCCTATATTGTTAGTTCATTACTTAGATAGTTACTGTTGTTTGTTGAAGAATGCAGCGTTGTAATTATTACTTGTACCGATATATTCATTTGCGACGCGGCCGCCGTAGGATTTAGTTTTCGGAGGACGCCGGGGGGGGGGGTCGTCTGACCGCGACTCATGCTTCTTCATCTTCTTCTTCTTCAAGACGGGGTTTATTGATTTATTTAAAACCTTAGACCCCAGATATGACCTGTATTGTTAATCCCTTAGAAACTGGTGCTACTCTCAAGGTGAATGTTTCCCTCCTTTAAGTCTAGACTACAAAGTAGAATAATAAAATAAGACAAAATTATATAAAACAAGATGAGACAAAAAGCTATAAACAACAGAAGTTCAAATGTGAGCAAGAAGAAAAATCTTTGATTCCAAGAGTGTGTTCATTTATTTATAATACATCCCAGAAATGGGGGTTACATTTGTCTTGCGTTTGATTAAATAAAAGCAAAATTTGCTTTAAGTTGTCTGCCGTTTGTACTTATTGCTTTCCTTAAGTGGGGTGGGGGGTCGGAAATCAAATAAAAAAATAAAATCTGAGATTTTTTTATTTTTAGGCCATATCGCCCAGCCCTATTTAATTGTTTATTATTTTTGCCCTTTTTGTATGTTTATACAGTTATATGCTTGTTATATGCTTATTAGTTATAGGTGACTTACTTAACTTTTAATTTCTGTTTATCTTCCCAGAAATGACAGACCCGAAAGAGGTAAAGCTTATAAACGTAATGAAGGAAAATAGATCAACATCTCAGTCACTGTTGTCTGCAAGTGCATTTATTCATTTCACTGAATTTCTTTAGGATGACTTGCGCAGCAATTAGTTTGCTACAAATGCTTAGAAGATCCTTAAATAATCCACCATCAAGTAAGTATCAAAAGTAATTGACAGTTTTTTATACCAATGATTAATGCAACTGTAGGTGAGCTGTTGATGAGAAACATCCCTGATTAACTTACCAGCAAGACTTTTGTATTACTGAGTTGATGATGTTAATGCTCAATGTATTATTTATTAAGTTGAGGGACAGCCCGCACAGGCAGCTAGGGACTCCAGGCCTGAGACATCAGAGAGACCATCTCAACCAATGTCTTTGACAGTTCCTACGCAGGGGCCTTCAGGCAGCACTGTGCAGCAAAGCATGGCCAGGTTTGGTTGTTGTTAGTCAAAAATATGTCTATATAATTCTCATTAAGATAGATTTTCTTGTGTTATTGCTTATTCTGGATTTTCTCTTGTTTTTATGCTGTACAGCTCTTTAGGCAACTGAGGTTGTTAGTAGTGCTGTATAAATAAAGTTAAAATAAATTAATAACGATACGAGTGACTAAATGTAACTGAAGGTAAATCAGGTTTGTGCTTTAAATTACAGTACCACCTTAATATTATTATTATTACTATTATTATTGTTAGAGAGATAAGTGGTAAGTAAGAGATGAGGTTAGTTGTACAGATGACACATCTTTAACCCCCTCCCCCCAAATTCTTTTAGAAGTTTCCCCGGGTTATTTAAACACAGGACCAATTCAAGACCCCAGTTACGGGTGACCAATAAAAGGCTCTGCAGCAAAACGTCCTCCGTCCAGTTCTGCCTACTGCCGAGTGCCTCTGAAAAAAGTCCTAAACCCTCAGAGGAGCTCATGCTGTTACAGGCTGGGTTGGGGAAAAGGACCATCAATATTCCTGAGGATGCTGGCCATAAGCAGGTACGTTACCTCACATCAAACTAATAAAAGTGGATTTAGGTGGGGGGGGGGGGGGGGGGTGTTTGATTAAAATGTTTACTACTGGCACCCACAGATCACAGACATTCTTTGTGAGGTGTACCCCAAAATGGGTGAACTGGAAGGGGCATGGATGCTTTACAAAGCCATGGGTAAAACTTTGTTGTCTCTTTAAATATTTCTCAGTTTGAGTTTATTTAATTACTGATGAAGGTATGTTTGAGAATTTTTCTCTGAACAAAGAGCTGATGATTTTTAATGTTGATGGAAACAGGAGGATTAGGCCAACGGAAACTTATCCTTGTGCCACCTGACGATGAGGGGTACTCTGGGACCAGCATTACCAAGACAGGAAAGTCTTGGCTGTATATTATGCCTATCCAGCAGACTCTTGACACCACTCCATTGCCTATGTCTGCTCCAGAGTTCCAGGCAATGCCAAATGCACGGTGTCTCTCATGTCAAAGCTATGTGCCACTGCAGCTCCTGGGGCTGCATGTCAAGGAGTGCAGTATTAATGAGGTATGGCTTTGAGAGTAAAATATACAATCTGAAATCAAGCCTTTCTCTTGATGTTTGTATCACTACGAACATGTCCTACGTTCTAGTCATTGTCCCACTTCAAGTCAATGGAGCAGCATTCTTAACAGACATTTCCATGTCTTTTTCCCCATACCTTCCTCTAGTTCTTCTGTGAAACACCAAAAGGTTTTTGGATCCGCTAATAGATATGTTCTCAGTAATGGGTCAGCACATAGCCCCTTCCTCCTCTTCTTGAACCTGGCCAAAATACCTAACCCTTGAACTTAGGCCCAGTGACTGTTAAGTCAACAAGGAAGGCATCTACCTTCATTTAAAACCATATATTTTTTACTTTTGAATTGGATTCAATCTAAGCTGCTTTGGCAGAACCTTCATACATCATCTAAGATCATTAGGCGTGCAAATGTCTCCACTTACATAGATTCAAGTTAAGGCACTGTCCAATGCTTTTTGTCCTATTCGACTAACATCGAAAAGGACTATAAACTCTGTTTGTACCCAGAAGAACGGCTGACAATCAGTAGAAGAAGAAATGCCAACCTTGGACAATCGACAGATTATGGACCCTTTTTTTATTTTCCCTTACAGCATTACTTTATTTTAAAAAAACAAAGAAATAAAAAATACAAAAAAATAGTAAAACAAATGATTACCGGTAATCAATTATTGAAGATGGTTAAATTGGTTGACTTTTAATGATTTTACTCCACTTGCTCCAAAAATTGATAAATTGATTCAAAAATCTTTCCTAATGTAACATAATTTTGCACACGTTTTTAACTTTTGATACTTGATGAAATTTTGCTATGAAAATCTCTGAAACAGTGTTTAGTCTATTTTACTGATATAGTATTTTTTAATCATATCAATGACTTTTATAAGTAATAATCTAGATGAATGATCTGCATTTGCCATGTTGATTTCTGAAACAGTTATTTTTACATAATAATTAAGTAATTCATCTTTGTCATGTGCTTTATCGATACCTTATGATTCTTAATTCTGTCTGATAAAACCTAGGAACCGGATATTGATAATTCATGTAATAAAATGGTTATAGTATAACGGGGTGGGATTATATAAGTTTGCTTCCTTCCACTCCCTTTCAAGCAATATTTATTAATATGACTAATTATCCTAAGTTTGATTAGTTACTGTATGAATGTATAACTGATGATTATATTGCTTTTGTGTATTGTTTCTATTTGATTTCTTGAAATAAAACATTTCAAATCAATTTATGTTGATTTGTACAGACAGTACCTACAGAAGACACCAATATTGATGAGGATGATGATGTGGTGAGTTAATACTTTTTTTTGTAATATAATTATAATTGTTAATTTCGTGAATTCTAGAATTGTTCATTTCTTTTGATTATTGTCAAATTGATGTCACAGTTTATATCGCAAATGCTTTCTTATATTTTCTTTAGCACCTCAAATAATGCGTGTCTCCCACTCTTTGGGTTTTCTCTGCCAGATAGATAAAATAGAGACAAAAAGTTACATTTGTCCATTACAAAAGTTTGTATGGTACAAGCTAAATTAGTTTGATTAGTAAGTAGTGTTGAATGTGTTTTATACAAACAACCGTTACAGATCCCACTAGAAATGCCGACACAAGTTTTGGAGAGTAAGGTGAGCACACCACAGTACACATTATAAAGTACCATTATTATATTTATTTGACATAAGTGCTAGAAGTGCAACAATTAACTATTAAGTGATTATAACTTAGACTCATTATTTTCATAGGTTGCTTGTCCACTGTGTTGTCAACCTTTCACCAAGGAGGAAATCTGTGCACACGCAAGTGTTTGTGGGGAGAGGTAAAAATAGTGATTTTCCTCATAGGCAGGGAAAAATGTTTTATTTTTTAAATAAAACATGTCGTGACCCTTTTTTTGTCTTAATTTTTCTTTCAGTAACATCACAGAAGAGATTGAATTTAGCAAAGACATGCATGGACACTACAGCAGGTATGCAGTGGAATGAACTTTGTTACATAATAGTTCACAGAAAATGACGCACATCTCCATCTGTGATGTTTAATTGAACCCATGTTATAAAAAATGGTTTTATGTGGCTGTTTTAGTGCATTAGATATCCTCGTCGCACTTGAAAAGAGGGTGGATGTTTCCATGACCTTTAACATCTCGGTAACGAGGGAAGACCTGTTTCAAAGGGGGATGAAGCAGTGGATAAGACAAAAAAAAGCCTCGCCAAAGAATCTTCTCCGTGTTTCGTTCATTGGTGAACATGGAATAGATGAAGGTCCTCTACGAACAGAGTTCCTTACTGGTTTGTTTTTCAGTTCTCACACCTCAAATCAAGAAGTAGCAGTAGAGACAATTTCTCATTCAAGTGTTAGATTGCATGTAACTGTGTCTTTTCTTTGCACAGAAATGGTGCGTGGAATTGAAACACAGTACTTTGAAGGAGATGGAGAAAAAGGCAAAATCCCCAAATATAGTATCTTGGACTACCAAGACCAGAATTTCAAGTATGTTCCAAGATAGCCTATATTAAAGTTAATCAATTTATAATATGTTTGAATACAGTTTGTGATTTTGTCGCATAAAAGGACCTGTGGGGAGATCTTGGCTACAAGTTTGGCACAAGGAGGTCCTGCACCAAACTTCCTTAAAACATGGTGCTACAATTTCTTGTGCCATGGGGAGATGGAGATTGACGTTCCACCAGATGAGGTTACAGCTCCGGACTTGATCAATCTGAAAGCTGAGGTACCAAAATGGCGTTTCATCTCTGCCATAAACTGACAGTAGTCGTCATAATAGTTCTGCTCATATTTGTATACAACAGCAACAATGCTGCTTCATGGTTTTAACAACAACCCCCCCCCCCCCCCCCCCATGCCTAATATAATCACCCTCTTGTCCCCCTCTCTCTAACATCCCTCTCTCTCCTTTCCTCCTTTCCTTTTCCGTCCGGTCCAACACCAAAGATTACTAACTTGTTTACAGTAATTATGAATAATTTACACATAAAAGTTTTCTATCCATATCCATAAAATAAATTTTGTCTGTAGGACAAATATGTTCTTGTTATATCTTGCTGTTTGATGAAAGATGAAATTTTCAGTTATTAAAATTGTAGATTTGACTCCAGAGGAGTTGTTACCTCACCAGCCATCAACCTCACCACACGTCACTGCTACCAATATGCCATAAAGTCATGAATAATGTATTACAATTTGTGATAACATGTTCTGCAGTGTATATTTTGCCATGTTTTTACTTTATGTTGTATGCCAGTATTAATGATACATTTTCCATTTGAGGTACAAAATTCAGATGATGAAAAGCTGCTGGAATTAACAGATGCCATTGTCGCTTGTGGATATCAAGGACCAATAACAGTTGAGAAAAGAAATTCCATCACAGCGTATGTTCCCTATAAAAGCAGCTATTTCTCACACTTCAGTGATAAGTTTTATTCTGATTAAATTGCGTATTTTTGTCTCACTTCTGATTAGAGCCATCAGTTTGCATTCAGTGGTGAGGTTGATCCCAATCCTGACCCAGCTCCGGGAAGGCTTCAAACTGTATGGACTGACTGACTTTTTGGCAGAACACAAGCAACTGTGTCAAGAGCTTTTTGTCCCTGGCCACATTGAAAATGTAAGATATTGTTAGAACAAATATTGCCCTTCTTTATTGGAACCTGTTTGTGTTTATGTCATTGTTTTTTCACAAATTTAAAAAATGTGGTCAAGGCAAGTAAAATGTTGTAGCAAAATTATGACAAATAAGTAATATTAATATAATAATAATATAATATCATGTAAGCCTCAAACAATTTTTCATTTGATTTTTGAGTTGTTTTAAGTCAGTCAGTAATATTAGAGTATAAGCAGACCTACTGCACAAATTTACTAAAATATGACCCACATGATTGTTCCGAAGCTACCTCCATGCTTTCTCATTTGCCTGTTTATTCTACTGACTGCACCCACATAGTTTTCCCAATTTTGATTTTATCACGAGGCACAAATGTGTTCCAGGTTGATGCAGACTTCATAGTTGGAGCCCTTTCCCCAAACTTGAGTGAGGAGGGATCTGTCAGACGGCAGAAAGAACTACATGTTCTCAACTTTTTGCAAGACTTTCTGCAGAATCTAGAAGACAAAGGTAAGATGTTACTTTTGCACGGCACTGTAAATTTTGCATTTGCTCCAACCTCTGCATTACACATTAAAGTCTAGGTATAAAGGTTTTACACAAATTTCGTGTTTGTACATTTGAATCGGTTAGTTTAAAAGGTGCAGCAGTTCTTAGCTTACAGATGCTATCATATGAAGCATCTCACTTTTAGAATTTAAGAGGACTAGCAAACTAAAGTCTCTGGACTTGGGGCCTTGAATTAAAGAGGGGCGCTGTCATATTGGGTAACTAGTGCTGCCATATATGGGATAAAGCTAAACCTAGGTTAGACCCAAGTCCAGGAATTTTGCACTTAATGCATTTCAAATGCCATGCATAGTCAATACATTACAACAGACTTTGAACTAACCAATTCATTTATTTTCTCTTAACACTGAGGGTGTTGAGGGCAAATGCAGTTTTTGTTGGTTCGTTAAAATATGTTAGTGCTAGCAGGATGAAGGGTAATAGTGGAAAAATGACACCTTTTTTCCCCTTAAACTAGATACGGTCCATGAAGACAAGCTCCCTGCAAGTGCCGCTACACAGGAAACGACCGGGGTGGGAAACAAACGGCTTTCTCTCCAGCATTTCTTTCAATGGATCACAGGACATGCTCACGTTCCACTCATCCAGTGTCAACGAAGTATTTTTAAAATCACTGTTAATTTTGAACATGACTGCTACTCCCATTATGGGGAACATGGGATTTGTTACCCAGTGGTCAATGCTTGTGGTGTTAGTGTGACATTTCCTGTATGTCACTTAGGAACCTATAGTGAGTTTGAAAGAAACCTAAACACTGCTCTTGAATTTGGCTATGAATTTAGCAGGTATTAGATGTTACATCTCATCATTGCTTGCAGCTGAAGGCGTGATTGCAGCAACCCTGAAGTTAAAAAAAAAAAGATCTGACAGAAAACATTTTTATGTTAAAAATAATATTGTTTAGCTGTTGATGTTGTTTTTCTCAAATATAACTTGGCAAGTTGGTATAGAAATATATAATCTTTTATTGACAGCTTTTCAAACAGTAGTTACAAAGTACCAACTTATAACATTTATTCAGTTAACGTAGCCAGATGTTCACGAACGATTAAGAACAGGCTTCTGTTGTCCAGATCTCTGTTGTCATCAATAAAATTCTGACATTCCACCAGCTGGTCTTCTGTTATGGGACAGTCAAATTCAGGGACCACCACAGCTCCCTGCACATCTCCAAAATCAGTCGCAACATCCCAATCAAGGTCTGGCTCATGAATGTCCTGAAAGTAAGATCAGTGGATTGTTTTATTTTGTTTTTCCACCCCACCCCAACAGTTTTTGCCTTTTTTAAAACGGGACAGTTTCCTTTAAAGTATTTTGAAATGCAAACCTGGAGATTCTCTGGCTCTTTGGTGGGATGCAGCATCATTCCAGTTTGCCACAACTGCTCAGGGGTTTTGTTTCCTTCAGTTCTGAGTGGATGGCAGTTCCAACCTTCCACAAAAGCATCCAGGTCCTTCTGGAGTTTGTGAAGGAATGTCAGGTGGACTGCAAACAAATCCTCTGTAAAGAAATGTTTACAAATAGGTTAAAGAAATAAAACATGTTAATAAATTAATGAATTTGACTTTTTAATATTACCTTTTGAAAATGTCCTGTACAACTGTAATTTATTAATTGAAGTATTTTTTTTGCCAGATTAACATTTAACTTAACTCTGAATGGTAATGAAAGTTTTTTTTTCCTATCCACAAACATCACAATATTGCCTTACCTCAGGAGGATACATCAAGTAGGTGTTCCATCTCCAGCAGGTGAAGTTCATTGTAATATTTTGATGTTACACATGCTCTGACATCACGCCACAAGCGCTCGATTCTATGAGCATACAACTTAAGCCATGTAATGTCAAGGACTTGGAGACATGGAAAGTGCAAATTATTTTTCAATTGAGTTAATGGTAGTGTGTAAATGGATTTCAAGAAAATATTAATCAAATCAAACCGTTGATTGTGGACACTTTTTCCTGAAATGAAACTCCCACGATCAGTTCCACGGATGGTGAACATATATCTAGCTATGTCCACATTCTCTACTCCCTGATCACCTCTCACCCTATTTCACAAATGAATAAAAAAGAACTTTAAAAAAAATCATTGGATCAGAACACAGCTTTCCACATTTAAAGTCAATTTCCAAATTGACTTTACATAATGTGTGATAAAAGGTTTAGGTCTGCATGTCAGAAAGATTTGTAATCATGCCTTGAGGGTATGCCATGGACCTCTGTTGCTTTTTTGAATGCTGCAAAAGCTGTTGATGCACGGTTATTGGTGGCGGCCTCCAAACACATCACCTACATAACAATAAGAAAAGTATGGTAAACCAGTCTAAATGTAAAGCAGAAAACTGCAAAGCTTGTTACCTTTCTGGAGTAGCCATCAATTCCACCAAAAAGGACAATGTTGTACCTGGTGGCATTAAGAAAAGCATTTTTATGGTAACAGTTATAATTAAGATAACATCATTTCACCCCCCCCCCCCCCCCACACACACACACACACACACACTAAAAACAAAACAAAAAACAGGCATACAAACCTTATCAACTTGTGGTTAGTGTCCACATGCCACAGTGAAAGGGGTCCTCTGACTGAATAGGTTCTCCGCACTGGAAAGAATACCAAGCGAGTCCACACGATGCATTGATGCTGCAAGTCTTCTCCACTGCACATTGATACCCATGGACCTCAGACTTCCTTTCACCATCCGATAGCCTGCTGTCGGCATTTCAGTTTTTATGATCCGGATGGAATCATCCAGCTCTTCATCTGTAAGATCACTATAAGTCTGTTTGACAGACAGGCCAAATTCAGTCATTCGTCGATGGACAGTTCTGGTTGAAATCCCCTGTAATTTTGCTATGCTTTTCACTGGAAGATTTAATGCAATAAGTTCAACAAGTCTCTCCTTTTCCACCTCATACATGGGGCGCCCCCTTGCTCCGCTTACAGTTTCAACTGTGGTCAGTGCCACATTATTACGATCAATGTGGTCCAACACCAGTCTGAGAAACTCTTGTAAAGCTTGGACAATCTCTGGTTGGATATTTACATGTCTGGACAGTGCTTCCCAGAGGTACAGTTCTTGCCTACAAGTGAACAGCAGAAAGTCCAAGTCCAGGGGTTGTGAAAGTCCAGACTCTAATTTACTGATCAGTCTTAAAATCATTTCTTGCCTGAGAATTTCCTATTGACAAAAAACAAAATGAAAATCAACACTGGACAAAAGAATAGGAAAAAAATATTGATAGAAATTCATGATAATTAAAAGAAGTTCCTAGCAAAGCTGGCATACTAATAGGAAATGAAACCACACTAACCAATATAAACAAAAACTGCTTACTGAATTGGGTTTAAAGACTTACATGCTCTGCCATCTCACAAGATCATTTGTACAGTGATTAAGGGATTTTAGCTGAATAAAAGAAAAAGCAGTTAGAATATGTCCAGAGTTGAGAAATCTTAATCCTCTAAAGTAATTCTGAGATTAACAGCTCAATGATTGATGATTAACCACAGTGTCTTAATTTAACTAGCTATACATGAAAATCAAGCAGTAAAACAAAGATTAGTTTGATACTACATCATCATGAGATGCTGTTACATTGTTAGCATTTGTTAACAACATGCTAATACACATTTCCTGTCCTCTGAGTTGCGTAGCAGCTCTGTCTCGGGCTAACTAAAGTGTATATGTATATTTAATAAAGTGATTTCACATGAGAAAAGCGTACATCACAAAAAATCCCACTGCACTTTCTTACCTTGTTCTTTATGGCCGTTGGTTCACGTTTTCATCCACGTTACATCCACCATTTTAATATTTGTTAATAAAGTTTTTGAAAAAAAGCCCCGCTGCCTTGCCTGTTTTGAGATGCAAATTTCGGCCAATCAGATCGACCAGAAAGGTTTCCGCCCCCAAGTGACAAAAACGCCCCCTTAACACTGAGTGTAAATCCAGGTGAACGCGCAAATAGAAACTGACCGTGCAGGATCCCCACTCAGTCAGGGTTTAAGCCGTGCAGTTTAGAATTGCGCCTGCGCGGTTATAAGGTTCGCTCACTCAGTTCCTAAATACGCCCGCTCAGTTGTTTTTACGCCCTTTCGGTTATTGGCAGATTTGTAATCCCATACGTTTAACCTAATCATTAGGGATTTCCCGATCAAATCACATGATCATGGTTGATCAAAAACCACGTGTCTGCTGATCTGCATCAGATATTTAAACGGTAACGCTTTCTTTTACAGTACAGTACTTGCAGTGTACTGAAGTGGTATTTACATGATACTTTTTTATGAGACTTATTGGGTACTTACATGGGACGTTTTGGTTTCTACCCGGTAGTTACATGGTACTTGCTGTGTATTTATGTGGTACTATTTGGTTCATACTCATGTGGTACCTATTGGGTATTTATAATATGTTTACTGGGTATTTACATGTTGTGTAAAGGTGTCTTTTGTGGTACTTACCACATGTTAGAACAAGGTAAGTACAAATAAAGTACCTTGAATTTAAGTTTGCACTCGTATGTTTCATGGTGTTTACCATGACTTTACCACAGAAACTACCCCTCAAGTACAATGAAACTGGACTGTAAAAGAAAGTCAGCCCGATTTCTACTTAACTACATGGTACCTTCAGCAATAAATGCTGGGTATGTACACAGGAGTATTACCTTCCTGTGCAGTGTGCATAGAAACTTGGCGTTCTTGCCATTGGCACATGGATTATCTTCCCAATACTCAACAAGTAACATGTGGCAAATTTAAAGAGAAACAAGACCGCAGTGAAAACAACAATCTTTAATAGGATACACTACTGCAGCATTAAAAAAGGGCCATCACAATAAAACTCGTTTTAGTCAAGTTCTCAACAAAATAGTCAAAACGAACATTTCAAAACCACAACTTTTTTTTCTTGTGATGGAGCTCAGTTCCTAAATTTTGGTTTAACTGGAAGGAGCTGCATATTTCTTTTCATGTTATCTATCTTTTGCTGCAAAGTTGTATTTTGCTCCAGGAATGATTTGCACTCCTTAGCATGACCCATGAGTGTGTCACCCAACATGAAAACTGGAAATGGCCCCAGATCCTCTCCTTCTCCAGCCAAAGCTATTTCTGCTTTAATTGCAGTCAAAGCTATTGTATTTCTGTCAATATCAAAGTGGCGACATGTAAGGGTCATGCTTTTTGTCTGTTGAAATTTCTTTAGCAGAGCTTGGTATCGGTGCAGGACTTCTGGGTTTGTATCTTCAAGAAAAATCACGATACAAGCACCAATTAACATAAAAAGCATAACAACTTTGATGAAGTCCAAAGTATATATTAATTACATTAAACTACACATGTAGGTACAGCACATTAATGTCTAAATTAAGGTTATTCCATTTATGTCAATGTAAATTATTTTAACGTAAGGTATTTTAAAGTTTAAAATTGTAATCTCTATTCTACAAATACAATTTTAAAATACAATACAAAAGTCACAAGCAGTGTTGTACGGCCTGGAGCCAAAACTGCCTGTGCACGCTCTAGCTACACCTTTGCCACTTGACTTTGGTGCCACAGCTGCAAAGTCATTTACAGAGCTTGAAAAGTTTCATACTGCTTGAAGTTTTGCTAAGATTTTATGTGATAAACCAACACAAAGTAGCACTTGAAATGTAGCTATACAATGGCTCCCCAAATGTTTAGCAAATATAAATGTGAAACGTGGTGTGCATGTAATCAGCCCCTCCATACACAAATAAAAACGAAGGCAACGCCGTGCAATCAATGGCTGTCCGATGTCACTTAATTAAGCATATCATATATTTCGTTTGCCAAATTTTGAGTGCAGGTTCTTCTTGGTTTTTTCTTCTTTTCTTGGGAAGAGGAGGATGAGGAAGAAGAATCAGATTCAGTGATGGAGGATGTATCCGAGTTGTCCTTTATTTTCTTTTTGCGAGATCCTAAGATAAAGCAAATAAACGTTAATTTTATTGTTTTTTTTTTGAGAAATGAAGGACAAAATGCTAATAAACTAAAGTACAAAGTTCAGTATTTTCATTTAGCATTAATATTTTTTCATTACCCCTGGAACTTTTAGGGGCAGTTTGCCCTACATTTTCAGCTTTTTGTTTGAAGAAATCACATTTTTCCCCTCAAAAGCTGGTTCTCTTATCTCAGAGGCAGATTTTTTTCCTTTGCAATTTTTAATTGCTCACGAACTTTATCCACGCTCGGAGCAATTTCCTCTGGTTGTGTCACAGTGGGGGAAGGTTGAAGCACCCAGGCGCAGAGAGGAGAGGAGGCAGGAGGCCCAGGAACAATGGCTTTTAATATTAAAACTAAATAAACCAAAAACCACTGCTAAAGCAGGCAAACCAAAACTCGAAACACTCATTAAACTCAAAAACCGGGGAAGAGCAGAATATGGACCAGCACAGGAGGAAGGGAAAGACGAGACTTAAATACATACAAGGCAACAAGACACAGGTGCAAACACTCAGGACCGATGGGGAAAGGTAAAACTTGAAACAACAACAACAAAACAGGAAAAACTACAAAATAAAAGAGGCAGTAACTCAAACCTATACAGGAAATAAAGGAACCAAACACAAAGAAACTGAAACCGTTACAGGTTCCTCTAAAAAAAATAAAAATAAACAAAATAATAATAAGAATTATTAAACATAAAGTTTGAAATTATAATATAAACATAGAAAGCAACACTTAGATCAAGGGTGTCAAACTCATTTTGGTTCGGGGGCCACATTCAACCCGTCTGATCTCAACTGGGCCAGACCAGTAGCGTAAAGGCAAAATAACAGCTTTATAATTGTTTTTTTACCCAATTGGAAAACATGCCTCAACCAACATGGTAGCCTAATCATTTCTTATTACACATTCATTCACAGAGGCCAATGGATCTGAAATAAAATTAATTTCACTTTAAAAAATATTGGTTTATTCAATTTTATACAGCCTGAATATTTTAAATCTGACACTGAAGCAATCCTGATAATAAATTCAAGAGGGGCTACAGAAAAAAATGAAACATCTTCCTAAAATGTAAACGTCCAAACGATGACAAAATTACACTAAATTGAACTTGTAAACATTTGTGAACATAAGAGTTTGGAGTTAACCTCCTTTCTCTCCTGAAACTTCACCCGTCCATAGATTTCAGGATTCAAATCCTGTGCAGAAACACATTTACTGTCATTCAAGTGTGCAAAACACAATGAAATGTCCATTATTATTATCATGCATTATTATAAGAATCTTTTCCTGGTTTTCTGCATGAATTTTGTGGCAACACCTGCCTTCTTCCTGACTTTTGATGGAGCGCCATCAGTGACAAAAAACACTTCATGTGACCAGGTCACTCCAACATTGTCCAGCACAGTAACTAGAGAGCTGACTATGTCATCAGTTGTTGTTGTGTCCATCAACTCCAGAAACTCCACTGTGACGGTCTCTTCGACACCTCTAATAAATATGCACAGCTGTACATATCTGTGATGTTGGTGCTTTCATCAATAGTGACTGAAAATACAATAAATGGATCTGGAGTCGTAATTCTTGACAGACTCATGTTTATGGTCGACTGCTTTTTGGGAACAAGACTTCTACAGCCTTCAGCATTTTTCAATCATTTCACCATCTGAAAATGGTTTGGATGTTTGCGCCAACTTGTTTGCAATAAGGTAGCTAGGTGTCACTGCTCCATCACTGACGTCACGGCTGCAGTAAATCCAGATGGTTATTTATCGGTCCAGCTAATAGTTGCTAAATCTTCTTTTTTCTTAACTCCAAATAGTGAAACTTTTCTTTGTGGAGAGTCTCATAGTGGTGCGGAATGTTATGTTCTTGGAGAATCTGTTGATGACATACCTAGCATGCAGGTTTGCATTCAGCTCCGTGATCAAATAAAACGCTTTCCATTTTCCTGGAAAGCTCAGGACTTCACTTCAACCTTTTTTTTTTTCCTTTCTACAACATTTTGGTCATTAGGGTGTCACTACTGATCATCCTTCAGTGGTGAGGCTCACAGGGAACCAAACTCCTGCCTACCCAGACACAGAGCTGTTAGGTTTCGTTTTTGGCACATGCAGAGTTATGTTGTTTCAACTGTTAAGCTTTTCCTTTACCCCCTAGTGGCGGAATTGCGCATTTCGGTTATTTCTTTAAAATATTATAATTCGCCACAGGAAAGGACTAGAAACTTGCTTTTTTTAAACATCCTTATGATTTTTACTCTTCATGTGTGGGCCAGAATAAACCACCTGGCGGGCCGTATGTTTGACACCCCTGACTTAGATCATTCTTTAAGATATCCTGATCCTCAACATTAATATGGATATTGACATAAATATACCTGTTCAAATAAACATGACATTGCACATTAAATAAAATAGCTGATATAGTACTTGTTTGGAAAAGAAATACTTTGTGAGGTTTTGCAGTCAGTTTTCCAAAGGAAAATAATCAAAAACAAAAAGGGAACAAGAAGTAATTTTGGTAAATCATCCAGAAGAGATTTAATGGTAATATGAGACCACACACACAAAAAAGAAAAATCAAGCAGAACAGCAAATTTGCTTAGACACAGAATTACTAAAGTATTATTTGAATTGTATGCTATTGCTGTATGTATCTTCTTTATGAATATTATTTGCACCTACAATTTTCATTAGCTTAAAAACATTGCAAAAGACGGAAGTACGTCATCATTATTTTTAAATAAACGGCTTTCTTTGATTTTCCCAGAAGCGCGCTCGCAATGTGCAGCGAACTACAGACTTCATCATTTATGCAACTTTCTTGTTTGACAGCGGCCCCTCTGGTAAGTTACAATGTTTTTAATTTTATCACAAACTTCTAAAAGTAATACATTTTGAAATAACTGCAATTTTTGAAATTTAAAGTAGGAGACATGCTCTTCACTTTCAAACACAGAGACCGGCTTGACATCAGGAGGTTAGTTTATGAGCTTCTAATCAGTAAATAAATATAGATTCTTCATCAAATATAAAAAAAAAGGTCAATAACGTGCAGGGCTTTAAAATAAAAAACGTAGTCACCAGTAATGCCGGCATCACTGAAGCGTTACAAAGGTTGTGAAAACCATAATATAAAGGCAACAGGCGCAAGTCTTTTACCTGGCAGCATTTTTGACAGACTTCTTTGGAAACATAGGTACACTCAGGGCTCTTTATTAAAAACACTGGCTTACCTGACAAATAAAGAGAGATTCGAATTATTGAGCGCGCCTTGAGGTCCTCCGGAAATGCACCTTTTCACCTTGGGAGTACCGGAGTGTTGCTGCATTTGAGTGCGCTGGGAACATGCAGTTTTGCTCGCCCCGACCTGGTCAACAAGATCACACTCGGGGTGAATTCAGTATTAAAAGTAAATATTTCACCTTGTTGTTAAACATCTTTTCCCGATATTATATAAAAACAAGTTAATGTTTGGAACAATAGTTAATTTTAAAAGAAAGTTAAGTTGTGAATATTCTATCATGTTTATTAATGAGGATAATTGCTTGCTTGACTGATTGATTTCAAGCATTGTAGTCAAAGGAATGAAGAATTCGCACAGATTTATCAAACTCATTACAGAAATGATGAACTGCATATGTAGATATACAGTATATAAGCTTACAATTGTATTCTGAGTATTTCTTTCTTGAAATTGTAGCGAATCAGGAGCAGACAAAAAACTGAAGTTGGAAAGTGCTTGCAGATGTATTGTTAGCAAGCCACGAGCTCTCTGCTCTGCTTCATTCTGAAGAATCCACTTGCAGACAAATAAATCCATGAAGGTCTTCAGCTAATGTTAGCTTGGAGGAGTTAGGGGCTGTAAGCTAGTCGGAGTGAGTGTAAAAAACAGGATGATGGAAGATGAAGGTAAGGCTTAGTACACGCCAACAGTCCTGGCCAGAACTTGGTGAAATTCTTTTGAACAACTGCTGCTCCATAGGAACTATTTCCTAAAAAACAACATACGTTTTTCGATTTAGGGTAAATACAGCATAATCATAATTCAATGAAAGAAAATTCAATTCATTGGGACCGCTTTGAAAATTGACCAAAAGCTTATCAGAGTGGGACTTTAATAAAGGAGTACAGTAGTTTGATTACTTTCTTAAAGTAATTGTGGCAATATAACAGTATAACATGTTTGTTTAAAAAAAGCTGTGCTTTGGTCAAATAATTTAAAGCTTTTATTCCTTGTAAAATGTCACCATTCAAATATGTAAATGTATGTGTAATAGATACAGTGGTGGACAAAATTGTTGGTACCCCTCAGTTAAAGAAAGAAAGTCCACAATGCTCACTGAAATGACTTGAAACGTTCAAAAGTAACAGTAAATTAAAATTTATAGAAAATTAAAAAATCAAAATCAGCCATTACTTTTGTGTTGTTGATTAACAGAATAAGTAAAAAAAAAAACCAAACTAATGAAATAGGGCTGGACAAAAATGATGGTACCCATAACTTCATATTTTGTTGCACAACCTTTTGAGGCAATCACTGCAATGAAACGGTTTCTGTATTTGTCAATGAGCCTTCTGCACCTGTCCACAGGTATTTTGGCCCCCTCCTCATGAGCAAACTGCTCCAGTTGTCTCAGGTTTGACGGGTGTCTTCTCCAAATGGCATGTTTCCTTCCACAGATGTTCAATGGGATTCAGATCTGGGCTCATAGAGGCCACTTCAGAATAGTCCAACGCTTTTCTCTCAGCCATTCTTGGGGTTTTTGGCTGTGTGTTTTGGATCGTTGTCCTGTTGGAAGACCCATGACCTGCAACTGAGACCAAGCTTTCTGACTCTAGGCAGCACATATTTCTATCCAGAATGCCTTGATAATATTGAGATTTCATTTTACCTTGCACAACTTCAAGACACCCTGTGCCAGATGCAGCAAAGAATAGGTTTTTACAATGCAGTTACTCCACCTTTACCAACCAGTTGCCCACACCTGCCACTACACATTGGAGCTTCCTAGTCACTACCAGACCTACACCATGTTCAAACAGGACATGACCATGGCTCTAAGTTCTATCAGCTCAGGATTTGGGAAAGCGTAGTGAAAATGTTTACTCTTATTGCTTCAAGTTCTTTGTTTAGCACTTTTCACTTAAAAAAAAAATTAACTGCCATTGTTAAGGCAATTCTAAATGGGGTTATCATCTATCACAGCTAACCAGTCGTTAGCTGTGTTATTGTTATGCAACTCCAATTGTTGTGTAAAGTGCATACAACAAATAGTTAATTGCATTTAAAATTTGCAACAAGGTTTTGTCAAAAGACTGTGTGCTACTGTCACACCTGACTGTAAATCCTCAGCTTCCACAGAAAGTTCTTGTCTTCCTCCCCTCAGTCTCTCTCTCTCTCCTTCTCTATGTAATTATGTAGCCTACATAAAGTTCTCTACACACCGGACAGCATGAAGATATAGGTCCACTTCACATTTGTGGACTTGAAAAAGGAACTCTCCAATACCGGGACATTAATCCCAGTATGGGGTTCAGTCATGTCTCCACTCTCCTCCCATTCAATCTCTGGAATCCCTATACCCAGACCAAAAAAAAAAAAAAAAAAAAGGGTTTATGAACTGTGCTTTTTTTTTTTAATGTTTAAGATTATGTAGGCACAGTGACCTACTAATAATTACTTATATTGTTGCTGGCAGGCAAAACCTCGTATTTCAACTTTATACAAAATTAAGTCATCCTTAACAAAGTAGTGAGATTAGATTATTTTATAGCTCATAATGAAGTGCATTGCAATGCATTTTGAACTTGCAGATGTCATGATTCGGCGGAGCGACAGACCCAGGTGCTGAAACCCAGAATGAGGACACAGGTAGGTGAGAGGTAAATCAGGATTTTTATTTTCCTTCCAGGAAGATGGCAGTAGCTTGGTGGTGGTCTGAAGAGGAGCGAAGCTTGAGGCGTGGCTGGAGGTAGTAGCGCGGCTAGTGGAGCGTGGCGTTTCCAGAGGAAAGCAGGAGTGGCTCGAACTGATTTCCACACAGGTGACACTCGAGGGCAGTAATCCTGAGGCAGGAAGAATAACGTTAGTTGCGAGACAAGACTTAGATTGCGAGACCAGCGTTGAGTTGTGGAGCTGGGTCTCCTTTTGAACGGCAGGGTAGATGAGGGTGAATTGGTCACAGCTGGTGGAGTCAGGAGCAGAGCAGAGGGGTGGGGCTAACAGAGGCACTATGACAGCAGATGTGCTTTTCTTCTTACTTAATTAAAAAAAAAAAAAAGAACAATTTAGAGAAATTGTTTCCACCACACAACAATAATACTTTTTGAAATAATGTGCGCTTCATTTTTGATGAAAATTCATTGTAGTCATTGTAATTTCATGAAATTGTTCTTGATACTTTCCACTTTAATTGAAGTGCACACAAATCAGTAGTACAGTATAGTGAGATTTAATAAAGCATTTACCCGGGATCAGAAACAGGGTTCTGGGTCAAGCCCAACTGCTGATTTGGTATTTGGAATTTTGGTAATGCTAAAGCTAACACTAGCGCGAATTAGCGCCGAAGGCTAAAAACAAACGCTAGACATTACATAAAAAAGCAGTGACTTCTATAGTCATAAATTATTAACACATATTATTATCCACAGTCTCTCTAACAAGCTGGACGAGTTAACAGCACTCATGCGTCTGCAGCGGGTGTACCGTGAGAGCAGCCTGCTGTGTTTCACCGAGACGTGGCTCCACCAGGACATGACAAACTCCGTGGTCTCAGCCAATGGATTCACGCTGGTGCGGGCGGACCGGAGCGCAGAGCGGAAAAAAGAAAGGCGGTGGTCTGGCGGTGTTCGTGAATGACAGGTGGTGTAACCCGAACCACATCACTGTTAAAGAACAGAACTGCAGCAAGGACATTGAACTGGTGGCAGTCAGCGTTCGGCCGTACTACCTTCCACGGGAGTTCTCCCATGTGCTGGTGGTGACTGTTTACATCCCTCCGTCGGCTGACGCTTGTGAGCGCGTGCACAGCATCGTGTCCCAGCTGCAGACACAACACCCGCAGGCCCTGATCCTGATTTCTGGGGACTTTAACCATGCAGGGACCCCCCTCTCTGCCACCTTGTCCAACTTCACCCAGTATGTGAACTGTCATACAATGGACAAAAAACTCTGGACCTTTTCTATGCTAACGTCAAGAATGCATATACTTCTGCCCCCCTCCCCCCTTTAGGACGCTCTGATCAGAACCTGGTTCATCTCTCCTCTACGTACACTCCAGTGGTGAAACAGCAGAAAGAACAGGTTAAAAGGGTGAAGATCTGGACTGAGGAGGTAACAGAGAGACTAAGGGACTGCTTTAACACCACAGACTGGGACGTTCTCTGCAGTCCACATGGGGAGGCCTTTGACAGTCTCACTAACTGCATCACGGATTATGTCAATTTTTGTGTGGAAAACACAGTGCAAACAAAATCAGTGCAGTGTTTTTCCAACAATAAGCCCTGGGTTACTCCTGAGCTGAAGACCCTCCTAAATGAAAAGAAGAGGACTTTTCTCTCTGGGAACAAGGAGGAGCTACGCAGAGTACAGAGGGACCTGAAATATAAGATCAGGAAGTGCAAGGACTGCTACATGAAGAAGCTGGAGCAGCGCCTGGAACAGAACAACATCCGTGATGTGTGGAGAGGTCTGAAACACATCTCGGGCCACGGTAAGGCTGGACATGGTGGCAAGGTCACAGGTGACCAAGCCTGGGCGAATGAACTGAATCTGTTCTTTAACAGATTTGATTCTGCCCAGCCCCCAGTCTCCACCCACACGGCCCCCTCTTCACACCTTTCCAGCTCAGGCGTCTCCTCCCAGCTCCAGCTGTTAGCACCTCAGCACCAAGCGGTCCACTCTGCCCTTCTTCCAACTGAAGCAAAGGGACCCCCCCCCAACGACTCACAGTAGGAATGAACTGCCATTAGTCGCCTTTTGAGCAGCTGGCTGGGTCTGCTGCCTTCCAAAAGGTCGTGGGGAGCATTGATGGCTGCCACATAAGAATTAAGGCCCCAAAAGAAGATCCAGCTTCTTACTTTAACAGGAAGCTTTTTTTTATTCCATTCAGATGCAGGCTGTATGTGACTCTAACGCCAAATTTATAGATATTTTTGTTGGGTATCCATGATCAGTCCATGATTCACGGGTTCTGCAGAACAGCCCAATTTATGTAAATAAAACATACCCAGAAGGACACATCCTTTTGGGTGATGGTGGCTATCCCTGCATTGCACATCCCATCACGCTGCTGACACCCTACAGGGAACCCCTGAATAATTGCAGTTGAGGCCCGTTACAACCAGCACCACACCGGGGCACACTCTGTGGTGGAGTGAGCATTTGGCATGATGAAGGCGAGGAGCAAAGCAATATTTCTGGGGGCACTGGAGGTAAAACCAACCTTTGCAAAAATAAATCATTGCCTGCAGCGCCATCCTGCACAAGGGGACTGCTTGGAGCCACGGATGTTGAGCCACAGCAGGACGACACCAGGAACCAGCAGGATGAGCAAAGTGGCATCCATATGCTAGGACAAATTTCTGCTTTCCTTTCAGGTCCAACTGTGACACAAATGGCTCTAGAAGACCACGATTATTGTTAAGATGTATAAAAATTAAATGTTAACATATAAAAAAAAAAAGTAAATATTTACCTTTGATGTTTCTTTGGAAATAGTATTGAGATTGTTAAAAATGGCTCAGGTTTAAATAATACATGTAAATAATACAAAAGGAAAGGGTTAATGGCCGACGAAGTGTTTGTTTATTTCTTTTTACTGCACGCCGTGGAAGCCTGAACCGTCCGATGCGAAGCGTAGTGCGTTAAAAAGTAATAATGCATACTTCAAAGGCCAATAACCCGCTTATGGTCACTTAAAAAAATTTTTTTTTCAGTTTTAGCACTTTATTCTTGTTTTTTGTTCAGTTTAGATCACTTTTTCACAAAAAGCGGACTATTTTTTATGTGGTGCTGCGCGTTGTCATGACTACAAGTTCAAGTGTGGAGGCGGCACTGTAGCGGAAGAAAGTAGGATCATATGGTGATCGTCATGAAAAATCATAAAATAATCAACGCGTCATTGTGCACCTCTTACCGCTCGTTATTGTCCAGATGAAGAAGCAAAGCGTGTTAAAGAAACAAATACACAAGTAGCTTCCAAGATTTTATTATAAGAAATCTGTCACGGTGCCTCCATCAGCTGCCTCTCCTCCCTGCTCCCTGATTGGAACCAGCTGCACCTCATCACCTCGTCACCGGCAGACCTTCATAAGGAGATCCATCCCAGCATTCTACGCCAGTCCGTTACACTCTCTCCGGTGCCTACGCCTGGTGTCAAGTTAAGTCTCGGTTTTGCCAAGTCAAGTCACGCACTTACCTTGCCTTGTTCTGCGCCTTCAGGTCTGTTCCTCGACGGGTATCGCTGGTTCCTCCCCGCCTCAAGCCACGCAGTCCTCCTTGCTGCACTCGGGATCGCTCGCCACTGCGCGTCCTCACTGACTTCCTGAGTCTGAGCTTTCTTCCGGGTTTCAGCAACTGGCTCTGTTACGTCATCGACACTGTGACAAAATCTCCAACAATAAATCTGAACATTAGCTGTCAACAACAAAAACAGTTTTATTGATTAATAAGTAAGTTATTTTACATCGAGCCTGTTAACTTTGAACCAAGCAAGAAAGTCGGCTTTAGGAAGACAGAATTATTTATTTAAAATTAAATTCAACATTGCCATAAATCGTAAAATTTGAAAGAGATACTGGCATGTCCATCATATTGCTGTTCGAAGGGCAGATATTTAGTTTTTGGTTGGTGGCAACGTTGCGGGACGACAGAGTGTTGCTCCATTCTCGTCTTTCCTGGAGTGACGGAGCCCAGTAAGCCTGCAGGCTGCTTTCACAGCGGTGCCCCGTCACAGACATGATCTGGCGTTATTCCAGACCGGCGTCTGAGAGTCGACCAACAGCCGTGCTCTGCAGACTGTGATTTGTGTAAATCTGCGACAGACGCACCTTTAAAAAAAAAACAATCATAAACACGCAGGCTGTTTGACAAAATAGGGCTATGTAGATCGATGTACAGACCTCATCACTAATTTATTTTAGCATTGCTCCCAGGTAGTTGACACCCATCGGTTCCCTGGAGTACCAAACTTCCGATGCTGCGTTGACGGAGCGCTTCGGATGCAGATAAAAAGATTTTGCATCTGGGGGAAATTAAGAGATGTATTTCTTGAAACTTTGTATTGGGCACAGAGGATCCCCGGGTCTTGCAAACATAAAACCTCTTAGGTTTTGCTTGTGTGGGTCGTTTGGAGTTTTGTGATTTTTAGTGTCCGGATTATGCGATAGGCTGAAACAATCAATCAAACAATCAAGCCCACCTCGGTGCTTCCTGATCTTTCAGGGAGTTGCAATGTCTCATTTTGACACATACGATGTAAGTGACCCTCCTCTGCAGGGTTTAGAAAAGACACACACTGTAAACCCGAATAGTCCAATGAGCTCAAAAGTTTTATAATCACAGAAATCAAAAGTCACAACCAAGACAAGTCAGCTTAAAACCTATAAACCGATTCAACTTTGGCTACAATTATATCTTTATTGGACTAAAGTATTTTGAATAAATGAAGCCTTGGTGTCAAAAATTTTAAGTGAAGAGATGTGATGATGTTATAACGTACGCCCATGAATGTGAACTCAGCCACGTACTCCAAAATCTTCAAGATGGCGGAGGTCTGAAGCGAGCCGCAGCGAGCCTAAGTTGATAACTTACACACGTCTTAGTAATTCGTATTATTTGTTTTTTATTTTACTTTCTGATTTTCGCCTCTGTATTATATATTTGTTGCTTCTTTTGATGTTCCTTCTAGTATATCCTTTGTATTCATGACGTCGCCCACGAGTTTCTATCTTCAAAAATTGTTCTGAACTAAACAATTATGTATGTTCTGCAGTATCATGTCATCAGAGAATAAGAGCTGAGGTAAGTTTTAATTGTAATTTAACAACATGGTTGCAATATTTAAGACATGTGAGCAGCTCCCAATGAATCCGTCGGCTATGGAGAACATTTGACCTTAATTGTCAAACGATAGCTAGGCAGACCCAGATGCTGTAACCCGGAAGAAACTCAGGAGCAGGGGTAGGATCAGAATATTTAATAACAGAAGTGGTCCAGAACAGGGGAGTCGGATTCGGGGTTCCGTGGGAATCCGCAGCGGCACGAGGCGAGACCGGAACCAGCTTGTGGCGAGCTTGAGCGCCGAGGACAGTGGAAACCGGAGCGGAGCGAGGAACCAGCATGACCAGAGGTGAATGGACCGGAGACAGTACAACGGACTGGCGTAGTATGCTGGGGTGGATCTCCTTGACCCTTGTGCTATCTTAGATGAGCCCCCCCTTCCATTGACGTGTTCTCCCTACCATGACAAAGGTGGATAAGGGTGGAAAGATTTCATGTAATCCATGAACACCAGTGAAGATCTCAAATCATTGAAGAAAAAAGGTTCAGAGCACTGTCTAGTGGGTCTAGATGACCCAACTCCCAATGCTAAAGTGCCTAGGATAGCACAAGGGTTAAGAAGGTCTGCCTGAAGATGAGGTGATGAAGGACAGCTGGTTCCAATAAGAGAGCAGGCAGGGAGGCGCAGCAGCCGGAGGCACCGTTACATTAGGGTCAATATCACCATAAAGTGCCTTTGATAACTTCCCAATATCCCACCAAAAAATAGGGGATTTCCCATTTAACTTCACATTTATTGTGTTAGGTGGATGCTGTGCTGTCAGAAACGCATGTTGGTCAAGCTCCCACACTTTTTTATAAATTAACTGCAAGCAGAAAATGCACGCACAAACAGTAAAAAATGTCAACCCTGTCATGGACGATTTCAGAGTAGATTAAATACATTGTAATTTGATCATGGATATAAAATTTATATTTTCAGAAAGCTACTTAGTCCCTTTGTCAAAACGTTGTATTAGCTTATAGGAAAAGTATTTAGATAGTTATGAAATTAGGGCAAACAATGTTGTTACTATAGAAAATCAGCAAGAATTGCACTTTCTTTTCTAAATAAAATCTAAGAACAAAGATATCTGGTGAAAATTTCAACCAAAACCACTTGGTCCATGTGTATTAATAAAGGAATCACACAAATAGTTTTGCTAACTTGTAGAAATAAATTGTTTATTTTCTTTGAATAGGAAAATGACAGGGTGGACAGTAGCACGGCAGGGTGGACACATTTTTAAAAGGTCGTTAGATTACCTCATTATGCAATTAATGAAAGAAAATTACTACTAGAAGTCCCTTTCCCATGTAGGGTGAAATTATCAGGTGAACAGACTGGTTTTGATCCACACTTCCTTTATGTCGAAAAAACACCAAAAATTAGCCATTCATGTGGCATTATTGAGATAACTTCTGAACATCGATGTGCATGTGAAAGTCAAACATTCAACCGTAAAATTAGAAGAAAATGTTGTTTTAAGGGGAGAATGATTGGTTTGAAAAAAACAACAAGAACAATATCACTGAGACACATCTCCAAGCAGTCTTTTATGGCAGCTATTGCAGGTACCTCAGTCTTGGATTCAATACCACTCTCTGGGACATAGAACAGCTCAACAGATGTCTCCAGGCTTTTCAGCTTTTCATACAAGCTCTGGGCATAAGGAATGTCTCCTCCATGGGCTACAACCCGGTCTGCTGACCTCTTGAGGGCTCCATCCACACCATCTGGTGCACCCTTGCCATGACTAGCCTCAAAGAAATTCCATGTTATTTGTTTGAACCCATACTTGTGGGGTTCTGTTGAGAGGTAGAAGAAATTTCCCTTTTGTCGATGCCGTGTTGAAGGCCCTTCGCTGTAAAAATGAAGTTATGCTAGTTAGTAGGTGACATTCTCTCAGTATCTTCAGAACTGAATCAAGGTGGGCCCAGATGATGACAGGGTCATGCCTTCTGGAGAAGATATGTGGTGCTTGTTCACCAGGGATGTAGAGCTCTCCAGTGTGCAGACTGGCCTGCTTATGTTAACCTCCAAAATGCACAGATTGTATCTCTTCACTGTCCTTGCACGAGTAATTTTCTCTAAAATCTATATGCAAGAGGGAGGCATTGTGCTTCAAGCTGCCCCTGAGCTTCCTGTAGCCATCACACTGCCATTTAATGTTGAAAACATGGCGCCTAAAATGGAGTAGCCTCTCGTGGAAATCTGTGGCGTACTCATACTCTGTAGTTGTTGTCTCCCTTTTCACTATGATACTACCCAAAAGGGTCTGAGACGGCAAAAGGAGGGGTCTGAAATGTGGCCAATATGCTGAGAGAAAAATCTCATATGCAATTTCTTCAATGTATCGGTTAGCAACCTTTACTATCATAAACTGTTATTTATTGTTATTCAATTCAATTCAATTATGCTTTATGAATTCCACAAGGGGAGATTTAAGTAATAAAATGTCAGTAGGAGCTGTTGTAATAAGTAATATTATTAGTTTGTTGCCATAAACTATCAAAATGTCTTTCCTGTCATAAACCATGTCCACCCTGTCAAAGAAGGTTTTCTGACAGGGTGGACAATGACGGGGTGGACGTTTTTGGATAATGTTAGCATTTATTGAGCACATTGTGGATCTTCACTTAGCAACATGATTCAGTTAGCAAGTAGACTGTGTACTGCTTATGTATATATTTTAAATTTAGGAAAGGCTTTTATATTAAATAATATTTCACCATGACAGGGTGGACATGTTGAGCTTGACAACATCTGACTACACACCTAATATGATTAAAATTACAAACAAAAGTGTAAATATTTACTATGTAACTAGCCACTGTTTCAGTCTCCAGTGAAGAAACACAAAATGCTGGTTGTGGTGTCACCTAAAACATATGCAGGTTTTTTTAGAGACAGTTATCCCAAAATGACAGGGTGGACAGCAATGTCAGGGACGTGCGCAAAATCTTCAATAGCATTATGAAAATAAAATTTGCCTGATCAAAATTAAATTGTACCAATTTTTTTAAATTTAGCATAATTTTATCATTTATTACACACCCTGAAGTTAGCAGAACAGCGTGTGGGACATACCAAAATCGCATACATACAAAGAAAAAAAATTGCATAAACTAAAAAAATCACAATTTAAGAACCAAATTATTTGACTGATTTGTGTACAAGTCTTGGGTCACTTATGATAAGAAGTCAGAGTTTAGTTATTCTGCTCCATTTAGTTTATGAAAGAGTAATATTCATGGGGACACCAAAGGCACTTTATAGTGATAATGACCCTAATGACAAATTAAATGAATTATAAATAAATAAAAATATTCAAGCTATCTTAATATGATTTTATGTAGCAGTTATCCTACCAACACTTTCTGTTCTAATAGCAGTTTATGTTCTACCAACATTTTTCTGTCCTAATAACAGTTTATGTCCTACCAACATTTTCTGTCCTAATAACAGTTTATGTCCTACCAACATTTTCTGTCCTAGCATCACCCATTCTACTTTTTTAACACTCCTCAGAGGCTAAGCAGGGAAGCCACCATTATTTAAACATTGTCTAAAAAAGCAGAAATATATGGCAAAGCTTCTCCTCCTGGGAGTAGACTCTGGGGTTTGGAGAGCTTCTCCTGTCTGTTCGGTGTCCAGCCCCTGGTTGCCAAGTGCAGCCCTTTGGACTTTCTCCAGAATATTTTCTGGGGTTTCTGCAGGGTTTCTTCATCAAGAGCTTCTTTTCACTCCTGGATGTTTTCAGTTTTTTCCACACACTCTGATTCTCTGTCCTTTGACTCGGATGTCGTTTCCATTTCTTCATTTTCCTGTGTCCCAGACTCCAAGAGATTCAAATCTTCAGACAAAGACTTGACTTGATTTGTCTCAATTTCTGAGACATTTGAAGACCCTGTCCTGACATTTTTTTGCAACAATCCTGTCAGTTTCCATCTGGAACTGTATTATCATCTCCTGAACTTGTGATTGTTTTGGCTTTGGGAAGGCTACTGTCCCATAGTTTTTGTTTTCTGGAAACACAAATCCCTTGCAAAATTTAATGAAGTCCATTTTAAACACTTCCTTTGCTACCAAAACTTCCCCCTTGAGTCTGTTTAATCAAATCTGAAAGGCATATAAATGTATTCTGGGAGTTGTTGCTGTGATGTCACGTGATGTGATCTCGTGTTGTGATATCAACATCTGATGTCAATTGTGTCATAAGCAATCTTTATGACATCACCCACATGACCTCTGACCTACTTAATCGGGAACTTCCTTTACATCACTGCAATGTTATTAAAAATGCATTAACCAACTGTTGGATTTATATTCACCATCCTTGTAGTGCACAGAAAAACATCAGTGTGATGCATTTAAGGCCAAATTAAAACTTGAAAAACATAGATTATCATTATTTACTGTCATGGTGCCTCTGTCAGTCTCTCCTCACCCTCCCCTCTCTGCTCTGCTCCTCACTCATCCCAGCTCTGACCACTTACCTCATCAACTGCCAGCTCTACTTAAGAAGATTCTTCACCAGCATTCATCGCCAGTTCGTTGCCCCTTATGGTGTTTAATCTGGTCTCCTGTGCTTACGTCTTGCTGCCATGGTTTTGCCTCTGGCTAACCTTTGTTCTCCTGCATCAGATTATCATTTACGAGTGCCCCCTGAGTCAGAGATCTCTACACGAGCAGCCGCTACATTCCTGAAAATCCTTCGAACCCGAAAAGCACTTCAAGACCTCCGGTCACGCCACGAATCCTGTCTACGCCAAGACCTACGGTCACGCCACAGATCCTGTCTGTGCCAAGACCTCCTGCTACACCAAGAAACCTAATTACGCCAGAACCTCCAGCCACGCCACTACTACAAAACCAGGTTACAAAATAAAACTTATTACTTACCTTCTAACCTTCCGGGTTCCAGCATCTGGGTCTGTGTTGCCTCCTAGTCATGACAATTTACCATAGAGTTTAATAAAGATGTGGTGACTGGCTTGGACCTTTTTTAAACCAACTCTATGATAACAAGCTTTAGATGTAGCTTTAAATGCATCACAGTAACAATTCTTATAGCATGGAAGTTGCTTTCATTATTTTTCCCTCTGCTGATTCTCATCAGTTTGAATAAATAAATACTCAGAAATACTCTACAGCTTATTATTCTTTGTTTATGTCCTCAACATCAGAAAAATGCTTCAAGTAATTCTAAATGGTCACGTGCTAATGGGACTTTGTCAGTTGTGATTTTGTTTGTCAAACTTTTTGTTTGTCAAACAGCAGGAGATTTTTACACAGATGCAGATTTTAGGTGCACAAGTTCTCACTTTTCTTTTTACAAGTCCTCCCATCAAACCTACAAGCTAGTCCATTTAGATACATTTTTACCTTCATAACTTTTTCCAGCTTTGTTTTTTATCAATGAGTCTGGTAAAACTCCATGAGCAAGAAAAGCTGAAAGCACATGGCAAGTAGTGGGATTACCCTTGCACTGCCGAACTTCACATACTCAAATGATACCCCAAAAGTCCAGTGACTTTGTTATTTGACAACCTGGAGATAGCTTGGTGGACATTATGCGTTGTGATTTCATCAGCGGTATCGGTGTCATTTGCTACATACAGATCATTCTGGACACAGTTCTTATATAGTCCTGTCACCATAGTTCTAAAATATTTTTGTCAGAGATTCCATCTTTCACAAATGGAATTGTTTTTGTGCCTCAAGTGTTGAATTTCACTTTTTCCAGATGTCTCAGGTGTTGTGACAAAAAAAGGTTTAGGTTGTTGTTTTTTTTGGTTGTAAAAATGGCTCAAACATTTTTTTCCCCGTGGGAAACCAAAGGGGTATTCCAGAAAGCTGGTTATGCTAGTTACCACGGTAAGTTTGAGGCTAAGGAAGCCGATAACCTCAGCTTTCGGTTTCAAAAACGGATGTATTTTTCAGGGTATGTCAAGTTGCCATAGCAACTGATGCTCTGGTCTGGAGCAGGTTTAGTTGAAGGTTAGTTTGTTTTCAGAGAGGTGAAGCAGAATGGCGTGTCCATTTGAAGATGAATTCAAAGCAATTCGAACACCATGCTCACTACTTTTCTCTTTCAGGTGTTTATATGGTGCTTGACAATAAAACAAAATGGTGCATTATCGCCATCACCTGGTCTGGAGGTGAACTACTTCTATTTGACAAGGATTATTCAAGATTCAAGATTCTTTTATTTGTCACATACAAAGTTATATTTAGCAAATACAACTAGTAGTGAAATGTAACCCAGGTCCGCTCCATGGACAGTGCAATAATTAAGGAAAACAGTACAGGAAATGTACATAATATATTTCTGTAAAATATACATAATATACATAAGTGAAACTATGTAAAGATGAAATAAGAAAAGAATGTGTATTGTAGAATTAAATATAGAATGCAAAATAATGTGCATGAATGTGGACTGTAGACTTAAATAATTAAGATACACGTTTAGAATTAAAGTTTAAGAGCCTGATGGCCTGGGGGTAGAAACTCCTCCTGAGTCTCTCTGTCTTTGCCATCAGGCTACGGTAGCGCTTACCAGATGGCAGCAAAGTGAAAGTATGATTACTGGGGTGGGTGGAGTCTTTGATGATTTTTGCTGTTCTACTTCTGCAGCGTTTGGGGTAGATGTCCTGCAGAGAGGGGAGAGCAGACCCTGAAATGCGCTCAGCTACGCGCACAACTCTCTGCAGGGCTTTGCAGTCTTGACTTGAGCTGTTCCCATACCACACTGTGATACACTGAGTCAATACACTTTCTATAGCACTGGAATAGAAGGTTTTCAGGATTGCTGGGGAGACCCTGAATTTCCTCGGCTGTCGCAGATGATACAGTCTTTGCCTTGCTTTATTAACCTGTGTTTGAATGTGAGTCGTCCAAGTCAGGTCCTCCGAGATGTTTACACCCAGGTACTTGAAGCTGCTCACCCTCTCCACAGGGGTCCCGCTGATCATAAGAGGAGTGTAGGGCTGCTGTTGTCTCTTCCTGAAGTCCACAATCAGTTCTTTAGTTTTGCTCACATTCAGAGAGAGACCGTTGTCCTGGCACCATGATGTCAATTTCTCTACCTCATCCAAGTATGCGGTCTCGTCGTTGTTGTGAATGAGGCCCAGAACCACAGTGTCATCAGCGAATTTGATGATGGATGTGGAGCTGTGCGAAGACACGCAGTCGTGTGTGTAGAGAGAGTAAAGCAGGGGACTCAGGACACACCCCTGCGGGGCTCCTACGTTATGGGTGATGGAGTTAGAGGTGTACTGGCCCAGTTTCACCACTTGAGGTCTGCCGGTGAGGAAATCCAGAATCCATTTGCAGAGTGAAGAATTCAGTCCGAGGTCTATGAGTTTGGAAGCTAGCTTTATGGGGACTATGGTATTGAAAGCTGAGCTGTAGTCAATAAATAGCAGCCTTACCTAGTTCCTGTTATTGCTGTCAATGTGTGTGAGAGAAGAGTGCAGGATGTGGGAGATGGCATCATCTGTGGATCTGTTTGGGCGATAGGCAAACTGAAGAGGGTCCAGAGTATCCGGGATGGAGGAGCAGATGATGTTTTTAACCAGTCCTTCAAAGACCTTCATGACTATTGATGTCAGGGCAACTGGACGATAGTCATTCAGACAGAGGGTTTATTGTTCTTAGGCACAGGGATGATGACCGATTTTTTGAATGGAGTGGGAACCACCGATGCAGCAAGAGACTCATTAAAAATGGATGTAAACAAACCAGCGAGCTGATCAGCGCATGACCGCAGAACACGGCCAGAAATCCCATCAGGTCCGGCTGCTTTCCTTACATTCACTCGCTTTAGCGCCCTCCGAACCTCGTCCTCCGTCACGGTGATCGCATGATGATCGCTGATCTGGCTGTTGCTTCCTGACGCGCTGATCGGCAGACTCACACTGCTTAGATTGCTTTCAAAGCGGCCGTAGAAAGTTTTCAGAGAGGTGAAGCAGCATGGCGTGTCCATTTGAAGATGAATTCAAAGCAATTCGAACACCATGGTCACTACTTTCCTCTTTCAGGTGTTTATATGGTGCTTGACAAAAAAACAAAATGGCGCATTATCGCCATCACCTGGTCTGGAGGTGAACTACTTCTATTTGACAAGGATTATTCAAGATTCAAGATTCAAGATTCTTTTATTTGTCACATACAAAGTTATATTTAGCAAATACAACTAGTAGTGAAATGTAACCCAGGTCCGCTCCTTGGTTCAGAGAGGTGAAGCAGCATCCATGTTCCTGTCTGCAATAAGTCAACCGTTTTTCGTGAGATCAAACCGAAAACGAGCAGATATGCAGCACAGAGCGGCAAGGAGGAGAAGCAGACGTCTCAGAAGATTTCCTCTGGCTAGCCTGACCAGACGTGAACAACTTGTGAGTTAAACTTAAAAGTTTTTGTTTTTTTTTAGTTAAACATAAGCATTTGTCACTTTTTGTGCTCAGGGTTACACAATCTGCTGGGTAAGAGTTTAACATTCTTTTTCAACACTGGAGTGTGAGTTGTATCGTCTAATTACATGTTCTTGTGAGTTCAGAGAAAGTTTTTTATTTTTTTTACAGATGGTGTCTGTAATTGAGCTGTTTGACATGTGGTCACACCGTTTTCCTCCCGTGTTTCCCTTACAACATCAGTAGAAGTTGTTGGGAACCTCGCTTCCATGTCTCTGATCCCAGCTTCCCTCATTGCATGTTTTGCTGAGGTAGCATAGGAGGCCTCTTTCTCCTGAGTGGTTTCCAATGGTTATGAAGTCATTAGCGAGGGCTGAGCTTCGTGTCATTCTTTGTTGAGGTCTAAGAAGGCCCGATGGCCGTCCTCCTCGTACAGAGGAAAGCTGTCATGATGAAACTCAGCCATGGCAAAAAGGTCTGAGATTTCATTCTGTCCACCCCTTCATACATGCAAGTCTGAGCAGACGGAAGTAAGGTTGCTTTTGTCCAGCAGAGGGAGCCAAACACAAAGTGGTAAAAATACATTTCAGCATGTGGTATCCTAGGCACTTTAGCATTGGGAGTTGGGTCATGTAGACCCACTAGACAGTGCTCTGAACCTTTTTTCTTCAATGATTTGTGATCTTCACTGGTGTCCATGGATTACATGAAATCTTTCCACCTTTATCCACCTTTGTCATGGTAGGGAGAACACGTCAATGTAAGGGTTGGCTCATCTAAGATAGCACAAGGGTTAAAGCCAACATGGCTCTAATTGTGATTCATTCTTTAAAAAAAAAAGAGAAAATAAATATTTTTACTGTCAATTATCTGAATGTCCATCAGTCTGTTTTATTTTTATGAGCACACAAAAATGTAATTTTGAAAAGGTACAGATGGATAACTTTCAGAGAAGCTGATGCGAGTTCTCAATCTTAAAAATGATGTAATGTGTTCTTTGCTCTGGTGGTGAATTAACATTAAAACTTTCCTCTTTTTAAAGAACTTTAAAAGTTCTTTAAGGTAAATTGTTTTTAATCAGAAGGAATCAAGCTAGTTATAAAAGGCTGACCTTCCAAAGGACTGGGGGTGATGTGTATATTCCATTGACTGAGTGACTCCTCCCCCTGGCAAGCCAAACAGGAAGTACCTGCCGGCACCAAGAAGCCAGAATCCCATAGATTTCTATAGAGAAATAAACAGCTGTTACTCAGTCATTCTATTGGTCAGAATAACAATTCTTGATCTTTTTTTAACAGGTTCTTAATAATCCTCTTTTTTCCAAGATATTTTTTCTATAGATGAAGTTATTCAAGTTATAAACTGACCAATCAGATGCCTTAAATAAAAGTAGGTGGAGCCTGCTCGTCCCCACATACAACGTTCAAATATTTGATTGACAGATTTTGTATAACCTACTTTTAAGTGGTAGGGGCGTGGCCTTCCAACAAGTTCACTTCTAATTGTTGAGAGTTGTTACCATAGCAATGTTGAATTAGACCGATTCGTACAAATAAATGCTTACTGACATCATTTGAGTCCAACATGGCGGCGTCCATATTGTAAAAAAAGACTATTGGATTGACTTTGTTTGGATAGAGCTGGAGGTAAACATCACACTTGCTCAGTGCAGTCCAGTTCTTGAAACTTTGTATTGGGCACAGAGGATCCCCGGGTCTTGCAAACATAAAACCTCTTAGGTTTTGCTTGTGTGGATCGTTTGGAGTTTTTTGATTTTTAGTGTCCGGATTATGCGATAGGCTTAAACAATCAATCAAACAATCAAGCCCACCTCGGTGCTTCCTGATCTTTCAGGGAGTTGCAATGTCTCATTTCGACACATACGATGTAAGTGACCCTCCTCTGCAGGGTTTAGAAAAGACACACACTGTAAACCCGAATAGTCCAATGAGCTCAAAAGTTTTATAATCACAGAAATCAAAAGTAACAACCAAGACAAGTCAGCTTAAAACCTATAAACCGATTCAACTTTGGCTACAGTTATATCTCAATTGGACTAAAGAATTTTAAATAAATGAAGCCTTGGTGTCAAAAATTTTAAGTGAAGAGATGTGATGATGTTATAACGTACGCCCATGAATGTGAACTCAGCCACGTACTCCAAAATCTTCAAGATGGCGGAGGTGTGAAGCGAGCCGCAGCGAGCCTAAGTTGATAACTTACAAACGTCTAGGTAATTCGTATTATTTGTTTTTTTATTTTACTTTCTGATTTTCGCCTCTTTATTATATATTTGTTGCTTCTTTTGATGTTCCTTCTAGTATAGCCTTTGTATTCATGACGTCGCCCACGAGTTTCTATCTTCAAAAATTGTTCTGAACTAAACAATTATGTATGTTCTGCAGTATCGTGCCATTAGAGAATTATTGCGTGTGGTAAAAATAAGTTGTTGGGGCATAGTTTTAAGTTTACTTAAATACGTTTACCGTTTACCGAGTTGGTTGGCGCACATTTGAAATTAGCTAATCATTACTACTAGTTAACCGCTAGCTTTGACAGAGGCAGTAACCTTATAAATGCAAATGTGGCCTAAGCTAGCTGCCTTACGCCTACGTGTTCTCATATCTTCTTTTATTGAACCGGTGCATTTGAGAAATAAGAGTTTCCGCTAAGAGCTGAGGTAAGTTTTAATTGTAATTTAACAACATGGTTGCAATATTTAAGACATGTGAGCAGCTCCCAATGAATCCGTCGGCTATGGAGAACATTTGACCTTAATTGTCATAAAAGATAGCTAGGCAGACCCAGATGCTGTAACCCGGAAGAAACTCAGGAGCAGGGGTAGGATCAGAATATTTATTAACAGAAGTGGTCCAGAACAGGTGAGTCGGATTCGGGGTTCCGTGGGAATCCGCAGCGGCACGGGGCGGGACCGGAACCAGCTTGTGGCGAGCTTGAGCGCCGAGGACGGCGGAAACCAGGTTGAAGCGAGGCAGAGCACCGAGGACAGTGGAAACCGGAGCGGAGCGAGGAACCAGCGTGACCAGAGGTGAATGGACCGGAGACAGTACAACGGACTGGCGTAGTATGCTGGGGTGGGTCTCCTTAAGAAGGTCTGCCTGAAGATGAGGTGATGAAAGACAGCTGGTTCCAATAAGAGAGCAGGGAGGGAGGGGCAGCAGCTGGAGGCACCGTGACAGTACCCCCCACCTCAACGATCGCCTCCAGGCGGTCTCGGGCGGCGATCTGGGTGGTCCTGATAGAAGTCCTCGATGAGGGTACAGTCCAGAATAAGGGAGCGGGAGATCCATGAGCGCTCCTCTGGACCGTAACCCTCCCAGTCCACGAGGAACTGATGACCACGGCCTCGGCGATGAACATCCAACACCCTGCTGGCAGTGTAGGCAGGAGCACCGTCGATGACCCGGGCGGGTGGTTGGAAAGCGGAAGGCGGGCACAATGGGCTTTCCTTGAAGGGCTTAAGCTGAGAAACATGAAAGGTAGGGTGTACCTTCAGCGCCGCCGGGAGCCGGACAGGAGGGGTTTATGACCTTCTCGATGGGATACGGACCGATGTAGCGAGGGGCTAGTTTGCGGGAATTGGCCTGAAGCGGTATGTCCCGTGAAGAGAGCCAAACTCTCTGTCCCGGCTGGTAGGCGGGACTCTCCACCCGGTGGCGATTAGCGATATGACAGTTCCTCTCCCTCATGCGCAGGAGAGCAGCCCTGGCTTGAGTCCAGATGCGCTGGACACGCCGCAGATGATGCTGGACCGAGGGGACCGCCAAATCCAACTCCTGCGAGGGGAACAGGGGTGGAGAGTACCCGAGGGAAGCCTCAAACGGGGACATACCGGTAGCAGAAGACGGTTGACTGTTTTGGGCGTATTCGATCCACACAAGGAACGACGACCAGCAGGACGGGTTTTGAGCAGCCAGACAGCGGAGAGCGGCCTCAAGCTCCTGGTTGGCGCGTTCAGCCTGCCCATTGGATTGAGGATGGTTTCCAGACGAGAGACTGACTGTGGCGCCCAGAGCAGAGCAGAAGGACCGCCACACTTGAGACACAAATTGGGGACCACGATCGGACACGATATCACTGGGTATACCATGATGACGGAACACCTTCTGAACCAAGATGTCGGCCATCTCGGTGGCTGTGGGCGGCTTGGAAAGGGGGATGAAATGGGCAGATTTGGAGAAACGGTCGATGATAGTGAGGATTACAGTGTTACCTTGTGAGGGAGGCAACCCAGTGATAAAGTCTATGGCTAGATGGGACCAGGGGCGTCGTGGAACAGGTAACGGATGGAGCAGACCAGCAGGAGGGGATTTCGAAGATTTAGAAACGGCGCAGACGTCGCAGGCAGAGACGAACTCTCTAACATCTCTTTCCATGGAAGGCCAGAAAAAACGACGTCGCAGGAGTTCGAGAGTCCTGTGGGCGCCTCCATGACAGGCTACATGAGAGGTGTGACCCCAGACTAGTACATCCAAACGGAGCGAGGATGGAACATATAGTGTTAGCGGGAGCCGGGGGATGATCCGGTTCCTCCCCTTGGGCCTGGATGACACCGCTCTCTATGTGTGAGAGGACCGCTAAAAACGGTTCTCAGGTCGTTATAGTAGTGCGATACCTTCGACAGATCGATGATTTCAGGACCCGGATCGTGACGAGAAGGGACCGAGGGAATGGCGGAGCGGAGACAGTTTGCCATGCAGGTCGTACTCCAGTTGGTAATGTGGAGATTGACCCAATCGAACTGGGGATTGTGAGCACGGAGCCAGGGGAACCCTAGAATGATGGGAGATTGGGGGGATTTAGTGACGTAAAACTGTATGAGTTCATGATGGTTACCAGAAGTGATGAGATGGACGGGCTTAGTGCGATGGGTGATCTGAGTGAGGATCTGGCCTCCTTAACCGGCCGCCTTGACAGGAAGTTCCAAAGGTTCTGTGGGAAGGTTGAGATCAGAAACCAGGAGGTCATCAATAAAACTTTGTTCTGCACCAGAGTCAATGAGAGCTTTGCATTCGAAGGTCTTAGACAAAAGACTTGAAAGCTTTATTTATTTTTTATTTATTTTATTTTACCAGGAAATTCCATTGAGACTGCATCTCTTTTTCAAGGAAGACCTGGGCCAAAAGGCATCAATACAAAATAAATACAGGTAAAAAACAACTGAATTAAAATACATTACAGGTCAAGGGTGACATGTGCATGTTTCTTTTAAAAGCTCAGAAAGTTTTGCTTTAAAACAATTCAATGGAATAAGGTCACTTAAATGCAGAGAGTTTTGAATGTTATTCCAGGAAAGCGGGGCAGCAATGGAAAAGGCTGTTTTTCCTAGTTCACTGAGGAATCTAGGGACATAAAGAAGCAATTTGAGTGAGGAACGAGAGTTATATATGTTGTTAACAGGAGAAAGAAGACGGCACAGATATTGAGGTAGTTTGCCGAGAATGGCCTTATAGGTGAAAATTAGCCAGTGTTTCTGTCGCCTGACTTTGAGTGAAGACCAAGAGAGCAGAGAGTACAGTTCACAATGGTGGGTTCTGTATGCAGAGTTTGTGATAAAACGCAAGGCACTGTGATAAACTGTGTCCAGTCTACGGAGAGTTGACGAGGCAGCATTCATGTACAGAATGTCCCCGTAATCCAAAATTGGGAAGAAAGTGCTCTGAACAAGTCTTTTCCTCACACCTAGGCTTAGACAAGATTTATTTCTGTAGTAGAAACCCAGAAGTGCTTTTAGCTTTTTTAGCAAGTGGTTAGTGTTAGAGGTAAAAGACAATTTGTCATCAATCCAAACACCCAGATATTTATATGAGGACATTTTTTCAATTTTCACGCCTTCCAAAGTATGAATATCAGCCTTCAGTACATCATGTGAACGAGACCTGGAAAATATCATGAATTGTGTCTTTTTAGCATTTAAGGTCAACTGTAATTGATGAAGAGAATACTGAAGTTCATTGAAGGCTTCCTGGAGCTCGTTCACAGCAAGATGGACCGAAGAAACAACTGTGTAAATGATGGTGTCATCTGCATAAAGACAGGGTTTAACATTTGGCAAATGACTACCTAGGTCATTTATAAAGATGGTGAACAGGATAGGAGCTAAGATTGATGCCTGTGGGACTCCACTATTGATGTTCATAAAGTCTGATTTTACATCTTCAACAATCACACACTGGGTTCTCTGTGAGAGATAATTTCTAAACCACCCAATAGCAGAATCACCTATACCAATAAGATTTAGCTTTTGTAGTAGAAGCTGATGGTTTACAGAATCAAAGGCTTTAGATAAGTCCACAAATAGGGCTGCACAGTGCAATTTCCTATCTAAGGCATTGATGATGTCATTTGTTACAGATACAGCAGCAGTTACAGTACTGTGGCCTGATCTGAAACCTGACTGAGTTTCACATAGAACCGAGTTAGATGCTAAAAAGTTTTAATTGAGAGTTTACATGGGATTCTAGGATTTTGCAAGAACTGATAGTTTGGAAATAGGTCTGTAGTTGTTTAGCTTCAGACAGATCTCCACCATTTAAGAGAGGGAGAACATGAGCTGCCTTCCAGACTTTGGGAATTATATTTGACCTAATAGTTAGATTGAAAATATGGGCGATGGGTTCAACAATAAAATCGGCTGCAAGTCTTAAGAAGTAGGGGTCTAAATCATCTGGACCAAGAGATTTTTTTG
The DNA here is from genome assembly GCF_053564925.1 of Oryzias latipes. Lineage (NCBI taxonomy): Eukaryota > Metazoa > Chordata > Actinopteri > Beloniformes > Adrianichthyidae > Oryzias > Oryzias latipes. The sequence continues at coordinate 3,324,996 of NC_136239.1, forward strand.
GGTCAATAGCTTTCAGAGACTGTAACAACTCTGAATTGGAAATTGGTTGGATGACAAATTTGATTGCATGAGAAGATGCAGAAGATGCTGTAATAAGGGAATCGGATAGAGGATCTGAGTGACCAGACACTGGTGAAGATAATAGAGGAACTAAGCCCACTGAAGTAAAATGTTTGTTAAATTGTTTTGCAATTTCCTCTTTCTGTTGTATGGCAACAGAGTTCACTACAAGGTTTGCAGGTGTAGTTGATTTCACATTTTGTCCAGTTAGCATTTTGATTTGTTTCCAGAATTTAGTGGGATTTTTAAGATTTGTAGAAATAACTTGACAGGGATATATAGAAAAGATTTCTCTGTGGCGAGAGAAGATTGACCCACCCGCGGCCTGTCGTCTAGCGAGGGGGTTCTGGTGTTTAAACGAAGCTTACACTGATGAACGAGGTGACAGGCTTGGCCGCAATAGAAACAAGCCCCCTCATCTCTTCGCCTCTGCCGTTCCTCAGGAGTGAGCTTAGAATGACCAATCTGCATCGGTTCCTCGGTGGGACGTCCAACAGAATCATGAGACATGACGTGAACATAGTTAGCGGCAGGGGATGGAGGAAAAACACTAGCAACGGGTTTCTTGTCTTGGCGGGGGCGCTCGGCCTGACGTTCCCGGAGGCGAACGTCAGAACGTAGGGCAGCAGTTACTAGCTCTTCAAATGATCTGGCTTCTGGCTGGGAACATAATTGATCTTTAATAGAGTCATTGAGGGATCAATAAGATGGTCATTCACGGATCTGTGGCGCTGTTTGAGGGCCAGCAGTCGGCGGGTAGCTTCCTCTTCCTTGCGGGGTTGATCGAAAACCAACCGGAACTCCCCTATAAAACGTTCGAAAGAAACTTGATAGATAGGATTAGCAGTTAGGTAAGCTTGCGCCCATTGGAGTGCTTTACCCCGGAGAGAGTTCACTATAAGGGCGATCTTGCTGTGGTCTGCATGATAGTGCCGCGGAACCTGCTGGAAAATCAATTGACATTGAAGAAGGAAACCCCCGCAGGCTCCTACGTCACCCAGGAAAGGCTCGGGTAGGAGCCGGAAGTTTTCGTTAGCAGTACTGTCTGTAGCGGGGCCGGGACTTCCGGCGGCGGGAACCGCGTTGCTGGCTGTGGCGTTAGTGGGTTTTTGGCTGGCTAAATCCATCAGAGTCTGAGAAATACTGTCCAAGCAAGGGGAAAGGTCCTGCTGGGCGGCTGCCATATGGTTCAGGGATTCAGCTTGTCGTCCCAGAGCGACGCCTTGGTGTGTGACGGCCAAGCGGAGGCACTGTGACATTAGGGTCAATATCACCATAAGGTGCCTTTTCAGGTATCTTCAGAACTGAATCAAGGTGGGTCCAGATGATGACAGGGTCATGCCTTCTGGAGAAGATATGTGGTGCTTGTTCACCAGGGATGTAGAGCGCTCCAGTGTGCAGACTGGCCTGCTTATGTGAACCTCCAAAATGCACAGATTGTATTTCTTCACTGTCCTTGCACGAGTAATTTTCTCTAAAATCTATATGCAAGAGGGAGGCATTGTGCTTCAAGCTGCCCCTGAGCTTCCTGTAGCCATCACACTGCCATTTAATGTTGAAAACATGGCGCCTAAAATGGAGTAGCCTCTTGTGGAAATCTGTGGCAAACTCATACTCTGTAGTTGTTGTCTCCCTTTTCACTGTGATACTACCCAAAAGGGTCTGAGACGGCAAAAGGAGGGGTCTGAAATGTGGCCAATATGCTGAGAGAAAAATCTCATATGCAATTTCTTCAATGTATCGGTTAGCAACCTTTACTATCATAAACTGTTATTTATTGCTATTCAATTCAATTCAATTCAATTATGCTTTATGAATTCCACAAGGGGAAATGTAAGTAATAAAATGTCAGTAGGAGCTGTTGTAATAAGTAATATTATTAGTTTGTTGCCATAAACTATCAAAATGTCTTTCCTGTCATAAACCATGTCCACCCTGTCAAAGAAGGTTTTCTGACAGGGTGGACAATGACGGGGTGGACGTTTTTGGATAATGTTAGCATTTATTGAGCACATTGTGGATCTTCACTTAGCAACATGATTCAGTTAGCAAGTAGACTGTGTACTGCTTATGTATATATTTTAAATTTAGGAAAGGCTTTTATATTAAATAATATTTCACCATGACAGGGTGGACATGTTGAGCTTGACAACATCTGACTACACACCTAATATGATTAAAATTACAAACAAAAGTGTAAATATTTACTATGTAACTAGCCACTGTTTCAGTCTCCAGTGAAGAAACACAAAATGCTGGTTGTGGTGTCACCTAAAACATATGCAGGTTTTTTTTTATAGACAGTTATCCCAAAATGACAGGGTGGACAGCAATGTCAGGGACGTGCGCAAAATCTTCAATAGCATTATGAAAATAAAATTTGCCTGATCAAAATTAAATTGTACCAATTTTTTTAAATTTAGCATAATTTAATCATTTATTACACACCCTGAAGTTAGCAGAACAGCGTGTGGGACATACCAAAATCGCATACATACAAAGAAAAAAAATTGCATAAACTACAAAAATCACAATTTAAGAACCAAATTATTTGACTGATTTGTGTACAAGTCTTGGGTCACTTATGATAAGAAGTCAGAGTTTAGTTATTTTGCTCCATTTAGTTTATGAAAGAGTAATAGTCATGGGGACACCAAAGGCACTTTATAGTGATAATGACCCTAATGACAAAATAAATGAATTATAAATAAATAAAAATGTTCAAGCTATCTTAATATGATTTTATGTAGCAGTTATCCTACCAACACTTTCTGTTCTAATAGCAGTTTATGTTCTACCAACATTTTTCTGTCCTAATAACAGTTTATGTCCTACCAACATTTTTCTGTCCTAATAACAGTTTATGTCCTACCAACATTTTCTGTCCTAATAACAGTGTATGTCCTACCAACATTTTCTGTCCTAATAACAGTTTATGTCCTACCAACATTTTTCTGTCCTAATAACAGTTTATGTCCTACCAAACTTTTCTGTCCTAATAACAGTTTATGTCCTACCAACATTTTCTGTCCTAACATCACCCATTTTACTTTTTTAACACTCCTCAGAGGCTAAGCAGGGAAGCCACCATTATTTAACCATTGTCTAAAAAAGCAGAAATATATGGCAAAGCTTCTCCTCCTGGGAGTAGACTCTGGGGTTTGGAGAGCTTCTCCTGTCTGTTCGGTGTCCAGCCCCTGGTTGCCAAGTGCAGCCCTTTGGACTTTCTCCAGAATATTTTCTGGGGTTTCTGCAGGGTTTCTTCATCAAGAGCTTCTTTTCACTCCTGGATGTTTTCAGTTTTTTCCACACACTCTGATTCTCTGTCCTTTGACTCGGATGTCGTTTCCATTTCTTCATTTTCCTGTGTCCCAGACTCCAAGAGTTTCAAATCTTCAGACAAAGACTTTGCTTGATTTGTCTCAATTTCTGAGACATTTGAAGACCCTGTCCTGACATTTTTTTGCAACAATCCTGTCAGTTTCCAGCTGGAACTGTATTATCATCTCCTGAACTTGTGATTGTTTTGGCTTTGGGAAGGCTACTGTCCCATAGATTTTGTTTTCTGGAAACACAAATCCCTTGCAAAAGTTAATGAAGTCCATTTTAAACACTTCCTTTGCTACCAAAACTTCCCCCCTTGAGTCTGTTTAATCAAATCTGAAAGGCATATAAATGTATTCTGGGAGTTGTTGCTGTGATGTCACGTGATGTGATCTCGTGTTGTGATATCAACATCTGATGTCAATTGTGTCATAAGCAATCTTTATGACATCACCCACATGACCTCTGACCTACATAATCGGGAACTTCCTTTACATCACTGCAATGTTATTAAAAATGCATTAACCAACTGTTGGATTTATATTCACCGTCCTTGTAGCGCACAGAAAAACATCAGTGTGATGCATTTAAGGCCAAAATAAAACTTGAAAAACATAGATTATCATTATTTACTGTCATGGTGCCTCTGTCAGTCTCTCCTCCCCCTCCACTCTCTGCTTTGCTCCTGACTCATCCCAGCTCTGACCACTTACCTCATCAACTGCCAGCTCTACTTAAGAAGATTCTTCACCAGCATTCATCGCCAGTTCGTTGCCCCTTATGGTGTTTAATCTGGTCTCCTGTGCTTACGTCTTGCTGCCATGGTTTTGCCTCTGGCTAACCTTTGTTCTCCTGCATCAGATTATCATTTACGAGTGCCCCCTGAGTCAGAGATCTCTACACGAGCAGCCGCTACATTCCTGAAAATCCTTCGAACCCGAAAAGCACTTCAAGACCTCCGGTCACGCCACGAATCCTGTCTACGCCAAGACCTCCAGTCACGCCACAGATCCTGTCTGTGCCAAGACCTCCTGCTACACCAAGAAACCTAATTACGCCAGAACCTCCAGCCACGCCACTACTACAAAACCGGGCTACAAAATAAAACTTATTACTTACCTTCTAACCTTCCGGGTTCCAGCATACCTTCTAACCTTCCGGGTTCCAGCATCTGGGTCTGTGTTGCCTCCTAGTCATGAAAATTTACCATAGAGTTTAATAAAGATGTGGTGACTGGCTTGGACCTTTTTTAAACCAACTCTATGATAACAAGCTTTAGATGTAGCTTTAAATGCATCACAGTAACAATTCTTATAGCATGGAAGTTGCTTTCATTATTTTTCCCTCTGCTGATTCTCATCAGTTTGAATAAATAAATACTCAGAAATACTCTACAGCTTGTTATTATTTGTTTATGTCCTCAACATCAGAAAAATGCTTCAAGTAATTCTAAATGGTTACGTGCTAATGGGACTTTGTCAGTTGTGATTTTGTTTGTCAAACTTTTTGTTTGTCAAACAGCAGAAGATTTTTACACAGATGCAGATTTTAGGTGCACAAGTTCTCACTTTTTTTTTACAAGTCCTCCCATCAAATCTACAAGCTCGTCCATTTAGATACATTTTTACCTTCATAACTTTTTCCAGCTTTGTTTTTTTTTCAATGAGTCTGGTAAAACTCCATGAGCAAGAAAAGCTGAAAGCACATGGCAAGTAGTGGAATTACCCTTGCACTGCCGAACTTCACATACTCAGATGATACCCCAAAAGTCCAGTGACTTTGTTATTTGTCAACCTGGAGATAGCTTGGTGGACATTATGCGTTGTGATTTCATCAGCGGTATCGGTGTCATTTGCTACATACAGATCATTCTGGACACAGTTCTTATATAGTCCTGTCACCATAGTTCTAAAATATTTTTGTCAGAGATTCCATCTTTCACAAATGGAATTGTTTTTGTGCCTCAAGTGTTGAATTTCACTTTTTCCAGATGTCTCAGGTGTTGTGACAAAAAAAGATTTCTGTTGTTTTTTTTTTTTGTTGTTGTAAAAATGACTCAAACATTTTTTTTCACCATGGGAAACCAAAGGGGTATTCCAGAAAGCTGGTTATGCTAGTTACCACGGTAAGTTTGAGGCTAAGGAAGCCGATAACCTCAGCTTTCGGTTTCGAAAACGGATGTATTTTTCAGGGTATGTCAAGTTGCCATAGCAACTGATGCTCTGGTCTGGAGCAGGTTTAGTTGAAGGTTAGTTTGTTTTCAGAGAGGTGAAGCAGCATGGCGTGTCCATTTGAAGATGAATTCAAAGCAATTCGAACACAATGCTCACTACTTTTCTCTTTCAGGTGTTCATATGGTGCTTGAAAATAAAACAAAAGGGCGCAGTATCGCCATCACCTGGTCTGGAGGTGAACTACTTCTATTTGACAAGGATTATGACACCCATTTTTCAAATTAGAAACCTAATAAATATGAACATTTTACGAAGACTATTTATGAATCTACTGTGTTCTGATGATGGAAAATGTAACTGATTTATTAATAATAAAATAACAAACACATTTGTGTAGATTTAATGTATTCGTTCAGAAATAAACTGCCAAGTTATCAGTCCATGGCAATGTTTATTTATTATTTCGTGCCGCTGAACGATTTACGGGCTCGTGCGAGGAGGGATTTTTTTTAGTATTTTTCTCTCCTACGTTACTGAAAATGGCTTTGAATATTAATCTGTCCATGTTCCTTCCTGCAATAAGTCAACCGTTTTTCGTGAGATCAAACCGAAAACGAGCAGATATGCAGCACAGAGCGGCAAGGAGGAGAAGCAGACGTCTCAGAAGATTTCCTCTGGCTGGCCTGACCAGACGTGAACAACTTGTGAGTTAAACTTAAAAGGTTTTTTTTTTTTTTGTTAAACATAAGCATTTGTCACTTTTTGTGCTCAGGGTTACACAATCTGCTGGGTAAGAGTTTAACATTCTTTTTCAACACTGGAGTGTGAGTTGTATCGTCTAATTACATGTTCTTGTGAGTTCAGAGAAAGTTTTTTATTTTTTTTACAGATGGTGTCTGTAATTGAGCTGTTTGACATGTGGTCACACCGTTTTCCTCCCGTGTTTCCCTTACAACATCAGTAGAAGTTGTTGGGAACCTCGCTTCCATGTCTCTGATCCCAGCTTCCCTCATTGCATGTTTTGCTGAGGCAGCATAGGAGGCCTTTCTTTCTCCTGAGTGGTTTCCAATGGTTATGAAATCATTAGCGAGGGCTGAGCTTCGTGTCATTCTTTGTTGAGGTCTAAGAAGGCCCGATGGCCGTCCTCCTCGTACAGAGGAAAGCTGTCATGATGAAACTCAGCCATGGCAAAAAGGTCTGAGATTTCATTCAGTCCACCCCTTCATACATGCAAGTCTGAGCAGACGGAAGTAAGGTTGCTTTTGTCCAGCAGAGGGAGCCAAACACAAAGTGGTAAAAATACATTTCAGCATTATTTAACCCTTGTGCTATCCTAGGCACTTTAGCATTGGGAGTTGGGTCATGTAGACCCACTAGACAGTGCTCTGAACCTTTTTCCTTCAATGATTTGTGATCTTCACTGGTGTCCATGGATTACATGAAATCTTTCCACCTTTATCCACCTTTGTCATGGTAGGGAGAACACGTCAGTGTAAGGGTGGGCTCATCTAAGATAGCACAAGGGTTAAAGCCAACATGGCTCTAATTGTGATTCAGTCTTTTAAAAAAAAAGAGAAAATAAATATTTTTACTGTCAATTATCTGAATGTCCATCAGTCTGTTTTATTTTTATGAGCACACAAAAATGTAATTTTGAAAAGGTACAGATGGATAACTTCCAGAGAAGCTGATGCGACTTCTCAATCTTAAAAATGATGTAATGTGTTCTTTGCTCTGGTGGTGAATTAACATTAAAACTTTCCTCTTTTTAAAGAACTTTAAAAGTTCTTTGAGGTAAATTGTTTTTAATCAGAAGGAATCAAGCTAGTTATAAAAGGCTGACCTTCCAAAGGACTGGGGGTGATGTGTATATTCCATTGACTGAGTGACTCCTCCCCCTGGCGATCCAAACAGGAAGTACCTGCCGGCACCAAGAAGCCAGCATCCCATAGATTTCTATAGAGAAATAAACAGCTGTTACTCAGTCATTCTATTGGTCAGAATAACAATTCTTGATCTTTTTTTAACAGGTTCTTAATAATCCTCTTTGTTCCAAGATATTTTTTCTATAGTTGATGTTATTCAAGTTATAAACTGACCAATCAGATGCCTTAAATAAAAGTAGGTGGAGCCTGCTCGTCCCCACATCCAACGTTCAAATATTTGATTGACAGATTTTGTATAGCCTACTTTTAAGTGGTAGGGGCGTGGCCTTCCAACAAGCTCACTTCTAATTGTTGAGAGTGGTTACCATAGCAATGTTGAATTAGACCGACTCGTACAAATAAATGCTTACTGACATCATCTGAGTCCAACATGGCGGCGTCCATATTGTAAAAAAAGACTATTGGATTGACTTTGTTTGGATAGAGCTGGAGGTAAACATCACACTTGCTCAGTGCAGTCCAGTTCTTGAAACTTTGTATTGGGCACAGAGGATCCCCGGGTCTTGCAAAGATAAAACCTCTTAGGTTTTGCTTGTGTGGGTCGTTTGGAGTTTTGTGATTTTTAGTGTCCGGATTATGCGATAGGCTGAAACAATCAATCAAACAATCAAGCCCACCTCGGTGCTTCCTGATCTTTCAGGGAGTTGAAATGTCTCATTTCGACACATACGATGTAAGTGACCCTCCTCTGCAGGGTTTAGAAAAGACACACACTGTAAACCCAAATAGTCCAATGAGCTCAAAAGTTTTATCACAGAAATCAAAAGTAACAACCAAGACAAGTCAGCTTAGAACCTATAAACCGATTCAACTTTGGCTACAATTATATCTTAATTGGACTAAAGAATTTTAAATAAATGAAGCCTTGGTGTCAAAAATTTTAAGTGAAGAGATGTGATGATGTTATAACGTACGCCCATGAATGTGAACTCAGCCACGTACTCAAAAATCTTCAAGATGGCGGAGGTCTGAAGCGAGCCGCAGCGAGCCTAAGTTGATAACTTACACACGTCTAGGTAATTTGTATTATTTGTTTTTTTATTCTTTCTGATTTTCGCCTCTGTATTATATATTTGTTGCTTCTTTTGATGTTCCTTCTAGTATATCCTTTGTATTCATGACGTCGCCCACGAGTTTCTATCTTCAAAAATTGTTCTGAACTAAACAATTATGTATGTTCTGCATTATCGTGTCATCAGAGAATTATTGCGTGTGGTAAAAATAAGTTGTTGGGGCATAGTTTTAAGTTTACTTAAATACGTTTACCGTTTACCGAGTTGGTTGGCGCACATTTGAAATTAGCTAACCGTTACTACTAGTTAACCGCTAGCTCTGACAGAGGCAGTCACAGCCACATATGAGTCAGTGGGAATAGCCCTTTTTTTCTACTGCTTTTAACCACAGGCTCTGTGATTTGGTTATCATAATGTTTTTGCGTAACTTGCATTTCACGTAGTAACCTTATAAATGCAAATGTGGTCTGAGCTAGCTGCTTTACGCTAACGTGTTCTCGTATCTTCTTTTAGTGAACCGGTGCATTTGAGAAATAAGAGTTTCCGCTAAGAGCTGAGGTAAGTTTTAATTGTAATTTAACAACATGGTTGCAATATTTAAGACATGTGAGCAGCTCCCAATGAATCCGTCGGCTATGGAGAACATTTGACCTTAATTGTCATAAACGTTAGCTAGGCAGACCCTGATGCTGTAACCCGGAAGAAACTCAGGAGCAGGGGTAGGATCAGAATATTCAATAACAGAAGTGGTCCAGAACAGGCGAGTCGGATTCGGGGTTCCGTGGGAATCCGCAGCGGCACGAGGCGAGACCGGAACCAGCTCGTGGCGAGCTTGAGCGCCGAGGACGGCGGAAACCAGCCTGAAGCGAGGCAGAGCACCGAGGACAGTGGAAACCGGAGCGGAGCGAGGAACAAGCGTGACCAGAGGTGAATGGACCGGAGACAGTACAACGGACTGGCGTAGTATGCTGGGGTGGATCTCCTTAAGAAAGTCTGCCTGAAGATGAGGTGATGAAAGACAGCTGGTTCCAATTAGAGAGCAGGGAGGGAGGGGGCAGCAGCCGGAGGCACCGTGACAGTACCCCCCGCCTCAACGATCGCCTCCAGGCGGTCTCGGGCGGCGATCTGGGTGGTCCTGATAGAAGTCCTCGATGAGGGTACGGTCCAGAATAAGGGAGCGGGAGATCCACGAGCGCTCCTCTGGACCGTAACCCTCCCCGTCCACAAGGAACTGATAACCACGGCCACGGCGACGAACATCCAACACCCTGCTGGCAGTGTAGGCAGGAGCGCCGTCGATGACCCGGGCGGGTGGTTGGAAAGCGGACAACGGGCAAAATGGGCTTTCCTTGAAGGGCTTAAGCTGAGAAACATGAAAGGTAGGGTGTACCTTCAGCGCCGCCGGGAGCCGGACAGGAGGGGTTTATGACCTTTTCGATGTGATACGGACCGATGTAGCGAGGGGCTAGTTTGCGGGAATTGGCCTGAAGCGGTATGTCCCGTGAAGAGAGCCAAACTCCCTGTCCCGGCTGGTAGGCGGGACTCTCCACCCGGTGGCGATTAGCGATACGACAGTTCCTCTCCCTCGTGCGCAGGAGAGCAGCCCTGGCTTGAGTCCAGATGCGCTGGACACGCCGCAGATGATGCTGGACCGAGGGGACCGCCAAATCCAACTCCAGCGAGGGGAACAGAGGTGGAGAGTATCCGAGGGAAGCTTCAAACGGGGACATACCGGTAGCAGAAGACGGTTGACTGTTTTGGGCGTATTCGATCCACACAAGGAACGAGGACCAGCAGGACGGGTTTTGAGCAGCCAGACAGCGGAGAGCGGCCTCAAGCTCCTGGTTGGCGCGTTCAACCTGCCCATTGGATTGAGGATGGTGTCCAGACGAGAGACTGACTGTGGCGCCCAGAGCAGAGCAGAAGGACCGCCACACTTGAGACACAAATTGGGGACCACGATCGGACACGATATCACTGGGTATACCATGATGACGGAACACCTTCTGAACCAAGATGTCGGCCATCTCGGTGGCTGTGGGCGGCTTGGAAAGGGGGATGAAATGGGCAGATTTGGAGAAACGGTCGATGATAGTGAGGATGACAGTGTTACCTTGTGAGGGAGGCAACCCAGTGATAAAGTCTATGGCTAGATGGGACCAGGGGCATCGTGGAACAGGTAATAGATGGAGCAGACCAGCAGGAGGGGATTTCGAAGATTTAGAAACGGCGCAGACGTCGCAGGCAGAGACAAATTCTCTAACATCTCTTTCCATGGAAGGCCAGAAGAAACGACGTTGCAGGAGTGCGAGAGTCCTGTGGGCGCCTCCATGACAGGCTACACGAGAGGTGTGACCCCAGACTAGTACATCCAAACAGAGCGAAGATGGAACATATAGTGTTAGCGGGAGCCGGGGGATGATCCGGTTCCTCCCCTTGGGCCTGGATGACACGGCTCTCTATGTCCCACGTTAAATTCCCTATAATACAGGTAGGTGGAATAATAGGGGAACTTTCCGGGTCGTCCCCTGAGCTGTAGAGGCGAGATAGGGCGTCTGGTTTAATATTCCTCCTGCCGGGTCTATACATGATGGAAAAAATCGAACCCATCAAAGAAAAGGCACCAGCGGGCCTGACGAGAATTTAGACGTTTAGCGGAACGAAGGTAGGCCAGATTCTTATGATCGGTCCATACGATGAACGGATGTTCCGCACCCTCGAGCCAGTGGCGCCACTCCTCTAAGGCGAGCTTAATGGCGAGGAGTTCTCGGTTGACAACGTCGTAATTCCTCTCCGCCGTGGAGAGTTTCTTAGAGAAGAACGCGCATGGTTTGAGTTTACCAGAATCGACTTCGTTGGGAGAGGACCGCTCCCACACCCGAGTCGGAGGCGTCGACCTCGACGATGAATTGACGAAGATGGTCAGGCTGAATGAGGATCGGAGCGAAAGTAAATAGGTTCTTAAGTTTGTCAAACGCTGATTGAGCCTCAGGAGTCCAGATAAACGGTTGGTTAATAGAGGTAAGTTGAGTCAAGGGAGCAGCAATACTGCTATAATTTGTTATGAAACGACGGTAGAAATTGGCGAAACCGAGAAACCGTTGGAGATGTTTCCGAGAATTGGGAGGTTCCCAATGCGTGACGGCCGTGATCTTGGCAGGATCTGGACGAATGTTACCTGAATCTATAACGAAACCGAGGAACGAAATCGTGGGTACGTGAAACTCACACTTCTCCCCCTTTAACGTATAAGTGATTTTTCTAGTAACCGAGAGAGGACCTGGCGAACATGGTAGATATGTTGGTCCTGATCCCGAGAGCAAATAAGGATGTTGTCGAGGTAGAGAAAGACAAAACGATTCAGAAAATCACAGAGTACGTCGATAACGAGATTTTGAAAAGTGGCAGGGGCATTGGTGAGCCCGAAAGGCATCACCAAATATTCAGTGACCGAGTGGAGTGTTAAAGGCAGTTTTCCACTCGTCTTGGACAAAGTCCAAAGCAGAATCAATGAGCGGAAGAGAGAATTTATTTTTTTAACGGTAATTTGATTAAGTTTGGTAGTCGATGCAAGTTCGTAACGTTTTGTCCTTCTTCTGAACGAAGAACACTGCACCAACCGGGGAAGACGAGGGATGGATGTGTCCAGACGAAAAGGCCTTCCTGGATGTACTTCTCCATGGAAAGTTTCTGGAAAGGACCGGATAGATTAAACAACCTCCCTTTAGGCAAGGTGGCGCCTTTTAACAATTCGATAGAACAATCGTAAGGCTGGTGGGGAGGTAGAGAACCCGCCTTGGTTTTGCTAAAAACGGTTCTCAGGTCGTGATAGTAGGGCGGTACCTTCGACAGATCGATGATTTCAGGACCCGGATCGTGGCGAAAAGGGACCGAGGGAATGGCGGAACGGAGACAGTTTGCCATGCAGGTCGTACTCCAGTTGGTAATGTGGAGATTGACCAAATCGAACTGGGGATTGTGAGCACGGAGCCAGGGGAACCCTAGAATGATGGGAGATTGGGGGGATTTAGTGACGTAAAACTGTATGAGTTCATGATGGTTACCAGAAGTGATGAGATGGACGGGGTTAGTGCGATGGGTGATCTGAGTGAGGATCTGGCCTCCTAAACCTGCCGCCTTGACAGGAAGTTCCAAAGGTTCTGTGGGAAGGTTGAGATCAGAAACCAGGAGGTCATCAATAAAACTTTGTTCTGCACCAGAGTCAATGAGAGCTTTGCATTCGAAGGTCTTAGACAAAAGACTTGAAAGCTTTATTTATTTTTTATTTATTTTATTTTACCAGGAAATTCCATTGAGACTGCATCTCTTTTTCAAGGAAGACCTGGGCCAAAAGGCATCAATACAAAATAAATACAGGTAAAAAACAACTGAAATAAAATACATTACAAAATACAGATGCAATTAAAATTGAAATGAACAGTAGGGCAATGACTAATAGGATTAATTAAAAAGTGGTACAGATAGGTCAAGGGTGACATGTGCATGTTTCTTTTAAAAGCTCAGAAAGTTTTGCTTTAAAACAATTCAATGGAATAAGGTCACTTAAATGCAGAGAGTTTTGAATATTATTCCAGGAAAGCGGGGCAGCAATGGAAAAGGCTGTTTTTCCTAGTTCACTGAGGAATCTAGGGACATAAAGAAGCAATTTGAGTGAGGAACGAGAGTTATATATGTTGTTAACAGGAGAAAGAAGACGGCACAGATATTGAGGTAGTTTGCCGAGAATGGCCTTATAGGTGAATATTAGCCAGTGTTTCTGTCGCCTGACTTTGAGTGAAGACCAAGAGAGCAGAGAGTACAGTTCACAATGGTGGGTTCTGTATGCAGAGTTTGTGATAAAACGCAAGGCACTGTGATAAACTGTGTCCAGTCTACGGAGAGTTGACGAGGCAGCATTCATGTACAGAATGTCCCCGTAATCCAAAATTGGGAAGAAAGTGCTCTGAACAAGTCTTTTCCTCACACCTAGGCTTAGACAAGATTTATTTCTGTAGTAGAAACCCAGAAGTGCTTTTAGCTTTTTTAGCAAGTGGTTAGTGTGAGAGGTAAAAGACAATTTGTCATCAATCCAAACACCCAGATATTTATATGAGGACATTTTTTCAATTTTCACGCCTTCCAAAGTATGAATATCAGCCTTCAGTACATCATGTGAACGAGACCTGGAAAATATCATGAATTGTGTCTTTTTAGCATTTAAGGTCAACTGTAATTGATGAAGAGAATACTGAAGTTCATTGAAGGCTTCCTGGAGCTCGTTCACAGCAAGATGGACCGAAGAAGCAACTGTGTAAATGATGGTGTCATCTGCATAAAGACAGGGTTTAACATTTGGCAAATGACTACCTAGGTCATTTATAAAGATGGTGAACAGGATAGGAGCTAAGATTGATGCCTGTGGGACTCCACTATTGATGTTCATAAAGTCTGATTTTACATCTTCAACAATCACACACTGGGTTCTCTGTGAGAGATAATTTCTAAACCACCCAATAGCAGAATCACTTATACCAATAAGATTTAGCTTTTGTAGTAGAAGCTGATGGTTTACAGAATCAAAGGCTTTAGATAAGTCCACAAATAGGGCTGCACAGTGCAATTTCCTATCTAAGGCATTGATGATGTCATTTGTTACAGATACAGCAGCAGTTACAGTACTGTGGCCTGATCTGAAACCTGACTGAGTTTCACATAGAACCGAGTTAGATGCTAAAAAGTTTTAATTGAGAGTTTACATGGGATTCTAGGATTTTGCAAGAACTGATAGTTTGGAAATAGGTCTGTAGTTGTTTAGCTTCAGACAGATCTCCACCATTTAAGAGAGGGCCTTCCAGACTTTGGGAATTATATTTGACCTAATAGTTAGATTGAAAATATGGGCGATGGGTTCAACAATAAAATCGGCTGCAAGTCTTAAGAAGTAGGGGTCTAAATCATCTGGACCAAGAGATTTTTTTTGGGTCAATAGCTTTCAGAGACTGTAACAACTCTGAATTGGAAATTGGTTGGATGACAAATTTGATTGCATGAGAAGATGCAGAAGATGCTGTAATAAGGGAATCGGATAGAGGATCTGAGTGACCAGACACTGGTGAAGATAATAGAGGAACTAAGCCCACTGAAGTAAAATGTTTGTTAAATTGTTTTGCAATTTCCTCTTTCTGTTGTATGGCAACAGAGTTCACTACAAGGTTTGCAGGTGTAGTTGATTTCACATTTTGTCCAGTTAGCATTTTGATTTGTTTCCAGAATTTAGTGGGATTTTTAAGATTTGTAGAAATAACTTGACAGGGATATATAGAAAAGATTTCTCTGTGGCGAGAGAAGATTGACCCACCCGCGGCCTGTCGTCTAGCGAGGGGGTTCTGGTGTTTAAACGAAGCTTACACTGATGAACGAGGTGACAGGCTTGGCCGCAATAGAAACAAGCCCCCTCATCTCTTCGCCTCTGCCGTTCCTCAGGAGTGAGCTTAGAATGACCAATCTGCATCGGTTCCTCGGTGGGACGTCCAACAGAATCATGAGACATGACGTAAACATAGTTAGCGGCAGGGGATGGAGGAAAAACACTAGCAACGGGTTTCTTGTCTTGGCGGGGGCGCTCGGCCTGACGTTCCCGGAGGCGAACGTCAGAACGTAGGGCAGCAGTTACTAGCTCTTCAAATGATCTGGCTTCTGGCTGGGAACATAATTGATCTTTAATAGAGTCATTGAGGGATCAATAAGATGGTCATTCACGGATCTGTGGCGCTGTTTGAGGGCCAGCAGTCGGCGGGTAGCTTCCTCTTCCTTGCGGGGTTGATCGAAAACCAACCGGAACTCCCCTATAAAACGTTCGAAAGGAACTTGATAGATAGGATTAGCAGTTAGGTAAGCTTGCGCCCATTGGAGTGCTTTACCCCGGAGAGAGTTCACTATAAGGGCGATCTTGCTGTGGTCTGCATGATAGTGCCGCGGAACCTGCTGGAAAATCAATTGACATTGAAGAAGGAAACCCCCGCAGGCTCCTACGTCACCCAGGAAAGGCTCGGGTAGGAGCCGGAAGTTTTCGTTAGCAGTACTGTCTGTAGCGGGGCCGGGACTTCCGGCGGCGGGAACCGCGTTGCTGGCTGTGGCGTTAGTGGGTTTTTGGCTGGCTAAATCCATCAGAGTCTGAGAAATACTGTCCAAGCAAGGGGAAAGGTCCTGCTGGGCGGCTGCCATCTGGTTCAGGGATTCAGCTTGTCGTCCCAGAGCGACGCCTTGGTGTGTGACGGCCAAGCGGAGGCACTGTGACATTAGGGTCAATATCACCATAAGGTGCCTTTTCAGGTATCTTCAGAACTGAATCAAGGTGGGTCCAGATGATGACAGGGTCATGCCTTCTGGAGAAGATATGTGGTGCTTGTTCACCAGGGATGTAGAGCGCTCCAGTGTGCAGACTGGCCTGCCTATGTGAACCTCCAAAATGCACAGATTGTATCTCTTCACTGTCCTTGCACGAGTAATTTTCTCTAAAATCTATATGCAAGAGGGAGGCATTGTGCTTCAAGCTGCCCCTGAGCTTCCTGTAGCCATCACACTGCCATTTAATGTTGAAAACATGGCGCCTAAAATGGAGTAGCCTCTTGTGGAAATCTGTGGCGAACTCATACTCTGTAGTTGTTGTCTCCCTTTTCACTGTGATACTACCCAAAAGGGTCTGAGATGGCAAAAGGAGGGGTCTGAAATGTGGCCAATATGCTGAAAGAAAAATCTCATATGCAATTTCTTCAATGTATCGGTTAGCAACCTTTACTATCATAAACTGTTATTTATTGTTATTCAATTCAATTCAATTATGCTTTATGAATTCCACAAGGGGAAATTTAAGTAATAAAATGTCAGTAGGAGCTGTTGTAATAAGTAATATTATTAGTTTGTTGCCATAAACTATCAAAATGTCTTTCCTGTCATGAACCATGTCCACCCTGTCAAAGGTTTTCTGACAGGGTGGACAATGACGGGGTGGACGTTTTTGGATAATGTTAGCATTTATTGAGCACATTGTGGATCTTCACTTAGCAACATGATTCAGTTAGCAAGTAGACTGTGTACTGCTTATGTATATATTTTAAATTTAGGAAAGGCTTTTATATTAAATAATATTTCACCATGACAGGGTGGACATGTTGAGCTTGACAACATCTGACTACACACCTAATATGATTAAAATTACAAACAAAAGTGTAAAGATTTACTATGTAACTAGCCACTGTTTCAGTCTCCAGTGAAGAAACACAAAATGCTGGTTGTGGTGTCACCTAAAACATATGCAGGTTTTTTTATAGACAGTTATCCCAAAATGACAGGGTGGACAGCAATGTCAGGGACGTGCGCAAAATCTTCAATAGCATTATGAAAATAAAATTTGCCTGATCAAAATTAAATTGTACCAATTTTTTTAAATTTAGCATAATTTAATCATTTATTACACACCCTGAAGTTAGCAGAACAGCGTGTGGGACATACCAAAATCGCATACATACAAAGAAAAAAAATTGCATAAACTAAAAAAATCACAATTTAAGAACCAAATTATTTGACTGATTTGTGTACAAGTCTTGGGTCACTTATGATAAGAAGTCAGAGTTTAGTTATTCTGCTCCATTTAGTTTATTAAAGAGTAATAGTCATGGGGACACCAAAGGGACTTTATAGTGATAATGACCCTAATGACAAAATAAATGAATTATAAATAAATAAAAATGTTCAAGCTATCTTAATATGATTTTATGTAGCAGTTATCCTACCAACATTTTCTGTCCTAATAAGAGTTTATGTCCTACCAACATTTTTCTGTCCTAATAAGAGTTTATGTCCTACCAACATTTTTCTGTCCTAATAAGAGTTTATGTCCTACCAACATTTTTCTGTCCTAATAACAGTTTATGTCCTACCAACATTTTTCTGTCCTAATAACAGTTTATGTCCTACCAACATTTTTCTGTCCTAATAACAGTTTATGTCCTACCAAACTTTTCTGTCCTAATAACAGTTTATGTCCTACCAACATTTTCTGTCCTAGCATCACCCATTCTACTTTTTTAACACTCCTCAGAGGCTAAGCAGGGAAGCCACCATTATTTAAACATTGTCTAAAAAAGCAGAAATATATGGCAAAGCTTCTCCTCCTGGGAGTAGACTCTGGGGTTTGGAGAGCTTCTCCTGTCTGTTCGGTGTCCAGCCCCTGGTTGCCAAGTGCAGCCCTTTGGACTTTCTCCAGAATATTTTCTGGGGTTTCTGCAGGGTTTCTTCATCAAGAGATTATTTTCACTCCTGGATGTTTTCAGTTTTTTCCACACACTCTGATTCTCTGTCCTTTGACTCGGATGTCGTTTCCATTTCTTCATTTTCCTGTGTCCCAGACTCCAAGAGTTTCAAATCTTCAGACAAAGACTTGACTTGATTTGTCTCAATTTCTGAGACATTTGAAGACCCTGTCCTGACATTTTTTTGCAACAATCCTGTCAGTTTCCAGCTGGAACTGTATTATCATCTCCTGAACTTGTGATTGTTTTGGCTTTGGGAAGGCTACTGTCCCATAGATTTTGTTTTCTGGAAACACAAATCCCTTGCAAAAGTTAATGAAGTCCATTTTAAACACTTCCTTTGCTACCAAAACTTCCCCCCTTGAGTCTGTTTAATCAAATCTGAAAGGCATATACATGTATTCTGGGAGTTGTTGCTGTGATGTCACGTGATGTGATCTCGTGTTGTGATATCAACATCTGATGTCAATTGTGTCATAAGCAATCTTTATGACATCACCCACATGACCTCTGACCTACATAATCGGGAACTTCCTTTACATCACTGCAATGTTATTAAAAATGCATTAACCAACTGTTGGATTTATATTCACCGTCCTTGTAGCGCACAGAAAAACATCAGTGTGATGCATTTAAGGCCAAAATAAAACTTGAAAAACATAGATTATCATTATTTACTGTCATGGTGCCTCTGTCAGTCTCTCCTCCCCCTCCCCTCTCTGCTTTGCTCCTGACTCATCCCAGCTCTGACCACTTACCTCATCAACTGCCAGCTCTACTTAAGAAGATTCTTCACCAGCATTCATCGCCAGTTCGTTGCCCCTTATGGTGTTTAATCTGGTCTCCTGTGCTTACGTCTTGCTGCCATGGTTTTGCCTCTGGCTAACCTTTGTTCTCCTGCATCAGATTATCATTTACGAGTGCCCCCTGAGTCAGAGATCTCTACACGAGCAGCCGCTACATTCCTGAAAATCCTTCGAACCCGAAAAGCACTTCAAGACCTCCGGTCACGCCACGAATCCTGTCTACGCCAAGACCTCCAGTCACGCCACAGATCCTGTCTGTGCCAAGACCTCCTGCTACACCAAGAAACCTAATTACGCCAGAACCTTCAGCCACGCCACTACTACAAAACCGGGCTACAAAATAAAACTTATTACATACCTTCTAACCTTCCGGGTTCCAGCATCTGGGTCTGTGTTGCCTCCTAGTCATGAAAATTTACCATAGAGTTTAATAAATATGTGGTGACTGACTTGGACCTTTTTTAAACCAACTCTATGATAACAAGCTTTAGATGTAGCTTTAAATGCATCACAGTAACAATTCTTATAGCATGGAAGTTGCTTTCATTATTTTTCCCTCTGCTGATTCTCATCAGTTTGAATACATAAATACTCAGAAATACTCTACAGCTTATTATTCTTGGTTTATGTCCCCAACATCAGAAAAATGCTTTAAGTAATTCTAAATGGTCACGTGCTAATGGACTTTGTCAGTTGTGATTTTGTTTGTCAAACTTTTTGTTTGTCAAACAGCAGAAGATTTTTACACAGATGCAGATTTTAGGTGCACAAGTTCTCACTTTTTTTTTTTCAAGTCCTCCCATCAAATCTCCAAGCTAGTCCATTTAGATACATTTTTACCTTCATAACTTTTTCCAGCTTTGTTTTTTATCAATGAGTCTGGTAAAACTCCATGAGCAAGAAAAGCTGAAAGCACATGGCAAGTAGTGGGATTACCCTTGCACTGCCGAACTTCACATACTCAGATGATACCCCAAAAGTCCAGTGACTTTATTATTTGACAACCTGGAGATAGCTTGGTGGACATTATGCATTGTGATTTCATCAGCGGTATCGGTGTCATTTGCTACATACAGATCATTCTGGACACAGTTCTTATATAGTCCTGTCACCATAGTTCTAAAATATTTTTGTCAGAGATTCCATCTTTCACAAATGGAATTGTTTTTGTGCCTCAAGTGTTGAATTTCACTTTTTCCAGATGTCTCAGGTGTTGTGACAAAAAAAGATTTCTGTTGTTTTTTTTTTTTGTTGTTGTAAAAATGACTCAAACATTTTTTTTCACCATGGGAAACCAAAGGGGTATTCCAGAAAGCTGGTTATGCTAGTTACCACGGTAAGTTTGAGGCTAAGGAAGCCGATAACCTCAGCTTTCGGTTTCGAAAACGGAGGTATTTCTCAGGGTATGTCAAGTTGCCATAGCAACTGATGCTCTGGTCTGGAGCAGGTTTAGTTGAAGGTTAGTTTGTTTTCAGAGAGGTGAAGCAGCATGGCGTGTCCATTTGAAGATGAATTCAAAGCAATTCGAACACCATGCTCACTACTTTTCTCTTTCAGGTGTTCATATGGTGCTTGAAAATAAAACAAAATGGTGCATTATCGCCATCACCTGGTCTGGAGGTGTACTACTTCTATTTGACAAGGATTATGACACCCATTTTTCAAATTAGAAACCTAATAAATATGAACATTTTACGAAGACTATTTATGAATCTACTGTGTTCTGATGATGGAAAATGTAACTGATTTATTAATAATAAAATAACAAACACATTTGTGTAGATTTAATGTATTCGTTCAGAAATAAACTGCCAAGTTATCAGTCCATGGCAATGTTTATTTATTATTTCGTGCCGCTGAACGATTTACGGGCTCGTGCGAGGAGGGATTTTTTTTAGTATTTTTCTCTCCTACCTTACTGAAAATGGCTTTGAATATTAATCTGTCCATGTTCCTGTCTGCAATAAGTCAACCGTTTTTCGTGAGATCAAACCGAAAACGAGCAGATATGCAGCACAGAGCGGCAAGGAGGAGAAGCAGACGTCTCAGAAGATTTCCTCTGGCTGGCCTGACCAGACGTGAACAACTTGTGAGTTAAACTTAAAAGTTTTTTTTTTTTTAGTTAAACATAAGCATTTGTCACTTTTTGTGCTCAGGGTTACACAATCTGCTGGGTAAGAGTTTAACATTCTATTTCAACACTGGAGTATAAGTTGTATCGTCTAATTACATGTTCTTGTGAGTTCAGAGAAAGTTTTTTATTTTTTTACAGATGGTGTCTGTAATTGAGCTGTTTGACATGTGGTCACACCGTTTTCCTCCCGTGTTTCCCTTACAACATCAGTAGAAGTTGTTGGGAACCTCGCTTCCATGTCTCTGATCCCAGCTTCCCTCATTGCATGTTTTGCTGAGGCAGCACAGGAGGTCTTTCTTTCTCCTGAGTGGTTTCCAATGGTTTTGAAATCATTAGCGAGGGCTGAGCTTCGTGTCATTCTTTGTTGAGGTCTAAGAAGGCCCGATGGCCGTCCTCCTCGTACAGAGGAAAGCTGTCATGATGAAACTCAGCCATGGTAAAAAGGTCTGAGATTTCATTCAGTCCACCCCTTCATAAATGCAAGTCTGAGCAGACGGAAGTAAGGGTGCTTTTGTCCAGCAGAGGGAGCCAAACACAAAGTGGTAAAAATACATTTCAGCATTATTTAACCCTTGTGCTATCCTAGGCACTTTAGCATTGGGAGTTGGGTCATGTAAACCCACTAGACAGTGCTCTGAACCTTTTTTCTTCAATGATTTGTCATCTTCACTGGTGTCCATGGATTACATGAAATCTTTCCACCTTTATCCACCTTTGTCATGGTAGGGAGAACACGTCAGTGTAAGGGTGGGCTCATCTAAGATAGCACAAGGGTTAAAGCCAACATGGCTCTAATTGTGATTCAGTCTTTTTAAAAAAAAGAGAAAATAAATATTTTTACTGTCAATTATCAATTATCTGAATGTCCATCAGTCTGTTTTAGTTTTATGAGCACACAAAAATGTAATTTTGAAAAGGTACAGATGGATAACTTCCAGAGAAGCTGATGCGACTTCTCAATCTTAAAAATGATGTAATGTGTTCTTTGGTCTGGTGGTGAATTAACATTAAAACTTTCCTCTTTTCAAAGAACTTTAAAAGTTCTTTAAGGTAAATTGTTTTTAAGCAGAAAGGAATCAAGCTAGTTATAAAAGGCTGACCTTCCAAAGGACTGGGGGTGATGTGTATATTCCATTGACTGAGTGACTCCTCCCCCTGGCGATCCAAACAGGAAGTACCTGCCGGCACCAAGAAGCCAGAATCCCATAGACTTCTATAGAGAAATAAACAGCTGTTACTCAGTCATTCTATTGGTCAGAATAACAATTCTTGATCTTTTTTTCTTAATAATCCTCTTTTTTCCAAGATATTTTTTCTATAGTTGAAGTTATTCAAGTTATAAACTGACCAATCAGATGCCTTAAATAAAAGTAGGTGGAGCTTGCTCGTCCCCACATCCAACGTTCAAAATATTTGATTGACAGATTTTGTATAGCCTACTTTAAGTGGTAGGGGCGTGGCCTTCCAACAAGCTCACTTCTAATTGTTGAGAGTGGTTACCATAGCAATGTTCAATTAGACCGACTCGTACAAATAAATGCTTACTGACATCATCTGAGTCCAACATGGCGGCGTCCATATTGTAAAAAAAGACGATTGGATTGACTTTGTTTGGATAGAGCTGGAGGTAAACATCACACTTGCTCAGTGCAGTCCAGTTCTTGAAACTTTGTATTGGGCACAGAGGATCCCCGGGTCTTGCAAACATAAAACCTCTTAGGTTTTGCTTGTGTGGGTCGTTTGGAGTTTTGTGATTTTTAGTGTCCGGATTATGCGATAGGCTGAAACAATCAATCAAACAATCAAGCCCACCTCGGTACTTCCTGATCTTTCAGGGAGTTGCAATGTCTCATTTCGACACATACGATGTAAGTGACCCTCCTCTGCAGGGTTTAGAAAAGACATACACTGTAAACCCGAATAGTCCAATGAGCTCAAAAGTTTTATAATCATAGAAATCAAAAGTAACAACCAAGACAAGTCAGCTTAAAACCTATAAACCGATTCAACTTTGGCTACAATTATATCTTAATGGGACTAAAGAATTTTAAATAAATGAAGCCTTGGTGTCAAAATTATGTATGTTCTGCATTATCGTGTCATCAGAGAATTATTGCGTGTGGTAAAAATAAGTTGTTGGGGCATAGTTTTAAGTTTACTTAAATACGTTTACCGTTTACCGAGTTGGTTGGCGCACATTTGAAATTAGCTAACTGTTACTACTAGTTAACCGCTAGCTCTGACAGAGGCAGTCACAGCCACATATGAGTGAGTGGGAATAGCCCTTTTTTCTACTGCTTTTAACCACAGGCTCTGTGATTTGGTTATCATAATGTTTTTGCGTAACTTGCATTTCACGTAGTAACCTTATAAATGCAAATGTGGTCTAAGCTAGCTGCCTTACACTAACGTGTTCTCGTATCTACTTTTAGTGAACCGGAGCATTTGAGAAATAAGAGTTTCCGCTAAGAGCTGAGGTAAGTTTTAATTGTAATTTAAAAACATGGTTGCAATATTTAAGACATGTGAGCAGCTCCCAATGAATCCCTCGGCTATGGAGAACATTTGACCTTAATTGTCATAAACAATAGCTAGGCAGACCCAGATGCTGTAACCCGGAAGAAACTCAGGAGCAGGGGTAGGATCATTATATTTAATAACAGAAGTGGTCCAGAACAGGTGAGTCGGATTCGGGGTTCCGTGGGAATCCGCAGCGGCACGAGGCGAGACCGGAACCAGCTTGTGGCGAGCCTGAGCGCCGAGGACGACGGAAACCAGCTTGAAGCGAGGCAGAGCATTGAGGACAGTGGAAACCGGAGCGGAGCGAGGAACCAGCGTGACCAGAGGTGAATGGACCGGAGACAGTACAACGGACTGGCGTAGTATGCTGGGGTGGGTCTCCTTAAGAAGGTCTGCCTGAAGATGAGGTGATGAAAGACAGCTGGTTCCAATAAGAGAGCAGGGAGGGAGGGGCAGCAGCTGGAGGCACCGTGACAGTACCCCCCACCTCAACGATCGCCTCCAGGCGGTCTCGGGCGGCGATCTGGGTGGGCCTGATAGAAGTCCTCGATGAGGGTACGGTCCAGAATAAGGGAGCGGGATATCCACGAGCGCTCCTCTGGACCGTAACCCTCCCAGTCCACGAGGAACTGATAACCACGGCCTCGGCGACGAACATCCAACACCCTGCTGGCAGTGTAGGCAGGAGCGTCATCGATGACCCGGGCGGGTGATTGGAAAGCGGACGGCGGGCACAATGGGCTTTCCTTGAAGGGCTTAAGCTGAGAAACATGAAAGGTAGGGTGTACCTTCAGCGCCGCCGGGAGCCGGACAGGAGGGGTTTATGACCTTCTCAATGGGATACGGACCAATGTAGCGAGGGGCTAGTTGGCGGGAATTGGCCTGAAGCGGTATGTCCTGTGAAGAGAGCCAAACTCTCTGTCCCGGCTGGTAGGCGGGACTCTCCACCCGGTGGCGATTAGCGATATGACACACTGCGTGAAAAGAGCCAGATTCCTTAATATCTGTTGTGGATACTTTCTTAAATATCTAAAGAATCTGGACCATTTCTGATGCATATCCAGACATGCAGCATATCGGAAGGTATCCAGGCAGAAAATACCAGTTGTGTCTGATTTTGGTCATATCCAAGTTCCGAATATGACCTGAAGTCAAATCTGGAAATATCCGGAGTAAAGATACTGAAGAAGGTAAAATTCCTGTAGTATCTGTAGTGTATACTTATCTAGGTGTTGAAGCATTTCTGGTGCATTTCCAGACTTGCAGCATATCTGAAGATATCCCGGCAGAAGATACTGGTTGTGTCATATTTTGGTCATATCCAAGTTCCGAATATGACCTGAAGTCAAATCTGGAAATATCCGGAGTAAAGATACTGAAGAAAGTAAAATTCCTGTAGTATCTGTAGTGTATACTTATCTAAGTGTTGAGGCATTTCTGGTGCATATCCAGACATGCAGCATATCTGAAGATATCCGGGCAGAAGATACTGTTTGTGTCTTATTTTGGTCATATCCAAGTTCAGAATATGACCTGAAGTCAAATCTGGAAATATCCGGAGTAAAGATACTGAAGAAGGTAAAATTCCTGTAGTATCTGTAGTGTATACTTATCTAATTGTTGAAGCATTTCTGGTGCATATCCAGACTTGCAGCATATCTGAAGATATCCCGGCAGAAGATACTGGTTGTGTCTTATTTTGGTCATATCAAAGTTCCGAATATGACCTGAAGTCAAATCTGGAAATATCTGGAGTAAAGATACTGAAAAAGGAAAAATTCCTGTAGTATCTGTAGTGTATACTTATCTAAGTGTTGAAGCATTTCTGGTGCATTTTCTGGTAAGTGCCGAATATTCAAAAAGTGCAGCTGTTTTACTGCATGCATTAGCTGCTGTCTTTACTTACAATACTGACACCAACTAGACGGCAGGCAGATGTAAAAATTAACTGTATATGGAAAATAAAGACACGTCATAAAAATGCTGCAATAGTTATGTTGATAAAGGATAAAAATAAAGAATGACATTATTAGCATGACCTGAGTAATGTAAAGGCACGCAATAATCCTGGTTTTGCTCAGGCAGCGCTTCTCACAGCCTCCGCCCACTTTCCCTCCCATTTTCCTTTTCCCACATTTGCGACTCCTTATCAAAGACAGGGGCGCCAATTTACAGGTTTTAGGCTGTTTCAAAGTCTGTGAAATAACAGATAATAGAAAATCTATAGTAGTGCGATTTATTTCTTCCAAGCACAGGGAGGCCGGCCCCCTGTTGAATTTGCGCCCTGCCCTTATTGCCAGTGGCATAAAACAACAAGTGGCATTTGCCGTATTTTGTTATATTTGCAAAGCCGATACTGCATTAGGACATGTACTGTCTCCAGATATTACATTTATCATTTGTTTGACATGTGCCTTGCCTGGTAATATATGTGCTCAAGATACTTCATAAGCACACTTATTCTTTCCAGACATATATTGTTTTTGAAAAATTAGAATTACACATATGATCTGTTAAACCAGTGCTTCTCAATTATTTTTTTGCCAGGCCCCCCTAGGAAAAAGAAAATGTTTCGCGCCCCCCTGCCCCCCCCCCCCATAACCCCCACCCCACACACACACACTCGCGCGGTGACAATATATTAGGTTAGTATCTATAAAATTTGTGTATGTCTACCTACAATTGTATCTTTTAACATTAACAAAAGAAAAAAGCAACATAATACACTTTCAACAAATATTATTTTTATTTAGCCACAGAAACCCTGTTATAGTCTAAAACAGAAAAGAAGCTTAAAGTGCCTGAAATTAAAATAAAATCTGTCAGTCATTTTTTAAACTAGAAACATTTGACCAACTTAACAATTTGATGTGACAGTGACAGCACCAATATATTTAACGTTTTTAGTCTGAAGAAATAGATAAAAACACTGTTCTGATTTTTTTTTCTGAATGATGATTGTTTATTTATGATCTCAAAGTGCAGCTGTTTTCCTGCATTGCCTGCTGTCTTTCTGTCTGTCTGACACCAACTAAACCACAGGCAGACAAAGAAAACATAGATGGAAAATAAGACACATCAAAATGTCTACAATAGTTCATAAAGAATGACATTATTAGCATGAACTGAGGAATCTAAAGGCACGTGGTGATCCTGGTGTTGGGCAACAGGCAGCGCTAGCAGTGGTGCGCGTGCCCCGATTCACCTGGCAGACAGAGCCCACACCACCCCTCCCCTTTCGTTCTCACTTGCGCAGCCGCGTGTGACACAGACAGGAGCAGCTGTACGTACGGGAATTCAAAGGCTTTTACAAACTCTGATAGAACAGATAATAGGAACCCAATGGTGGACCAGATGTTTTTCCAAGCACTGAGCCGCTGTCACCACCGCCCCACGTTAAATTTGCGCACCGGACAACTGCCCGTATCACCTGAGCATAAAACCGCCGCCCCCCACCCGGCATCGCTCCAGAAGCACTGTATTAAACTGAGCTTGCTCTTTACTTGTGCTTTCTCACAAAATAAAAAAGAGACACGTGTAGACATGACAGTCACACAACATTGATTTATTTGCATTTATTGTAAAAATTATGTCTTAAAAAAAACAAGGTTTTACAGTTGTGAAAACTATAAGTCAATCCAAATGCTTAAATTTAATTGAATTATACAATAATATCCTCATGTGTGTAGTTATGGACAATTGGGAGACATGGTCTAAATACATTTAGCTGCAGGCATTGTCACAAAAATATTAACGGTTTCCTGCCTTCCTGGAGAAAAGTTTACTTTGTAAATACAGTGGGCACACTGTCTTGCGATTCTTTTCAGTGGAATGAAAGAGGCATATGAATATGGTACATGCATGGTTTCCCAGACTGTGCAGGAGCTGTTTTGCCCATAATGCCATTTATCCCCATGCTCTTTAAACCACTTAACTTTTGCCACTGCATGTTCAACCATTGTCCAACAATTATTGCGCCATACACAAACAAAAACTTTCCATATACCTGATATCTGTCCTGGACGCATCACCACATTCGGGTCAATAATGGGATCTCCAGTGATCCTGTCAATGTCCAACCACTTAGCTGTCACAAATGATGATGAGCCTGACCTATAGTGACGTGTTGAAAATACATCACCAGCTAAACTGTATCTATTACTATACAAATACTTTAAGGAGACTCGCTGCATTCTGTCATTGGGATACATAGCCTTAAACATTGAAAAAAGAGAAGAATTATCTGAAATTGTCATTGTGCTGCATTTAACCGGTGGAAGCAAAGTTTCAACAGTATTGTCAAATTCAAAGTTGTCATCAGTAATATGCCCATGAATCAGATTATGTAAAACTTGTAAGCTGTCTGCCTGCAGAACTGTACTACTGGCAACACCCTGTAATAGTATTTTTAAGTCTGGGTCACAGCTAGCCCAAAGAGCTGGGCAAATTGTATGCTCTCCTGCCATTTGCCTATGGAGAGAAATTAGACTCAGTCGGATTTGTGCGTGCGTAATTCTTGATTTGTGCGTAAATTAGGATCTGTGTATGCATATTCTTGCTTTGTGCGTGCGTAAATTAGGATTTGTGCATAAATTTGGATTTGTGCGTGATTTGTTACTCACATAATACGTTTTGTGTATAAGTTAAAAAAATATAAAATGAAAAAAATACAAAATGCAATTTACGTATGCACAAATTAAGATTACAACAGCTTGAAACTACTTACACACACACATCTTTAAAAAACACGCACAAATCCCTTGTTACGCACACACGAAGCCAAAGTTACGCACGGATCTACCGTGAGACTGTTTTCACGTCTCACAAATCCGTCCGTAAGTGCTGCGTTTAAATACCAGTGGAATGCTCGGTCATTAGAATTTTCCTATCAGCCTTCTCTTCTAAACCTATTTCCTTCAGTGGATGTAGCAGGGCTTTAAAAAACTTTGAAGGAAAATAAAAATTATCGTCTGAGAATATGACGTTCACTTTTAAACGCTAATATATATGTTAAAAGTATATTATTCTCCGAGACACCGAATTGATGTAAAATGCGTAACAGGAACGACCAGTAAGGGGCACTGTTTTTTTTCTTCCGGAAAAATCAAAGGCAGTCAGACTGAGAGAGTCACGGGAAGAATGGCGGCGCATCTCGGTGGTCAGCGCCCCGAAGTAAGTAGCCTCTATGTTCAACACTAACGTCTACTGTCTTCATGTATTGATTGAGTCATTGTCTGGATACGTTTAGAAGGGAAGGCTGATAGGAAAATTCTAATGACCAAGCATTCCACTGGTATTTAAACGCAGCACTTACGGACGAATTTGTGAGACGTGAAAACAGTCTCATGGTAGATCCGTGCGTAACTTTGGCTTCGTGTGTGCGTAACAAGGGATTTGTGCGTGTTTTTTTAAAGATGTGTGTGTGTAAGTAGTTTCAAGCTGTTGTAATCTTAATTTGTGCATACGTAAATTGCATTTTGTATTTTTTTCATTTTATATTTTTTTAACTTATACACAAAACGTATTATGTGAGTAACAAATCACGCACAAATCCAAATTTATGCACAAATCCTAATTTACGCACGCACAAAGCAAGAATATGCATACACAGATCCTAATTTACGCACAAATCAAGAATTACGCACGCACAAATCCGACTGAGTCTAATTTCTCTCCATATTTGCCACTCAGTGAGCCATTTGCGCATCATATTGACCTCTGTATCACGGTTGTTTGAATGATAGTCTCCCAAAATACCATTGGCACGTTCAAATGAAAAACACCAGAACCCATGCACAGGCCCATAATCTTTAATGCATGACTTCAAATGCAAATGTAAATGTAAGTTCATAGTGCACCAGTCTTTGCCATATAGCTTTTCAAAAGAATTGCAAAATATTTTGAGACATCTATGAGCATCTTCAATCTGGGCATTGTCAATAACTCTGGAGCACATCAACTGGACTGCTGCTACAAAGATTTTCCATAACTTGTAGTCTGCCTCTCCTAAAACACCTTTCAAAGCAAAGGTGGAATACACACAAACCCAGAGTTTCCACTGTGCTGCAGTGAAACCTTCAAACGCTGCCTCAATTTTTGATGGTATACCAGAATCAATAGTACTAGGGAGTTTCAGTGAGTTTACTCTGTCCTAAATTGTTACAAACCCCTCCTTAGAGATCGCATCAGTATCTTTCCATACTTGAATAAGTCTTTTGGCTGTACCCTCAAGCAAGTTATGCATTGGATCTATTACATGCATTCTGACAACATCAAAGTATGGCAAATCATGCAAACAGCTGTATCTAGCACCATATTTTTGCTCAATTCTTGTTTTGTTAGCTTTATTAATTGCTCTCTTGGCTTCTTTTGCATATCTGCAGTGGTCAACATTACTTCTAATTGGCCAAGTCTCATCAAATCCAGAGTAATCTACCTTGTTGTCTTGAGTGCGAGCAAAGTCTTTAAGACATTTGCTACAACCCTTGGTTGCCATATGGCTCAGAAACCCTCCGGTTTTTCTTGCAGCTGGTATGTCACGTGCTAAACACAAAAGAGCTGCACGGACAAACTGTCCAGTTGCACTTCCATCGTCAACAAATAACCCAGTCCAAAACTTATTTAAATCACTTACCAAGGGTTCCAAAAACCCATTAATGTGTTCTTTTGGCTCATGGGGACCAGGTATAATTCCAGCAACTATCATGTTCTCTTTCTTAAACCGTATCTCCCTTGGAAGGTTCATTACTGCAATATAAATCACACCAACTGAGTCCCTAATATTGTTATAGGGCTGAAACCAATCAACATTCAGCATGAGACCAAGGTTGCCAATCTCTTCTAAAAATGGCTTGCTTTCATACTTCAAAAAATCCTTCCACACCTGTCCATCAAAAACATCAGCATATAGTCCCTCCTTAACATTCCGCTGTCTCCACTTTTCACAGGACTCTTTAAAGCCAGGCCGTTTAAACATGTCACCCAAGGATTTAATCAAACTGCGATAACAGAATTGTCTTTTTGGATAAAGAAATTCTTTTCCATCTTTCCCAATAACAGATCTCATTAGAACTGTGTCACATCGCCTACGGAATCTTTTTTGTGTATGTCTAGGATATGTAACATGGCCACATTTATTTGACTTTCTTTGCAGTACCTTCCCACTTCCATCACATTTTTTTATGATTGCTTCATCAAAGGTATAAACACAATGGCACTTTGGGCATACAACAAATTTTGTAAAGTCACATTTAACAGCCCATTTCTTCCTGAGCATGTATAAAGTGGCAGGAAAGTCTTTTGTGATGTTTTGTAAAACAGTGTTACATATGATACTACTCAAAAATACAAGAAAGCTTTTAAAAATTTTGAGGATGTACTCAAATGCACGGTCTGAGATTCTGAAGAGAGCCTTCCATGTAGTCAATATAGAAAGCAAGAAAGTCATTACTCCATTTTGTTCATTGCGTGCAGTTCCGCTGTGGTCTTCTGTGTCTGGCTCATCTGTCAAAACCTCTTCCTCACTCCAGACTTCTTGGTCTTCAGAACTGGACTGCAATAGAGTCATTATAAAATTAGAAAGAAATCCAGATAATGTCTTCAATATCACACATCACAGCAGTGTTTTTCAACCTTTTTTGAGCCACGGCACACTTTAACCTTGACAAAAATCCCACGGCACACCAGCATCCAAATATTTATTAAAAGGAGAAACTCATAGTCTGTATTGACCTACAGCTCATCCACAATCTCACATGCATCTTTGTGATAATTGTGGCAGAAAACGCTGGAAGTGGCAGCTATTTTTTTCTAAAAGGTGTATTAAAAGTTAAGTTAAAAGATTTAAAAACTGTTTGATGTGAGTTTGTTGTTGAACAAGTAAGACTCATTGTGCGCTGAGATGCTGTCACTTTAACCCTTTGCATCATGGTTGATGTCGTGCAAACAGCTGCCAAACGCAAACAAACTGGCGTCTCTGAGCTTCATTGTTTTGTTCACTTGTTCCACGGTCTGATACCGGATTCTGTGGAAAGCTACAGCGCTAAAAACGAGCTTTAGCTGGTATTTTTGTTAGAACTGAGCGACTTTACGAGCCAAATCGGAACAAGGAAGTGAAGACCAATTCTGATTGGTCAGACTGTTGACGTGTGATTAAGCCTCCAAGAATAACTGGTGGAGACAGTTAAAGGGACGGGACATATTTTACGATCTTTCATATTCCTAACTACTCAGTGTTTTATCAGAACCTGTTTGGATGAACACAGAGCTGATATCCTGGAGATCAGTGAAAATGGGTAATTTCCCATGGTACACCTGACCATCTCCCACGGCACCACACTGCTTGAAAAACACTGGTTTACAACAAGACATAAATGCTTTGGCAGAAACATTTTTTTTAACTTGGCATTCAAGTTCAGAATTCGGAAAACCAAAACTTACTTGACCACTTTCAGCAGAATTGTCTTCTGTGTCATTATCTTCTGATGATTCTTCATAATGGTTTTTAGATTCACGAGGCATCTTTTAGAAAAAATACAAATCTTAGAAAAAAAACAAAAATAATTCCATACAATGTCATGTTGATTGGGTACTTTGCAGATTTCGGTAGAGCTTAATGTTCCTGTGCAAGTCTGAAACTGTGAACAAAGAGTAAACTTCTGAACACACACATTTTCGAAATAAGCTTCCAGTACCTGTTCATCTTCTGATGACTCCACAATGTGGCGTGCAGACGGTCGTCTCACCACCTGGAGGCCAAAAATCCACAAAACATTAATTCTACAAGAAGGGGAATTATTCAAACTTACAATTGATATATGTTAATTGAACATAAAGGATACATAAAACAGATGTGTTAAGAAACCAAACCTTATCAGTACATGTCCAGAAATTGAAAGAAAGAGACTGCATTAAATTGAATGACTTGCAGGGTCACAGAGTGATCAGGTTGTAAATGGCGTATACTTTTACAGCGCTTTCTACCTTCTTTCAAAGGCCCAAAGTGCTTTACAGTCACAGTCCCACTCACCCAGACATGATCAGTAAAATAAAGATGATTCACCTGTTCATCTTCTGATGAGTCCAAAATCTGCGGTGCATGTGGTGGTCTTCTTTCCTGGAGAGAGAAATCCACAGGATGACAATGTGATGTGCACATTTAAAATTGCTTATCAGACTGTTGGCCGCAAGAGCAAAATGATACTTGTTAAGGCAAAAGTGCAACCCAGGTGTGATGGTTCAGTGCACAACACACGTGTTTTCACAAAA
The DNA here is from genome assembly GCF_053564925.1 of Oryzias latipes. Taxonomy (NCBI): domain Eukaryota; kingdom Metazoa; phylum Chordata; class Actinopteri; order Beloniformes; family Adrianichthyidae; genus Oryzias; species Oryzias latipes. Next base: position 3,357,551 of record NC_136239.1, read on the forward strand.
GCATGCACCAAACTATTGTGTTTTATGTGCACATTGTTGTTTAAGAAATACTAACTTGGAAGATAAAAACACTTTGGCTTGTGGTGAGGGATGCGCTTGTGGCTGTAAACGTGTTCATATGTAAAACCAATCTCGTTATTGGGAGGTCATCAGGAAATAATACTTGTGGACAGCTGAACTAAACTGCAAGTTTTAGGGGTTAGACCAAGGAAAAATGCGCAAAGAGGCAATGAATGGCATGCTCTATGGTAGACACATTTACATCTTGTCTTATGTAGACTCCCTCTTTGGAACTGGGGTATCTCCCTCAATTGTTCCATTCAAAACAGCTAGGTCATGGTTTGGTTGCAATTCCATACAATGTCATGTTGATTGGGTACTTTGCAGATTTCGGTAGAGCTTAATGTTCCTGTGCAAGTCTGAAACTGTGAACAAAGAGTAAACTTCTGAACACACAAATTTTCGAAATAAGCTTCCAGTACCTGTTCATCTTCTGATGACTTCACAATGTGGCGTGCAGACGGTCGTCTCACCACCTGGAGGCCAAAAATCTACAAAACATTAATTCTACAAGAATGGAATAGGACCTGGTTGTACCCAGATATGATTTAAAAAATTAAAAAAATTATTAACCTGTTCATCTTCTGATGAGCTCTGAAGTACATGTGGTTGTCTCCCTTAGCTACAGAAGAGATCAAAACCCACATTAGAATTTAACAAAATCTTGAAAATCAGGTTAATAAGTTCTACAACACCTGTTACTTTCTAAACATTCTGGACAGGAGGAGTGAACAAAAGAAAAACTATTTACTAGTGCACTTTCTTCATCTATTTTGTCTCTGCTCTCCATCTGCTTGAACACACAAATGGTTGCAAGGTTGCATTAAAATTAATCAATAATATAATCACAGTCAAAGTAAACTTTATTGAATGTCTATAATGTTTTCACATACATATAAATTTAAATTCTGTTTCTCTTCAACCTCCAGTCTAAACGGGGAATCTAACTTCAAATTATAGAATAAAACAGAATAAGGCTCAATCAGAATCAATAAAGGGCTCGTAGAACAACTTACCACTGATTCGTAGTTCCGATGGCGGTAAAATGTTGATTTTGAAACATACTTTTCACAATGATGACAGAACTTATTCATTCGTTTCTTCATTGCTTCCTCCGACATGCTGCGTGTTCAGGACAACAGCAAGTAATAAACTCAAAATATCTAGTCTTTAGTCGTTTTTGGTAACAAATCAATAATAACTGCTGCTCTGTTTTTTTGGCGTAAATATTTTCAGGGAGTGGGTAAGGACAGCTTAACCAAATGGGGTAGCTCTAAATGTAATTATCTTTATTTAGCTTTGTCGGTTATTTTTGTCACTTTTAACCACGTTTAACCTTAATAAACCACTGTATTTTGTGCATCCGTGGTGCTGGAGGCGGTTAAGCCCTCCCTTTAGTTTTTTCTCGAAGCCGCAATGCAACACAAGAAACGAACAACCGTGATGTGTTACCCAAGCTCCAGTAAAGTGAATTTTGATTGGTCGCCGCCATGACGCCATGTGTTTAAAAACAATGGCGGCACAGAGCGGAGGGTCAGAACTCAGACGCAGAAGACAGAAACTTTTCCTTAAAAAGAAGAAGAAGAAGTTGACATCTGTGCAAACATGGAAAACTTTGATGTGCGCACACCCTCTGGTAAGAGAGACCGATTGAGTCATCTCAGCGACGAGACCCCAGTCAGGTCTCCCAGGACGCCGAGGATGCAGGAGTTGGCGGCAGTGACCCGAGTCGATATGTTCAGGTAAAACGTTTAATCTAAATTAATTGACATATTAATTGGGGCTTGTGTCGGAGGCCTAGCCTACGGGGTTATTTTTTTATTATTATTATTTTTTTTTAACAATTTTGCATGCTATTAATAGCAAAAATGACCCACACTCCTTCTCTTTTCTTCTACAGGGAAAATAGAGTCTGCATGTGAAGCCATTCAAGCCGTATCGCAGAGGCTGGACGAAGTGGCAAAAAATACTGAGAAAACACTAGAAGCGATTTTGGAGAAGCTGGGCGACATGGAAGAAAATTGTTATCATCAAGCAGCTACGAGGACACCGGATGCAAAAACCCCCCTCGAACTTTCCGTATGTATACGCCATTAAATTTAACCGTCATGAAGAACTTCAGTGTGCTAAATTATTGTCTACTGAAAAACTTTGCATTGGTATAAATCTTCAAGTTTAGCCAGAAACATGATGGACATACGTTGAGCAGCGACTTAAAGCAGTAAAACAAAAGCAGAGGACGTGACTTGCAAACACAGACAGACAAGCGCGTCTGTGCAGAACCGGGGACTGTGTGATCCGTGGATCATCCATGCATCCCTAGGAGCTTCCTGCGGGATTGCAGAAGTGAATAGTATCCGTTAGTCTGTCCGGCATTAGTACCACTGCTTTTCACTACGACACCCATAATGCATTGGGTTAATGTGCCGGCGTCTTTTACTGCGCTGCTGTTAAGCGGCGGTCGCAGTGAAGCGGTGGGCGGTCGACCCATGATCGTAATATTGCAGGTTCGATTCCCGCCTTGCACGCCCATGATTTGAAGTGTCCTTGGGCAAGACACTGAACCTGGCCATGGCGCCAGTGTTCGGCAGCAGAGCCACCATCAGTGTGTGAATGTGTGTGTGCATGGGTGAATGGGACTGTGACTGTAAAGCGCTTTGGGCCTTCAAAAGAAGGTAGAAAAGCGCTATCTATACAAGTATACGCCAGTTAACCGTCATGAAGAACAAACAGGCGTCTGCTCTAACAGTTTTTCATTGTTCCAGATAAAAAGCAGTTTAGTTAAGTTTTCCTTCAGGTCTGAACAAAGGAATTATTAACAGAGATTCCAGATTTTGGTCTAAGTCATCTTCATAAAAGAAACATCTGCTTTCTAACAATGTCTGGGTTGAAGGACACATTCAATGTAGACTTTATTCAAGTTTAAAAAACCTGAAGTTAAGTTTGGAGTAAAAACACACGTGAGATGGTTGAGGAACCGTACTTTTATGCCCAATTTTTCGGTAAATTTTTTTTTATAATTGTGACAAATTGATGTTTATTTACTTTCCTTGATTTTCCTTTTCCTAACAGACTTTGTCTTTCTTTTAGACGCTTGTCCGTCACATTCATAAGAACCTTGGAGGGCAGCTACAGTGGAAGGTCCGGGAAGCTGACAAGTATGTTTCTTTTCTTATTGTTGTTTTAGGAAACTTGACAGGAACTCCAGTCAGTTATAAAATATAATCTCTCTTTTATTTTATTTTATTTTTAGCTTCAGAACTCCACAGGCGGTCAAAGATGTGGAACCACATTGGAGTTTCCACCAAGTCAGAAGTATGTACCGATTTACACTTTTGGTCTTTAGGATTTACACTACTCACAATAAGTTAAAGATCCTGTGAGAGACTCAATGTCAAGTATTTGGTGTTACTTTTCCCCCCAGAGATTTTGTGGATATGATGGCAATTGTATTAGTGTGAGATGGCTCATTTAGTGTTTCCATGTTTTAAGACCAAACACAAAGATACAATAAACGATACACTTGGAATAGCATTGTTCATAGATAATTACAAAGGCCACCACAGTCTGCATGGCACATTTGGCACATGTTTGCAATATGTTGACCTCATCTTCTGTTCATTTTATGTTTCCTTCAACTAGGGGCTTGTAATCGAGCTTACGAGAACTATAAATGTCATGAAAGAATGGAGAGAGATGGAAGCAAAGAGAATGTCAAAAGGAGGAAACTCCTGACCAGTCGGCGTGATAGGGTGAGTTGTCCTATTTATGACCTTGATTCATTTACTCAGGTCATTGCATGGTCCAGTTCACTGTGGGGGGGGGGGGGGGGGGGGGTGTTTCTGTTGTTTCCTATAATTAAAAGAAATTTCCTTTCATATTGTTCCTGCAGCTCTTCAAAAAACGTGTCAAAGTGGCAGAGAAGATTCTAAATGAAGAGGATCTGTGTTTTATTAAAGGAGCCAATGCAAATTTGGTGAGCGATGAGGAAAGTGATGAAGAAAAAACACTTTATCATTATTCCTCACCAAAGTGGCGCTGCACTCGACTAACAAGGTTGATGCTGAAGTGCCAGAAAGCCTTAGATGAAAATCGGAAGAGTGGAGTTGAGCTGAGATCGACACACATGAGACATTCAGCTGGCTTCACGTCAAGGAACAAGTCAAAAGCTGCTATCTGGTCGAAGATAGTAATTTGGACTCCTAAAAAAAAGCATGTTTGTGTGTGGTGTTTGTTTTTTTTATTTTTTAAATAAAATATATTTGAGTTATAATGGTTTTCTGTCACCTATTATTATTTTTTATATATTTTTGAGATGACTGGTATCTTAAAATATCCTGACAGTGTTCTTCAGATATGCCTGATGGCCATATGTTCCAAATCCTAACTTCAGATATGACTGGTATATGGACATCAGATATCAACAGATTTTACATGGATAGAATCTGGTAATATCCTGACCTTGGATATCACTGGTGTTGGTTCTTCAGATATGCCTGATGGCCATATGCTCCAAATCCTAACTTCAGATATGACTGGTATATGGACATCAGATATCAACAGATTTTACATGGATAGAATATGGTAATATCCTGACCTCGGATATCACGAGTGACACATCTGATATCTGGAGAGAATCTCATCTCCAGATTCTATCAGAATAAAAGTGTCCCATTCTCGGAGTTGATATGCTCAGGACATGAACTCAGAGACAGTCATGTCCGGAGAGTATCCACCGTGGATATCACCAGGTATGGGGTATTTCTGAGGATATCCAGACAAATATATGTCCTGATTCTGGGGGTTTTTGCGCAGTGACAGTTCCTCTCCCTCGTGCGCAGGAGAGCAGCCCTGGCTTGAGTCCTATTTGCGCTGGACACGCCGCAGATGATGCTGGACCGAGGGGACCGCCAAATCCAACTCCTGCGAGGGGAACAGGGGTGGAGAGTACCCGAGGGAAGCCTCAAACGGGGACATACCGGTAGCAGAAGACGGTTGACTGTTTTGGGCGTATTCGATCCACACAAGGAACAAGGACCAGCAGGACGGGTTTTGAGCAGCCAGACAGCGGAGAGCAGCCTCAAACTCCTGGTTGGCGCGTTCAGGCTGCCCATTGGATTGAGGATGGTGTCCAGACGAGAGACTGACTGTGGCGCCATGAGCAGAGCAGAAGGACCGCCACACTTGAGACACAAATTGGGGACCACGATCGGACACGATATCACTGGGTATACCATGATGACGGAACACCTTCTGAACCAAGATGTCGGACATCTCGGTGGCTGTGGGCTGCTTGGAAAGGGGGATGAAATGGGCAGATTTGGAGAAACGGTCGATGATAGTGAGGATGACGGTGTTACCTTGTGAGGGAGGCAACCCAGTGATAAAGTCTATGACTAGATGGGACCAGGGGCATCGTGGAACAGGTAACTGATGGAGCAGACCAGCAGGAGGGGATTTCGAAGATTTAGAAAGGGCGCAGACGTCGCAGGCAGAGACGAATTCTCTAACATCTCTTTCCATGGAAGGCCAGAAGAAACAACGTTGCAGGAGTTCGAGAGTCCTGTGGGCGCCTCCATGACAGGCTACATGAGAGGTGTGACCCCAGACTAGTACATCCAAACGGAGCGAGGATGGAACATATAGTGTTAGCGGGAGCCGGGGGATGATCCGGTTCCTCCCCTTGGGCCTGGATGACACGGCTCTCTATGTGCCACGTTAAATTCCCTATAATACAGGTAGGTGGAATGATAGGGGAACTTTCCGGGTTGTCCCCTGAGCTGTAGAGGCGAGATAGGGCGTCTGGTTTAATATTCCTCCTGCCAGGTCTATACATGATGGAAAAAATCGAACCCATCAAAGAAAAGGCACCAGCGGGCCTGACGAGAATTCAGACGTTTAGCGGAACGAAGGTAGGCCAGATTCTTATGATCTGTCCATACGATGAACGGATGTTCCGCACCCTCGAGCCAGTGGCGCCACTCCTCTAAAGCTTAATGGCGAGGAGTTCTCGGTTACCAACGTCGTAATTCCTCTCCGCCGTGGAGAGTTTCTTAGAGAAGAACGCGCATGGTTTGAATTTACCAGAATCGACTATCGATTATTCCAGGAAAGCGTGGCAGCAATGGAAAAGGCTGTTTTTCCTAGTTCACTGAGGAATCTAGGGACATAAAGAAGCAATTTGAGTGAGGATCGAGAGTTATATATGTTGTTAACAGGAGAAAGAAGACGGCACAGATATTGAGGTAGTTTGCCGAGAATGGCCTTATAGGTGAATATTAGCCAGTGTTTCTGTAGCCTGACTTTGAGTGAAGACCAAGAGAGCAGAGAGTACAGTTCACAATGGTGGGTTCTGTATGCAGAGTTTGTGATAAAACGCAAGGCACTGTGATAAACTGTGTCCAGACTACGGAGAGTTGACGAGGCAGCATTCATGTACAGAATGTCCCCGTAATCCAAAATTGGGAGGAAAGTGCTCTGAACAAGTCTTTTCCTCACACCTAGGCTTAGACAAGATTTATTTCTGTAGTAGAAACCCAGAAGTGCTTTTTGCTTTTTTAGCAAGTGGTTAGTGTGAGAGGTAAAAGACAATTTGTCATCAATCCAAACACCCAGATATTTATGTGAGGACATTTTTTCAATTTTCACGCCTTCCAAAGTATGAATATCAGCCTTCAGTACATCATGTGAACGAGACCTGGAAAATATCATGAATTGTGTCTTTTTAGGATTTAAGGTCAACTGTAATTGATGAAGAAAATACTGAAGTTCATTGAAGGCTTCCTGGAGCTCGTTCACAGCAAGATGGACCGAAGAAGCAACTGTGTAAATGATGGTGTCATCTGCATAAAGACGGGGTTTAACATTTGGCAAATGACTACCTAGGTCATTTATAAAGATGGTGAACAGGATAGGAGCTAAGATTGATGCCTGTGGGACTCCACTATTGATGTTCATAAAGTCTGATTTTACATCTTCAACAATCACACACTGGGCTCTCTGTGAGAGATAATTTCTAAACCACCCAATAGCAGAATCACCTATACCAATAAGATTTAGCTTTTGTAGTAGAAGCTGATGGTTTACAGAATCAAAGGCTTTAGATAAGTCCACAAATAGGGCTGCACAGTGCAATTTCCTATCTAGGGCATTGATGATGTCATTTGTTACAGATACAGCAGCAGTAACAGTACTGTGGCCTGATCTGAAACGTGACTGAGTTTCACATAGAACCGAGTTAGATGCCAAAAAAAGTTTTAATTGAGAGTTTACATGGGATTCTAGGATTTTGCAAGAGCTGATAGTTTGCATTTTGATTTGTTTCCAGAATTTAGTGGGATTTTTAAGATTTGTAGAAAGCTTGACAGGGATTTATAGAAAAGATTTCTCTGTGGCGAGAGATTGACCCACCCGCGGCCTGTCGTCTAGCGGGGGGTTCTGGTGTTTAAACGAAGCTTACCCTGATGAACGAGGTGACCGGCTTGGCCGCAATAGAAACAAGCCCCCTCATCTCTTCGCCTCTGCCGTTCCTCAGGAGTGAGCTTAGAATGACCAATCTGCATCGGTTCCTCGGTGGGACGTCCAACAGAATCATGAGACTTTACGTGAACATAGTTAGTGGCAGGGGATGGAGGAAAAACACTGGCAACGGGTTTCTTGTCTTGGCGGGGGCGCTCGGCCTGACGTTCCTGGAGGCGAACGTCAGAACGTAGGGCAGCAGTTACTAGCTCTTCAAATGATCTGGCTTCTGGCTGGGAACATAATTGATCTTTAATAGAGTCATTGAGGGATCAATAAGATGGTCATTCACGGATCTGTGGCGCTGTTTGAGTGCCAGCAGTCGGCGGGTAGCTTCTTCTTCCTTGCGGGGTTGATCGAAAACCAACCCCTATAAAACGTTTGAAAGGAACTTGATAGATAGGATTAGCAGTTAGGTAAGCTTGCGCCCATTGGAGCGCTTTACCCCGGAGAGAGTTCACTATAAGGGCGATCTTGCTGTGGTCTGCATGATAGTGCCGCGGAGCCTGCTGGAAAATCAATTGACTTTGAAGAAGGAAACCCCCGCAGGCTCCTACGTCACCAAGGAAAGGCTCGGGTAGGAGCCGGAAGTTTTCGTTAGCAGTACTGTCTGTAGCGGGGCCGGGACTTCCGGGAACCGCGTTGCTGGCTGTGGCGTTAGTGGGTTTTTGGCTGGCTAAATCCATCAGAGTCTGAGAAATACTGTCCATCCCAGAGCGACGCCTTGGTGTCTGACGGCCAAGCGGAGGCACCGTTACATTAGGGTCAACATCACCATAAGGTGCCTTTGATAACTTCCCAATATCCCACCAAAAAATAGGGGATTTCCCATTTAACTTCACATTTATTGTGTTAGGTGGATGCTGTGCTGTCAGAAATGCATGTTGGTCAAGCTCCCACACTTTTTATAAATTAACTGCAAGCAGAAAATGCACGCACAAACAGTAAAAAATGTCAACCCTGTCATGGACGATTTCAGAGTAGATTAAATACATTGTAATCAGATCATGGATATAAAATTTATATTTTCAGAAAGCTACTTAGTCCCTTTGTCAAAACTTTGTATTAGCTAATAAGAAAAGTATTTAGATGGTTATGAAATTAGGGCAAACAATGTTGTTACCATAGAACATCAGCAAGAATTGCACTTTTTTTTCTAAATAAAATCTAAGAACAAAGATATCTGGTGAAAATTTCAACCACTTGGTCCATATGTATTGATAACGGAATCACACAAATAGTTTTGCTAACTTGTAGAAATAAATTGTTTATTTTCTTTGAATACGAAAATGACAGGGTGGACAGTAGCACGGCAGGGTGGACACATTTTTAAAAGGTCTTTAGATTACATCATTATGCAATTAATGAAAGAAAATTACTACCAGAAGTCCCTTTCCCATGTAGGGTGAAATTATCAGCTGAACAGACTGGTTTTGATCCACACTTCCTTTATGTCGAAAAAACACCAAAAATTAGCCATTCATGTGGCATTATTGAGATAACCTCTGAACATCAATGTGCATGTGAAAGTCAAACATTCAACTGAAGAAAATGTTAGAAGAAAATGTTGTTTTAAGGGGAGAATGATTGGTTTGAAAAAAACAACAAGAACAATATCACTGAGACACATCTCCAAGCAGTCTTTTATGGCAGCTATTGCAGGTACCTCAGTCTTGGATTCAATACCACTCTCTGGGACATAGAACAGCTCAACAGATGTCTCCAGGCTTTTCAGCTTTTCATACAAGCTCTGGGCATAAGGAATGTCTCCTCCATGGGCTACAACCCGGTCTGCTGACCTCTTGAGGGCTCCATCCACACCATCTGGTGCACCCTTGCCATGACTAGCCTCAAAGAAATTCCATGTTATTTGCTTGAACCCATACTTGTGGGGTTCTGTTGAGAGGTAGAAGAAATTTCCCTTTTGTCGATGCAGTGTTGAAGGCCCTTCGCTGTAAAAATGAAGTTATGCTAGTTAGTAGGTGACGTTCTCTCAGTATCTTCAGAACTGAATCAAGGTGGGCCCAGATGATGACAGGGTCATGCCTTCTGGAGAAGATATGTGGTGCTTGTTCACCAGGGATGTAGAGCTCTCCAGTGTGCAGACTGGCCTGCTTATGTGAACCTCCAAAATGCACAGATTGTATTTCTTCACTGTCCTTGCATGAGTAATTTTCTCTAAAATCTATATGCAAGAGGGAGGCATTGTGCTTCAAGCTGCCCCTGAGCTTCCTGTAGCCATCACACTGCCATTTAATGTTGAAAACAAGGGGCCTAAAATGGAGTAGCCTCTCGTGGAAATCTGTGGCGAACTCATACTCTGTAGTTGTTGTCTCCCTTTTCACTGTGATACTACCCAAAAGGGTCTGAGACGGCAAAAGGAGGGGTCTGAAATGTGGCCAATATGCTGAGAGAAAAATCTCATATGCAATTTCTTCAATGTATCGGTTAGCAACCTTTACTATCATAAACTGTTATTTATTGTTATTCAATTCAATTCAATTATGCTTTATGAATTCCACAAGGGGAAATTTAAGTAATAAAATGTCAGTAGGAGCTGTTGTAATAAGTAATATTATTAGTTTGTTGCCATAAACTATCAAAATGTCTTTCCCGTCATGAACCATGTCCACCCTGTCAAAGAAGGTTTTCTGACAGGGTGGACAATGACGGGGTGGACGTTTTTGGATAATGTTAGCATTTATTGAGCACATTGTGGATCTTCACTTAGCAACATGATTCAGTTAGCAAGTAGACTGTGTACTGTTTACGTATATATTTTAAATTTAGGAAAGGCTTTTATATTAAATAATATTTCACCATGACAGGGTGGACATGTTGAGCTTGACAACATCTGACTACACACCTAATATGATTAAAATTACAAACAAAAGTGTAAATATTTACTATGTAACTAGCCACTGTTTCAGTCTCCAGTGAAGAAACACAAAATGCTGGTTGTGGTGTCACCTGAAACATATGCAGGTTTTTTTAGAGAGACAGTTATCCCAAAATGACAGGGTGGACAGCAATGTCAGGGACGTGCGCAAAATCTTCAATAGCATTATGAAAATAAAATTTGCCTGATCAAAATTACTTGTTTTATCAAGTAATGTGTACCAATTTTTTTTTTAAATTTAGCATAATTTAACCATTTATTACACACCCTGAAGTTAGCAGAACAGCGTGTGGGACATACCAAAATCGCATACATACAAAGAAAAAAAATTGCATAAACTAAAAAAATCACAATTTAAGAACCAAATTATTTGACTGATTTGTGTACAAGTCTTGGGTCACTTATGATAAGAAGTCAGAGTTTAGTTATTCTGCTCCATTTAGTTTATGAAAGAGTAATAGTCATGGGGACACCAAAGGGACTTTATAGTGATAATGACCCTAATGACAAATTAAATGAATTATAAATAAATAAAAATGTTCAAGCAATCTTAATATGATTTTATGTAGCAGTTATCCTACCAACACTTTCTGTTCTAATAACAGTTTATGTTCTACCAACATTTTTCTTTCCTAATAACAGTTTATGTCCTACCAACATTTTCTGTCCTAATAACAGTTTGTCCTACCATCATTTTCTGTCCTAATAACAGTTTATGTCCTACCAACATTTTCTGTCCTAGCATCACCCATTCTACTTTTTTAACACTCCTCAGAGGCTAAGCAGGGAAGCCACCATTATTTAACCATTGTCTAAAAAAGCAGAAATATATGGCAAAGCTTCTCCTCCTGGGAGTAGACTCTGGGGTTTGGAGAGCTTCTCCTGTCTGTTCGGTGTCCAGCCCCTGGTTGCCAAGTGCAGCCCTTTGGAATTTCTCCAGAATTTTTTCTGGGGTTTCTGCAGGGTTTCTTCATCAAGAGCTTCTTTTCACTCCTGGATGTTTTCAGTTTTTTCCACACACTCTGATTCTCTGTCCTTTGACTCGGATGTCGTTTCCATTTCTTCATTTTCCTGTGTCCCAGACTCCAAGAGTTTCAAATCTTCAGACAAAGACTTGGCTTGATTTGTCTCAATTTCTGAGACATTTGAAGACCCTGTCCTGACATTTTTTTGCAACAATCCTGTCAGTTTCCAGCTGGAACTGTATTATCATCTCCTGAACTTGTGATTGTTTTGGCTTTGGGAAGGCTACTGTCCCATAGTTTTTGTTTTCTGGAAACACAAATCCCTTGCAAAATTTAATGAAGTCCATTTTAAACACTTCCTTTGCTACCAAAACTTCCCCCCTTGAGTCTGTTTAATCAAATCTGAAAGGCATATAAATGTATTCTGGGAGTTGTTGCTGTGATGTCACGTGATGTGATCTCGTGTTGTGATATCAACATCTGATGTCAATTGTGTCATAAGCAATCTTTATGACATCACCCACATGACCTCTGACCTACATAATCGGGGACTTCCTTTACATCACTGCAATGTTATTATAAATGCATTAACCAACTGTTGGATTTACATTCACCGTCCTTGTAGCGCACAGAAAAACATCAGTGTGATGCATTTAAGGCATCACACTGATTTAAGGCATTTAAGGCAATTTTACCTCCAGCCACGCCACTACTACAAAACCAGGCTACAAAATAAAACTTATTACATATTTTCTAACCTTCCGGGTTCCAGCTTCTGGGTCTGTATTGCCTCCTAGTCATGACAATTTACCATAGAGTTTAATAAAGATGTGGTGACTGACTTGGACCTTTTTTAAACCAACTCTATGATAACAAGCTTTAGATGTAGCTTTAAATGCATCACAGTAACAATTCTTATAGCATGGAAGTTGCTTTCATTATTTTTCCCTCTGCTGATTCTCATCAGTTTGAATAAATAAATACTCAAAAATACTCTAGAGCTTATTATTCTTTGTTTATGTCCCCAACATCAGAAAATGCTTCAAGTAATTCTAAATGGTCACGTGCTAATGGGACTTTGTCAGTTGTGATTTTGTTTGTCAAACCTTTTGTTTGTCAAACAGCAGAAGATTTTTACACAGATGCAGATTTTAGGTGCACAAGTTCTCACTTTTTTTTACATGTCCTCCCCAGTGTTGCCAGATAGAGTCACAGTTTTCCATCTAAAAACCGCCGAACCCCGCAAAAACCCGCCCAACGGGGGGGGGGGGGGGGGGGGGGGGGGGGGCAAAAATAAGATCAATATACAGCTTTTGTAGATTTTTTCCCCTACTGGACTGATGAAGTACCCGATGCGGTGATTTTTCAAAATAAAACATTTCTCAAAATCAAAGATAGTTCAGACTATTAATAAAAGGAGTACAGTGTTGAATATTTCTTCAGCGGACCGGCCTTCTTCCATTCATTTTCTTAACTCGCTATAACCTATGTATAACCTCTTCCATCCTTGTGCTGCGCTTGCGTCAAAGCGCCCCGACTACTACCGTGTCAACCTGCTGCTATGATGACCGTATTTAGCGCTCTCTGTGTTGGACACACTGGAGGGGTGAAAAAGGGGGAAAACAACTCTGAGCTACAGAGGATGTGAACAGGTGAACAGGTGGAGCGGAAAAGCAGGTAGAGGGGCGGGGGAGGGGCTTTGGCTTCAAACTGTCAGAGAGATGGAAACATGGGCGTCAGATTCACACGCAGCTTTCACTGCGGGAGTTGAAGCAGAGACTTTCTGGGACGATCTCATGAACTCAAACATGGAAACATGATTACCAAGTAGAACTCTCCAAAATATTAAACCTGATCTCTCAAAATTCTCCGTGTCTACCATGCATCGATACACACAGACATGCAGCGATCAGACCGTAATGTTAGCTCGTAGCTCCGCCCACACGCGACCGCGGTGTCAGCTTTAAAGAACGCAACTTCTAAGAGGAGGGGCGGGGCGGCAAACCCCCAACAACAGGTTAGATGACAGAACCCATTAAGCGTCTCTACTTGGTGCGTTCACGGAGCTTCAGAACATAAGATTTCAACAGCCACCCAGCCTAAAGTAGTCCGTTATTATGTATTCATGAGTGGAAAAAACCCGACGAACAGACCCTAAAACCACCCAAATTATGCATACCCGCCCAAAGCCATTTTTACCCGCAAATTTAGAACAAAAACCGCCCAATTGGGCGGAAAACACTGGTCCTCCCATCAAACCTACAAGCTCGTCCATTTAGACACATTTTTACCTTCATAACTTTTTCCAGCTTTGTTTTTTATCAATGAGTCTGGTAAAACTCCATGAGCAAGAAAAGCTGAAAGCACATGGCAAGTAGTGGGATTACCCTTGCACTGCCGAAATTCACATACTCAGATGATACCCCAAAAGTCCAGTCTTCTTCTTCTTCTTCTTCCTCTTTCGGCTTCTCCCATCAGGGGTCGCCACAGCGAACAAGTCGCATGGTGAACTTGGCAATGTTTTACGCCGGATGCCCTTCCTGACGCAACCTTCTCAAACCGGGCTTGGGACCGGCACAGAGGTAGAGAAGGGAACAGGGAGCAGCTCGGAGTCGAACCCTGGTTTCACGGACGGAAGGCGCAGCAAATCAGCACGAGCTAAACCGGCTCCTAAAGTCCCCAAAAGTCCAGTGACTTTGTTATTTGACAACCTGGAGATAGCTTGGTGGACATTATGCATTGTGATTTCATCAGCGGTATCGGTGTCATTTGCTACATACAGATCATTCTGGACACAGTTCTTATATAGTACAGTCACCATAGTTCTAAAATATTTTTGTCAGAGATTCCATCTTTCACAAATGGAATTGTTTTTGTGCCTGAAGTGTTGAATTTCACTTTTTCCAGATGTCTCAGGTGTTGTGACAAAAAAAGATTTCTGTTGTTGTTTTTTTTGGTTGTAAAAATGGCTCAAACATTTTTTTCCCCGTGGGAAACCAAAGGGGTATTCCAGAAAGCTGGTTATGCTAGTTACCACGGTAAGTTTGAGGCTAAGGAAGCGGATAACCTCAGCTTTCGGTTTCAAAAATGGAGGTATTTTTCAGGGTATGTCAAGTTGCCATAGCAACTGATGCTCTGGTCTGGAGCAGGTTTAGTTGAAGGTTAGTTTGTTTTCAGAGAGGTGAAGCAGCATGGCGTGTCCATTTGAAGATGAATTCAAAGCAATTCGAACACCATGCTCACTACTTTTCTCTTTCAGGTGTTCATATGGTGCTTGAAAATAAAACAAAAAGGCGCATTATCGCCATCACCTGGTCTGGAGGTGAACTACTTCTATTTGACAAGGATTATGACACCCAGTTTTCAAATTAAAAACCTAATAAATGTGAACATTTTACGAAGACTATTTATGAATCTACTGTGTTCTGATGATGGAAAATGTAACTGATTTATTAATAATAAAATTACAAACACATTTGTGTAGATTTAATGTGTTCGTTCAGAAATAAACTGCCAAGTTATCAGTCCATGGCAATGTTTATTTATTATTTCGTGCCGCTGAACGATTTACGGGCTCGTGCGAGGAGGGATTTTTTTTTAGTATTTTTCTCTCCTACCTTACTGAAAATGGCTTTGAATATTAATCTGTCCATGTTCCTTTCTGCAATAAGTCAACCGTTTTTCGTGAGATCAAACCGAAAACGAGCAGATATGCAGCACAGAGCGGCAAGGAGGAGAAGCAGACGTCTCAGAAGATTTCCTCTGGCTGGCCTGACCAGACGTGAACAACTTGTGAGTTAAACTTAAAAGTTTTATTTATTTTTTTTTCAGTTAAACATAAGCATTTGTCACTTTTTGTGCTCAGGGTTACACTATCTGCTGGGTAAGAGTTTAACATTCTTTTTCAACACTGGAGTATGAGTTGTATCGTCTAATTACATGTTTTTGTGAGTTCAGAGAATGTTTTTTATTTTTTTCTTCAGAGTCAAACCATATCATCCTTCAACACAAAGTTTTATATATCAGTTTATTTATAAAAAGAGATTTACAGAACACTTGTTTCAAACAAAAATACTTTCAATTTTAAAAAATAAAAAGGAAATCCCAAAAACCCAGCCACATTGGTTTTTCACAGAGACTTCTGGGAAATTTCTAGTGCACTCGATTTTGGAACTGTAGATTCGGACAGCACTAGAAAATGGCGACCGCACTATATAGTGCACTATATAGTGCACTATATAGGGTTAGGGCAGTATTTTGGACGGAATAAGACACAGTTAAATCAGAAAGTGAACTTGTGATTTTCTTATTCTGAAACTAAAATACTAACCACTGCTAACAGTCAACAGAGTTGCTCTGCTGTGGTTTAATTCCCGTGGATAATTCCCGCAATCCGTTGCTATTTACAGTAAATTCCCACAATCCATCTGTGTATACAGTAAAACAGCGTGAAGCCTTTTTACAGTATTTTACTGCAAACATTGCGGGAAAATACTGCAGAAATCTGTTACAGTGTACTTCTTTCTCCTCCTCTTTTTCTTCCTCTTCTTCTTGAATCCTTTAATATTTGTGTGATGTGAAGACTTGAATTATTTATGAAAAAAACTCCTAATTCCTCTAAAGCGCTTTGGTTTTGGCTTGAATTGATCTTTGAACTATTCCGGCTTTCCTTGTTCCTTGCAGCTGCTTGGACTTTGTTCTGGAGGTCTTTCTTCCAGAAGCAGATAGATGGAAACCATTTGAACAACAGATCCATCACCTTCAGGGAGAATTCTACAGGAAGAAGCAGGAGAGTTGATGCTTCCTGAAGCTGGGCCTCCATTTTCTTGGGGGATGCTTGAAAAGATGACTCTGATTTGTGATCCCTTTTGGTCTTGCTGCAGCGTCTGGTTCATGAGGAGCTTCTTTGTCCCAGAGGAAGTAGACAAATGCTTTCTCACAGCTGTTGGCAGGTTGGCTGTTCTGACCTGTTACTGGTTCCTAATTTATTCCATCAGGAGGCGCATCACAGATTGTTTTGGTGTCTGTAATTGAGCTGTTTGACACAGGCAGCATAGGAGGCCTTTCTTTCTCCTGAGTGGTTTCCAATGGTTGTGAAATCATTAGCGAGGGCTGAGCTTCGTGTCATTCTTTGTTGAGGTCTAAGAAGGCCCGATGGCCGTCCTCCTCGTACAGAGGAAAGCTGTCATGATGAAACTCAGCCATGGCAAAAAGGTCTGAGATTTCATTCAGTCCACCCCTTCATAAATGCAAGTCTGAGCAGACGGAAGTAAGGTTGCTTTTGTCCAGCAGAGGGAGCCAAACACAAAGTGGTAAAAATACATTTCAGCATTATTTAACCCTTGTGCTATCCTAGGCACTTTAACATTGGGAGTGGGGTCATCTAGACCCACTAGACAGTGCTCTGAACCTTTTTCCTTCAATGATTTGTGATCTTCACTGGTGTCCATGGATTACATGAAATCTTTCCACCTTTATCCACCTTTGTCATGGTAGGGAGAACACGTCAATGGAAGGGTGGGCTCATCTAAGATAGCACAAGGGTTAAAGCCAACATGGCTCTAATTGTGATTCATTCTTTTAAAAAAAAACAGAAAATAAATATTTTTACTGTCAATTATCAATTATCTGAATGTCCATCAGTCTGTTTTAGTTTTATGAGCACACAAAAATGTAATTTTGAAAAGGTACAGATGGATAACTTCCAGAGAAGCTGATGCGAGTTCTCAATCTTAAAAATGATGTAATGTGTTCTTTGCTCTGGTGGTGAATTAACATTAAAACTTTCCTCTTTTCAAAGAACTTTAAAAGTTCTTTAAGGTAAATTGTTTTTAATCAGAAAGGAATCAAGCTAGTTATAAAAGGCTGACCTTCCAAAGGACTGGGGGTGATGTGTATATTCCATTGACTGAGTGACTCCTCCCCCTGGCGATCCAAACAGGAAGTACCTGCCGGCACCAAGAAGCCAGAATCCCATAGACTTCTATAGAGAAATAAACAGCTGTTACTCAGTCATTCTATTGGTCAGAATAACAATTCTTGATCTTTTTTTTAACAGGTTCTCAATAATCCTCTTTTTTCCAAGATATTTTTTCTATAGTTGAAGTTATTCAAGTTATAAACTGACCAATCAGATGCCTTAAATAAAAGTAGGTGGAGCCTGCTCGTCCCCACATCCAACGTTCAAAACATTTGATTGACAGATTTTGTATAGCCTACTTTTAAGTGGTAGGGGCGTGCCCTTCCAACAAGCTCACTTCTAATTGTTGAGAGTGGTTACCATAGCAATGTTGAATTAGACCGACTCGTACAAATAAATGCTTACTGACATCATCTGAGTCCAACATGGCGGCGTCCACATTGTAAAAAAAGACGATTGGATTGACTTTGTTTGGATGGAGCTGGAGGTAAACATCACACCTGCTCATTCCAGGTCTGTGATACAGTCCATGGTATGGTCCACCCCACCATCCCATCAGACTACATTTGTATGTTACTGAGTGACAGGGACATTCCTGTTTTACAAGAAATGTCCCTGTCCTTTTTGCTTTTAAAGCCCCCCGGATGTACTATGAACAGTATTTTGGAAGTCTGAACCTAAAGGTGGGGAGAGCTTTAATTTGGAATCATCTCGTAGGAAAACATTCAGAAGGTCGCTCAGAGCTTTCAGAGAGACCTGGACCCTGATGAGATCTGTGGAAGGATGAAAAGCTGCAGAACCATCATTCATGCTGATTTGTAACATCCATTCTGCCTCCAGCAGGCTGAGGATGAAGATGGAGGAATGAGGAACAGCTTAACCCAGCTGCAGAACAGCCCTCCTCTTCCATCCGTTCAGCTCTAATAGATTTAACAGCTGTCGCCTCTCTTCCCTACATTTTCTTTCCAGTTTATCTGCCCTCCGGGACACGTGCCCCCCCACCAGACTTCCTTCAGACCACAGACGAGCTAAGTGCTTCCTTGTGGTGTAGGACGAAGACGGCTGCCATCTTTACTTTGGTTCAGACTCCAAATGTACTACTGTTGGATTTCAACAGTAGTAGTGGAAGAAAATCCTCCAGGTTTGTTCTCAGCGTTTTCTTTTGTTTTTTTTACACAAACCAATCAAAACGTTTATTTTCCTGATGCAGAGATCCAATCAAGAGAGAAGAGTTTGTGAACATGTACGCTCAGATGTGTCTGATCAGCTAGACAGAGAGGAGGCAAAATGAAAAGATAATCAAAAAAAGTTACGAGACAGTTTACAATCAAAATAATCAAACAGGATTCTGAGAGCTTGGGAGATCCCAGGAGGTGAAGCCTAAGTCCAAACTGCCCTCACAGATGAATACTGGCTGTCTGCTGACAAAAAATGCTCAAATTTGTTTGGGAGACGTAGGTGGCCTACAGAAAATATCAAGGTCGTAGATCGCTCAGTGAACCCATACCCATACTGCAGTCTGACCGTTAGAAATGAGGAAATTAGTCCATCAGATTGTAGTTTGGGTGGACATCCTATTGCGTCCCATGGGCACTTGCTTATTGCACATTGCGTGGTTACCAGTAAGGAGCTAGTACAACTAGGGTACAGTGTGTAAGGACAATGTACAACAGCATCACCCTATGTATGACATAAGTGTGTGTAACTTTCATTATCTTTACTAATAATTTGTGATACTTTTACCCCAATGAATGAACTCAGTAGGGGTGGGATTATATAAGATTGCTTCTTCCAGATCCTTTTCAAGCAATAAATCAAATTTTACTTATACTTCAGTTAATGATCAGTGTATTTAATTAAGCAAATGTGATTTAAGTGACATTTTTGTTTTGTTTTCTGTCTTTTAAATCTATGCATTTCATCATTTCTGTAATGAGTTTGATAAATATGTATAAATTATTTATTGCTTTGACTACAATGCTTGAAGTAAATCAATAAAATCAAAAATCAAATCAAATCAACACAGCAATGGAATGTTCCATTTTCATGAGCTGGTCGTACAGAACTGCATAACACACCTGTGCTCCCTTTGAGATGCATCAGCATCTCTGTACAACCCTCCATGGGCCCAGACAACCCGAAAATCTGCAGCACTTGTACGAGTCAACTCCAATACGTGTGTGTGACTAAGGCATACGCTATCCGGGATAACACCTCTGCCAGGGTTCCCTGCCAAAGAACGGTTCAGAGCCCTCTTGTTAGACAGTGACAAGCTTCAAATTCATTGTACAGATTGGTGTCATCTGAGCCCCACTCTGGACCAGGACCTGGGTTTTGAACTTCAAGACAGCCACCTAGTAGACAGGGCTTTTCCTATGGATCAAGCCTGAAGGGATGACAGCAACATTTCCCTGTAGTAAAGGTCAAATGGGGCCGATGCAGTGTCGTTTGGGCAGCGGTTGGAAGCAGATGCCAAATCTGGCTTTTGGGACAGAGATGTCACCCCTATAAGAGGGAGGGAGCCTGAGCTTGTGTTGGAGGTCATGAGGTACCGGCTAGAAACAGTCAAGTTCACCTCTACCCCTCAAAAGGGCTTGGACTCTACCATTCTAGATTTGCTCATGGTGAGAGGCAGTGGGATGGTCTTACTGGTGAGCCCCTGGCTCTGCCGCCGAGTGTTGGATTTGCTGCCGGTGGACGAGACGGTCATGTGTCTGGGCCTCCGGATGGAAGATCTCTGACTGTGGTCTCAGCTTACAGGCTGAGCAGCAGTTCAAAGTCCCCGGCCTTATTGGTGTCTGTGGGGGTACTGGAAACCTTCCCAACAGGCAACAGGTTTTACTGTTAAATCACCGCCAGAGCAGAGCGAGCATTACATCATTCTTAAGGTTGATGTGCTCACATCATCTTCTCTGGAAGTTGTCCATCTGTAGCTCTTTGATGGATCTGCCTCTCCATCTTTCTGTGCCTCCATCGTTCAGGATGCTTTTCTTCTCTGTCGTCTGAATCTACTTTCATCTGCAGGGAAACTAAGCTGGCAGGGCTCACATTATCTAAGCCCCACAGTCATTTCCCACTTACTCCAGCTTTACTCGCTGTGTTGCTCCTGGCTCCCCTATGGTGTCATGAGCAGTGCAGAGCTGCCGGTGCAGCCAATCTTCCTTTCAGCCTTGTTAAATTCTGAAATGTCTCTGGGTTACCTGAATGGAAGAGAAATCTGCCTCCCACAGCTGATTCACCTCCTGCAGAGAGCTTTGCTTCATTTTCATTCGGCTGCTTTTGCTTAGTCTCTCTGGGTTTCCCATCATTTCCTCTTTGGGTCACATCTTCCTCTTCCTGCAGGCCCTGACTGTCTCTTCCATCCCTTACCTGTAAAAGAAAATCCCCATATCAGCAATTTCAACATCATAGAGGTGAGGCAGTTTTTTCCCCAGTGGGACTAGTTTTAGTGCGGCTGGCTTTTCTAGAGAAAGTTTAGCTTCAACGGTGGATCTTCAGAGACCTGAAGACTGATGGATCGCAATGACTGCAGCAGCCCAAGGAAAAGAAAATCAACCAACAAATACAAAAACAAAATACAAACATATAAACAATAATAAACATTTTCTAAGTCAAACAAACACAGACACTGGGACATGGATGCCCCAATGTTAGCACAGACATACACTCACTGGCCACTGTACTAGGTCCACCTTGGTAGTACCCGGTTGGACTTCCTTTTGCCTTCAGAACCGCCTTAATCCTGGGTGGTCTCGATTCAACAAGGTCCTGGAAACCTTCCTGAGAGGCTTTTGTCCATATTGACATGACAGCATCATGGAGTTGCTGCAGATTTGTCTGCTAAACATCCATGATGATAATCTCCAATGCCACCACATCCCAAAGTTTCTCTATTGGGGGTAGATCTGGTGACTTTGGAGGCCATTTGAGTCCAGTGAACTCATTTTCATGTTCTAGAAACCAGTCTGAGATGATTTCAGCTTTATGAAAGAGGAGGTCTATTTATCCTGCTGGAAGTAGCCATGAGAAGATGGTCCACTGGTCAGAAAGGGACGGACATAGTCAGCAACAATACTCAGATAAGCTGTGGTGTTGCAGCCATGGTCAATTGGTACTAAAGGGTCCAAAGTGAGACAAGAAAATATCCCCCACACCATGACACCACCACCACCATCCTGAACCGTTGATACAAGGCAGGATGGATCCATGTTTTCAAGTTGTTGACAGACGCCAAATTCTGACCCCACCATCTGAATGTGGCAGCAGAAATGAAGACTCATCAGACCAGACAAGGTTTTTCCATCTTCTATGGTCCAGTTTTGGTGAGTCTGTGTGAATTGTAGCCTCAGTTTCCTGTTCTTAGCTGACAGCAGTGGTACCTTGTGTGGTTTTCTGTAGCTGTAGTACATCTGCCTCCAGGTTGGACATGTTGTGCGTTCAGAGATGCTCTTTCTTTGAGTTCCAGTTGTCTTTCTATCCGCTGGAACCAGTCTGGTCATTCTCCTATGACCTCTGGCATCGACAAGGCACAGAACGGCTTCTCACTGGATAATTTCTCTTTTTCTGACCATTCTCTGTAAACCCTAGAGATGGTTGTGGGTGAAAATCCCAGTAGATCAGCAGTTTCTAAAATCCTCAGACCAGCTCATCTGGCACCAATAACCACATTCAAAGTCACTTCAGTCACCTTCTGTTTCCATTCTGCTGCTGGGTTTGAATTGCAGCAGATCGTCTGGACCATGTCTACATGACCAAATGCATTGAGTTGCTCTCATGTGATTGGCTGATTGGAAAGTTGTGTTAACGAACAAGTTGGACATATGTGTCTAACAAAGTGTCCAGTGAGTGTACAGACACACACTCAAGCCACATTTAAACCCTCCTTGGCAGCACGTGTTAAAGCGGCCACTTCTAATGATCCATGTAAATGCGAGTTTCGGGCTTCTGTGCTCAAAACTTTCGTATTCATGTGGCGCTACGCGCGTTTTCAAGACATTTTTCAGGATCACGTAAAAAACCACAGCCAGTGAACGTGTGTTGAAAGTTAAGCCAGGTCAAACTTTGACCAATCAAGGACTTGGATTTGATAGTGACGTATTGATGGTGATCCTTTTAATTTGTGGAAGTGCCAGCTGTTTAACCCTTGTGCTGTCTTAGATGACCCCACCCTTACATTGAGGTGTTCCCCCTACCATGAAAAAGGTGGATAAAGGTTAAAGATTTCATGTAATCCATGGACACCAGTGAAGATCACAAATCATTGAGAAATAAAAAAGGTTCAGCGCACTGTCTAGTGGGTCTAGATGACCCAACTCCCAACGTTAAAGTGTCTAGGATAGTACAAGGGTCACAAATTGATCACGGAGGTGATTTGCGTGACTTGCACCTCTTCAAAATTTCACACTAAGTCTATTCTAACTGCAGGTGGAAGACATCAGTCTTGCCAGATTGAGTCACTGTTTTCAAACCCAAAAGTAACCTAAAAATCACCGGGTCCCACAAAAAACCACCCAAAAAATTAATCAGGAATTAATTAGCAGTAATTAATCATAATTTATTTATAACTGCCTATTTTGATTAAAAGGCATTTTTTATGACATTATATCTACAATGTTTTTGCTAGTCATGACAGAGCATAAAATAGTGGACTCCCATTGAGCTTCATTAACGACAACAGGAGATCAAAAGTGAGCTTATGTGCCCCCCCCCCCCCCCACCTTAAACATCAAGATCAATCAGAAAAAGAAGTGGTCATTTATTATCATGATCAAAGTGGCAATTTTTGAGACTTCTCAGATGTATACGTATCTGAGATGTATGAAAGAGTTGCGTAACACATCCACAGCATACGTTCAGATTTTCTTAAGCACTTTATTTGGGGCTTGATATACAGTAGACACAGTTGTTGATGTTTTGTCTGCATAAAACTATTTTAAGATGTCACAGATCTCATGGTTTCCTTCTTTTCTTGGGAAGATGAAGTACTGTTATTAACAAATCTATATCACGTTCACACACTTAATGAGATTTACTTGAGCCTTCTGTTAACTGTTGTTTGTTTCCTTAGCCTGTCTTCTCTTGACTTTATTGGCCAATCTATTAGTCTATCTGCTGATTACATCATTGGCCCTGCTGTAGCGGTGGGGCAGTCGACTTCTTTGAAGAAGAGTAAGGTTTGATTCCTGTCTTGCCCATGGACACGTCGACATATGGGCGGGCAAGACAGTAAACCGCACCTTGCTTCTGGTGGAAAGCTGGCGCCAGTGTTATTGCATGACAGAAACATTTAATTTTTTTATTTTATTTTTTTATTACAGGCTATTGATGCAATATTTAAAAAAATAAAGAAAAACACGACATCAAAATTGGGTTTTTAGTGACTATTTGGTATTCAGTCATAAATTTTCATTTTGATGCCTCCCTAAAAACAATTCATTCCCTCACATAACCACATTCACACACAAACACACACAAACACTCGCACAAAACACAATTCAGAATTCAATTTGCATCTTAACCATTGTTTACATTTTCCAGAATTTTCTTTTGTCATTCCTCCACATAGGAGAGGTTTTAATGTATGGAGATTGATAAATGATCTGTCAGTCAGTCGTCTCTTCTCTTATAGGAAGCTGCTTCCCCTTCCAAACAGCCTGTTTAAGATCAAATGTTATTTGAAAATCCTGCTTGCAGTAGCTCAGATGTTGGTGGGCGCACTGCAGCTTCCTGAAGGTTTTCCTCAGCTTCCTGTGTTCAGGTTCTGCTTGGTATTCAGGCGCCTCTTCTCAGGTGGCGCTCCAGCAGTTGAATACAAATCCCTTCTAATTAAAGGCTAATTTCCTGCACCGTTGATTCAAGCTCCCACAAAGCTCCTATGCGGGATCAATGCTCATGGAGTAATCCCCAAAAGAGTTAGCGAGGATCTCTGTAGGGTTTTACTTCCAACAGGCAAGAGCTTCCAAATTCATGAAGTCTGAGGCTCGGTAAGGAACCTGCTGGAAATATTTAAAATACAAAATGAAACTGATGAGCCAAGGAACCGACAAACAACAATGAACGCCAGCGATGCTGAACCTGAACTGTAAAATCAAAAACGTGTCAGAGAGGATGTGAGGACAAATATATTGAGGGGCCATGATGGGACCGTGATGGGAGAACATCACAGTTGAGGTGGAGCGGTCGGCCAGGAGCTGGTGCAAAGGCAAAAATGAATAAAACGCACAAAAATCAGTGTTTCTGTGTGACGTAGCAGAAGTTCTAACACTGAGGGGGCAGTTCAGACCACCTCTAAAGATGGGTCCACTTGGGTGTATTCAGACTGAAATTTTTTTCTGGATTATCGGCGCAAACGAACTCTGGTTCAATTCAAGCGAATGTGTCCAGACTGAATACACTCTGAGAGTTGTGAGGATTGACAAACAAATCTTGATGTTAAAATTACAGAATTGGATTTATATGACAAAAGCTCAGTGTACGGCCTGATGGAGATGAGTAGAACCACTGCAACCAGCCTCATCTAACAACAGAGCTACATAGTGAGGGCGGAGCCTATGGTGGACCTACATCTACCTCAGCAGATTCAATAATGAGATTCAAAAACATTTGTCAGCCAGTGATTCTCGAGTAACAATGTGGGGACCTGATTCTGACAAAAACGGATTCAGAGGCCTCACAGCCACAAAGAGAAGGAAGAAGATGAAAGGTCTGGTAACAGTGAAAGACATGCAGGAATAAGAACAGTCAGAGCTGCAAGATGGTACAAAAGAAAAAAAGGCCACCAGGAAGTAATGGAGGTCCATGAAGGAAAACAAATCCTCATGACGACATCACAGGGTGGAAACAGGAATTAAAGACCCACTCCAAAGTAAATGGTGTTTTCTGTGTTTCTAACATGTACTTGCAGCATTTTTCAGATGATGGAAGACATGGATAAAATATTTGCAGGTCAAAATTGCATTTCTGAATCATCATGAATCAGGAGCAGATAAAAAAAACTGCAGTTTGAAAAAGCTTGTAGCTGCTACGTACTGTACAAACTACAATCTACGGGTCACAAGCTCTCTGCTCCGCTCCATTCTGATGCATCTACTTGCAGACAAATAAATCCATGAACGTCTTTGTTTTCCTCATTTGACTTGGAATCAAAGGGGGGGTCAACCCCAAAGGGTGCATGGAACTAAGGCTTTAGAGATGTGCAGCTCCATAAGCAGCATAATGCATCGCCTGCCATTAGCTCACCTGTTTTCATCCCAGTGGGGGCTGCTCCCCTGAGAACCTAATCAGCCACTGGTTCTTTGTGGAGGAACCTCCTGCTGGCAGAAAGGAAACATCTTTTCTCTGCAAAAACATAATCTATCAAGCTTATCAAGCCACTGAATCTGGTGGTGGGGAGGACTGTCTTCCTCCTGACAGACCCTCTGTCTTCATCTAATCCTCAGCATTACCAGTGGTAGACTAATGTGAAGCAAAAGGCAAAAGACACTGCTGCTTGAAGGTGGACTGTTGTTAAGGCCCCCTCACTCAAAGCAATAAACTCCAATCACATTCCCCCTGGTTTCAATTCCAAACCCTCAGAGACTTTCCTGATTCTTCAGTGAGTGTGAACCCGAACAAGCCAAACTCTGAAACCAATCAGTGCTCTCCTCAGACCCCGGAGGACCGCCTTCGGTTCATTAGAGTTTTGCCGCGGAGGAGGCAGCAATCTCTTCCACGCTGAAAGGCTTTACAGCTCCATCACTTAGTGGGTGTCAGTGTGGACGAGTGGGAGGGGGGGGGGGGGGGGGGGGGCAGGATAAATTCAGGCCAGACAGAGTGAGAACATGAAGTTGTTTGTGTATTTTAAAGTCATCCTGTCGTTCACCTCTTAAACTCGTTCAGATGCTGTGGAGCATCGTAACGCTACACTGTCAGAAAAAAGGGTACGGTTGGGGTCCGTTTGTGAACACTTAGGGTACAAATGGTGAATTTGTACCCTAAGTGAGTCACAGTTGCACCTTAGGGTACTCATATGTACCATTTAAGGATAAAAAAGGTACAAATATCTTTCCAACTGTCAGAGGGACCATTTTTGGACCATTTATTCTACAAACAAAGGTACAACCACTTGTGTGACAAAAGTAGTATTACAAAGTGTATAAAACTTCACCCAAAATCATTTAATGAGTTGTTGGTTATTTGGAAAAGAAGCACAAAATAACCAAGTATATTTAAGAGCCCACACATCTTTTATGACTAGTTCTGAACAGTACACAAGCACATATTTTATTGATTGTGCAGAGCATCAAGATAATAACTTTTGAACATGTATTAGTGCATGTATTTTTTTACTTATATAAGAGCTGTTTTAAATTTTGCTTTTAATTTAGAACAAAAGCACAATGTAGACAAAATTATTTGACGTTTAACCTTATATGGTGTACTTTAACTTGGCCTAAGTCAGTGCTTCTCAATTATTTTTTGCCAGCCCCCCCCCAGGAAAAAGAAAATGTTTCGAGCCCCCCCTAACCCCCCCATAACCTTCCCCCACACACTCACTCGTGCGGTGACAATATAACAGGTTAGCATCTACAAAAATTTTGTAAGTAAACCTAAAATTGTATAACAAAAGAAAAACTATATAAATCCGCTTTTAACACATATTAACTTTATTTTGCCACAGAAACCCAGTTCTAGTTTTACACAGAAATAAAGCTGTCTCTGCCTCTGTCACCGCCCCCGCCCCCCTCCCACCGTTAAATTTGCGCCGTATTACCTGTGCATAAAACCGCCACTACTGCCCCCCCCCCGCGCCAGTATCGCATCACCCCCCCCCCCCCCCCCCCATAAAGTGGCGCGTGCCCCACTATTTGAGAAGCACGGGCCTAAGTTCAAGAACGCATATTCACAGCAGGCATTCTTTAAATTCATGTTGTCCAATGGGATTGTAGCACGCGCGGTGCATTTTTATGCGCGCCAAGTATAAGAGAAGATTGTGGACGACGGTTATTCGACATCATGGCTGTCTCACTTCAGACATTGTCGACGGAGGATCTTCTTGAAAAACTAGAGGAAGCTGGAATACATGTCACTGAAGACGAAGCACAGAAATTCAGAGGTAAGTTTTATTTTAAGTACTGTGAAAATCGTCTGAAACGTTAGCTAACGATAGGCCTAAGTAAAAACGTTTCATGATGTAGGCGCCGCGCGAGGGAAACTTTTCTTCGAAAACACTGACCTGAAGAAACCAATCTATTTATATTAAATTTGAAGCGGTCATAGAATCTGTTCAAACATGTCGAGTTTTGTGTGAATCAGCTTTTACCACAGATTTATAAATCCATTTTTATATCATTTTCTTACTAAGTTGCGCTAACGTAATTACGTGTTCACTGCGGGGCGAGGGAACTCCTGTCCTGTTTTATTTTAATGACTCTCCCAGTCAGTCTGAAATTATATAATTTAAAAATTTTATCCGTGTTGATGATTAATATCATTTCTATTTGCTAACGTAACGTACATATTTAAAAACCGTTCTAAACGTAAGTCCAGGAGAGCCCTAGTCATTTGTCCCGTCAGATTGAAGATACTAATAATATGTACACTTAATCTTGTAACGTACTAAAAGAGAAACTTACTTTTTTATGAGAATGTATTATTACAAGAAACATAACTTAAATTAACAGCTCAAAGACTAAAAATGTATTGTTATGAGTTTATCAGGTATGATAAATAATGGTAAAATGTTGATTGCTGTCCTAGAGAGCCTGTACGCCGACGTAAGATACGTTTTGCCTCAATAGCTTTTGTACCTAAGAATACTGCCCCAGTGAAATTTTTGTACCCTTTTCTGAGAGTGCATGCCAGAGTTTCTTAATTCTGCCCCATGTGATCCATTTTCCTGCAACCTTTATCTAACTTCCCTGCCTGTAACGTTAAACTTTTTAGTGATCCTAAAGACCTTGATTAACTTGTTCAGGTGTGTTTGATTTAGGACTGGAGCTGAACTCTCTGCAGGAAAATTAATCTGGCGGTCAGGGGTGAGAGCCCCTGTTGTAAAAGTATTTTTTTCTTTAAATATTTTTTAATTAAAGCTATTTTTAGACTGATAAATGACCATTGACTAAAACATTTCTTTTTATGTTAAAACCTCAAACCTAAACCTTAAGCTCATCATCATGATCATACTTTTTTTCTTTTCTTTTTCCAGAAAATGAAGTGGATGGGGAAACAATAGAATGTGGCCTCACAGAGAACATGATCTCATATTTATTTCAAGGCTCCTTTAAAAAACAGGCCAAGTTTAACAAATTTATAGACGAAATGAAGGAGGTGGTAACAATAACACTAGAAACCGTGCCAGCAGAATCCTTTCAAAGAACCTCAACTACAGAAATGTAAGTATAACATTGAGTTTTATGTATTCATTATATTGGTCCTATATTTTGTCGACAGATATAGATTTTTTTTATGCCTGATGCCGATATCTTAGAAAGTAGGCTGGCCAAGCAGCACACAGAAAGAAACTCAGTTAACATATTGTGCTAAACATTCCTAATGTGGAGTTTTTATATTTATGATATATGATGCAGTTAAGTTCGGGCTGGAATGATGTGTAAATGTAATCGGTTATGTAAACCGACTTGCAAGAAATGTGTCTATTCATCCCACTGTTTATATTCATCTGTTATTACAAAAAATATGTTCCTTATAGTGGCTAATCATTAATATTAATACTAATGCAAGTTCTTAACTACTACCCCATCCTCTGCAGAAATGCAACAAGTGGTAGACTGCCTTCTGGATTTGCCATTCCACCATTTCCTAGAGATCTTCAGGCCAAGCTTGATAACAAAGAACCATGCCAGAAGTCCTCTAAGGATAGACACAGAATCATTAGAGTTCTTCATGAAGCCATGATAGAACACACAATGTAAGTCAGCAACTTGAAAAGCAAGATAAATACTTTGAATGCATATATGAAGCAATGCTTTGTTGACATGCATTGAAAGGATTTGTTACTTAAAAGTAATACAAATTAAAGATAATTTT
Source organism: Oryzias latipes (assembly GCF_053564925.1). Classification (NCBI taxonomy): domain Eukaryota; kingdom Metazoa; phylum Chordata; class Actinopteri; order Beloniformes; family Adrianichthyidae; genus Oryzias; species Oryzias latipes. Next base: position 3,386,940 of record NC_136239.1, read on the forward strand.
ATTATTTAAATAGGTTTCTAATGGGCCAGCTGTTTTTTAATTAAATCTTTCAGGTATCCAACCAATGCAGAATATGTTCAGGTGGCAAAAGCACTTATCATGAAATATCCTTTTCTAAAGGATCTTGAAGGGAATGGCTATGTAAGTAACAAGCAATGAACTTTATATCATGTAAAATTATAAGGCCTTTGCTCCAGTAATGATACGATCTTAAATATAGTTTACATCAAAAAATTTAAATGTCAAAAATTGGTGGTTCTGTTTACATGCGTTCACAAAAATGATGTCAAAATCTCTTGTATGTTTCCCTCATGTGTTAGCACACTTGGCATCAGTCCCTCAAACGCAAATTTAAAGCTGAGCGTGCACCTCTGGTCCATGATGATGAGGTTAGAAAGAGTAAGGAGAAGTTTGGGCACAAGAAAGTGAGACTCTCTGAACAATCTCCAGCAGCCTGTCGCAGATCTGAGTTAGGGGTAAGTGGATTCCTGTAGTTCAAACAGTTTATTAGTCAATAGCCAAATTCAATTTGACATCTGAAAAGTAATTGAATTAGGGCTGTGTTTGTCATTATCACAAATACTAAGTGTTTTTAACCTTATGCTTACTTTAGTTTTCATACATTTAAATACATATAAGTACTAGCAAAAACAATCATTTACAGTTTGTAAAATACATGCTGATGTCTAAGGCAGTGTTTTTCAACCAGTGTTAGGTGTGCCGTGGGAAATTAATTGCCCTCATTAACTGATTTAACAACATTTTCCATCTCCAGGATATCAGCTCTATGTTCATCCAAACAGGCCCTGATAAAACACTGAGAAATTAGGAATATGAAAGATCATAACTACTTTTTTATTTGTGTTTATTTGATTCTATTAAAGACATTTTGATAAGAGTGATGGTACCGCGATTTAGCTGCAACTAAAGCCATTTTTGGAAAAATCCCGTCCCTTTAATTGTCTCTACCAATCATTCTTGGAATATTAATCATATGTCGTCAGTCTGACCAATCAGTTTTGGTTAAATTCTTCACTTTCATGTTCTGAATTCTGCTGATAAAGTTGCTCAGTTCTAACAAAAATACTTTAGTGGCGTAGATTTCCACAGAATCCGGTGTCAGACCGTGGAAAATGTGAACAAATCAAGGAAGCTCAGAGATGCTAGTCTTTCTGCGTTCAGCGGATTAACTACATCTCCCATGATGCATCGGGTTAAAGTGACAGCGTGAGGGTCTCAGCGCACAATGAGTCTCTCCTATTAACGTCTTGAAACCACAACGAACACACACAACTATGAAGCTTCCACTATTCTTCAAGTATTGAGATTGATTTATAACTTAGTTTTGTGAACTAGTCATCAGTTTTTAACTCAAAATCAATAAAGTCAGTGCAGTACTATACTCTAGAGTCTCATAATAATGTTTCAAAATAAAACTTAACCATTTGTTTTTTTGGACAGCCAAATTTTTAAACTGGTAATTTTTTAATATGTAATTTACACAGTGGACCCTAAGGTCTATAAACCTTAAAAGAAAGCCCAGAACTTGTCAAAACTGTGGTAAATTTATTCGTAATTTCATTCTAAACATGCATGCATGTATTGACTTTTATATTTGATCCAACAGGCTGTCGCTGTCATTGGTGAGGATGCCTCATCCATTGAGGGTCATGTAAATGTCCTGCTTATGCAGTACAGCAAGATGCACCCAGACACCATGGTGGTCAAAGACAGAATGCAGAGAACCTTTGCATGGCGAAGAAGGGAGATACGAGAAGGAATGACTGTGGAGGATATTCTTAAGAAGTACCCTTTCTTAAAAACAACCTCAGGGGTCAGTGACATTTTAAATCCTTTCTCAGCTTAAAATAAATTTTGAATGTCAATATAAACTGAGACATATGCTAAAATGATCATTAACAGATGCTTCAATATTTAGTCAAATTTTTGTTTTCTATTTTTAAAGATTTTTTTAAATGTCCATCATAAGAGGCAGTTGATATTAGATGTATAGAAGAAATAAAGATGTAAGTACTGACATCTTAGTAGGTTTTGTTGCTGTTGAATATTGGTATCGATGGACAACCAAACATTGGGGAGGACAACCATGTTTACTTGCCACGGACAACCATTTTTTCCCCTTATTTCTAACACTGCAATAAGATAACTAAAGGGAAGTGGCAATGAAAGGGGCAACAAAGAATATTAAAATGGTTTATATGTTTTGTTTGTTTTAGTTAAAGTGAATGATTAATTTTGTAATTTTGTCAATTTTTAGTTGTTTGATGAAGTTGACCGAATCCATCCAACATCTGTCAGTTTAAGCCAGCGCTTCAAGGATGGTTTAACGAGTATTGTGCCAAAGGTGCTTGAGCTGGTTCAAGGAAAAGCTCCATTGGCCAAAGTTTACAAACAAGCAAGAGAAGAGATGCTTGCAGAAGACCTACCAGGTATTGACATTAAACGTAATCCTTAGTAATCTTTAGTGTGTTTTATAGTTTTTATTAGAATTTGTATCAATATTATCTTATCTTACTTTTTTTTTTTTTTTACAATAGATTCGGACTTTCGTGCAGCACTGATTCTGCTGCCCCACATCTTTAAAGAGAAAGTTGAGAGCTTTATCAGACTGGAAGAGGTATGAAACTGTTTAACTCTCACGTTGTAAGGCTCCGGTACATGTCCAGTTATGCATTTCTGACAGATGTTGCATTGTTTAACTGATATATGTTAACACTTTTTTTTTCTTTTCATTTCACAGAGTCATGCAGATACTCCATACCCAACCATACAGCTGACTGGAAAATGGCTTTCTCCAAGAGGGTTCAAGTCTTTGTCAAAGTGGATGGTGTGGAGGTGTGGAGGGGAATAGGAGTTGAAGAAGGGATAATTGCAGCCTTCAGTGCTTACTATGTTTTCAACTTGGCTTATCCACCCTACATGAAGAATACACTGACCTTTCTGCAGCATGCCATTGCAAAGATTACTGAGGTGGGTGGCAAGCCCCTTCCAATAACTGTCACCAGAATAATTAATATCCTGTGCTAAAAATGCCACAACTTTATCGATGCACAAGGTGTAGAAGAAAAACATTCACCTTAATGAAACTAATTCAACATGTTGGTCTGGTTCACAACCATGAACCCAATTTCAGCATCACTTGTGGACTGAATAACTGTAAGTCATCTTTTACAATATATGAGTCTTTCAGGCGTCACGTCTATCGAAAACAGGAAGCTTGTTCTACCTCACGAGGATATGGATGCTACTGAATACATAGACAATGACAATGATTTTGAAAACATGGACTGTCACTATCATCTGGAGAATACCAATGAGCTACAGCCTCGTACAGATGAAATGCCTCCACCTAGTAGGAATCAGCTTTTGACAAACTTCAAAGAAAATCTCTTCAGTTTCATTCTTAAATGTAGAGAAAAAAATCACATTCCACAGACCGTCCAGCAGGAAATAGTGAATGATATAAATTTTTTATTTTGTTATTTTAAAGAAAATTACGACTCTTTTATTACTTACCATCTTCAAAAAAATGGGTTCAACATTTTAGAATGTCCTGAAATAAGAGAAATGGTAGAGTCAGTGGATTTTTTTGAAGAAGCTTCAAAAATTGTTAGATCTCCACACATGTTAAAAGAACATTGTAAGTTTAAGCTTAGGCTGATCGAACCAGTACATCACATTTTGAGGTCACCAAGTGGACACAAAATAGGCACCTATTCATATGTACCCATCACCGAGGTTTTAAGTAACTATTGCTTACATGAGGACATATTTGATGAAATTCAGGCTAACGACTATCTAGAACGAGATCCAGATTATTTAAGTGACTACACAGATGGTACATGTTTTAAGGAACATCCTTTATTTAAAGTTAATCCGCATGCATTACGTCTTCATTTTTACGAAGATGAATTTGAAGTTGTGAACCCTCTAGGTTCAAAGAAAACCAAGCACAAGCTGTGCGCTTTTTATTATTCAGTAGGCAACCTTAAACATCGCTCAAAACTGAAGCACATCCATCTGGCTTTATTAGTACGACAAACATTTGTAAAAAGCTGTGGTTTAGCAACCATCTTAAAACCAATGTTAGATGATCTTAAAAAACTTGAAAGTGAGGGGTTTGTGGTAACTGTTGGTGGGATTGAGAAGACTTTTCATGCTGCACTAGCAACATTTTCAGCAGACAATCTTTCAGCACATATGTTAGCTGGTTTTACAATGTCATTTAACGCTGGTCGAGTTTGTCGCTATTGCATGGCAACCCACGAAGAAATAAAAGAGAAATTCAGAGAGAGTGATTTTGTTTTAAGAACCCCAGAGGTACATCAGTACCATCTAACATGCATTGAAACCACAGAGGATCAAAGAATGTATGGTGTAAACTATACTTCACCATTTAATGAGCTAAACTATTTTGACGTGACACAGGCATTTCCACCTGATATAATGCACGATTTGTTAGAAGGAGTAATTCCTCTTGTAATAAAGCTAGTTCTGAGCTGGGCTCACAAAGAAAAACACATTACTATTCAAGAGTTGAATGATGAACTTCAGCAACTCTCCATTGGTCAAAATGACAAGAAAAACAAACCAGTGCAGTTGTCAGAGAGAACGTTTCACAAATCTGGAGTTGCTGGGTCTGCTTCACAAAAGTGGTTGTTGTTTAGGATTTTGCCTTTTTTAATGGCACACCGTATTCCTTCCAATAGTAAACACTGGAATGTTTTCTTGTTATGTCGTGACATTGTTGACATTTTGATTGCCCCAAGAGTGAAAAGGGAAAACCTAGCAATGTTAGATACACTTGTTTTTGAGTTTCTGACACAGCTAAGTGATGTTTTTGGAGATGTTGTTACACCCAAGTGTCATTTTCTGACACACTACTCGAGACTAACATCAATGTTTGGACCTTTGCGTTTACTTTGGTGCATGCGTTTCGAGGCTAAGCATCAGTATTTTAAGACTGTTGCTAGCAGCTGTAGAAATTTTATTAACATTTCCAAAACCTTAAGTGAGAGGCACCAGATGAAACAATGCTGGGAATTTTCCCAGCACAATATCCTTGATGAGTTTGAGATGGTAGTAGGTAGGAGTATAGAGACACCGTTGTCATCGCTCCCTTTAGACCTACAGAAAATTCTTTCAAATATACATGGAGATGAGAATTTCAACATTCAGCGTGTTTCAAATGTGACTGTTGACAGTGTGAAGTATGCTTTAAAAGACGTATTCATAGTTGACTATGTCCATGCAGAGGAAATTCCTATGTTTTTCCAAATTAAATACATTTTAAATGTCAATACTGTATGGTTTCTGTGTGGCAAGTTTTTAATACCTGTGTCATATGATTCACACTTTCATGCATACACAGTAAAAGTTGACTTGGAATGGAGTGTTATGAAACCAGGGCAAGAGATGGACTTTCAGGCCCTTGACGTGTACTCTGCTGATGACAAATTGTTTGTGGTCCTCAAGAATGTTTAAAAAGTTAAAATTAAATTTGTAATAGGGTTTTTGATGAAATGTGTTTGAGATTAAATGTTTCAAGGGTATAAAGTTGCACTTATTGAAATGTGTACTGTTGGAAAAAAGATTGTTTTTTAAACTCTTGATCTTCAAAAATGTTTTTAGAAAATGTAAAATGCAAATAAAATATGTACTTAAAATGAGGTCTAGTGCTGCTTTTTATTTCATGGTTTAAAAAATAGTTAATGAAATGCTATGTACTTTTTACAATTGATCAAATGTTAAGGTTATAGTTACAATGAATACAGTGTGAACGGAAGAAAAAATATAGATTTTTCATTATTTTAAAATTGCTAATGATTGTAAATATATGCATTCTGTTCTGACACTGTGGAGCCTAAAACATACTGTGAAAAATTTAAAAATTTTATTTGTTTTGAATTTTTCAATAAATGCGATAAACAGTAAGTATACTGGTCTTTTAATGTGCTGTATCTGGTACAAATTTGCCATCAAAGGGTACAAAAGGCTTGTCACTGGGGCAGTACCCTTAAAAGAACAAATTTGCACCTTTTTTAAAGGTACATTATGGTACCATAGCACTATAAGGTACAATTTGGTCCACAGAGGTACATATTTGCCTTTGAAAGGTACATACTGAAAGGGTACAAATACGTACCAATATTAAAGGGTACAACGGGTGTACCCTTGAGGGTACTGCCCCAGTGACAAGCCATTGTACCTCTAAAGGTACAAATTTTGCACATTTTTTCTGACAGTGTACGTGGTGATGCATCCTCTGAAAAACTGACCAATATTGTTTTTATTTGGTTTTCTCCTTTTTATTGCCTTCAACTTCTGGTCATTGGATTGTAAAAGATTTTAGGTCCCACTCGGATCATCTTCTTCTTATGTCAATTTCCATGCGGGAACCTCCCAAATGGATAAATAAAGTTGTCTATCCATTTATATCTATCTATCTTCTGATCTATTTTCATAGCGTTCCCAGTGGTCTTTTAGTTATGATATTGGTCTTTTTAGCCAAAATTGAACTAAAAAAACAAGAAAACATTAATTTTCTAGCACATAGTTTCTGTAGAGTTGCAGGAGTTCATTAGAAACTCCCCTCTGAGTTGTGGGCTGAGCCGTTTGCATGGATCAACCCCGCCTCAACTTCCTATCATCCAGCTTAGTGCTCCAGTTTACAGCCCTTCACACCTCCAACCTAATATTAATGGTGCAGAAAAACAAACAAAAGCAAGAAAATATTGGAACTATCAAGCTGTTCAGTTCTGATCCAGATTCCAGCTCAGACGAGGAAAACAAAGACGTCCATGGATCCATTTGTCTGACTGTGGATGATCAGAATGAAGCGGAGCAGGGAGCTTGTAGCCCCGCTCAGCATATTTTCTAGATCACTAATACGATATTTTTAAACAGCCTTTTTTTGTCTGCTTTTTTTGTCTGAAAAATTGCTATTGGAGCATGTTAAAACACCAAAAACACAGTTTTTCTCTGAGTGGCTCTTTAAACTCCCTTAGGGATAATAGAGGCATCTGTCAGTAATCTATTGACTTATCACTGTAAACATGATGGGCAACTTTCACAGTAAGAGGCTAACATTTCTTACAGCAAACACACTCGTTTGAAATGATCACATATCTCATGTTCTTTAACCATTTTCATATTTAACATAAATACTTTAATTCTTCAACTGTTTTCAACATTCAGGTTTGCAGGTCTAAAGGGGATCGATGTGTATGTAACATTAGACATCTTGATGTTTGTCATTAAACTGATGGGAGTTCCCCCTAGGGGGCAATAATGCTCCCCGGATCATGTTTTAAGTGGGAACTTTATTTTGCCATTGTTTTTTTGTCTCCATGGTAACAAATCTGTTGTGATCTCTTGATGAAGGGGTCAGCGGTTTCGCGGTTGGCGTCTCTCCGAAGAACAGGGAACTCGATGATGGAGCCCAAGTCTGGTGGAGTCTTTGGCGCTGTGATTTCTGAGGAAGGAGCGGGAGAATCGGCAGCCAGACTAGCAAAGTGATTAGAGAGACTCAGGAGAGGAGGTTTCTGGGTCTGATTAGAGCTTTTTCTGGAACTCTAGGATGATCACTTCTTCATCCAGGGATCTTTGTTTAGGAGTTGAAAATGAAGAAGCCGTGGGTAGGTGGACTGATAAAAAAATGGCAAGCATGTGTCTGAATTACCTTTAAATCCAGGGTACTGAATAGTCCTGCATTGTGTGGTATTTAAGACATTAGTAAGATAATTCAGACATAGCCAAATATGTTTGTTGTGTGTGTAAATTCTGAATCTGCTGAATGACCTGTCCCCCTTTCCCAAGTTGGCTTTTTCAAAATAAAATGCCTGGTGTTTTAAATGACAGAATAAGAAAGCCAACGATACAAATGTGACATAATTCAGATGGGGTTTGCTGTGTCTCGCATTTGTACTGAAATTTCTTGTCATTTCAGATTTGCCCCCCCCCCCCCCCTCCTCCTGTTGAACTTCAAACTCTGAGGCGTTGTTGCTGGTCTATTATTTGCTGTTCTATTTCCTGCCTGATAAGAGGAGACCTGCAGAGCAAACGTGGGTATCTGTATCTGGCATCCTTCTGCTCAGGTTTTGTGATTTAGATTAGATTTCTCTGAAAGCAAAGCCTTCCATTTCTAGCATAAACAACACCTCTGGAAACAGAAAGGATATTTTGCTGTAGTTTTTCTGAGCAGCAATCCTGACTGTAGTCTGCTTCCTTTAGTTCCAAATGGACTCCTGCAGGAGTTTCTGCTTCAGATTTTTAAAGGCCTTCTCTGAATGAGAGGCGTTTTTGGTGTTTTTAACCTGTTCTTCTGTTTTTTTCCTGATGATGGAGTACATAAACATGAAATTTAAAACAATGTACAGTAAATCTCACCCAACAAAAATTACCACTGGAAGGGTGGAAAGAGACCTTGACTATTAGGTACAAAAAACAGTTAAGAAAAAAACATCCAAGGCAATGTTCAAATGCCTTAATACGGCTAACACTCGCATTAGATGGCAATAAGGAACTACATACATTGAGGCATCTGAGGGTCCGTATGTCATTTGAACACCCATTGGTTTATAGTAAAACAAGTATAGAATTTTTTTTTTAAAATTGTGTAGAATCTGTTCAATATTTCTTACATATCGTGGATAGTGTATCATGAAATTATGTTTAGGCAAGAGGTTTCTGGAAGGAAACAGATGTTTAAAAAGCTGATGATGCTCCACGATTATGTGTTTTAAAAAGATAGTCATACTGTCTGTTGTAACCAAAGCAAATGCAGCATCAACTATCTGGAGGAGCAATAATAAAAGATGCCAGTACTCATTGCCTTTCTGCACTAGATCACCAAATATCCCTTGTGCTATATTTTGGGGTCAAAATGACCCGATCCTTACATTGATGTGTTATCCCTACCATGATAAAGGTGGAGAGGATTTCACGTAATCCATGGACACCAGTGAAGATCACAAATCACTGAAGAAAAAAGGTTCAGCTCACTGTCTAGTGGGTCTAGATCAGTGGTCCCCAACCTTTTTGTCACCGCGGACCGGTGCAACGACACGTTTACCGTGGACCGGGGGTGGTATTTTCTCTTTAGTAATAATAATAACATAATAATGAATCTAAATCCACTGTTTATTCATGTGCAAATTTATTAGCGGTGTCCTCGTAACGTCACACCAACAACAGAACATCACATGAGCAACATCGTTTCTACCCCAACCCAATGCGACACATTCTGGTTGCTATGGAAATGTTTAAACATCCCTTCAAAATAAGTTTTTTTTGGTGTCGCAACTTTGACGTGCGTTAAGTGTGACGGATGTAACAGAGAGAATCCGGTCACTTTTCAAAATAAAACGTTTTTTTTCGGTAAAAAAAAACGAAAAAATGGAAATTATTTTTTCTTTCTGTGCGTCCCGGTGCCAAGTGTTCCGGCCCGGCCCGGTGGTTGGGGACCACTGGTCTAGATGACTGATGACTTATGCCTAACCCTGGAATATTGCGCAGCAAACACCATGCCTGTATTGCATTCAGGCCCAAGTCATTCCTACCATCAAACAACTTGACAACAGGAGGACGATTTTGACGCTTAGTATGGCCATAGCTAAAAGAATCTGCTCTACCAGCCAGTTCTTTTGCTGTTTGGATATTTTGCTGTACATATTCCAATATAAGTTTGACTTCAAACTGTGCAACTCCCTTTTAAATGACGTATAATATCAACAGAACAATGATCTGACATGTTAAAAAACAGCAGAGTATTCAACAGACTAGAATGCTTCACACTATATAAATGATGTAGTTGTGGCAGTAACAAACACTAAATGACTCAACAAACCCAAATATTCCATGAAGACCAAGATTCTCCGCTGTGACTTATACAACGCTACCACGAACAGGACTTTGAAACATAGGAGATGGAATTCCACAAGTTTCAAGCACCTTCAGATCACATATTATTGGCTCAAGGATGGTGTTACAACCGTAGGCTTTCATATCTTGTGCATGAAAAAGTCCACACAAATGTATGTTGACTAAAGATGAATTTAATTTTGGTGGAAAATTTCTCAATGTAAAATATATACCCCGTAATTTATTTATACCCTTTTTGGACCCCAGTGGATTAGCAGTCTCAAATTCATATCTAGCTTGTCAAAAAATGTTTACTTGAAGATTAGAATATGCTGGAATAGGTACAGAAACCTGGGAAGGACGGTCATCTAGACAAGACTAACCCAACCTGTAAGCGAGATTGGCAGAGTTGACCAACATGAAAAGTCCCTCTCAGTCTTGTCAATCAGTGGGGTAAAGTTGGCACGAAACAGGTCAGACAACAATGGAGTGATCTGGATGCCTACATATCTGAAACCACCAGGTGGTCACCAAAACAGTAAAGTAGAAGGAGTGAGCATTCAGGCTAGGTCATTGATAGGAAAAAGTTTGCTTTCTGGTAATTAAATTTCTAGCCAGATATATTGCTATATTCTTGAAGAATATATAGAATGATGGGAACGGAGTTGATAGGATCTGAAAAATAGAGCAAAAGGTCATCTGCATATAGTGGAATCAAGAACGACTAACTTGGACATGACCATGGAATACCAATTTTTTTAGAGACATTTATTTTGGTTATGTTAAACACGCAAACTTAAAACATTAACATAAACATTGACACTGAACAATGTCAACATAAGCATTGAACAAAATTAACTGAAAAAGGTGTTGGGTGAAGCCAAGGCCTATTTCCCCGACCCTGATTACAAACGTCTACCTACAAATTGATAGCACCTTAGAAAAAAAAAAAAGAGGAAAAAACAAACAAAAACACTTCTCAAACATACCCAGAAGGTATTTTTGATATATTTTAAATTTATACATTTTTTTAAATCGATGTATAGAGTTAGCATTTTCTAGATTGTCGGATAATAAATTCAACATGTTGACCCCCTGATCAAAAATACTATTCCTTATTATTAGTTCTGACCACTTTGTTTTTAAACATATCTTTACCCCAAAAATCATAATTATAAACTTTAATTTTGAACAAACTCAGTATTTTTGTAGGTACACCTTGTATTTTTTTTTACTTTAAACATTAAAAGTTCCAGTACTAAGATCAACTAAATCCAAAAATTTAAGTGGCCTTAATTTTGGAAATGTTTGTTTTGTGGATTGATTGTATGAAGAGTGATTTGATTGATATTTTGCAGAATAAAAATAGGTTTTATATTTAACTTGTAACTATGCCCCCAGACTTCTAAACAATATGTCAAATAAGGCATTATGAGGGATCAATATAGAATATACAACGTAGCTGTGTTTAAAAAATACTTAACTTTTTGTAAAATGGCTAATGATTTGGACAATTTAGAGAGAGCATGAGTTATGTGTGGTTTCCATGATAATTTATGATTCAGAATTACTCCCAGAAGTTTTATTTGTCTTACTCTTTCAAGAACAACATCCTTAATTTTTAACTCAGAAATATTTTGCAGTTTTCTAAAGCCAAATATGATGTACTTGTTTTTATTTATTTTTAAGAACAGTTTGTTTGAATCAAGCCATTGTTTGATTACGGATAATTCTTTTGTTATATCTGCAAGACGCTTGCCGGATTATCTCCTAATAAGTACAAGGTAGTGTTGTCAGCACATAAAACACAATTTAATAAATCAGAAACTTTACAAAGATCATTTATGTATAAAACAGTAGGGACCACTGAAGTACTCCACATGCTACAGGACACATTTCAGATTTTTTGTTATTGAAATAAACATACTGACATCTGTTAATAAGATAATTTTCCAACCAGGAACATGTTATTCCATATCTCTGTAACTACTAAGTAACATAGTGTGATTTAACATTTGATTTGATTTGAAATGGTTTATTTCAAGCAAACAAATAAGAGTAAACAAAAACAATACAATCATCAGTTATACATTCATACAACGACGAATCAAACTTACGATAATTAGACATATTCAAAAATATTGCTTGAAAGGAAGTGGAAGGGAGCGAACCGAATATTATTACCGTATATATTATACCGTAACCACTTTATAACATGATTTATCATTATCCGGTTCCTAGCTTTTATCAGACAGAATTAAGAATCATTAAGTATCAATAAAGCACATGACAAAGATGAATTACTTAATTATTATGTAAAAAATAACTATTTTAGAAATCAACATGGCAAATGCAGATCAGTTATCCAAAATATATGCAGATTATGTTACTTATAAAAGTAAATGATATGAGTAAAAAAAATACTATATCAGTAAAATAGACAAAACACGGTTTCAGAGATTTTCATAGCAAATTTGATCAAGAATCAAAAGTTAAAAATATGAGCAAAATTATGTTACATTAGGAAAAAATTATGAATGAATTTATCAATTTTTGGAGCAAGTGAAGTGATATCATTACAGTTTTTCTCAGTCGCTTTAGTACAATTCCCAGATCAGAATGAAATTCCCCAAACTATTTGTTCAATCTTCACATCATGATGTCACTTGTGCACATCATGTAAGCAGTTTCTCACTTCTTTGAACAAGTCGCAATTGCTTTGGTACATCCATGCAAATGATTATGTACAATTCTCTGCTCTTTGCTACATTATCAACTGTTTATGTCATGTTGATCAAGATGTATTATATAGTTCACTGTGCAATAGTCTTACTCCTCAAAACACCTAGTCATTTGTTCATCGTATAAGTCATTAACTGCAAAATGGTTGACCAAGTTGTCATAATGTGACAAACATATTTCGCTGCATTGCAAGAGAGGATATTCGCTGTGATGTGGATGAGAATTTGTGGCCTAACATGCAGGAACGGCAAGAGGTGTAGGAAGACCACACCAATTCCTACCGCACTGCCTGTACTGTTGAACAGAATATTGTCCTATCTCCCTTTGTGTTACTGTTTGCAGTGGGTTTTTTCTATGTTGGTATGACATGGTCTGTCAACAAATTACAATATGAACAATAAAAGTGTAAATGTGAATCTTGTCCAGTCTCTTGCAACCTAACAAAAACGGTGTAACTTATATTTTACAATAATTCTCATCAAAACTTTAGCCATAGTTTACATCAGAACCTCCCTCTAAAGTACACAGTTATATTGACAACATGACTGAGTCATTTGACTGTCTTGTTCGTAGACAATGACACAAGGACTTGACATTCTGATGGCACTGACATGTTCAATAACATAAAGACTTAGTTTTGAGAGATGAACTAAAGATTTTGAGCAAGTTACAGGCTTTTGCAAGAAATCCACAGTGTTTACTGTTTGTATAAATTGTTTTGAGAAATGCACACACGTATTTGCAAACTTCAATTCTGATCTGAGAATTGTACTAAAGCGACTGAGAAAAACTGTAAAATGTAACCGGCAGGTCTGCCTGTGACAGGTGCATGCCTGCTTGATTGGGGATTTAGTTCAGCTGTGTCTGCCCCTTTATAAGGAACAGGGAGTGAGTTGACAGACAGTGGCTGCCTGCCTGCATGGTGGTATGTATGGCTGAAGCGCCTCTTGTTGGGAGGATGTAGATCACCTTTTTACTCATTTATATTCTGCTCTTTTAACTAGATGCTGTAAGCGGCTAGAGGTGTTGCAGATGTCATGAGCCACTGCGTGTTCTTTACCCACCCTTTTTATACATTTAATGTGTTTTTAGCGATGCTGTATTTATTGTGTGGTTGACTCTGATTTCTTATTGTTGTATAGGTCTGAGTCGTGCGTGCGCCGTTGGTGAGGGGGGGCCCCTTGTGGCAGCATCTTCCTCACTCTAGTTCCCTCACTATTTATTTCCCTTTTTAATGTGTAGTGGAAGTTTCTTTGGCACATTTTTCTTGTTTGTGAATTTGTTTTCAGCATGGAGTGGAGTGAGGTGCGCTGCCTCGTACTGGCCTAGTCCACGGCCTCTCTCTTTCCCTCCCCTCCTGCACAGGCGGTCGCCTCTGCCTTCCTGTTTTTATTTCTGCATCATTTTTTTTTTTTTTTTCCCCCCCTTCTTCTGTGTCCAGCTAAGCTAATCAGTTAAACTGCAATGACAGATTTTTAAATTGTTAATTAAATTAAAATTTTTAAAAGCTTTTGTCTCAGCCATTTTTTTGGGTGGCTCCACTCTGCACTGGCAGTACCTTGGTCACAAGTCGATCAATTTTAACCATTTTCAATAATTGTTTTCTCTTTTTTTTTTTTTTTTTTTTTTAAACTAATGCTGTAAGGGAAAATGAAAAGGGTTCATAATCGGTCGAATGACCAAGGTTGGCATTTCTTCTGCTGATTAACAGCCGTTTTTCCGGCTTTAAACAGTTTATAGTGTCTTCACTGTTATGTCTGCAGATATTAGATTAAGGTCCATATCCTTCAGCTGATATCAGCGGCGCTGAAAGTTGAGGTCAAATTGTCTGCAGGTCAGAACTTTCTGCTGAGAATCGGGTTACTTTTAGACGACCGTGATTAAACACTTCTTAAAGTCCTTCATGGTGTTCACAACCAGAACCTTGGACTGGACCGGTCTGGTGGACAGAGTGGTTTGATGTAAATCCTGCAGCCTTTAACCCAAGTGTTCTCAAGCTGCTTACGCTTCCTGAGAAGCCTGGCATGTTTGGAGATTTCAGCATTCCTTCTGGTCAGATGGTCGTTCAGATAAGCAGCAGATCCCTTCAGATTCTTTTGATTCATCAGAGCTAGCTTGTGTTTTTGATTCACAAACCTGATGAGGATCGCTGGTTTATCCGTCTCCTTTCTCCTGGGGAGCGGGTGGCAGGTCTCGATGGTATTTAGATCCAGGGAAATCCCTTTAGACGTGAGAAATGATTCCACTTGGTGTTCCAGAGACTCTGCACCGCTCTCCATATCAGAGGAACTTCTAGCAATGCTAGTGCTATTGGCCTTCGCAATCCTAACTCCAGCTCTATTTAGATTTGCCCGAGGTTTGATCGGTATTCCAGTGAGAATGACATTCATCCTTACTTGTTGTTCCACATCGTCCAGTCTTTTCTCCAGAATGTAGACCCGGTTATCTCGTTGCTCGTTTTGAGCTTGGAGTCTTTAGAACTCTTCCATTAGCTCCAAGAGCGGAGTTAGCTTGGCTGTCACTTGTTCCATAAAGGGATACAATGCAGCTTGGATATCAAGAGTCTTTTTAAGGTCTTCGTAGTCAGGGTTTTTCTTGGGGGGCCATGGTCAGCTCTTTTTTTTTGTTTTTTTTTTTTTTGTTTTTTTTTTTTGGAGAGAATCAACTTAAGTCATTTGAAGAGAGATGTGAGTGAGCCACACGCGTCCGTGTAACCCGGAACCGGAAGTCTTTTGACATATCACAACATATCAGTGACTTTGTGGTTAGAGTGTTTGCCCTGTAACTGGAAGGTCGTGGGTTCAAACCCAGGCCAAGTCATACCATAGACTTTAACCCTTGTGCTATCTTAGACGACCCCACCCTTACATTGACGTGTTCTCCCTACCATGATAAAGGTGGAAAGATTTCATGTAATCCATGGACACCAGTGAGGTTCACAAATCATTGAAGAAAAAGGGTTCAGAGCACTGTCTAGTGGGTCTAGATGGCCCAACTCCCAATGGTAAAGTGCCTAGGATGGCACAAGGGTTAAAAACGGGACCCAATGCCTCCCTGCTTGACACTCATCATTAAGGGGTTGGATTGGGGGTTAAGCCACCATATGGTTCCCGCTCCTCCAGGGGATGGGTCAAATTCAGAGAACAAATTTCACACACTTAGGTGTATGACAGATAGTGGTACTTTGAAGATCAACAAAAACACCTACAGTAAATTTCTTCTTCTCTATCGAGGAAGAAAATCAACTGTATTATTGCCATTGAAGTGCCATATCAAGTCAGTAACATTAGCGGCATTTTACCATCTGAAAAACATTGCCAAAATCAAAAACATAATGTCAAAGCCAGACCTGGAGATACTTATTCATGCATTTGTCTCCAGTAGGTTAGACTACTGTAACGGCCTGCTCACCGGCCTCTCCAAACGAGCTGTAAAACAGCTTCAGTACATCCAGAAGCTGCTGCTCGAGTCCTGACCAGAACCAGGAAGTATGATCACATTAGTCCTGTGCTCAGGTCTCTGCACTGGCTCCCTGTACCTCAAAGAATAGACTTCAAAGCAGCTCTGCTTGTGTACAAGTCTCTCCATGGCCGCGCACCAAAGTACATCTCTGACATGTTAGTGCCATATGAACCATCTCGTACTCTGAGGACCACAGGGGCCGGCCTCCTGTTGATGCCCAGAGTCAGAACTAAACAAGGGGAATCAGAGTTTCCATATTCTGCAGCTAAAATCTGGAACAGCCTCCCTGAAGTCGTAAGACAGGCCTCTTCTGTGTTCATGTTCAAATCTAGACTTAAAACATTTCTGTTTAGCCGTGTATATGACTGAAAGGTCCTATCTGCACTTTCCTTTCCTTTCTTTATTATTTTTTTAGTTATACGCGTTGGCTTGTTACTTATTGGGCATAAACAGTCACCGTACATTGAGTTGATAAACTCCCTTGTTTGATTTAAACCAGT
This sequence comes from Oryzias latipes, assembly GCF_053564925.1. Taxonomy (NCBI): domain Eukaryota; kingdom Metazoa; phylum Chordata; class Actinopteri; order Beloniformes; family Adrianichthyidae; genus Oryzias; species Oryzias latipes. The sequence goes on from NC_136239.1 coordinate 3,403,526, forward strand.
TGGATTGATTAAATCAAAATTAAAGTCACAGCATACTATTTTTTTATTTTATTTGTGCCCATAGCATTTAAAACGTCAGACATTTTTTCATTGAAGTTGACCATATTTGTTCCAGGTGGCCTACACACAAAACTAATCTATATATTTTTTCAATGTTCATCTTCTATTTCTACTGTGATACATTCCAGAACGTTATCAATAGTGTCAGATAATTTTGCTATTTAGTGTTTGTTCAATGTATAAAGCCACCCCTCCACCTTTTCTTCTATTTCTATTGGTAGTATAAAGCTTGTACCCCTCAAGGTTACTTCCACCATCTTGTCATCATCAAGCCAAGTTTCTGATGCAGCAATGACATTAAATATTTTTAAAGATTTAAGAAACAGTTCTATAGAAGAAAGATTCTTACATAAACTTTTGCTGTTGAAGTGAATAACTGATTAGTCTTCTTGAGTGTCCACATTGTTGTTAAACTGTTCCACAGTATAATAATTACAACTAATTTCAAGATCATTGTAGTAGGTTGAGTCCGGGTCAATGTCATTTTCAAAGTCATGCTTCGTGTTTTCAGACTGATCATGGATAAATGAAACAGACTAATTTTCTGCACACTGCATTAAGTGATCATTTGTAGCTGTGTTAACTTTGCAGCTTCTTTTATTTTTCATAAATACTTCCTAGGTGTTGCTTGAACAGTCCCAAAACCGTTCCCAGCATACCTGCTTATTTCAGTCATTTGAGGTGGTCCAGTTCTTTCATGTTTCTTATCATTATTGAGCGTGTAGATTCCACTCCGTTGGGTCTGATGTAAACTTTCCCATTCCTTGTCCAAGTTGCTTGAATTTTGTTTTGCTTCTTTAGCATCCGAGCACATCTTGCTATTTCAGCATTTTTTCTTAAGACTTTCGTTCATGTAAACTTGTAATTTTTTTGATTGTCTTAGTAGCTCAATTTTTTGCTTTACAGACATTACCTGAACAACAACAGTCATTTTCGGATTTTTGTTTGGAATCGTGTAGCACACGTGTCAAACTCCAGGCCCGCGGGCAAAATGTGGCCCGCCATGTCATTTTATGTGGCCCGCGAGTAGGGCTGTGACGATGACCTCATCACCGCTTCACCAAAGTTTTATTTTTTTTTTTTTTTTTGAAAGTTCAGCATATGGTGTGTGACTGGAACTATAATAAACACATTAAACACTTTCATCTTTGCTGATAATTTTCTCTCTCTGATAGTCCTGTGTTCAGACTTTCTTTCTTTCTTTCAGACTGTTCTCTCCTTCTCTCTCACCGAGCCTGTCACTCTCTCCTCGGTGCGCTCTCACTCCCTCTGTTGCACGTGAGACGCGGCTCCCTTTACACACAGGCGCGCGCTTTCAGAAGCACACTTCCTCATTCTACAACAGAAGTTTCCGTCTCGCGAGGAAATGTGACAAATTTACTGCGTTCTAATTATTAATTTCCATTGTATTAATTTCCATTACAAGCTGCGTTCTTAAGTGCGCGACACGGCCGTCCGACGGAGGATTTTGTGTTGGGGGGTCATTACTGTTCTCCTTCACTCTGTAACACCAAACATGAGCGGGCACTGTTAAATTTCGATGAATATCACTACATGTTTGCTATGGGAACTATTTTGTGCAGCGCAACGTTACGTGTCTGTATAAATATAGGCGGAGCCTCCTGCCCCGCGTTCTTCATGGGTGTCAGGCTTCATGGCTACCAGAGAGGTGACAAAGTGTCTGCAGTCTGTATATTACTGGGCAATATATAATATTCTGAGAAGATGTCTGTACCAGAGAGCACAGGTGAAGGCTCACATGCAGCTAGAGAGCGGTCTGCTGCAGAAAAATCAACACGCACCCCCAACACACGTGTGCTCACTTTCCTCACACGATGCAGCGCGCTGACACAGTCACAGTCAATCTACAACACCTATATAGTTAGTTCATTAGTTAGGTAGTAGTTAGTTGTTACTGTTATTTGTTAATAAAGAATACTACGTTGTAATTGTATTTATTTCTGATGCGGCCGTCGGGGGATTTTGTGGGTTTTTTGGTATATTGCGTATGCAATATACATGAGTTAAAAAAAAAAGATAAATTAGAGAATTCAGGAAAAAGTACGTGTTATTTTGGTTTAACTTTGAGTTGGTAAATTGGTGTTTTATTTCCAGCTGCTTCAACCAGGCCACAGACAGATGTGCTCCTCCATTGCTACCAGCAAACAGCAAAGTTATGCACTTTGCTTCTGAGATGTTTTCAAAAAAAGACATGCACAGGCCTAACATTTGGGTGCTACCCTCAGGGGGAAAAAAAGCATATTGTCACCCTCCTCTTCTAATGCTGTGGGTCTTTCAAAAATAGCTTACTACTTACAAATTTATTTATTTAAAAAAAATCAAAGGCATTGTGTACATTGCACCCGAACAGCAGAAGAGCATGGATTAAATCCACCAAGAGCTAATTAGTGGGATGAGGTGCAAACATGTATTAGCAGAGTAGTAAATGGTCTTCAAAATGTTACTCTTAATGGCAAATATGGTAGCATTTTGAACATGTTTTAAATTTGGAAACCTATTCCTCTTCTTTTTTCCTTGCCTGTCTAAACTGATGCTTCCTTTGAACTTTTGTCTATTACCCACAACCTTACAATGTTGAGTTTAAGATAATGAGAACAAATTCATTTTGATGCAGATTTGTTCCCTTTTCTTCTCTTTTTTTAAATTATCAAATAAACCCGACAAAATATGTTAATTTTGTGGATTAAAAGCCATTTATTTATTACCTTGGAAGCAGCAGTGGGTATTGTGCGATCTGTGAGTCTAAGCCCCTCCTCCGCCCCTCTACCTGCTTAAAGTTTCAGGGTCAGACAACCAGTTCACGCCCTCTACAGCCGCAAGTTGGTCAATCCCACCCCCACTTGTTTTTGTCATTTTTCTCCTTTGCTTACAACACTTTCACCTCTGACTGAACAGTAGTATCACCGTGGAAGAACCCCACAACTTATGAGGTCTCTCAAGCGTAACAATCATTTTACTGCAATCTGAACGAAGAAATTCTAAGTAGATGTAAACTTGTGTAAAAGGTCCTGTCTTTAATGATATAACCCAAATTGTCGACATTTTTCAGACATGGCTAAAAATAACAATAAAAATAAAATAAAAACATGAATAAATGAACTTTAAGTATGTTGGACAGTTTGTACTTCTGCCTAACTGGATTCTTTAAGGAAAAGAGAAACAAAAATGTCTTCTTATTGTTATGAATGCATCAATATAATGCACACATTACTAATGGAGCTTTTCATTTCCTAAACAATGTCCATAACCCACATGTTTGCATCAAAGATATTGGTAAACTCCTCTGCCATTTCAGGGAATGACGAGTAGTTGTTTGGAACCTCCAACAGGATGTTGGTCTCTTGTAAATTCGCTCTCTGGCTCAGTAAACCTGTACCAGTATCAGTACCTGGATCTTCTGGGGAACTAGGAGGTCTGAACCTGTCATGACTATAGAACGACTGAGACCCAGATGCTGAAACCCGGAATGAGACACAGGACAGAGATGTCTTGGCGAGAAGGTAGATTTAATATGATGGCCAGACAGGTAGGTAACTGTTACTGGAGGTCCGAGAATGTAACTGCGGCTCGTGGCGTCACTGGTGGAACTGCTCGTTCGGGTCTGGAGTCGGCAGCGTGGGTCCGTCTCGTGAGGCAGCTGGTTCGGCAGAGGCTCGTGGTGAGGATGGAGGGAACAGACCAGAAGAGGAGTCCGGATTACGGCTGCTGTGGGTGACCACTCGTGGCTGAGGTTTCCTGGAGACAGGTAAGACAGCATATGTTAACTACTTGGCTTAAGGCAAGGCAACAAAGCATGAACTTGACGTGAGGCCCAATATGCACCATCAGGGGCAACGGACTGGCGTTGAATGAAGATCCTGGAGCTCCTTAAGAAGGCAGGTGTGTCGATGACGTGAGTGGAAGCAGCTGGGGATAATCAGGAACCAAGGGGGGAGGAGTCTGACAGAGGCACCATGACAGTACCCCCCCCTCAACGACCGCCTCCAGGCGGTCAAAGGCGGCGATCTGGGTGGGCCCGGTAGAAATCCTCAATGAGCGAGGGTCCAAAATGAGAGAGCGGGAAATCCAGGAGCGCTCCTCCGGCCCGTAACCCACCCAGTCGACCAGGAACTGGAATCCGCGACCCCGACGGCGGACATCCAGGATCCGATTGACGTCGTAAGCCGGAGCACCGTCGATGAGCCGGGCGGACGGTGGGCACATAGGACTGTCCAGAACTGGCTTGATCTGGGAAACATGAAATGACGGGTGAACCTTTAGAGCCTTGGGAAGACTGAGTCGGACGCAGGTGGGGTTGATGAGTTTCTCTATGACGTAAGGTCCGATGAATCGTGGAGCCAGTTTCTTGGAGGTGGCTTGGATGGGGATATTACGTGTGGAGAGCCAGACCCTTTGGCCAGGTTGGTACTCGGGTCCCACCACCCTGTGACGGTTGGCGATGCGGCAGTTGCTCTCCTTGGTGCGGAGGAGAGCAGCCTTAGCCTGTGCCCAGATGCGTTGGCACCGCTGGATGTGATGTTGTACGGAAGGCACCGCCAAGTCCAGTTCCTGTGACGGAAACAGAGGTGGTGAGTACCCGAGAGCGGCCTCAAAGGGAGAGAGCCCAGTGGCAGTGGAGGGATGAGCATTATGGGCATACTCAATCCACACGAGATATTGGGACCAGTCCTGCTGGTTCTGTGCCGCCAAGCAGCGGAGAGCTGCCTCCAGTTCCTGGTTCGCTCTCTCCGCTTGGCCGTTGGACTGAGGATGGTAGCCAGATGTGAGGCTGACCGTGGCCCCCAAGGCCGTACAGAAGGCCTTCCAGACCTGAGAAATGAACTGGGGGCCACGGTCAGAGACAATGTCCAGAGGGATGCCATGGTGACGGAAAACCTGCTTGGTCATGATATCAGCAGTTTCGGTGGCAGTGGGTAGTTGAGGGAGCGGAATGAAGTGGGCCATCTTGGAAAATCGATCTATGACTGTGAGTATGACGGTGTTACCTGCTGATGGGGGTAACCCGGTGACAAAGTCCATTGCCAAGTGGGACCAGGGCCGGCTGGGCGTAGGGAGTGGGTGGAGCAACCCCGCCAGAGCCGAGGAGGACGTCTTGGATCGGGCGCAGGTGGTGCACGCCGAGATATACTCCCTAATGTCCTTCTCTATAGACGGCCAATAAAACCTCTTACGAAGTAAATGGAGGGTACGGTGGACCCCCCCATGGCACGCCAGACGAGACGCGTGACCCCAAGTGATGACTTCGGAGCGGAGATGAGCGGGTACAAACAGTGTGCCCCTGGGAGCAGGTGGATGGTCAGAGTCCCCTTCCAGGGCTTGAAGAACCTTGGCCTCGATATCCCAGGTGACACTTCCTATGATGCAGGATGAAGGGAGGATTGATGATAGAGTGTTCTCAGACAGACTGTATTTCCTGGAGAGGGCATCGGGTTTGATGTTGCGGGAGCCTGGTCTGTAGGTTATGGTGAAGTGAAACCGGTCAAAGAAAAGACACCAACGAGCTTGCCTGGAGTGGAGTCTTTTCGCGGAGCGTACGTATGCCAGGTTTTTATGGTCCGTCCAGACGATGAAAGGCTGCTCGGCTCCTTCCAACCAGTGACGCCACTCCTCCAGGGCAAGTTTGATGGCTAAGAGTTCCCGGTTGCCAACGTCGTAATTCTGCTCAGAAGGGGACAGCTTGCGAGAGAAAAATGCACAAGGTTTGAGTTTTCCAGAACTCTCCTCCTTCTGTGAGAGGACAGCGCCCACCCCTGAGTCAGAGGCATCGACCTCAACGATAAATTGCCGTGAGGGGTCAGGTTGGATGAGGATCGGGGCAGAGACAAACAGTTTCTTTAACCTGTCGAAGGCCTGTTGGGCTTTGTTGGACCAGACAAAGGGATGCTTTATGGAAGTGAGGCGTGTAAGGGGAGAAGCAATACTGCTGTAATTGCGTATGAAGCGTCTGTAAAAGTTAGCAAAGCCCAGGAATTGCTGTAGCTTCTTACGGCTGGTTGGAGGTTCCCAGTTGGTAACAGCTTCTATTTTGGATGGATCAGGGCGTATGCAGCCAGCCTCGATAATGTAACCGAGAAACTGTACAGTGGGGGAATGAAATTCGCACTTTTCATGCTTAACGAAAAGCTGATTTTCCAATAGTCTCTCCAACACCAGACGAACGTGATGCTCGTGTTGAGCCAGATCGTGGGAGTAGACAAGAATATCATCTAAATAGACAAAGACGAATCGATTAATGAAGTCCCGAAGGACATCGTTAACTAGCCTTTGGAAAACTGCCGGGGCGTTGGTGAGGCCGAAAGGCATTACTAAATATTCGTAATGCCCTAACGGGGTGTTAAAGGCAGTTTTCCACTCGTCCCCTTCCTTAATTCGGACCAAATGGTAGGCATTGCGGAGATCTAACTTTGTGAATATGCGAGCCTTCTGGACGGAATCAAAAACAGAGGTGATTAATGGCAGTGAGTATTTGTCTTTTACGGTGATTTGATTTAGTTCGCGATAATCAATGCATGGTCGGAGGGACTTGTCTTTTTTCTGCACAAAGAAAAAGCCTGCTCCCACGGGGGAGGAGGAGGGTCGAATGTGCCCCAGGGCGAGGGCTTCCTGTACATAGTTCTCCATGGCTGTCTTTTCTGGTCCAGATAGATTAAACAAATGGCCCTTGGGCAATGGAGCGCCTGGCAACAGGTTTATGGCGCAATCATAAGGTCTATGAGGTGGGAGAGCACTAGCTTTGGTTTTGCAAAATACTGCTTTTAAATCATGATAACAACGAGGAATGTTGGACAAATCGACTTGGCTATGACACTCAGCGTTAGGAGAAGTAACGGAAGGGAGAGCAGAGAGAAGACAATTAGCGAGGCAATATGGGCTCCACTGGATTATAGTCCCTTGAGCCCAATTAAACTGAGGATTATGCAGTTTTAGCCAGGAAAACCCGAGTACTATGGGAGTATGGATGGACTTGGTGATGAGGAAACGGATAGACTCACGATGGTTGCCTGAAGTAATGAGCAGGATGGGTTTGGTGCGGTGGGTGATGCGGGATAAGAGTTGACCGCCTAAACCGGAAGCCTCGATGGGGGTCTCCAGGGGGTCTGTGGGAATCGACAGATCATTAACAAGTTGCTGGTCAATTAAGCTCTGCTCGGCCCCGGAGTCGACCAGGGCCCGTAACTCATGCACATGGAGATCTTGACTTAACTTGACAGGGATTAGTAAAAAATTATTACCGGCCAGGTAGATGTTTGTTAACCCTCGCAGCCTGTCTCCTAGCGAGGGTTCGGGTGTTTAAACGAAGCGGGCAGGAGATGACCCCTTTGCTCCGCAATATAAACAGGCCCCCTCCATGCGCCGTCTGCGGCGTTCCTCTTCAGACAGTCGAGAGTGTCCAACCTGCATAGGCTCGTCTGGAGGTCTAGAGGGGCTGAGGGAGTTGAGAGGGGTGGCGTGAACAGCGTGTGAGAAGTTGGAGGATGAAGTGGTTGCGGCACGCTGGAAAACGGGCCCTCGTTCCCTTTGACGCTCCCACAGGCGAACATCAGAGCGGAGTGCCGCAGAAACCAGTTCCTCAAATGACCGGGCTTCGGGTTGAGAACACAGATGATCCTTAATTTGTTCATTTAAAGACTGGTAAAAGATCCCCTTCAAAGCTGCGTCGGGCCAGCCTGCCTCGACCGCCAGAATACGGAAATCTATAACGTGTTCACTCACCGAGCGGTTACGCTGCCTGAGCGCGAGTAACCGACGGGTTGCTTCATCCTGTTTGCGTGGTTGGTCGAAAATTAACTGGAACTCTCTGAGGAAACGTTCATAAGTGAGGTGGCTTATGGGATTGGAGGAGAGGAAAGCCTGGGCCCACTGGAGGGCTTTATTGCGTAGAGAGTTGACGATCAGTGATATTTTACTGTGATCCGACTGATAATGACGGGGGGCTTGTTGGTAAATCAGCTCGCATTGGAGGAGGAATCCTCCGCAGGCTTCGACGTCACCAGTAAATGGTTCCGGTTGCAGCCGGATGTTTTCGTGAGCGGAGGGTGATCCGGAAACGGAAGTAGCCGAGTTAGCCGTAGCTTGAGCCGTATCTGTTGGAACATGGGAAAAATGTCCGGTTAAATTGTTCAATGTCTGTGTCAAACCGTCCAGGCGATGAAAAAGGTCCTGTTGGGCCGCGGCCATCTGGGATAGGGCGTCGGCCTGGTGTCCAAGCATTATGCCTTGCTGGGATACGGCTAATCTGAGTCCCTCCGGGTCAGCTGGGTCGGGATTATGGCCAGTCCGTTCTGTCAGACCCAGATGCTGAAACCCGGAATGAGACACAGGACAGAGATGTCTTGGCGAGAAGGTAGATTTAATATGATGGCCAGACAGGTAGGTAACTGTTACTGGAGGTCCGAGAATGTAACTGCGGCTCGTGGCGTCACTGGTGGAACTGCTCGTTCGGGTCTGGAGTCGGCAGCGTGGGTCCGTCTCGTGAGGCAGCTGGTTCGGCAGAGGCTCGTGGTGAGGATGGAAGGAACAGACCAGAAGAGGAGTCCGGATTACGGCTGCTGTGGGTGACCACTCGTGGCTGAGGTTTCCTGGAGACAGGTAAGACAGCATATGTTAACTACTTGGCTTAAGGCAAGGCAACAAAGCATGAACTTGACGTGAGGCCCAATATGCACCATCAGGGGCAACGGACTGGCGTTGAATGAAGATCCTGGAGCTCCTTAAGAAGGCAGGTGTGTCGATGACGTGAGTGGAAGCAGCTGGGGATAATCAGGAACCAAGCGGAGAGGAGAGGGGGGAGGAGTCTGACAGAGGCACCATGACAGAACCTGTTGAAAATAAGAAAAAAAAGATATATATTTTATTTTTAGGGTAAGAATGAACAGAGGACTGTTATCAATCATTTGTCTTAATATCATCACATCCTATATTTTATATCTCATAGTATTAGTTTCTTCTGCTGAGGTGAAATCATAAGTACATTCTTGATTATGCAACGCTCCTACAGTGCGATATGTGATTAGCCTGCAAATGGCAAATGCCATTCTGACAAATGACAGTCTCAAAGCAAAAGCTAAAATTTATTTAAAAAAAACAACTTTTTAAACATCTTCAATATGGAAGGATGTTTAAAAAATGCTTTGACACCAGGCTCTGATTGATAATAACACATAAAACAAAAGGATCTGATCGTTGTGAGAATATCGACTCTTCTGTTGGAGATGTAAACAAAATCCAAGGTACTATCTTATTAGACTGTGACTCACAATTTGGGCTTTAAAGTGTGGAAGTAGAAGAGCTAAAAATAGAATTTTTGAAATGGACAAGAATACAACTAATTAGTCTACAAAATATTGCGAATTAAAAAAAAATAGCATGCTTTATTTTTTGAAACATTTGTTAATAATATGAACAATACTAATGATATTAAAGAAAGGGGATAAAAGAAAATATATAATTACCAGTGCAAAATCTGACAAACTTTCTCAATCGGAGTTCAGTCTTCTTTCTTTTTCGGCTTTTCCCATCAGGGGTCGCCACAGCGAATCATCCTTTTCCACCTCACTCTATCATGAACATCGTCTACCCTAACATTAGCCAACTTCATGTCCTCTGTTAAGACATCCATATATCTCCTCTTTGGCCGTCCTCTTGCCCTCCTGCCAGGTAGTTCCAACATCCTTCTACCAATATATCCACTATCCCTCCTCTGAACATGTCCAAACCATCTCAGTCGGAGTTCAGTGCCGTTCCTTAAGAACCTCTTGAGGAAATCAAGAACCTGACTTTCTTTTTTGTTGAGGGTTTGATGTTCAAGCATGCCAATAACCTTCCTGGGAATAGGAATAAGACTGGAAAACACCTCATCCAATTCTCCGAGGGGCAGATTTAGCTCTTGGAGAACATTACTCCAGCACTGCTATATATATATGCAGGATCCTGGATTAGTTCTTTATGTTCCACTTCAAGTGAAGTCTTCTGCATGTTAGTTTCTGTTGCGAAACATTTGACATCATGGGGCTCCAGGAAATCCAGCCATTCCTCTGTTGCGGCGACAGATTTAAAGTCCTTAATAGCCTGCTCAGCAACTTATTTTTCTTCTCACAGAAAATGCAGAGAGCAGCTCATTCTCCGTGACTTTGAGTCCCAGACAGAAACGGCTTGGGTAGTGCATTTGGACTTTGGCCATATTTTCCCTATTATCCTTCATGTCATGTCTTATTACGTGTATTTTAATCATATTTCCAGAGGTGCACTTCATGACAAAGGTTTCCCAGTACCCAATGAGTGCATCACGCAGAACTCCACCATTGTCTTCACCTTTTTCAGTGGCACCATTGGGCTGGACCATCTCAATCTCCAGCAGCCACTTATTAAAATATACAAGTCCATTAATGAAGGCAGCATTTAGTTCTTGGAAAACATTTACGCTGTGAAGCCTTAATCTAGTGGTTTTCGGTGGTTGGCAGGGTTCCTTAACTGCTACTGAACGTTCTACCTGAAGCGGATCCATTGTTGGTGTCATCCAACTCATGAAAGTCATCATAAATGAAAGCACGTCCAGCCACTACCTCTTCGTCTTCTGAGACTGATGCTTGTGCTACAAAAATGACATCCTCCTCTTTATCCTTGTCATGCTCTGCTGATAAACAAGAAACACAAGTAAGGTTTTCTGTATTGGTATTTGGGAAAGTAGTGTCTTGAAATGTTGCTTGCATCAAAGGGGTCCATGTACAGTTGTTTCTGTATGAGCAGTTCGATGTTCAGATGCATGCAGATTTCAAACATTTTCTGAACCAAAATTGGAGACAACCCCGAATACTGATATCAAAAACATCCACATCTCCAAGCCTGCTTTTTCCATTTGGGAAAAAAAGTTTACATCTGTGAATTCTGTTTGCATTTGACTTTTGGTTGAGCTTTGAGATTTGCTTTTAAGTTGCACAAAGCACAGTGTGATGACTGGTCACTCTTGTGCTGTGTATATGTACAGACACAAACACAACTTAATATTGCAATTGCTTGTCTGTTGTATTGTGATTTTGCTTTTTTCTGGTTCACAGTGCATGTGTGTAAAACAAAATATCAAGGTTATGTTTCAATGTTATGTCAAACTATTGTATTTTATATGTTAGTCTTTCAAAAGTAATACAGTAGTGGAAAATTAAAAAAAGTTTGAACATGTATGTTTTTTAGAAAAACGAGTGAATTATCTAATAATTGAACCACTACCCATTAGAAGTAAGGAAAGTGTCCCCAAGTGCAGTCACAAAAACCATCAAGCGCTACAAAGAAACTGGCTCACATGCGGACCGCCCCAGGAAAGGAAGACCAAGAGTCACCTCTGCTGCAAAGGGTAAGTTCATCTGAGTCAGGAGCCTCAGAAATGGCAGGTTAACAGCAGCTCAGATTAGAGAGCAGGTCAATGGCACACAGAGTTGTAGCAGCAGACACATGTCTACAACAACTGTTCAAAGGAGACTGTGTGAATCAGGCCATCATGCTAGAATATCTGCTAGGAAACCACTGCTAAAGAAAGGCAACAAGCAGAAGAGACTCATCTAGGCTAAAAAACACAAGGAATGGACATTTCACCAGTGGAAATCTGGGCTTTGGTCTGATGAGTCCAAATTGGAGATTTTTGGTTCCAACCACCGTGTCTTTGTGCAACGCAGAAAAGGTGAATGGATGGACTGTACATGCCTGGTTCCCACTGTGAAGAATGGTATATATATATGTATATATATATATATATATGTATATATGTATATATATATATATATATGTATATGTATATATGTATATATATATATATGTATATATGTATATATATATATATATGTATATATGTATATATATATATATATATATATATATATATATATATATATATATATATATATATGTATATATATATATATGTATATTCTTCTTCCTCTTTCGGCTTCTCCCATCAGGGGTCGCCACAGCGAACAAGTCGCATGGTAAACTTGGCAATGTTTTACGCCGGATGCCCTTCCTGACGCAACCTTCTCAAACCGGGCTTGGAACCGAACCGGCACAGGGGTAGAACCCTGGTTTCACAGACGGAAGGCGCCGCAAACCAGCACGAGCTAAACCGGCTCGTATATATATATGTATGTGTGTATATATATATATATATATGTATGTGTGTATATATATATATATATATGTATATATATATATATGTATGTGTGTATATATATATATATATATGTGTGTGTATATATATATATATATATATATATATATATATATATATATATATATATATATATATATATATACACACATATATATATAATATATTTATATATATATTCACCAATAATGTTTTAAGAGGAAACTATATTCGATTGAATTAATTAGGAAGAACGAAAAAAATGTGATTTAAATGAACTTAAAACATATTTGAAGCATTAGAGGCCAGAATCAGTTTTCCAGCGCAATTTAACAGTGAAACTAAATCTTCATACAAAAATACAAGTCTCCACAAGCTATAAGTTAAACTATCACGTCATGTCAAGCGCAGATGAAACAATATTGGACGTCGGAGCTTATATCTTGATCTTCATACATTTTTTTTTATAGTTATACAGCCCAGTGTGGTAGTTTACGTATCGGTCATTACAAAAGAAACAGGAATTAAAAGGCACCAAACAATTAAATAAATACAAAACCCAAATTAAAAAATGCCCACAGTAAAACAATCTTAAACTGCTAACTACGTGACCATAACATTAACAAAGAGTGACTTTAATGGCAAGGACAGACTTGATTCTAAACCAGTCAGTAACATTAGCAGACCTGGCTCCCTGCGTGGCACGAACAGAGTTTTCTTTCACTTCCATTAGGGTTTAAAAACTTGTTTACTTATCCTTAGACCCCTCCATGATGGTAACTTAGCCTCACAGAGGCTTAGTAGATCAACCGATAAAGTAACTGGCCAAAAAAATATGTGGTTTTGTAACACTCATTCTCTCAATGTAAACTAATTAAGCTATTTTGCATTTTAAGACAAAGGCAGCTACAAAGTATACCAAAATGCATTCCTACTTTAAGTCCAAATACTTTTTAAACTTGAATTTTAACTTGAACTTAAACTTGAATGCAAAATATAACATAATAGGAGTTGTGAACAACCAACTTACCAGTGTGCTTCGATCACGCAATTTCAGGTCGGCTACATTCCAGGACGGTTCCACCTGGAAAGTTCTCTCGTCTTTACCCAGTCAACGTCACAGGCGCTGGCAGGAATTTAACTTTATGTTGGAGTTGTATGAGCTCCATGGGAAATGTCAAGATTTTACACTGCATGTTTTTCGTACCACAGAGTAATTTTTACTCTGCTCATTTTAACTCCAAGCATTAACACTAACACTTGGAAAATAGGGGTGGGGCCTTACAATTGCTGTTGTTGAAATAACCCTTTTGATTTGATTTGAAATGGTTTATTTCAAGCAATCAAATAGGAATAATACACAAAAACAATACAATCATCAGTTAAACATTAATACAATAACTAATCAAACTTTGAATAATTAGACAGATTTAAATATTGTTTGAAAGGGAGTGGAAGGAAGCAAACTTATATAATCCCCCCCTGTTCTACTATAACCATTGTATTACATGGTTTGTCATTATCCGGTTCCTAACTTTTATCAGACAGAATTAAGAATCTTGAAATATCAATAAACCACATGACAAAGATTAATTACTTAAATTATTTTGTAAAAAATAACTATTTTAGAAATCAACATGGCAATGAAGTATCCAAAATATATGCAGATTATGTTACTTATAAAAGTCATTTATATGATTTAAAAAATTATACTATATCAGTAAAATAGACATAACACTGTTTCAGAAATTTTCAAAGCAAAATTTGATCAAGTATCAAAAGTTAATATTTGCAAAATTATGTTACATTAGGAAAAATTCATGAATTAGCTTATCAATTTTTTTGGAGCCAGTGAAGTAGTATCATTAAAAGTCAATCAATTTGACAATTTTCAACAATTGAGTAATCATTTGTTTTATAATTTTTTTGTATTTTTATTTATCATTTTTTTCCTTTTTTTATGATAAAGTAATGCTATGAAGTAAAATAGAAAGGGTCCATATTTGTCAAAAGACCAAGGTTGGTATTTTTTCTGCTGATTAACAGGCGTTCTTCTCGGTTTAAAACAAAGCTTATAGTTCTCTTCGCTGTTATGTCTGCAGATATTAGATAGAGGTCCATATCTTTCTTCAGCTGATATCAGCGGTGCCTAAGAGTTGAGGTCAAGTTGTCTGCATGTCAGAACTTTGCTGATAATCAGGTCACTTCAGACTTATGGAGAAAGTGTTGAATCCAGGCTTCATATTTCTTGAAATTATTTGTCTCTTTGATTTATTACTGCATGTTGTTTCAGACGACCGTGATCAAACACTTCTCAAAGTCCTTCATGGTGTTCACAACCTGAACCTGAACCGGTTCACAACCGGTGGACCCAGTAGTTTGACGTAAATCCTGCAGCCTTTAACCCAAGTGTTCTCTATCTGCTAACGCTTCCTGAGAAGCCTGGCATGTTTGGCGATTTCAGCATTCCTTCTGGTCAGATGGTCGTTCAGATAAGCAGCAGATCCCTTCAGATTTCTTCGTTGATTCATCAGAGCTAGCTTGTGTTTTTGATTCACAAACCTGATGAGGATCGCTGGTTTATCCGTCTCCTGGGGAGCGGGTGGCAGCTCTCGATGGTATTGAGATCCAGGGAAATCCCTTTAGACGTGATAAATGATTCCACTTGGTGTTCCAGAGTCTTTCCACCACTCTCCGTTTCAGAACTGCTAGCGTTATTAGCATTAGCAATGCTAACTCCAGCTGCATTTAGCTTTGCCCGAGGTTTGATCGATACTCCAGTGAAAATGACATTATTCATCCTTACTTGTTGTTCCACATTGTCCAGTCTTTTCTCTTGAATGTCGACCCGGTTATCTCGTTGCTCGTTCCAAGCAGGGAGCCTCAGGAATTCTTCCATTAGCACTAACAGCGGAGTTAGCTTCGCGTTAACTTGTTCCATAAAGGGATACAGCGTAGCTTGGATATCATCAAGTCTTTTCAAGGTCTTCGTATTCCTGGTTTTTCTTAGGGGCCATGGTCAGCTCTCTTTTTTGGAGAAAATCAACTTTTTAAGTCGTTTGAAGATAGTTGAAGATAGTTGCATAGCCGCCGTGAGCCCACACGCGTCTGTGCTGTAACCCGGAACTGGAAGTATGAGAGAGTCTGATCAGTTTGACTACGAAGGTATGACACTGGAGAATTTGCTGTGTGTAAATGCAATTTCCCACTGGGATAAATAAAGTGTTCTGATTCTGCGTGGACAATCAGAGTGTAGTTTGTGTGGAAATCTCACGGGTGTCCTACGGACACTTACATATCGTGTGCATACCCCACGCATCCGGCATTGCTTTACCCAGCTTTGTGACTGTGCGGGCGGACAGAGAGGCCACTGCATCTAGTAAGAAGAAAGGAGGGGGAATAAAACTGTATATGAAAGAGCAATTGTGCAATCCAATATGTTTGTGTCAAGGAGCGCCTCTGTTGCCTGAGCGTTGAACTCTTGGTGGTCGGAACACATTATTTGCCCCGGGACTTTACATCCATCATTGTAGTTACTGTTTCCATTTCACCATCAGCTGATGCTGACACCATTACTCACGTCATCAGCAACACCATCTCCCAGTTACAGGAAAATCAACCAAATGCATTAATACTAATGACTGGGGACTTTAACCATGTTAATTTGGACGGTACTCTTTCTGAATTTACACAGTATGTGGACTGCCCCACCCGTGAAAACAAAACACTTGATCTGCTGTATGCTAATGCACAGCTTGTTGACTGCATTAATGGTGGGCCGGAGGAGGAGTACAGGGATAAATTTGTGAGGTGGGCTTGAGTAAATCACTTGCTGCTTAATGTGGACAAGACCAAAGAGATGATGATGTACTTCAGGAAGAAACGACCAGCTTCCCAGCCTCTCTGGGATGTGGCTGAGGTGGAGGGGTACAAGTACCTGGAAGTAACCATCGACAACAGACTGAGCTGGAAGACCAACAGCCCTGCTGTGTACAGGAAGGCCAGCAGAAGACTCTACTTCCTGAGGAATATAAGGTCCTTCAATGTGTGCAGCAGGATGTTGTGGCCAGCACTCTGTTCTTCTCGGTGGTCTGCTGGGGGGGCAGCATAGCCGCCGGGGACACAAAGAGACTGAACCAGCTGATTAGAAAGGCTGGCTCTGTAATCGGATAAAAAATGGAGACATTTGAAGCTGTGATGGAGAGGAGGACTTTGAATAAGCTCATATCCATCATGTGTAATGCGGAGCATCCTGTACCTGACGGTCAGAGGAGCGCCTTTTTGTAGAGGCTAAGGCAGTTTCGCTGTCATACTAACCGCTACAGGAGATCATTCATACCTCACTCCATCAGCCTCTATAACTGATTATCCATTTGCAATAGATAAACTCATTTGATGTCTGTTTTTCTAAAGCTGTTATGCGAACTGCTTGTTTTTTCTGATTGTCACCCATTGTGTGTTTGTTTGTGTTGAGCCTGAATGCGGATGCTGCAACAACCCAATTTCCCAAGCTGGGATCTTTTATATTTTTATCTTTTCATGCTTGGTCAGTAAGAGTGTGGTGTAAGGGCACCGTACGACAGCATCAACCGTTACCTATAAATATGTGTAACTTCCATTATCCTTAAAAATACTTCATGATACATTGGTACATACAACAACAGTACGTGCCATTTTAATGTGCGAGGTTGTGCGTACCTGAACAAAACAGCGAGACACACCTGTGCTCTCCTTAAGATGCGGCTGCTCCTCTCTACGAACCCCATGGACCAGGAGAACCCACAGCACCCGTATGGGTCAACCCCGCGTACAGGTGCATATGACTAAGACATAAACTTAGTGAGAATGTCAAAGACCAATCAGGAGGTTTATCAGTTCTGACCCCTCTGTCAGCTTTTCCTCATTCTGATCCTCATTAATGCCTTTCTGCAGCTTCCCTGTAGATGGCGCTAAAGTATGCCAAGTATTTGGTGTTCTGTGTTGTTAAAATTTAAAAAACTTTTAAGAGCCTAACACCTTTTTTCCCCCTAAACAACTGCATTTTTGTGGGAATAGAAACATTGAAGAATTTCAGCCTTTATTTCTTGTAGTGATTGATAGATTCTTCTCCTGTGCTTGGAAGTGAGAATAATAAAACTCATGATTCTCAGGCGTGACGTTGTGCCTGACCTTGAAAGCTGCAGAGGCACAGAAAGAAAACTTGGAGGCTTTGGGGGCGGCTGTGCGTCTGCCTCCAAGAATTCAAAAATTGGTTTTCCGAAAGTCTGCTCATCCGGCCTGACCAGCAGTTGAGGTGAACAGGGAAGCAGATAGGATGAGTATTAAGATAAGCTGTTCATTTTAAATAAAAGGAAACAGAAGAGCCAATGGGAAAACAGCAGCTTTTTCTTCAAGAGAACATTGGTGAGGTCATCTTTTATCATTCAGTCTCTGTCCTTGAGCTTCTGAGGCCTTTAGGGAGTGATGCGAAAGTGTTGGACTGTGAAAGACAGATTACACGTGTTAATGTGTTCTGTTTGTGTTAAAAGGGAGAGGCGCCTCAAAGCTGAAAGTTGGGTTTGAATCCGTTCTTTGATCTGCTGGTGAAAGCGCCACCTTCCCGGGCAGGATCGACCCTCGCCCTAGGAGCTCCTCGACTCTGCCCGTGGCTAAAACCTTCACTAATTACTTCTAGCGAGCCGCAGCGCTGAGGCTCAGTGTCTAAACAAAAAGTCGATAAAGTTCTGTAGCTTTTAAACAACAAAAGAGACCAGAGGTACAGCGAAGCATCCCAAAATTACCCAGCTGAGACCACAAAGATTTGTTTGTCCATTTAGCAGAGAATGGCAGAAGTGAAGGTTCAATGATGTGGATGAGTTGGATCAATGGTCATTGAGAAGAAGTCCCCACCCCCTCCTTCATCCACCTTAAACTTGCGGGTGAAGGAACTGGACAGAATCATTGATTCTTGTCATAAATGATTTAGATATTGATTGGTTAGGGGTTTCAGATGTAGAACCTGGCAGGGGGGCTCAGTCTCTGCTCTGTCATTTAGGCGGGTCTGTGATGAGTCTGGATAGTTTTTAGCATTTCCAGAGCAACCTGGAGAGTCGCAGTTGTGAACTGAGGACTGTGATGTTCCTGTGCTTCATCATCATCATCATCATCTCTACAAAAGAAATAAGAAATCTGGAAATAGAGATTAATCCATTTAAGGACCACGCCAATGAAAATGGTGTTTTGGGGGTTTCCAACATGCTCTTGTGGCATTTTTCTGATGATGGAGGACATTTATTTAGAAATGTTCCAAATTGCATTTTTGAGTATTTCTTTATTCAAATCGTTGGGAATCTGGAGCAGACAGGAAAAATGTCACTGGAAAAAAAAGTTTGTTACATAAGAAAAAACACGGGCCAGGCAGCAAGCTCCCTGCTCTGATTTATTCTGATGCATTCACTCATAGTCAACACAAGTGGAGCTGGATGTCTGTAATGTTAGGTTGGGGGGTAATATAAGCTGTTAAGCTAGCTGGAGAAAGCGTAAAGAGAAAGCTCAGTTATGGGTGTCGGGAAGGGGAGTGGGGTTGATCTGCGCCAACAGCACCACCGTCAACTCAGTTTTGCTGTTGACTTTCTAGTGAACTCCTGCCACTCTGCAGAAACTATGTCCTAAAAGCTTATATCTCTCTTTAAATCAATTTCCTGGGACAGACTTGTGCATGGTGGCCCTTAAGTACAAATCACGACAACATATCATTAGATGCAAAAACATTTTAAGGATCACAACGACAATTAAAAAAAAAAGCAAAACAAATGTTAAAAGAACAGCATTACATTTTAGAAATCAAAACAAAATTCCAGAATCCTAACTGTAAAAAATAAAAACAAAACAAAAAGAAAAATTTTAATAATTTCCAGAAGACAAAATGAAATGTTAGAAAAACAGAATACAATACGAAACCAGTAAAGGTCGTGTTGCAGCTCCATATGGCAGGGGTGGCAAACAAGTTTGACACCAAGAGCCGAACTCTTTAACTGTGAAAGTCAAAGAGCCACACCACACACTGACCTGCCAAGACACACACAAACAGGCAATTAAAGCCGTATTATTTTCCATAACACACTTCTCTACCTACAATACAACAGCAAGTATTGTACTTATGTTTATTTCAAGGAAAGTGTCCACCCTCAATACACAGTTCAAATGCAGCTTAGCCAGAGTTTACAGATTTAACCCTGGAGGTCAGATACCCCCCATACATACAGGGACCTCTCTCTCATCTCATATCCACACACGCATACTTGTCTTTAAGACATTGTGGGGGAGGCCTGACTGGACCATGCTTTGTGGGGACCACCCTTTATGAAAGTTTTAAGACACTGAAAAAATTAAGGAGCATGCCTATGTGGTTTTAAATATAGGTAATAGTTTAAATAATCAATAGGACAAAGTAGAGTGGTCAACCTGACCAGGCCGTGCTTTATGGGGACTTGTCCAGTTTTTAGTAACAATTGGGATCCTTTTAAGCACACTATTTGGTTCTTCTATTGTTCTTGGGACCACTAACACACTCTTTAGGTTTAACTAACATTGAGGGTACTAGGGTTTGGAACAGTACATGGGCTTGGAAAAAAATATGCAACATTTCTTACCATCTCTTATAACACATAAAATGCACGCTGTGTGCCTGTGGCACCAAGAACTGCAGGGGGTTCCAACTTGTGCCAGTGTAATTAACAACTAGCAGTAACAGTGGAGCAAAGTAAAAGTTAACATCTGTATTCAAACATTCTCTACCATTTTCCAGAAAGCAAGAGACCAAGGCATTGAAATTTTAACACAAAGATCCCACCTTTTATTAAACTGTAGTCCAAGGAGGCATAAATCTCTATAGCTAGAAAATGCTGTCAAGAAATAAGAGAAACCAATAAGTACAAACTGAAAATGCCTAAAATAAATGCTAACTTAAAAGTACTTGATTTATATTCTGGTGACATTAAAGATTGCCCTTTTCAAATCTAAAATGAAAAAAAATAGCTGTTGAAAGGAAGAGCAAGTTTTTACAAATTCCCATTACAAAAAAAACAAAAACGATAAAGAAAAATAGAACAAATATTAAATATAAGGCATACAAAACAGCAAATGAACATAGAGAGAAAATACTCTGATTTGTAGGTGCGTGATACTTGATTTGTGCGTGCAAGTTTTCATTTGTGCATGCGTAATTTAGGATATGTACACAACTTTGGATTTGAGCGTACCTAATTCTTGATTTGTAATTAATATAATACGTTCTGGGCATAAGTTAAAAAAAAATAGTGAAATAAAAATTACAAATTATACACGCACAAATTAAAATTACAACAACTTGAAACTGATGACACTTGAACATTTTTAAAAATAACCTACATATCACTTTTACGGACACACAAAACCTTTGTTACGCACAAATCTATGTGAGACTCTTCAAGTCTCAGAGATTCGTCTGTGAGTGATGCATTTTAATGCTACTAGAATGCTGAGTCAGAGTTTTCTCATCAGCCGTTCTGAACTTAGATTTTGAATTTTTCCTGGTGAAACTTGACATTTTCCTACTTTGGCCTATAATTAATATATAAAAAAAGTCATATGTGTTTAAGACAGTGGGCAAAAGTCAAGTTTTACTGGATATTCTTAATCTATTATTCATATTATATCTGAGTTCAAAACCTGCTTATAAGGACTCTGATGACCAAGCAATCTGGTAGTATTTAAACGCATCACTTGCGGACGGATC
This sequence comes from Oryzias latipes, assembly GCF_053564925.1. Taxonomy (NCBI): domain Eukaryota; kingdom Metazoa; phylum Chordata; class Actinopteri; order Beloniformes; family Adrianichthyidae; genus Oryzias; species Oryzias latipes. The sequence continues at coordinate 3,424,495 of NC_136239.1, forward strand.
TGAGAGACATTAAAACAAACTCACCACAGATTTGTCCGTAACTCAGGAATTGCGCATGCATAAATCTGGGTGATAGTTATTTCTCTCCATTAATGTAGTGCTTGAATAAAAGAAATGAAATGATTCTAGAACTTGTTTTTGAGGGCTGTGATGTGACTCTTCACATAGAACTTAAAGCCCAACCAATTTCTGTTTTTGAGTGACAGATTTTCCTGTTGAAGGCACTTATTACAGTACCTTTTCCCGGGCACACGACAGGAAGTGATGAATGACATCATGTGCTTTTCAACTGCAAGGATCTCCTCCTCCCATGCTCTTCTCTTAAAGGGCCTGCAAACTTTTGAGACAGTAAAAAAATATGTGAATATATTAAAATATAGTTTGTTGTGAACAAAACCTTAGACGACTGAACCCTATAGTTGATGTTTTAATGAACGTAACACTAAATCAGACCCTCTGTTTGACAAAGCTATTATGTCATAAAAATTGTTATTAGATCACATTTAGAGAAACTCTTACACAGAAATTGGGTAATTTAAAACACATTGTAACTTCTTAATCCTCCAGTCAAAGCCAGATAATTGTGTACCAATGCTTCCAAAAAAACCAACAAAAAAACAAAGGAACTATTTACAATAAAAGAATACTTGAAAAGAATAAACTAGATGATATGCCAAGAAGTAAATACTTTTTAGACAAAGAAAAACTGAATTTTTTATGTTTACGTGCTGACTTCAACTTTATTCTACTGTTTTGATTTGGATTCTGAGGATTGTGAAGGCCTCATGTCATCTTGCTCGGTTTGACATCTTGCTCGGTTTGACATCTTTCAATATCCCCATGGCCTACATCTTGTATTCTGGCATCCATCTGGTATTCTTCACATCTGGCATCTGTTGCAGTGCATGTAAATGTTTCCTCAGGGAAGAAAATAAAAATAAGTTTCCATCACTAAAATAAATGATCCTAAATAATTGTGTGCACACCACGAAAACTGTTGCATTTAAGAAACCTAGAATATTTACCCTGTGTATCAGACTCACACCCAGCCTCTCTGTCACTGTCCAGAAGCATATTCTTTGAATTTGTTGGTTGTTGGAAAGAGGGAGGAAATGAGGAAACCATTAAATAAAGACAATTAAACAAATAAATCTTCAAAGAAATATACAAAGAATACTTTTAGGATTAAAAAAAAGTACAAGAATCTCAAAAGAAACATTTGTTTTTTTACAGAGGCTGGCTAAAACACATGATGTAACCTATGTTGAAGGTGTCGTTTGATCAATCTTAACACAAACAGAACATTTTCCTGTATAAATGATTTGTGCATGTGTGCGGTTATTAATTATCTTAAACTTTAGGTCTGACTGAAAATCAACATAGTACACATGTCTCTGATCTGTGAGATTCATTTAAATACAGAGAAAAAAATTTAAAATGTAAGCAACAAAACTTTATCTACGGAGGTCCCCATAAGTATCTGAAACCAGACAACTGTGTGTTGTTGCACATAATAACAGACTTTAGGAATTGCTAAAGAAACTTGAATACTCAAGAGTGTAAGTCTGAAACGACAGCTTTATTTATTAGAATAATAAACTTCAGAATTTACCAGTGGCACACACCCTTAATCAATGTAAAAAAAAGAGAACCTGTAAAAGATGAATTTTATACCTGTTTATTGGACTGGTCTGGAACCTGGTCTGACGTGTCAGGGCCCCGGCTTCAACAAACTCTGTAGCATTGTAAGGTTTTTCTCTCTGCTGGAGAATAATGTAGGAAAAAATGTTAAACCCAACATTAGTAACCGTAATGTTGAAATAAAATACCAGGACAATATCAGAACAAATGCAGAAGGACAAAAAAAGTACAAAAATCTCACATGAAACATTTGTTGTTGTTTTTTTACAGAGGCTGGCTAAAACACACAATGTAACTTACGGTTTGTTGAAGCTGTCTTTTGAATAATCTTAACACGAACAGAACATTTACCTGTATAAACGATATGTGCATGTATGCGGTTATTAATTATCTTAAACTTTAGGGGCTGACTGAAGATCAACATAATACACATGACACTGATATGTTAGATTCATTTAAATACAGAGAAAACGTTTTAAAATGTTAACAAAGATCATTATATACGGAAGTCCCAATAAATATATGCCACCAGAGAACTGTGTTAATGGAAAAAGTCCCCATAAGCATCTGCCACCAGACAACTGTGTCAATGGAATCCATGGACACCAGTGAAGATCACAAATCATTGAAGAAAAAAGGTTCAGAGCTCTGTCTAGTGGGTCTAGATGACCCAACTCCCAACGTTAAAGTGCCTAGGATAGCACAAGGGTTACAGAAAATCGAAATTGAAAAAATATATGGATTTAGTTTAGTATGAAAGGCTTAAGAAAAGCATGATGTAGACCCTTTAAAGTCCAATAAGATGAATGGTCAAACAAAAACATGAAAAAGGCGAAAGTAAGAAGGCCACTAAACTAAAGTCAGAGGTGTGGATGTAAACCTGCTGATTGAAGTGAACCAACTCAGTATCATCACAAGACAAACTCAAACTGTAAACTATACATACCTCTGAGTCCTGAAATTAGAAAGGTTGCCCTTTAATCCTGGAGGGGGGTGGGGGGGTCTCTTCATGGCTTTGTTTCAAACAACATTTATAAAACAAAGACAGACAGCAGACAAACAGGTGGAGGCTGGATGATCACGGTCCAAGACGATCTGCCAAATCCACCAAAGGCACAGTACCTGTCACACTTTGCAAGACGTGTGCCACGTTTTTCTTCTCTTCCAGAAGGGCAAATGCTTTGCACTCACCCCTCTTTAGACTTGTTGTGAATTGCTGACTTGGCTTGGAGGAGTTCCATTAGCGGTAATGAAGGTAGAGGTCACTTATGAAAGGGTCAGCTATGAGCCTTTTACGAGCAGAGGAATAATTTCACAGTCAAAACCAACAGACTCCTAAAAGTAATGAATCATTTTTTACTGGGTTTTTTAGGATGTCTCTTTTTTAAAACGCGTCTGTTCTTCTGACACGTTAGCAGCTTCTGCCTGAGTGTCAGCTGACTGCTGCTGTTTTCCTTCTGTCACTTCTGTTCAGCTCTCTACAGTTTGATAACAGCCTGAGCAACAGGCAGGAAACTCGCTGTATGTGGAGAGAAGAGGCTGCAGATGAAGGTGATGAAGAGGTAGGCGTCATCCAGTCATGGCTCTGATGACCCACCGGGAGAAATGGGCTTAATGTGTAACAGCAGATATGTGAAAATGATGGCTGATAAAGGAGGGGGGATCTGCAGAGTGGGAGTTGCTGCTGAGAATGACTCATATCCAATTCATATTCCAGACCTGTAAACATTGTTATGAAACTGACCTGAGTTCCAGCTTTTTCAGTATCATGTTGGAGACTTTAATTCAGCGCTCCTCCATGACTCCTCTCGATTGACGCAGACTTTTATCTCCACCGCCTGTATTGTTGAAAAAGTCAGTTAAAAAGTCAGAAAAAAATAGCTGGCACAGGAGAGAAGTGGGTGGAAAGTCAGGGTGGGAGTGTGCATGAACCTGCGAGTTCACCTGCCTCTATGGTGCTGGTTTTCCTTTTTGCTTTCATTGTTGAGTATCTTCAGTTTGTTTAGTGCATGTGAAGCTCCTTATGTTCAGTATTTGGATTCATTATATCTGTGCATCTTGTGTCTAGTGTTTTGTTTTTAGCCTTGTGGTTCAATAGCACTAATCTTTCTGTTAGGTATTCCAATATAATAATTCTGTTCAGTTTTTGTCTGTCATTGTGCCTCTGTCAGTCTTTCCTTCCCCTCCCTTCTCTGCTCTGCTTCCTGACTCGAACCAGTTGTGACCACTCACCTAATCAACCTCCAGACCTACTTAAGGAGATCCAGTTCCACCAAGCCAGGCGTAGACCTGCACCCACGCCACGAGCCACAATTAAACCTTCAGTCTCGCCACGACTCCTTAACACAACAAGACCTCCAGCCTCGCTATGACTTCAAGCCACGCCAGAAAATAAGCTCTATTACTTACCTCCTTACTCACCTGTGTTTTCCTTCCGGGTTCCAGCGCCTGGGTCTGTCTCGCCTAGCAAGTCATGACAGTCTGCTTTGTCCCAGCATTTAGAATCACCTGCTACCAAAAAATAAGAATAATGTTTATTGTCATAGACACAGCTTACACTGACAGACGAAACGTTGTTCCAGTTCAACCCAAACAAGATCAGACACACAACAGAAATACACACATACAGTTCAACGATGACTGAGACGCAGCCATGTTAGACCTTTCGTGCATGGGTGTAGATGGATTACGATATGGGGGGCATCTGGGACAGAAAAAGTTGTCTCCAAACATGACAATTTTGGAAATAAGACCTTCCAGGTGCAAGTCAGTAACAAAGATCCTACCATAACCAACTAAAATGTCAAAGGTTACCAACCCAAAACTCTGAGCAAAAGTCTGAATGTGCCTTGAATAGCCTTAGGCCAGAAATGTTACACCATTGATGTAGTCCTATGTTTTATTAAGATCCCACTGCTGACATGTCAGACCGTTCGTTTTTTTACATGAAATGATCCTTCCAAATGCAATTTGTGCATCAAAATCATGTCCGCTGCTTCCGTATTCACACACATCAAATTCACTGCTGAACACTGGTCCAAAAATGTGTTTTTAAACTTGATGCTCTCACCACGCGTGGGAGAAAATATAGTCCGAAGTTTTTAGCCTCATTGCTGCATGGAAGTATTGACTGTACATCTGATTTACAGTCAATGCATGGAAGACCTGGATGATATTGAGAGATCAGGTTCATTTATATTGAAGAAATCTAAAAAAACATCGTCTCCATTTCTGGGTTTATGAGGTCATTCAGAGACTCTACCAGTACAGTGAAGTTCACCATCTACTGCCGGAGCTGCGCCTAAATGACGGACGCTTAATCACCGACATTTCCATCTCCTGATTGGTTTCCTCAACAGAAATATTTTCCACATAAACACACACCCCCAAAACACTTTCGCTGCTCTTGTTCTCACTCCCTCTTGTGCTGCACTCGGGCTCTCCCCCTCTTCCGCTGCAGCTCCCTCCTCCTTCTTACACACATGCGTGCGGTTTCAGCACATATACATCCTCAATCTACAACAAAGTGTGGTGATCAGGGGGTTAGCCCCGCCTTTAGCCCCTAAGACTCATGAGAAGTGGGGAATTGTGGGTGTAAAGTTCCTCACCACGAGTGAGGGGGCTATGAGCAGAAGTGACATCCACGCTGTTTGTGGGTGTGTTCAAGTAAATAAGCTAAAATGCTGTGTTCTTGTTCCTCTCTGAAATTGTTTATAGTCGTACAGTGTAAGGGACAGGGTAATCGGTGATGTACCAATTGGGTTGTTACAACTTGCTTCGTAGTGGGCACATGCGGCTTGTACACAGCTGCGGCGTGTGTATGTACAAAATGGTTATCCTTTAAAAATTAGGTGGGTGCGGCTTGTAATCTATAGCCCAAAAAATTATGGTACATTTTCTCTCAGAGATGTAGATAAAAACAGTAAACCTCTCCCAGTTAACCTTCTTTAGAGTACATTAACTGCTTAAATTCTTTTCATATAACTTACCAGAGTCTTGCTTATCATTTTCAATTTTAAGACTGCAGTATCAATGGTGTATACTAACATAACCCTTTTTACATTGATGTTAGGCCCAAAGTACATTACAGTCAGTCTCATTCATTCACACAGATTGTCAGCTCTGCTGCCATTCATGGCACTAACCTGCTACCATTAGGAGCAATGTGGGGTTCAGTGCCTTGCCCATGGACACCTTAACATATGGGTAAGCGGGAACCGAAACTTTAATATTCCAACCAGAGCCTACGGCTGCAATCTGAGATTTTAAGACACACGGGCAGTTTGTACAAATATATCAGATTGTTGTCTTCTGCACAGTTTTCCTCTTGGGTTTGATGGTAAAACTGCGTCTTCTAATACACAAAGAAAGAAATACAAGATTCTCTTGGCTTCAAGTGTCACCGTTCCTGCTGCCTGAAGGGTTTTGTGTTTCCCTCAGTTCAGCGGTACGAGACAAGTGACATCTCTTCATGCATCCCATTTTCTAAGACACACACTCACCCCTTTCTCAAGACTCAAGAGATGATAGAACATGCGGTAGAAACACTGGTAACAAATATGCTCTGTGAATCATTGTTTAAGCATTTTATAAGAGCCACAGCTCTGATGGTTTGATGAGTAAGTGGGGATCTAAGTAAACATAGGTGACCGTTTCTGGACCTACAGCATCAAATCTTGTCTCAGTCCCTTAAATCAGTGGTCCGCAACCTTTTTCAGGCCACGGACTGGTTTCATGTCAGACAAAATTTTACCGGACCGTTCCGAACTTGGCAGACATTTGCATTTATTTTTCTTTAGCATCCAGTTTCTGAAAAAACTATTTTTCATGTTAAACTGCTATAACAAGACAACTGAAAACATTAGTAGATTTTGTTTTTTGCAGATGACGAAGTTTCGTTGAAGGAAAATTGTTGATTTGTAGAAGTATTTTGTTTTTTTTCTCCATATAATAGCATTATAACACTGAAAACTCAACCCAGTCTCAGATCATCTTTCAGAGCAAAACGATTTTTCATGTTTTGTTCTCAATAAATCCGTATTTGGAGGGAAACTCCTGGTTTTTTTCTGTTTGGTAGTTTACCAAAAATAAAACTTCCTTCAGTATGACAAAATAAACAAAACGGAAATAATCAAAGTTATAGTATGCATTTTTTCCTGTCTGCAGCCCAGTACCAAGCGGCACACAGACAGGTACCAGTCCACGGCCTGAGGGTTGGGGACCACTGCCTTAGATTACAGAGCGTTTCGGGATTTGTGCCAGAAGTCCTGCAGATAAGAAAGGCTTCAATGTGTTTGTGATTTCTCAGTTTTTTACTGTTTAATAGTTTGGAAAAAAACGTCTAAATAAAGGATCTTTTTCTGTTGTTATCTTTACATGGTTCCAGATTTCACTGTGTTGGAACTTGACTCTGAACACTCATCCCCTTGCTTGTCCAGTAAATAAGCCATCCTTACGTGAGAACAGTTTGCAGAAAGATCAAGTCAGAGATGCTGATCTTAAAGAGCCTGTGCTTTTTTATGGAATGCTGTGAGCATCAAGATCCACATTATCTTTAATTTCATTAGTTTTATTTTTCTGATTTCTCCTGTTCACCTGAATCAGTCTCCTGTTAGATGAAAATGATTGACTTTTCCATGACCAGACAGCTCTGCTCTGGGACTAAACTTTCATTCACTATCTGTGGACATGAAGTTCTCTGATGAACACTTCTTCACACCAGGACAGAGACAAGTAGGGAGAGTTAATGTGGTGCTGGAGGGAGGGAGGGAGGGAGTGGACTGTGGTTGCAAACTTAGGTGTGTTTGGGTTTACTAAGCCCCAACTCCAACACACTGATGCCCAGTTTCAAAAACATAGTTGGGTTGGTGTATGATTGAACTGAGGCTTCTTTATGGCTCACCTGCTGGTATGCAGAGACAACGGAGGATGGGTGGTGGTGGGGGGGCAGATGAACCTCAAGAGGTTTACATCTTCCCAATCTCTAACTCTCTTACCAAGCTGCTGTTTTAGTCAGAAGCATTGACTGTATAAGTGAATTGAATTGAATGATGCCGCCCCCCTGGCGTTCCAAACAGGAAGTACCTGCTGGTTCCAATGACCCTGTGTCCGAATTACCGCCCTAACCCCTATATAGTGCGCTCACCATTTTGTAGGGGGGTCCGAATCTACAGTTCAAAAATTAAGTGCACTAGAAATTTCCCAGAAGTCTCTACGAAAAACCAGTGTGGATCGATGCTCACTCGATTGGTGAATATTGACCATAATGCATTGTGTATGTACCAGAATGATTGCGTATGAGCCACAATGCATTGTGTTTGAAATATTTGAAAATGGCGGACGGTTGCGCCAGGAAGACAACCGAAACATGCAAGTATTTTAAGAAGTATCAAGTATCTGTTGTCAAATATAACTAAATATGTAATATGACATGTGTCATATGTTATATTCCTCATTCGACAACCTACATTGTTTTGAAGCTCGTCAATTTCGGTAATGCTAAAGCTAAAGCTAATGCAAAATTAGCATCGAAGGCTAAAAACAAACGCTGTAGATAATACACCCAAAAGGTGGGAGTTATAACCGTAGTCATAAGTTATTAACACATTTTTCAAATGTGTTTATATATGTAAGGACTTACGAGGATGAGGAAAATCTGACCCATCTGCGGATGGAGAAAGATAGCCTGTTTGTTTTCAGGCAAGCTCGTGCCGGATGGGAGTAAGATCACACTTGATCAGATTTGTATTTATTTATCAATAAACTGTTAATCGTTGTCATATTGGGGTAAATATGAGGGGCCGTATAAGACATTATTTATTCTGAACCATTCACATTCATACATTCTTGCTCTCACAGTCATATATACTCTCTTTCGCATACATATATTCTCTTACGCATCCATATATTCTCTCTCTCACATTCATACATTCTTGCTCTCACAGTCATATATACTCTCTTTCGCATACATATATTCTCTTACGCATCCATATATTCTCTCTCTCACATTCATACATTCTTGCTCTCACAGTCATATATACTCTCTTTTGCATACATATATTCTCACTTGCACATCCATATATTCTCTCTCTCGCATGCATATATATTACTTTACACATACATACATTCTCACTCTCATCGTCACTCTTAAAAAAGAATGTATGTATGTGAAAGACAAGTATATATGAACGTGTGAGGAAGAGTTTATATGTGTGTGTGAGAGAGGAGTATGCATGAAACGGAAGTGACTTTGGATGAAAAGGAAGGCACTTTGAATGAAAAGGAAGGCACTTTGAATGAAACGGAAGGCAGATGATTTCTCGTGCTCTGATTGGACGAGAGGCCGCCACCTCCCATTTTGAACAGACGCTAACACGAACCAATAAGAAGGCCATCGGAACCTTAAGAAATATTTTATCTTCACCTCAAGTGGTCACAAATCTGTCTGCATCTCTAGAGACACAAAGGAATGTCTCAAATACCAATAATGGTAATAGAAGTGCCACCGAAACAGAAAATCCGTATCCACCTTATTCCTAGCCCCCATGAGCCTTTGCGTGAATTATGGGCGACACTTCCTGTAGACGCTGGAACACGCATTTACATTAAAACAAATTCCTCTTGTTTTCGATCCATAACTACATATAAATGTGGGAAAACCAGCTGTCATTTCTTAAAAAAGGCAACGGTGAGGTGGAGATGAAATATTTGTTAAGGTTCCGATGGCTGCAGGACCCCCGTGGCTACTTCTTGCCGGTTCGTTTTTTTTTTAAAATAAACTTTATTAACAATATCTTGCACATACAAAATACCAAACACAAAACTCCACTGTGTGCAAAATACAATCTTCACGTTCGCCATGAGAATGAACAAAAAAAACATAATGATAACCATGTAAAACAGGTTATGCAAAAAGAAAACAAAAATAATAAGGCAAAGGAATCTGTTAAAGTTTCAGGAGAGACCATGTTTCAACTGTTCTGACAGCTTTTTTGTTAGTGGAAGATTTAATACTGTTCACATACAAAACCATTTCTTTCTGAAAAACATAAAAACAACACGTTTTTTTTGTTGCCATATTTACACTAGTTGGCATATTTACACTTGTGTATAAAGTATTTAGCCATAATCATAAGTAAATTAACTACATATATTTTTTCTGCATTAAGTCTTTCTTGTGTAAAATATCCAAAAATAATATGCTCGTAAAATAATCTATAATCTTCACATAGATGAGTTCTTATAAAATGTATCACATCTTTCCAAAATAGTTGAGTGAAAGAGCAAAACCAAAAAAGATGAGGCACAGTTTCTGGTGAGGAATGACAGAATGAACAGTTTATGTCCAGATCTTTTTTAAACTTAGTAAAGAAATGTTTCACTGGATAAAATTTGTGAAGAATTTTGAAAGAAATTTCTCTGATTTTATTGGTGATGAAATACTTTTGTGGCAGGGTCCAAACCTTTTCCCACTGAATTCTACATCCAAAGCTGTTCCAGTATGAGATAACATACGGTTTTGTGGCAATCTCATTTTGAAACAGAGAACGGATACTTTGATTATTCCTGCTAGCTGAAAAACATACCTTTCCACACCACAAGTCTGTTAATTTGGGATTTCTTGCTGGTTCATGTTAGCGTCTGCACTGTAATCCCTAGCGAGTTGACTGAACTTAAAAATTATTGTGTAACAGATTACGCAACAGTTAAGTTATATTATTAAAACTTTTAAGTTAACATTTATTAAAATTCATATTGTCAGTTGGCTTACATTTGTATTATTTCATATAAAAAATATTAAGATTCCTCAACTTATAAAAGAGAGATTATTTACTTAAAATTTTTAATATTTTCCAACTAAAAAACGCTTTAACTAACTATATTTTTATATTACTCAACTCATAAAATATGTAAAATTCACTCAAATGCTTTATAAATTCTTTAACTCATTAAATGTGTAGCATTGAAAATATTTAAAATTCTTCAGCTTAAAATGTATTCTAAACAGAGATATTGATACTGCCCCACTACATTTTAAAGGCTAACATTGATAAAAACCAACAAACGTGAAGGCCACACAATAGTGATTGCATAATACACTTTTTTTAATTGCTCTTTAAAAAAAAGCACAAATATCAAGAGGATGAAGAAACAATAAGTGCAATAAAACTGCATTATAAGAGTGCCACACAACATATTGACAAAAAGAGTTGGTTTTGTATTGTACGGCAGAAAAAGCATATGATCACAACAAAACACATTAGTTACATAACACTTAAACCAACAAATAGTCCATTCTGGAAGACTCACTCAACGAAACATTCTTCAGCGTCAATAAATGTCCTTTCAGTGGTTTGCTGTCCTCAAGGTTCAAGACAGCATTCTGAATAAATATGAAGGCAAGTTCAAGTTTTTTGGGGTGCTGTAGGTCCAGAGCATAGATGTCCCCGAAGAGTTAGAAGAGATTAGTCAGCCAGATGTGTGGGACCACTGACGGCAGCATCAGGAGCGTCACCACGACAACTGAGAAGATACCCACAGCAGTGTCTGTGAGGTCTGGTATTCTGGAAAATACAAAACAAAAAACACAGATGAGTTCAGACCCTCAAAGATATTCATCACACTAATGTCCAAAACTGACATTCCTGCCATCTGTCAATGGGAATCTTTTCATGCTAACATTCTGTTAGCTTTTAATCAACTGGCTATGATGTTTTAAGGACCAACTCCAATTAAAATTGTGTTTTTAAAAAGTTCTTTAGCATTTTTCTGAAGGAGGACATTTATAAAATAATTTAAGACTAAAGCTTCATTTTTCTTTATTCAAATAATGATGGATCAGGAGCAGAAAAAGGTAAACGAAAATGTTCCCACTCCTTCCAATCAGGAGTCCCTGATGTTCGTCTCATCTTCCATCTCATTTTTAAAACCATTTAAAAATATCACTCAGTTTACAAACTACAAACAATTGCCCTATTTATTATGTCACTCAATAAAATCTCAATCAATATTAAAGGATTAGTGAAAACCATTGACAGGGAGTCGTTTGCACTTACAGTACAGGTCTTGAAGAAGTTGGAGGCATCTTCATGCAGATAAACAGGAAGTGCAAGGAGGACGAGTGCCCGTCTCATGTTCAGGTCACGCTGGTCCTAAAAGAATAAAAAGAAATATCCATTACCTTTGAAGCAAATGCAGAGCAAACACTTCCAATATTTATTTAAGGAACTTTAAGAAATAATAAAATGATACCTTTTCTAGATGTCTATTTCTAGTGAGAGTACAATACAGTGTTCATGGCATGATCCACTTCAGGTCAAAGACCCAAAGTCATTTTTAAGGCAAGTTACACCTTGGCTTCTTACAGCTGTTATCCGTTTTTGAATTATGCACATTAGAAATTCACCTGGAGGTCATAAATCCTAACCAAGCTGGCCAGTTCCTGTCTGTTTTGGTGGACTTAGTCTCAGAAAAGGGCAGCTTTAAGTTACACAAACATGTAAAAACTGCACAATTTCCTCTGACTGCATCTACTCTACATAAATCCATTTCAGATCTTGACAGATGAGTTTTCATGGTTTCAAATGATGGAATGGTGCTAATGCAACATCATTTTATTATTGTAATATACTGTCATAAAGACATGACAATATTCCAAAGTGTCTCCACATACATGGCAGTGGAAACACTTTGGAATATTTGCTATGTAGTACTGGAGTATTATATGTAGTACTGCATAGTGCCAAAGTAACAGAACACAACTTGCACCTCCATTCCATTGTGCCACCTTCAGCCTGCAATCTAAATATGTTTAGTTCAAATGTAAATAATTTCAGCTCTATTTAGACCTTTGGCTAGTTAAAATGTGCATAAATGTTTCCATGCTGCCGTATAAATCTAATAATGGTAATAGTTCAGGATGAATATATTAAATAAGTATAAAACTCACCCACTGACACCTCTTTTCTGGTGAAATGGTGACTTTCTGGTGAACTTTCTGAAGTTCAGTTTCTGAAGTTCAGTATCTGAAAAAGTCCAAAAGAGATTTTTCAATGTTAAAAAATGTTTCAATTATATTCTGATCAAAAAACATTTATTGCACTACACAACCTATTGCATTTTTTGTTTTTTTAAAATAGCTCTAGACAAATAACTGATCAGGAGACAAGTTACCTGGCTGGCCTTGGCGTCTACCTGAGGTGAAACACTGAACACTCTGTAGTTCGGTACCTGAACACAACACGAGCACGTTGATTAATTTATTTTTACAAAAACCTTTTTTATAACGGAGATCAGTGATTTATAAAAGCTTAAAGCTGCATTCAAAACCCAATGCTTCCATGTAGTAACCAGGCTTAAAACTGTTGGCGGTAGCTCCTCCCACACAACCGTTAGAGGCTTTGAGTGACATTTTTGGACAAATGTCCAGCAGCAAACTTTAGCCACAGACAGAGGTCCCAACGCGAATTTCACACGCGGATCATGTTTAGTGTGATTGCAGCATAACAGATCATTTCTACCTCTGAAAAAAAAAAAAAACCTCATCACTGTCGTAACTTACGGGCAGAAATGCACTTTGGGTTTGGCTCGCCATACGTCTGCTAATATGACAAACTAATCATGTATGCATTACCACATTAAGCTCTAAAACAATCGTAACACACATATGTTTAAACAACAGTAAACCACATTTACGGTAGTATAAGAGCATTCTTAAAGCATTCATTCAAAATAAACCATGAACGATACTTACCAAATTAAATCAGGGCTGAAGACAAGACGGCACCATCAGCGATGAGGCGGATGAAAAAAAAAACCCGAGGTTGGGGCGTCTTGAAGCGGGACGAAATCGCAACGCTTTGCAGAAAAATAAAATGCTCGACTTTCAATTTCAAACGTCGCATACTCGCATTCGGCAAATCCAACATGGCCACCTGAGCTAACGTAGAGAAAACGAAAGACCCTCCCACCAGTACGTGATGACGTCATGACGCTACTTCAGGGATCTTAAAATTTTTGAGTGCTAGATACAAATAAGCTTTAAAATATTTAGCACTGTTAAGTTAAATTTGAAAAAATCTTGATAGAGCTTAATACTTTATAGTTGAATCAACTACAAAATGACATTTAAGTTGTGTAACCTTAATAGTTATGAGTCAGTACAAGTGATAGGGTTTAGAGTGTGTTCAAAATGGGAGGTGGCGGCCTCTCGTCCAATCAGAGCACGAGAAATCATCTGCCTTCCGTTTCATTCAAAGTGCCTTCCTTTTCATTCAAAGTGCCTTCCTTTTCATCCAAAGTCACTTCCGTTTCATGCATACTCCTCTCTCACACACACATATAAACTCTTCCTCACACGTTCATATATACTTGTCTTTCACATACATACATTCTTTTTTAAGAGTGACAATGAGAGTGAGAATGTATGTATGTGTAAAGTAATATATATGCATGCGAGAGAGAGAATATATGAATGTGCAAGTGAGAATATATGTATGCGAAAGAGAGTATATATGACTGTGAGAGCAAGAATGTATGAATGTGAGAGAGAGAATATATGGATGCGTAAGAGAATATATGTATGCGAAAGAGAGTATATATGACTGTGAGAGCAAGAATGTATGAATGTGAATGGTTCAGAATAAATAATGTCTTATACGGCCCCTCATAGGTAAAGGTTTTTGTTGAAAGAGCCAGAGGAGAGAGAGAGCGACAGGACAGTCTGTTAAGCTTAGTTGAGTTGAAAGTATCGTTCAAAAAATATAACGTCATTGTTTTTGCAATTTGTTTAATAAATGCATGAACAAAAATGATTTTTTTATTATTTTATTCACCTTTATTTAACCAGGATAAAAACTCATTGAGATTAAAAATCTCTTTTGCAAGAGCGTCCTGGCCAAGATGCAGCAGCACAACAATAACACACAACCCTTATATACACTCACACTCAATCATAAAAGACAGTTTTAAATAAAGCATTTACAGTTTGAAAGCTTTGTCTCATGTTCATTTAAAAGTTTTTTAAAAGAGCCCAGGGAGATCAATTCTTTCAATTCAAACTCTTCTGGAGTTCATTCCAAAACTGTGCCGCAGCAAATCTAAAAGCTTTTTTTTCCCCCCATCTCTGTGCGCACTCTGGGCACAGAGAGCAGGAGCGTGTCCTGAGAACGCAGGCTGTAGCTGCTGCTGCTCTTTGGTTCTATGAGCTGCTGGAGATAAGACGGTACCAACCCAAGAATGCATATATAAATTAAAAGGTAACAATGTTTCAGTCTGCGCTGGAATAAGGAGGGCCAACCTACCCGAGCATACAGAACACAGTGATGGGTTAGTGACTTCATGTTTGTTATAAAACGAAGTGCACCATGAAAAACAGTGTCCAAAGCATGCAAAGCATCAGCAGAAGCATTCATATAAATCACATTACCAAAATCAAGGACAGACATAAAAGTGGCAGTGACAAGATTCTTACGGGCTTTAAATGATAAACATGATTTGATTCTGAAATAAAAGCATAATTTTAGTTTCAGCCTGTGAGCCAGTTTCTGAATATGTGGTTTGAAAGTTAGTCATCAATTAAAATACCAAGGTATTTGTATTCTGTGACCAGTTCAATTAAATGTCCTTCTTTTGTAATAATTGGGAGCAGGTTTTGGAGTTTGGCTTTGCAAACTCCATAATTCTGAAAAATAATGTTTTCAGAATTATTTGAATGTTTTATTTAAATCTGAGCCATTTTTAACAATCTCAAAACGATTTTCATATAAATATCAAATGTACATTTATTTTTATACATCTTAACAATAATCATGGTCTTCTAGAGTCATGTGTGTCACAGTTGGAGCTGAAAGGAAACCAGAAATTTGTCCTAGCAAACGGACGCCCCTTTGCTCATCCTGCTGGTTCCTGGTGTCGTCCTGCTGTGGCTCAACATCCGTGGCTCCAAGCAGTCCCCTTCACTGATCCACAGTTTGTGCAGGATTGCGCTGCAGGCAATGATTTTCATTGCAAAGGTTGGTTTTACTTCCAGTGCCCCCACAAATATTGCTCTCCTCCTCGTCTTCATCATGCCAAATGCTCTCTCTACACTACAGAGCGTGGCGCCGGTTGTAACGGGCCTCAACCACATTCCTCATGGGTTCCCTGTAGGGTGTCAGCAGCGTGATGGGATGTGCAATGCAGAGATGCCCACCATCACCCAAAAGGATCCTTCAGGTGGGTAATGTTTGATTTACATAAATTGGGCTTTTACGTAGAACCTGTGAATCATGGACTGATCCTGGATTCCCAACAAAAATATCTATAAATTTGGCATTCGAGTCACATACAGCCTGCATTTGAATGGAATAAAAAAGCTTCCTGTTAAAATAAGAAGTTAGATCTTCTTTTGGGGCCTTAATTCTTATGTGGCAGCCATCAATACTCCCCACGACCTTTTGGAAGGTGGAGGACCCAGCAGGCTGCTCAAGACCAGAGGCGTCTTATGATAGTTCATTCCCACTGGGAAGCTGGATGACCCACACCCCAGCCAGAAAAGGAACACCAGGACCTCAGTCTGCTGTGAGGAACCCAAAACTGCTCCACCAGATGCTCGATGGTCCTGCGGGTCAACCGAAAATCTGATCTTGTCAGACTGACCGTCAGCGTAAAGGGCCAGGACAGACACCTTTATGTTGGCAAAGCAGTAGAGACGTGGAAGACCCTGTAAAATGGAACATTAATTATTTCATTGAGGGAATTAAGTCTCATTTTTGGAATGTTTCTGTTTATTTTGATGTCTTACATTTTAGTTTATCAAGTATTTTGGAATGCTGGAAAATCTCATGTTTATTTTGGGTGGGTTTTTGGATTTTCATATTACATTTTTGAAAATGAAAGTATTTTTGTTTAAAACAAGTGATATGGTTTGACTCTGAATAAAGAAAACAAAACTTTGAACTCACAAGTTTTTCATGTATTTAGACTATACAACTTAAAATCCAGTGTTGAAGAAGAATGTTAAACTCTTACCCAGCAGATTTTGTAACCTTGAGCACAATTAGTAACAGGAGCCGGTTTAGCTCGTGCTGGTTTGCGGCGCCTTCCGTCCGTGAAACCCGGGTTCGACTCTGGGCTGCTCCCTGTTCCCTTCTCTACCTCTGTGCCGGTTCCAAGCCCGGTTTGAGAAGGTTGCGTCAGGAAGGGCATCCGGCGTAAAACATTGCCAAATTTACCATGCGACTCGTTCGCTGTGGCGACCCCTGATGGGAGAAGCCGAAAGTGGAAGAAGAAGAGCACAATTAGTAACAAATGCATTTGACTAAAATTTGACAAACTTGCATTTGACAAGTTTGACTAAAAAATCAACTTAAAGTCTAACTCACAAGTTGTTCATGTCTGGTCAGGGCATCCAGAGGAAATCTTTTGAGACGTCTGCTTCTCCATGCCGCCCTGTGATGCTACATATCTGCTCGTTTTTGGTTTGATCTCACGAAAAACGGCTGAATTATTGCCAACCAGTCCATGGACAGATTCATATTGAAGCCATTTTCAGTAAGATAGAAAAGAAAACTACAGAAAAAAATGCATCCTCGCACAAGCCTGTAAATTCTTCAGTGGCATGAAAAAAAAAAAAAAAAACATTGCCATGGACTAAAACCTTGGCGGTTTATGTCTGAACAAATTAATTAAATCTACACCAATGTGTTTGTAATTTTATTATTTATAAATCAACCACGTTTTCCATGATCAGAACACAACAGATTCATAAATAGTCTTCGAGAAATATTCACATTTATTAGGTTTTTACTTTGGAAAATGGGTGTCATAATCCTCGTTAAATAGAAGTAGGTCTCCTCCAGACCAGGTGGTGGCGGTAATGCGCCACTTTGTTTTCTTGTCAAGCGTCACATGAACAACACCCGGAGAGAGTAGTGAGCATGGGTCTCCTAATTGCTTTTAAAATCATGGGAACTATATAGTGTTGCACTATATAGGGTTTTAGTAGTTAGGGATTAGGGTGGGAATTCGGACACAGCCTATATCTCACAGACTTCTATAGAGAAATAAAACAAACAGCTGTTACTCTATTCTCTGCTGCTGTTGGTCAGAATAACTATTCTTTATCTGATACCTTATTTTTTTTTTAGTTTTTCTCAATTGCTAAAACAATTTTTCTGAAACATTAGACCAATTTAACCAAAAACCAAACACGATTTTCAAATTTTGGCCAGAGGGGTTTAAAATACTTAACTCTTGTGTCAAAAGCTCACTTTGGGGTCAAAATAAAGACTATGGTCACTGCACAACACTACACAACAAAACATGTGACTCTGTTCACAAAAGGGTCTATGAAGAATAGACCACCCGTCCCCTCTATAAAAACAGAGTTAAATAGTATTCAGGATATTTTGTTTTTTTTTACTGTCAGCCCAGATTCACATTTAATGCACTTCACCATCTTCCTTCTGTGCAGGTCAGACCAGACGACTTAATCCACATTATCTACTTTAACTACTTTATTCACATCACAATCACTGTGTGTCATTTAGTGCTTGGGTGTCGATGAGACGAATCCTCTATTGGGTTCAGGAAAGGTGAGTAGGGTGTGAGACAGACGTTTAAACAGCGGTGACTGCTGATGGTGAAGCACTCTCTGATTGAGTTTGTTCTGTGGAAGCTCTTATTGTCCTAAATGATCACATAAATGTGTTCCGCAGGTCCAGGATGGTGTTGTTGGTGGTCAAGGAGGATGTCTTTTGGCTCCTCTAGGAAGGCGAGAAGACGTTGTGTATTGTAAGACCCAAGGACAGCATGCAAGTGCAAAAGTGGACGGACTCTTAGGCTACGTTCACACTGCAGGGCTTAATGTTCAATTCTTTGAAAGACCGTTCACATTTCCAAGTAAAACCGAACTTTTGTGGTCTCCAGTGTGACCGTGAGACGACCCAAAACTGACCCGCATGTGCAGAAGAGTACTCAACGGTGAACGACGTCACTCGTTGTTTGCGGAGCCAACGTGAACAATGGATGCCAACAACAGTGTTGTCAACAGTGGAGCTCTTTTTGCAATATTAAATTTATTTTCACGAAGGAGCAACACAATTATAATCTTCTCATTTTAAGAAGGCAGTGGAGTGGGGATCGTCTGTACCCACTGTAGTAGAATGAGGATCTGTATGTGTTTGGGCCGTGCGCGCCATAGAGACAGGAGAAGAGCGCGTGCAGCGGTGGAGAATGGGGGAAGGGGGGCAGTGTGGGCGCGCATTCATGTTGTGTGTTATGGAGGAAGGAGAACGGTAATAAAAGAAGGTTTCCCCCAGAATAAATGCTATTGACTCTTTATAAACCCGCTCTGGAGAATCTAAGGGTCAGAACAGGGAGGAGGAGGAGGATCCGCCTTGGGTCCCCCACGCTTCTGACCACGGTCGGTAAGGGGAGAAAGAAAAAAAAGTAATTGCGGGAAAGGTTCAACACCACACTCGGCCATTTAGCTGGAAATTTTTTCAAAAACCGCCCGGTTGCGATAAGAGCCCTGGAGTTTGGCTTGAAAAGAGCGATCACCCCAAATATGAATCCAATTGGTGACCTCGCTTCCCTTCCACTGACTGGTCTCTGATGCCTCGTCTGCCATGGTTGTTGTTTATGTTCTAGTTCCCGCCTACTTCAACGCAAAATGATGACATTTGTTGCGTGTCAATGACGCACGGTTCGGAATCAAGCCGCCTGGGCGGTCAGACGGCGGTCACAATTGAAAAGATCGTATACGTTTCGGAATCAGGACGGCAAACCCAATTGGCCTGGGTCGCATTTGAAAAGATCGGATTTGTGTCGTTCAGACTGTCATGAAAAGATCAGATACAGGTCGCATAGGGGCAAAAAAATCGGAATTGGGTCGTTTCAGCCTGCAGTGTGAACGTAGCCTTAGTCCTGCTTCAGCCATTTTCATGCCATGGACCATGACATAATCAATGACTGTTGCTTGCATCTGTCACTAGCGATGGGGCGAGGTTGTCTTGCTCTCCTTCCTTGAGCTTCTCCTCTTCCTCGTCGGCCTGCTCCTCTTCCTCCTCTGATTTGAACTCCTCTTCCTCGTCGGCCTGCTCCTACTCTTCCATGGCCAGCTCTTCTCCCTCTTCTGACTGGAATTCCTCTTCCCCTGACTCTGCCTTCCTCCATTGTGTTTGTTTGAAATCTTCATCAAACTGTGCACTCTGGACTTGCTTTTATACATGAGGTCACAGCTGAGCAACAAGTGGCTTCAAGTTTGAGTCGTTGCGTGTCATGAATGACGCCAGGTGGGTTCATTGTGTTCAAATATTGCTGACATGTGAAATGTATTTATGATATTGGAAAATGACGGCTAGACTTAGTAAATGTGTTTAGACAACTGGTCATTTGGTTTAGGGGATTGGCTTTTGTGTTTTAGCATTTGAGAAAAACTAACATTTTCAACAGATATTGGGGTTTGCCACCTTTAACTGTTCCAAAATGTTTTAAACGCCAATCTCTTACATTTTAAAAGCAACAGAGCTTCTTACAAAAGAAAACACGATTAGAACAACAATTGTCCTTCATTTAGCTTTTTATTGATGTTTTAAGTTAACAAGGCTGATAAACATCTTCATCAAATCAATATTTGATGCAGTAAAGAACAGAATTGTGAGTCTGCACACGTGTCCTCGTGGAGTCTTCCTGCAGCGAAGCTGAGATGAAGTCAGTCTGATCAGGTTTCAGGGTTTGTCTGCAGAATTTTCTTAAAAAACAAGCTGAGGTTCTCATCTCCACGCAGGCTCGCCTGCAGCTTTGCTGGTCTTTACTCTCCTCCTGAATAATCCAGACTGATCGCAGCTTTAAAGCTAAATGTGACTCATACCTGTAAATATACGTGCGGCATCGCTGTCTGATACTTTGTGTTTTTGCCTCTGGCATCAGAGTACCCCCCCCCCCACACACACACACACACCACCACCACCCCTTTGTTGCCCCTTTGTTGTGGTTTGACCCTTCATTCTGTTGCATGTAGTCTTTAATCTTTGAAATTCTCTGTTTTTTACGTTCTGTTTAAAAAAACTCTGTTCTATCTAAACTGTCATGTTTGATATTCTTTTTTTTTTTTAGAAAACACATAAAAAATGTTTTTAATGACATGAATAAAAAAAGTTTGGGAACAACTGTTGACATCACACTATTAATCCAAAACTCAGTCTTAATCAGTTGACACTGTCATGGTAAATGGTGTACACTGATTAAGTGCTTTACTATCTTCTTAGAAGCACCAAAGCGCTTTACGGTCACAGTCCTAGTCACACATTCACACACAGATGGCAGCTCCGCTGCCGAACGCCGCCGCCAACCTACAACCATCAGGAGTCATCTGAGGTTCTGGTGTCTTGACACTTCAATGGGCAGGGCTGAAACCACACCTATGATCTTCTGACCAGAGGTCTCCCGCTCTACCCCTGCTTTTTCTAACCTTTATAAGGAAAACAGGAAGCTGCTGCGTTTGGAGCTCAGAGTTCCGGTTGAAGCTCAGTGGATCTGATGGACGTACGTCTACCTTCAACAGATGCTGACTAATCCCTTAGGAGACACACAGTTTAACAAAGGAACAAGTGCAGTTAACAAACATGTCCCAGCTTTGAGGGGACGATAAAAGGAAAAGGATGACTCATTCAGCTGCTTTTATTTTCCGAGGTGGTGTTTGTTCACTGTGTGAACCTCCAAAGCTCCTGTTCTGTCAGAGTTTGATGTTTCAGAAGTTTCCACTCTCATTTCAGTGATGCTTCCACTGATGGGGAGCTGTCGGCTTCCATTGGTGGCGAGGATCTGTCCTGCTGCTCGTCCTGAATTTCAAGCATGACCTTCCTCGGGTTCCACCTCAGCCTTGGAAGACGCTGATGGAAGGTGGCAGGGGCCTGCTGTGTACACTAGCTGTGGTTGAGAGCAGAATTCTGAGTTTGTTTTGTAAAATATGACAAAGGTCTTAATGTTTTGGTCCTGCAGAGCGAGTGAGTGTCCCACTCTGTACCTGCAGGCCACAGTTTGTTTCCTTCTGTACAAACCTGTCTGGGTGAAAAACGTTGCTCTTCAGGTGTGCAGCCCTCGGGAATTCCGTAGCTTTAACAGCAGCCGCCTGTTTCTTCTTTAGTAATGTTTGAAGCTCAGTATTTCTTTCCCTCAGGATTCTAATGCACTGAACTTAGCTGCTGAGCGGAAGGTGTGATTGATTTTCAGAGACAGATTGATCCAATATGCTGCTAATAATCAACCATCCCTGGAGTTCCTGTGAAAGTTAGAATGACTTTTTCTAAACTTTTTTCCATTTTTCTTTCATAGAAGAAACATTGGAACCGTTTCAGTGACTTTTAACCCCTGAAAACAGCTGCAATGCTTAGGGGTCAAACTTTGGGTCACAGAGGGATAAAGCCTGGGAGAAATCCCATCGTACTCAAGATCCTGCTGATCGGGATGCTTACAAACGTTTAAGAAATATCTGTACAACAAGAACTAGAAATGCTAGATCGAACGAAAACAAAGATAGTCTATCTAACAATGTTAATAATCCAAAGCAATTCTGGAGGCAAATTCACAATTTATTAGGAAAAACTGATTCTGCTTCAACTATTATGCTTGTTAATCAGTGGCGGTTTTTGATATGGGCGATGTGGGCAGTCGCCCAGGGCGGCACTGCATAGGGGGCGGCATTTGCCGTGCCCGATGCGTAATGTGGTATTGTGATACATACTATATTCAACGAGGTAGTTTGAAGCTTTTAAGTTGAAATTGCTTCAGTAGCCGACACTTAATGCTTTTATTTTGACACATCAGACTCTTAATAATCTCTTCCTCCTATTTCCTCTTCACACTTATGGTGCAAAAAAAACAAAAAAACAAAAAACAAAGAATAATTCAGAGTGAAACAACGTAAAACAGGCACATGAAAAGGATTTAGGCATAACAAACATTCGTGCTCAACCTAATTTCGACAAAAGCAGGCAATGGGGATTATTTCCCACAATTCTTTGCTCCGACACAGCAGACCCGATGCGCACGTGACCACCGCCCTCTGCTGCAAGACGCTTGCGGCCACACCTCTTTGCGGTAGTCTTTGGAACATAAGTCAAAAAACTCGAGAGGGGGGCGCAACTCGCCGGTGGCTGGCTGAATCACACTAACAGGTGATTGGGAGTCTTTTTCTATCTGACAATCAACTCTGAGCCGCAGCTGCGCCTCCCGTCATAGAGACGGAGCCGCGTGTGTCAGAGGAAAGGGGAGGGGGAGGGGGGATGAGCGCAGACCATTTTTTATGGATTGAGTTTTTTTGGAGGATTTCTACTGTTGGTGTTGCACAAATTTAGGGAAATGCCAAATATTTTTGGAGTAATCCCACTGATGAGTTCTAAGATTTAGTCTTTAATGTTTTATAAGACCTAAACATATTAATCACAATAAGTTTTATTTTTTAGATCTGATCCCTCTGATATGTTTAACAAAGACATACACAGGACGTCACACATTAAGAAATTATTGCTAAAAATTATTTGATATGTAATTTCTTATTAATATTTCCAGGCTTTCTTTGTTTTGTCCTGCAGCATGTTCATATTTGTATAATTTTGACAGAACATATTTCTATGGAGAACAAAATATTAAAAGTTATTTAAGGTTTAACTTGAGTTATACTGGATTAATGTTCCTGTTTTTATTCATATTTATGTTAAAAAAGTTCAGTTTAAAAGGTTTAAAATTTTAGCTTTAGTGTGTTCAGTAAATGTTTATCTTCTTCGGCCCAAAACCTTAAGCGTGTTTTTAACTTAGGCCCCTGTGTGACTGAGTTTGACCCCCCTGTAATACGAGTCTAGAAAATTCATGCATTTTTTGAGTAAAATGGCTAAATAGAAGATAGGGAACACAACAGGATGTTGTCAAATTTTGTATGTGTGCGGGGGGGGGGGGGGGTTACTCGCCCAGGGAGTAAGTTAGTGTAGAACCGCCACTGTTGTTAATCCTGGGTGCACAAATGATCCAGCTGTTATCTCAGAGGCATTCTGTCAGCATTTCTCAAAATAACCTCTTATTCAATCTCCTTCTCACTCCGTTTCTCATTGTGATGACATGACAAAGTCTGTGTGTACAATCGCAAACTCGCACTTTGGGCTTTAGCGTTCAAAACTCTCGTGTTCACATGTCCCACACACGTTTCTACGGCTGTTTCGTGCTTTACTTACAAAATTTGTGGCTATTATACATGCATTGCAAGGTAAACCAGGTTAAACTCTGACCAGTCAGGGACTGGGCTTTGGGAGTGACGTATGACTGATGTCCCGTTTATTTCATGGAAATGACAACTTTTTAAAAAATTTATCATGGAGGAGAAGTTATTAATTGCACAATAGGCCTGCACAATAAATCGCTAATTTATCGTGATCGCGATATCGAGCTGTACAATACGCATATCGCAAAAGACACCAAAAATGACAATAAATGGTTACCTTAAATGTGCTAAAACAATCTTATGGCAGCTTGAAGCATTTAATATCTCAAATACATTAATTTACGCATTTGACCAATCAGATGGACGCCTTCACGTTGTTGACCCATCGGATGGAGCTCTTTTATTTATTTATTTATTTTGGAGCTCTTATATGTGAGATGTTTGCCTCCGATGTAAACAAGGGTCATTTCTGGAATAGTTAAAGTTATGTTGACTCTTATTTTAATTCAATTGTAGCAGTAAAATAGAAATTATGTTTTTGGTTGTTGTTGTTCCCTTATCGTAAGTTATAGCATCATCGCAAAATTGATGACTGAGATCGCATATCGCGAGTTTTCCTTATATCGTGCAGCATAGGTTTGTGTCTGGCTGGAATTGTATGACATCAAGTCTTTCATGTATCTGAATGAAGCTGTGGAGGAAGATTCACCAGATTTGAACAGCTTTGACATTTTGCACCAAGACTCCTCCAACTGCAGGTAGTGGACACAAGCTAGTAAACAGTGGCAAAAGAAGAAAAAGCCCCTCCCTGCTTGTCCAGTGTGAAAACCATGGGCTACACACAAATGGCCGGTGTGACTGTGGCCAAAGACACAGAAGATTAAGCAAAGACAAAACTACTGAAATACATGGACAGGGAAGGAGGTTTGAGACTTACATATGTTGGCGAGAAAAAGGATTTTTCCCCTGAAGGGTGTCGAAAGGACACACACAACTTCAACAGACTGTCCACACCTCAAAGACCACCAGCAAGGACTGACCAAGAGGAGATCCAACACGTTTACTGGAGAACAAGGAAAAGCTGCAGGTCTGGGAACTCCGGGATCACCTGTGCTTGAAAGTTATGCAGCCAACTCTGCTGCATGAAGACTTGCTGTAAAGAGAAGGGCGTGCTTTTGTTTTATTCAGGACTTGGTTTGTCATCACTGCAACCGAATGAGATGATTACTGAGGCATAAATGTTCAAAAGAAATGCAAGAATTGTTTGTTAAAATTATTTTCACAACACTGTGAAGGTTTTGTGCTCATTTTCTTCACCAGCAGCAGATTGACTTTGTTGAAAAATAGTATGTTCCTCTGGGTTGAGTCTTGTATAATTCATAACCCTGGAGCTGTTTCAGTCTGGGTTGACTCCAGCAGTCACCTGCATGAATCCAACAAAAACATGATTGAGGCAGACTGTTCAACATGCCTCTCCCCCAACTCCCCTGGGTGATTTCACCCTGATCATTGTTGGTGATCCATATTCAAATTCCTCCCTGACAGCAGCTGGAAGGGTTTTCTAAGGAGGAGATGGAGAATGGCCGCAACGAGGAGAGGCGGATGTGTGATGTGGGTGTCTGTGGGAGTGAAGCTGTTTCATAGACAAAAAGATTTGAGCATTTTTTTTACGACCTGCCACAAAGGGGCAGACCTAGCACTATGGGCAAAAGTAAGTGATTGCCTGGGGCCCATCAACACTATAGTTGAACACTCAATAAAATTATCAATAACATTTTCTTTAAATAAATAAATTTTACTATTTTACTCTGTCATGAATCACTGAATTGGCATAAGACTCATCATGTAAAAGTGTTTGGTCCTCCCCCGTCCTTCTGCAGCAATGGTATAATCCAGTCCACAGCAAGTCCAGAGACTCACAAGTTAGCTAACAGAGTCAGCATTGGCAGACTGGACGGTTTTCAGGTCATAGGGAGGTTGTTATAAAAATTGCTTTAGGTGGATGGACATAATTTAGGCAGGTTTGGGATCGGTTCTGGAGTTTTTTCAGTTCCTGGTTGAAACCCGTTTCAGGCAGGAAAGTGCGGTCTGGGGAGGGACAGGTGACAGGCAGTGCTTCACCTGTCATCTTCCTCACCTGCCGTCATGAGATGTAAAGTCTACTGTTAGTAAAATAAACGTGTTCCCTCTAGCTTGTATCATAAATTTAACATATACATTTGATTCTAATCAGTTTTCATCCACAAAATTGCTATTTGCCGTTTTTCCTGTTTGATTTCAGCGCGAGGCAGTGAGCTCTGCCACATTGGAGATTACGCATTCCTGAGTGAATTTGCGTTGATTGTAGCTTTAGTTTACTCAGCCATTGCTAAAAATGTATTAATTATTATATTATCATTTTTTTACATTCTAGACATTTTTATTCCATGTCCTCCTTTTCCATATGATAGATCATGAATTTCAGTTCAGATCTGACGTGAAACTGCACTGAAAAGACAGAATGACGCAGAAAAACAACTGATATATTTTTGTGATATTAATATAAACAATATATCATTTGTTTATGAATAAATATAGTAGTATAGTATATAAAGCAAGGCACTAAATTAGGCAGATCATTATAAACTAAAATAAAAACAGCGGTGGATGATCTACATTAATCTGGTGTGACCAATAGAGGCGAAGCTTGAAAACAGAACATTGCAAGAAGACAGGAAAGAAAAATGACAAAACCAAATCCAGGAGCACAATCAACACAATACCCCTCCCCAAAAAGACACATTCCAGATGCCTTAAAACAGCAACACAGTGGGAAGGAGGGGATCTGGAGGATGGCTGGAACAAAACAGGAAAAAAAGTTTAGGTTCCTGCTTCCCAACAGCAGTGAGGGGTAAACATGGAGAACCCCTCCTCAGGAAACGGCAGGAAGAGAGGCAGTCCCAACGACCCTCCCCAGGGAAAGGAGCGGCCTCCACAGGATTTGATTGGCTGAGTGTGGCACGGAGCGACTCTGTGTGGATTCTCTTTCTGTGTCCAGGTTGCTCAGGTAAAACTGTCCGGAACCAGTAATGTAAAATGGAGGAGACTGGGCTTGGTAGTGGAAATGTAAACGTGTAGCCTGGCGAAATTAAGCCTGCACAGGACACAGCACTTTCTTTGGGTTCTTTATTCCAAAACAAAACTGTAACTCAGGATTTCAGATAAAAATTGGTGATCAGGAAGATAAAAAAAACAAACAAACTGTGAATCTCTTATGTCATCTGGATTCTTCTTGTAGCCAGTCACTTTCCGATTTTGCAACACCATAAAAGAAACGAGTGCAAAAAAAGAGAAAAAGGTCAAATAAAAGGAAAAGAGTATACAAAAATAACTACAGCAGGTGCTCTGTGGCCTGAACTGTAACAGAGATGACGGCGAAGTTGAACGCCGGCCACATTAGCTTCGTCGAGCACTGCTTTTAATGTCTGTTAACGGCTCTTCACGTCAGGTTTCAACTGTCTTGAATCCGCAGATCAAGGGCCGCTTCCCTCCTTACACAGAGTTCACCACTTTCTTGCCGAACCGGTCATGGAAAATGCAGGGAGCGCCCTCTAGCGGCATAACCATGAACCTTCCCTTCTCCACTTGGCTACACGTGTTATAAATAAACTTTGGGTGTGTTCAGACTGGACTCATGTGATTCGCTTAAAGTGAACAAGAGTTTGTTTCCCCCGATAATCCAGAACGAGTTTTCAGTCTGAGTCCATCCAAGCGGACTCTGGTCCGGGAACAGAGGACCAGAACCCATCTTTCTAGGCTGTCTTGGTTATGTCTAATTGGACTAGCTTCGGTTCTCTCTAAAATTCCTCGGTCTGAATACAATCCATCCTCAGAGCGGAACAAAGGAAACAAAAAGGTCACCGTAGCCGACGTAAACCGATTAGGAATGTAGCAACAGATGAGCCGCAGAAAAATTTAAAGCAATGTTTGTGGTGTTATCAAACAGAAAGAAGGGTCCAACTGTTTATTTGTTAGAATATTTATTTTACCACAATTGAAAACACTTCTTACCTGCTTTTCTGTGTTTCTTTAGGCAGCAGGTGCTGCTATGCCGTCATCCTGAAAGCTACCTTGTAGTTCCTTAACAGAATTCTCTCAGAATTCTCTTGAAACACCACAACGATGAGACAAAGACACTTACTAAAATGTGGTCAGAAGAATTCAGACTCATTAAAACAACTTTTAAAGTGATCCACATTGCTTCTCACTGTTTTCTCGACAATCTATACGTCATAAACATTTGTCAGAATAGCTCCTCAGCTGTCTTCTTGCCAGTAACCGCCCTGCAGCACGCCTCCCCCGAACCAGAGTAAAAAGTGTTGAGCCTGACGCTGATACAGATGTTCAACATTGGTCAGGGAAATATAAAGTTTGAAAAAGTAAACTATCCCAACAAAGACTGAAAAGGATGTGGTTTTGTTTCCAGGCTTTGTCTCAAAACAGGAAAGCCAGGTTTAGGACTTTGTCCGGACCAAATGACTTTTCCAGTCTGAATACACCCTGAAACATGGCAAAACCAAGAGAGGACCAAAAGAGTGACAAAGAAGATGACCTGACAATGAAGAACTGAAAACTTAAATGTACAGAGGGTAATTAGCAGAAAGATAGCAGTTAATGATCATGACCTAAACCTGGTTAAAGCTTCATGTTTAGCCATGTTTGACCTACTTTTTAGATCTCATGTTAGTCACTGACACCTCGAGGCAGTCTGTGTAGGCAGTCAGCTCCCCTTCCTGACACACTTAGCTGGAGACTGGTACATAACAGCACCGGAATGTCTTCCATTGTGGCTTCATTGCAAATTTCTGCATTACACAGTTCTGCTGATTTCTTTTGTCCACCGGCCATTTCCTCCACACAGATTGCCTGTTGTTGTAAAGGAATCAGATTTTGTTTAGCATGAAAAGACAAGAAATGCTGTTTCACTTCTCAGTTGTAGCTCTGACACTCAGATTCCGAGGAGCAGTGACTAAAACTGTTTGTGTGTTGAAGACGGTGATGAGGGACCAGAAAAACTGTACCTTTCTTGCTCAGGAATGATCGGTCTTAGTGACTGTATATGCGAAATGGAGTGAGTGAGCGTGACGTCATCCATAGAAAATAACTTTTTCTTGGCTCAAAACAAAATGAAGTTAATTCAGTCGCCTCTTTTGAGGCAAGTGATTGAACAAAGTCTGTCTGGGTCAACATTTCTATGGCAACCTTTCTCACCAATCAGGAGTGAGCTTGTTGGAAGTCTGTCAATGAAATGGTTCGAACGTTCCGCAACAGACCTCCTACTTTTGTGAGGCATCTGATTAGCCAATTCATAACTTGAATAACTTGAACTACATAAAAAAATATCATGAAAAAAAGAGGATTATCAAAAACATGTTAGAAACAAGTTATTCTGACCAAAAGAATGACCGAGTAATATCTCTTTATTTTTTATAGAAGTCTTTGGGATTTTGGCTTTTTGGAGCCAGCGGGCACTTCCTGTTTGGAATGCCAGGGGGGAAGCGGTCACCCAGTCCAGCTCTCAGATACAGTCAATGAACCACAAGTCTTCTCAATATGTTCTTTGCTTTGTGGGAACATCTACACAAACGTGTTGTTGTTATTTAGGGAAACATATCTAATTAGTAGTAATCAACACAAAAGAGGCGTGTGCAGCATGTCAGTGATTGATCTTTACTGTTCTTTTGCTGCTTAAGATGATATTTGCTTGGAAAGGAAGTGTGGATGATCATTGGCAAAGCATTTCCAGGTCTTTTTAAAGCACGAGTGAGCTAACTGTTGCAGTCTTCTTAGCGGGAATGTGAAGAGCAAAGATGACCTTGAATTTGTGGAAGGAGATTCTGGACTGACCCAATCAGATATGCAAGCTGTTTAACACTTCAGAGTGGTTCAACTTGAAGCTGTTGGTATTCTTTGTCTGTGTTTACAGATAACTGAAACCTAAATTTTGAGATAAAAACTGTCAAGCACTGGTTTGTCCTGTTCCTAGATATCATTGAACAGAGAAACATCCATCACTGATCAATGGCAATGATTTAGTCTTCTGCACTGTGTGCTATCGCAGCAGAATCCCTAAACCTGCAATCATCATTCCTTCCATCGTCTTTGAATTGCCTTTCAGAGCCTTGTACTCCTAATTGATTGTTTAGCTCCCAAACTGATGCTAACTGGATCAGTAATTGATGCTTGTGTGCTGACTGACCCCTCATGAACACATCTGTTTTAAACACCCGGAATTATTAAGGAACCTTTTGGTAAAAAAAAATCTGCTGCTTTTCTGAGAAAATAAATCCATAAAACTGATGGTTGTATTTGAGATTGAGACGGAAGTAGAAGCTTTTCTGCACTCTGATATGGAAAGAGATCATTTTCTGCCTTTTAGTGAGCAGAGAAGGATTGGAGGGAGCAAAGTGGCCTGGGGGGAGGCGGGGGCAAAAACATGAAATGAAACATGAGAACAAAGCTGCTCTAAAAATGCATCTCTGCCTGGAACTGCTGCATTTTCTCACCACAACATCCAACAACAGCATCAATATCTCTGCTGAATGTTTCCATAATAGACCCGCTCCTTTTAAAATGCATTGATGTTTTTGCAGCTTTTGATTTCAGCAAACAAAATATAAAACGATCTATATGATCGCACACCAAAATCTGGCTCACATTAGCAAAATCAAATACTTTAAATAGATTTTTGGGCCCTTTGTATGACCGGCCTGTGAATTGGAATGCACAAATCTCACAGTAAAGACTACCACTGGGCCGCTGAGCAAGGCAATACTGTTCCCCAACAGGCAGCACCTTTCTCCGCAGGAGAGAAAACCAACATTACTGATGAAAAGTCCTTCTCCATTCATATTGTCATCTGTTGTAAAAGCGTTCCCAGTGTTCTTCTAATTTTGATTATGCTGTTCTTAGGCAAAATAAAAAAAACTTGTGTCATTTTCTATGACAGTGTTTTTCAACCTTTTTTGAGCCACGGCACACTTTAACCTTGACAAAAATCCTGCGGCACACCAGCATCCAAAAAAATAGATAAATAACAAAAAAAAGAAAAAGCTTAGTCTGTATTGATCTACAGCCGCTCTGCAATCTCACATGCATTTTTGTGATAATTGTTGCAGAAAACGCTGGAAGCTGCAGCTCTTTCTTCTAAAAGATGTATTAAAAATTAAGTCAAAAGATTCAAAAACTGATGTGTTT
Source organism: Oryzias latipes (assembly GCF_053564925.1). Lineage (NCBI taxonomy): Eukaryota > Metazoa > Chordata > Actinopteri > Beloniformes > Adrianichthyidae > Oryzias > Oryzias latipes. The sequence goes on from NC_136239.1 coordinate 3,455,567, forward strand.
TCGTTGTTTTAAGACGTTAAGAGGAGAGACTCATTGTGCGCTAAGACAGTCACTTTACTGCATCATGGGAGATGTAGTGCCCGTAATCCGCCGACCGCAGAAAGACCAGCGTCTTTGAGCTTCATGGTTTTGTTCACTTGTTCCAGTCTGATACCAGATTCTGTGGAAAGCTACACCGCTAAAGACGAGCTTTAGATGGTATTTTTGTTAGAACAGAGAGACTTTTTTGCGCTAAATCGAAACAAGGAAGTGAAGACTTTAACCACTTCTGATTGGTCAGACTGATGACATGTGATTAAGCCTTCAAGAATGATTGGTGGAGACAGTTAAAGGGGCGGGACTTTTCCTTACACAGTTATAGCTGCAGCTAAATCGCGGTATCCCGTAATTCTTATCAAAATGTCTTTAATAGAATCATATAAACACAAAGAAAAAATAATTTTATGATATTTCATATTCTTAACTTCTCATTTTTTTATCAGGGCCTGTTTGGATGAACAAAGAGCTGATTTCCTGGAGATGGTAATTGCTTTTAGATCAGTTAATGAGGGCAATTTCTCACGGCACACTTGACCATCTCCCACGGCACACTGGTTGAAAAACACTGTTCTAGGACATAGTTTCTGCAAAGTCGCTGGAGTTCGTCAGAAATTTGGCACTGAGTTGTGGGCGGATCAGGGCAGGTCTGTTTTTTAAGGTGGAACCCACAGGACCAGGAGACAAGCCGTTCAACAAACATAACAGACTCCAGGACGACACACGACTAGAGGTCCAGTAAGTTTGAGGGGTGTGTCCACATGACCAGAGAGAACCCAGATTACACTGTAGTTTCAAAGACTCCACCACAGAAAACCATTGTGTGACACAATCACATAAATATTTACAACAGGAATTGATAGTTTGCTCACCACGTCTTGCGATATGAAGATCCTTTTATAGCCCGACTCAATCAAGGTCTCAAAGTCCTCCCTCACTCCTGCGTGTCCCTCCTGGACCTGGAGCTTCCCGGACAGTTATGGAGAAGATAGCTGGACTGTCCGCAGTACAAACCCCATGTGCCTCCGTCGTTCATCAGGGGAGAGATCCCTGCAGCAAGGGAGCAAGGAAGGAGTAGAATCCCGACATGAAACTTGTGAGAAGGATAGCACCAGTGGAGAACTTCTCTACAGAGAGGTGCTTCTTGTCCTCGTTCCTTCATTCTCCGGTTGATGTGGACAGCCAGATCAATCAACTTCTCCAGCTCTTCCGGAACCTTCCTCGGGGCCAGCTTGTCTTTGAATTCGCTGGAGAGATCCCAAAGACAGAAGTCCACCTGTCCCTCATCTGGCCAGCGGGTGGCGGCAGCCAAAATCTGGAACTTCACAGAGTGATCCGAGACACTGCGGGCTCCTTGTCTGAGATGGAGTAGCTCAGAGGTCGCCGTTCAGGGGGGGCTTGGTTGGTTGAAACATCCTCGGGAGCTGGACGAAGGAAGCTCAAAGATTGACACCCTCAGTCCCTCTCTGCCAAACCCCAACGCTTGGCCCTTCAGAAAACTCAGAGCAAAGGCTACTTTGCTCTCCTCGGAGGGGAACTGACTCGGTTTAAAGTCAAAATGGAGCCGCCATGAAGGGAGTAATGCCTGGAAGTCCTCAGCAGTCTCATTGAAGGGCTCTGGGGACCCCATTTGCTTTTGTCAGGACAAGGATGGAGGAAGGTGTTCCAAATTTAAGAGAGTAATGGAGTAACTGCATTTCCGACATCCAGGCTCGTAACTCTCACGCCAAGACTAACAGGCAGCTGAGTCCACTTTTGCAGATGGCCGTGAGTCACTGTTATCTAAACCTCCTGCTGGGTATGACATAGTCGGAGCTTTATGTTACAGATAACTGGTGGAGATAAACCAAGGAGCAGGAAGACTCCAACAAATCTAAAACATTTCAAGAAAATTCCAAAACACATAGACCAAACACAAAGGGAACACTCCAACACTGAAAAAAGACCAGAAACCCTTTAAATATTGAGAACAAATTAGAGCAGGCAACTGTGTTCATTTAAACGATGGTCAGTGGGAGGGGCCTAAAAGAGTAGGCACAGCCAACCTGCACACACGGAAAAAACAAACTTTTTGATCCGATAATAAATACTTAATTATTCCTTATATCTACAAAATAATTTGAAGATTATGCAAATACAGAGATTTTTCTAGTAAAGAACTGAAATTTTAAATGTTTTCAGTAATGACAAATTATTTTGTTTATTGGTAAGGTCTACTTCTCAAATTGTTATAACTTTGGCAGCATTCATCAATAATATGTACATTTTTCTAGAGAAACTTAAGTCTGTTTACAATGATCTGCGAGCATGCGCAAACACGGCGGGCGCCTTTTTTTTCCCTCGTTCATTTTTGAGCGGACGGAGCAAGAGGAAATATCGAGGAAGCAGAGCAGGAAGCCCCCTGCCGCTGTAGTGTAGTTGCAGCATTACCGTAAGTATTTTGAATACAATAAAAACAGTTAATTTTTTGTGAGAAGCAGAGGAATTCTATGTCACTAAATTTCAAATGTATTTGATTGGTTTGTAGTTTAATTTGCTGAATGTCATGATAACTGCTAGCTTACTTGCTCAAGTCAGGAAGATAAAACAAGACTTCATAAACTAAATTTGTGTAAAAATATATACACATCTTTTTATATATAGATATAGACATATCTATATATATATCTATATACTGTATATATAGATATATATACCTACCACAACATTAACAGAAATGGTTCACACTTCTGCTGGGCTATAAGAGCAACCATGGGAGAAAACAATACCCACCACGGAAGTAACGGTTAGAGGCCAAAATCAAGGCAACTCGGAAGGATGTGAGTAAGCTGACAGAGGCTCAAAGAGGTACAACGAGACAGCAAGTACCTAAGAGATACAGCCAGACTCCTGAAGCACTGGAACAATTCCGCCTGCAAAAGTGTACGCTCAGTGGCATTGTCAAAACAGCTGATCAGACCCACCAAGGCTAACAACTGAACAGTACTGGAAAGCACATAACAGCAATGCCCATTGAAAAAAGAAAATAGCAACCTCCCAGAAAAGAATCCAGCAACCATCACAGTGGCAGACATCCAAGAAAGAGTCTCAGGCATTAAAAACAGGCAGCACCAGGCCCTGACATGATCGGAAGGGCGAACGATCCTGATTCATAAGGAATCCTCAAAGGACGCAGTCCCATCCAACTACCGGCCAATGACCTGTTTCTCCACAACATCGAAGCTCATGTCAGGCATCATTGCAATCAAGATAAATAGGCACATGGATCAATTCATGAGCAACACACAGAAGGGCATTGGTAGAGACTCCAGAGGAGCCAAACACCAACTCCTGGTTGACAGAACAGTCGCTCAAGACTGTAAGTTACGACACACCAACCTGTGCACAGCCTGGAGTGATTACAAGAAAGCCTATGACTCAATGCCACACACGTGGATCACTGAATGCTTGGAGCTGTACAACATCAACAGGACTCTAAGGCTGCCTTTACACTGCAGGTCTAGATGCTCATATCCGATTTTCTGACTATATCCGATTTGTTTGCGACCCGCTTACATCATCTTTTAAAAGTGACCCGTATCTGATGTTTGCATTTACACTATACAATGCTGAAACTATCAAACGTAGACATTCTGAGGACTACGTAGCAGTATTTCCACCCTCCGCGGACCTTTTTCGGACTTTTGTGACTGCGGTTGTCATGGAGGCAAGGTGGCGACGGAAGGAGGCGTTGCCTTGGGCGCTCCTGAGGGGATGCATGGGGGAGTAAAAATGAGGGCTGGTCGGCCGTCTTATGTTCTCTCTCTGAGTTTTGAATGAGGAAGTGTTTGCAGACATGCTGTCCGAACAGTTTGATCCAAGTGTTGAACCTTTCCTGCGCGATGACTTCTCTTTTCCGAACGTGGTCAGAAACGCACGGGAGATTTCCTCGGGGTTCTCTTTTCCGTTCTGAACCCTCAGCCTCACCCAAAGACTACAAAACCTTTGGGGGAGACACCTTATTTTTAATTTACGGTTCTCCGACAGTCCCCCGCTCCGCGCTCACAGGAGAGAGGGGGGCTCTCTCCTTACACACACACACACACACACGCAAGCACGCGTGCGTGCGCGCGCTCACACACACACCCATACCCGTATTTCTTACCCCGTGAGGTCCCATGACTAGGACCCTCCTGGTGGGATCCACCTTTTCTACAAGGTTTTCTGAGATGGTTTTAACTGCTAAAATAATGTAATTTTTTTTCAAGGAGTGTTATCATTTCAAATACTGAAAACACTAACATGAAAAATAAACCTGAATTTTGGTTTCCCATGGGGACCACCCATACAACAGTAGTTACTCTAACTTTGGTTAACAGCTCTGTAACTAAGGCAATTGGGATTGTAGTACTCATTTCACACTTCCTGACTAATAAAGTCATTTACCAAACATGCGAGGCATCATTCACTGTCAAAATATGTTTGTTATGAAGGAAACTGCGAACAGCAAATAAGAGACAAGGGCAATTTATTTATAGTTACCAATCTATAAAACTAAATATACTGCTGTTGGACAGAACAAGGTTCCCTTTGACCCGTTAAACGTTCTATCACACACTTACTGCAGGGCTCTTGAACTCCAGGTTTGGAGGGTTGACATCCTGCTTGTTTTCCAGATTTTCTTCTTCTACTTCCTGTTGATCTACTGAGCCAGGTGAGCTCAGTCAATCAGAAGCAGGAGTTGTTGGAAAACAAATGTTAGGGCTCCCCCTCGTTTTCCCTTTCCTACTTTTAACTGACTGGAATCACCGGGGCAGCGGATCGGAAGGGGGTAGAGCAAAAAGATCTGGAAAACTAAAATGACATCAGCCCTAAAGGCCTGGAGTTCCACAACGTAAACACAGATTTAACCAGAAAACAAAGACCTGTTGAACTCAAATTAAGTGCTTTATAAAAACAAAGTGACATTTGACCTGTCAAAAAATTACAAAATGAAATCAAGTGCTTCAGGAAAAAAAAGTCACCTTTGACCTATACAATTGTTTTAAATACAAATAAAATGCTTCAGAAATTAAAAGGTCACCTTTGACCGATACACGTGCTTCAAATGAAAATTAAGTGCTTCCGGAAAAAAAGGTCACTAAGATAAATAAGTGCACGTGTCTGAAGCTTAAATTTGGAACTTAGATTTACAAGCACTGGTTTAAATTAAAGAAAACAAAATAAAGTTGAATCACATAATCTTTCTAACTAACAAAAACTAACGTCTTTTTGAACTTTACCGCCTCAGTGCTGTGATTTTGTTCCTAACAAAAAACTTGACTGCCTGCCATGTTCGTCCTTCCAGCTCCCTCGGCGAAGCTTCTATGCAGGAAAGATATGTTTTCCTGGTACCCTCCCACCTTCAATGCAGATTCCTAAAATTTTTTCCAATGCTCGGCACTCTGCTGAAGACCAGGTCCTTTTTTTTAAGCTCCTTAGAAAAAGAAAGGAAAAAATGTTATAAGTCACCAACTTACAAAACGTGATTAGACCAGATTCAAGGTAATGAGCATTTCTTATTTACAAAAACTAAGGAGATGCTACGATAGATATCAAAAGGTCAGCAAAACGTCTGACTACCTGTTAACAGTGTTAACTAAATGTCAGATGTTCATTAGAAAAGAAAGCCCACAGAAATAGATTTTCTTATCTTGTGTTGAAAGTATCAGAGCCACGTTGCTGGTGTAGTTAGAAATGATTCTGTATTGTGCAAAGTTACCCGTCTCAGCAGTATCGATGCCTTAGTCTCTCTGCTGTGTAGAAACCATGGGCTCCATTTGTGAAAACATTTTAATTAAAAACCCAACAAGAACCACACAACCTCACATTTTCATTGAAAGCTGACATAAGACAATTTCATGAAACTCAAGTCTTTCAATGTTGGCAGTGAGATGTTTCAAAGTCTGATTTAGACAGTTTTGATGACATGTACCTCTTGTGCACAATTATTAGTAACATTTTATCTTTGAACTACATATGCTATAAGCAAGAAATGTAATAATAAATAATACCCCCCTCCCTTAAAAATGGTTGTTAGAAAACATAGTTTGTGCCATTTTTAAGAAACTTTTAAAAGTGTAACATGTAGGAAGCATACCTGTTTGTAAGGGTCGCTTCTTAGACTTTTAGACTTTTTCACTGCCGTGTCCGTTCTTCAGTCTTGAGTCCTGTTCATTGTACCAATATGGTTATTTTAAAATGACAATCATACACTTTTTGTCTTCCCTGAATTGAGAAAATGTCTATATTAAAGACCCATGCCCTAATGGCACATACACAACAGCCATGGAAGCACTGTGAAGCAGCTCTTCAAGTCCAGCTTCAACTACAGTCAGGACCACAAATATTTGGACAGAGACACATTCTTTCTAATTTAGTTTCTGTCAATTACCACAGTGAATTTTAAATAAAACAAGTCAGATGCCATTGAAGTGCAGACTTTCAGCTTTTATTCCATAGATTGAACAAAAAGATTGCATGAAAATGTGAAAAACAAAAGCATTTTTTAAACACAATCTCTTCCAGGTGAATGCATCCAAACTGATTGGGCGGCGTTTCATAATGCAGAAGCACAATGACCTAAAACATACAGCCAAAGCAACTCAGGAGTTTATTAAAGCAAAGAAGTGGAATATTCTTGAATGGCGAAGTCAGTCACCTGATCTTAACCCAATTGAGGAGCATTTCACTTGTTGAAGACTAAACTTCAGACAGAAAGGCCCAAAAACAAACAGCAACTGAAAGCCGCTGCAGTAAAGGCCTGGCAGAGCATTCAGAAGGAGAAAACCCAGCATCTGGTGATGTCCATGAGTTCAAGACTTCAGGCTGTCATTGACAACAAAGGCTTTTCCACCAAGTATTAGTAACGACCATTTTGTTTTCAGTTATTTCATTTGTCCAATGACTAACGAGCCCATGAAAGGATGGGGTGGTGTTTAAAAAAAAAAACTTTAGTTTTTCACATTTTTCTGCAATCTTTTTGTTCAACCCATGGAATAAAAGCTGAAAGTCTGCACTTCAATGGCATCTGAGTTGTTTTATTGAAAATTCACTGTGGTAATGTACAGAAACTAAATTGGAAAAAAATGTGTCTCTGTCCAAATATTTATGGTCCTGACTGTACATTTTTTTTCTTTCATAGTAGTAGGTTTAGCTTTCTGTCAGAATTGACAAAGCCTTTTGGATAAGAGGTGAAACGTTTTCTAACTTTAATAACCAAGTCCAGATGACAGCCCCTAAACCTACTACTATGACAGGGGTGGGCAAACTACGGCCCGCGGGCTAGATTCGGCCCGCCTCCATCTTTGGTCCGGCCCGCCGAACACACTTTTTTTTTAATCTGGCCACACGATCAAGATGTGACATTTTATTTCACCTTCTGCAGTCTGTGTTCTACCTGAAAACCTCTAAAATCACTGTTAAATAGAACAGAAGACAGTCTTCTCTTTCCACGTCGCATTTCATCTTTCCCGGTTTAGCTCATATCTGAGCGATCATGCTGCCTTTTTTAAACAGTGCGCCCTGTTCTGTGTCCTGATTGGCTGGAGACCTTGTCAATCAATCTCCCCAGTCCGTGCCTCAACTCCTGTACAGAAACGCGCAGCTCTCAGATCTATAGAAATCTTTGATCGCGATCAGATCTTTGTTTTCATTTTAAGATCCTGGACCTAATTTCTATGAAGGTTTAAGAATTTAAACAAGAGAAAATGGTGAAAATGTTCATGTCTGTCTGAGAAAAGTGTATTTAGGCAGCGAGGAGTTTTACTACCATAAATTTAAAACGTCTGTAATCATTCTCCGTGGATTTCACCGATCACGGTTATTTTTACAACGAAACTCCTGCAATAAAGGAGGGAACTCTGTAGTGGTGAAAAGGTAACACAGATATATGTGTAGTTGCAGCAGAAGACAGATAAATTTGCTTTTTCTGTATTACTGGATGAAAACAGAAAGCGCAGCTGCCCAAACTGTGAGACGCAAGATGAGCTCAAAGTCTCTGAGGAATTATGACGAGAGAGGATCCATCATTTATTGTTTTTGTTTTTAAATGTCAGTATACTTTTCCTGAATTTTTGTCTTTGAAAATCATAGAGAGTATTGTTTGGTCATTGTTTTATTTCATAGTGTTATTTATTTTCTTAAAAGGATCATGAATGAATGAAACTTTATTCATACAACACTTTACAACTCCTTGAAGGTACCAAAGGGCTTCACAATAAAATAGAGATCTAAAATGGGAACAAAAGTTTTAAACTAAAAACTCTAGAATATTCTGTTTTAGAATATAATTTTCAACCCAAATGTTTTCATCTACATTCCATGTTAAATCATTTTCACTCCACGCATCTGCTCCTGGTCCGGCCCTTCTATCCAATTTTTATAACCCAATGCGACTTAAAATAATTGCCCACCCCTGTACTATGATGTGGAAATGGAATCAACCTGGATAAATGAGAGTCTTCATAGACATGCATTTTTTTTCTTTTGTCAAAATCGTTAAAAGTGATCTCCTAATAATGATTGTGCAGTTTTTAGCCAAGATCCAAAAGCTGTGTTGCTTTTGTAAGACATTCTTTAAGACCATAGGCAGTGGTTCATTAGAAATACAATACTGGGCTTCCTTCCCCTCCATGTCACAGATAGCCGTTTGTGCGAGCACGAGCTTATAGCCTCACGCTAATATTAGTGGGGCAAAAATAATGACAAGCAATATTGGATCAATCCTGCCAGACAGTTTTGAGCCAGATTTTAGCTATCAGGGCAAGATGGAACTCCCTGTGTGCGACATCACACTACTCTGTTAGGTTTTGTTTTTGTCTTTAAAGCAAAATATGTTTAGTTATTTTGACTAAAATAGTCGATTTCACAATTAAAACTCAACTGGGAACGCTTGTATAAAAAGATTAAATTTAGAAGTGGGGGGTTGTAATACCAGATTCACTGTCTTCACTCCTTGACTCCATTTGATGTTTTGTTGAAGATGTTGAAGTCCCGAAGTCCCTGTAAAAACAGAATAGAACAAGTGTTAAAATGGAGTGCTCATTAACGTAATGAGCAGGGTAGATTGCAGGCCATCAGAAAAAATAAACAAAAGCTAAAAACACATTTAAAAAAACTCCGTCAGTAAATAATTATCCTCACAATCTGTCTGCTAGCCGAAAGTCTCTGCAGGCTACTGCTTTTTTAGTTTCTATGCAGCTTGAGGGGACGTCTGACAGATCTTGAACCATGGCATGCTTGGTAAAGTAGTCTTTAGTGAGCTGGAGAAAAGAAACAAGTTTTTCATTTTAAATTGTAATACACTACTTTGTAAATAATATTTTATAAAAGTTAAGAGTTCAGTCTAAAGCAGGGGTGGGCAAACTGCGGCCCGCTGGCTGGATCCGGCCCGCCTCCATGTTTGGTACGGCCCATTGAACAATATCAGAGACCCATGTTTTTTTTTATCTGCCCATTTTAGAAGTGACATTTTCTTCCCCCCTTCTGCAGTCTGAGCTCCAACCTGAAACCCTCTAAAAATCTGTCAAATAGAGCAGAAGACAGTCTTCCCTTTCTACGTCACAGTTCATCTTTCCCAGTTTAGCTCATTCTTTTAGATCGATTATGCTGCTTTTTTAAACACCCCGTTCTGTGTCCTGATTGGCTGAAGACCCTGTCAGTCAATCTCCATGTCTCCTGTACAGAAAGGCGGAGCGCTTTAGATGTACAGAAATTTGTTTTCATTCTAAGATCCTGGACCTAATTTCTATGAAGGTTTGAGAATTTAAACAAGAGAAAAGGTGAAAATGTTCATGTCTGTGTGAGAAAAGTGTATTAAGGCAGTGAGAAGTTTTACTACCATAAAAAAACGTCTGTAAGTAACCAAACTCAGTGGATTTCACAGATCACGGTTATTTTCAGAACATAACTCCTGCAAAAAACGAAGAACTCTGTACTGGTGAAAAGGTAACGCAGATATACGATTAGCTGCAGCAGAAGACAGAGAAATTTGCTTTTTTCATTATTACTGGATAAGAAAACGACATGCAGGACACAGCTGCTCAGTATTAGAGCAAACTATGAGACGTGTGAGGAGCTGCAGCTTCAAAGTCTCAGCGGGACGAAGACGGGAGAGGATCCACTATTCATTATTTTTTTCTTTTTAATGTATCAGCATATTGTTTCCTGACTTTTTGTCTTTGAAAATCACAGAGAGTAATTTGGTTATTTTTTATTTCATAAATAGTGTTATTTGTTGTATTAAAAGGATCATGAATTAATAAAACTTTATTATAGGGCTTCACAATAAAATAAAGAAGCTTAAAGTTTTAAAGAAAAAAGACTTATTGTGGCCCTCATAAGAAAAGGTTTGGGGGCTCCGCTTTATCATCCATGTGGTGTTTGAATATGTGTTTTTTTTTTCATTCTTATGATCATTCAAACACCACATGAATGGAGCATTTCTCTGAGTTTTCACAACATACATCAAGCTGTTAGTGTAATTGGCTCTAAAATGAAAACAAAAGTTTTAACTTAAAAACTCTAAAATGTTGTAAAATATAATTTTGCTTGAAAAGTGCTTTCATCCAGATTCCATATTATTTCATTCTCACTCCTGGCATCTGCTCCTGGTCCGGCTCTTCTATCAAACTTTAGAACCCAATGTGGCCCTCGAGTCAGAAAGTTTGCCCACCCCTGGTCTAAGGCAAAGTTTGATGCTAAAGATTCTGAGCCCTATTGATAAAAACATTGACAAAAGTATTTGATATTGGCTGGATTCCATGATAAATACTTACAAATACACTGTCTGTTCTTGTCAGGGGAGGAACCTTAAGAGATTATTTTTACTTTTTAAAATTAAAAAGGTACAAATTAAAACTGCACAAGTTTAATCACATGTTGGATTTAATTTTTCACTAAATTAAATATCTACATTTTAAGATATTTAACTGATTTATGAATTAAAACTCTACAAGTTAAATCTTTGCAGTTTTACTTTTAACCACATTTTTATTTTTCCCCCCACCCAAGGCATTTAGCAGGCTATTTATTTCTGGCAAGCAGGAATTTCATAACAGTTAACATAGGGTAAAAAACGCTGTTCTTTTTGACACTTACCCAGCTATTGCCAACAGCATCTTCTCTTTCTGGGATGTCTGAAGATCCAACCAAGGAGCTGCAGCTTTCAGTGGATACAGAGGGCTATAAAGGGGACACAAATGACTTTACTCGTTTACATCAGTTTAGCAGAAATGTGCTAACCAATGCTTTCACATCTAATAGATATTACATTATTAAAAAGGAGATGATAAATTATTTTGCAATGTGAATTTTTTTAAGAATCTTGTTACAAAGAAGAAATCTACTATAAATAAGTATTTTGATCCCAATAAATAGTACACTGAAAACAGTGGCAAAAAAACTTTACCTGCACAGGTGGATGTTTGGTCTTCAGGCCCTCTGTGTACCTCTTCTGGCACCTTTTCTTTTGCTCCCTAAGCATCTTCACACGCTTTTTAAATCTGAAGGTTCTTCTAAGAATCAAACACAGAAAGGTTGTTTAATTAAACACTCAGATGAAAGACAGACTCAGCTAAAAAAATGTCCTTACTGATAAACTATTATATAAACAAAGTTTACTTTACACAATTATCTTAATGATGACCCAGCAGTGGGCCTGTGCAGATGAGGTTCACAAAATGAACATTAGCTTTGGACCTTCCTGAGTTTTTGATTTAAAGTATTTAGATAAATGCTCAGTACTAAATGTGCTCAATTATTTACTACTGCACCATGAACCAACCAGGAAGCAAAAGTATAAAAACATGTAAGCGGGACTCGAGTTTTAAACAAAAGACATGATCAAAATATTACTAAATGTTGGAACCAGAAATACTTTTTAAAGTCACTTGATTACCGTACAACAGGGCACCATCATGGTGTCATACATTTTTTGTTTAGCTCTAAAGAACAAGACCACAAAATACTGAAGTGATCCTGGTTTTAAAACAAACAAACAAATTAACCAAAGTAAATCAAATTGGTAAGCATTTTCAAATAAAAAAAAACATAAACACTACCAAGATGGTTACAGATTTTAAAAAGTTAAATTTAAGACTTTAAGACCTTTTAAAGATCATTTTAAAATATATAAATCATATTTACAAAGACCATAAACATGTTTATCTAAGCAAGCATACATACAAGCATTAAATGTAAGAACATGTCAAACTGATGAAGCATTAAATTTCGGTCGGGCCTCCTAAACTTTGATATTTTTCTTATTTTCATCAAGAGGAAAAAAATGAGATCCTCAAACTATTCTAGTTTTACCCTCTCGGGTTAATGCGGGACAGTGAGACTGGGTCACGTGACTCAGACGGAGCTCCTGCAGCGGGAGCTTTGATCCCGGTACAAAGAATATCTAAACGATGTAATGATCCCAGACATGCAGACGTGACTACGATGCTTTTGCTGGAGCATCAAAATTATCAACACTTTTGCACAAACTGCAAGCAGCAAGATTGGCGCAGCGCGAAGGGGGGGGGGGGGGGGGGGGGTGTTAACTCACAGAATTTAAGACAAATTAATACATTTAAGGCCACACTTCAATAAATTAAATTTAAAATGTATTTAGGATCTGTAACAGCCTGACCAAAATCATTTGGAAAGCTAGCTTCCCCACAAGCACATGCTGCGTTAGCTTCAAAGGACCGAGCTAGCTAGCATCGCCATGTGCTCGGCTCTCGAGCATTTCCACCGGAGAAAAGCATGCCTAGACAGACTAAATATGTCTCAAAGTCATTTAGTGTCTGTTTTTAAAAAGTTTTGATGAGACTTACCTAGATTCCATGAAAAATCCTTGCCGTTCTGAGACTCCAGTGGGTTAGCTGTCTGCACTGCTGCCTGAGCTGAGAGGGAGACGATGCACCTGTGGAGCTGAGCGGGTGTGGCTTTGCTCTGCTCACCCTTCTCTCAGTCTTGGTGGGGGAGGGGGATAGTCACGGTGGGAACCCGAAAAGTCAGGAACTGGCAACTATTTACTATATGGGTGCCTCAGCTTTACTACAGCACCTATATTCACTTGTGTAATCATTAAAAAGTTTGTTTTGTTTATAAATAAATGCAGAAATCGAACTTTAATAATCTCACAGGGAAGAATTTATGTCTTATGCCAGCTACTAAGGTGGGGGGTAAAATGAAAGAGTAATTAAGAACCCTAATTTACACAGCAAATCCTACGTAATCGCAAATAGAAAATAGGATATTATTATATTAAATAAGCAGATAAACAAGAGTAATACATCTTTCATTAGAATAAAAGTGTAAAATTCAATTTATTTGATTAGCACAATGTTAAGCCCTGCAACTGTATATAATATATAAGTTGCTTTTACCCAAGCAAATTCATAGTGCTTTTATTTTGGTAACTTAAAATATATAAAGGGCACAGTCAACATTGTTTGATTTCCAAAACAAAATATTCTTCTATAAGAAAGAATAAAAATGGAATGGATGTTGCTAAACCAATAAGGCCCTAAAAGGCTGATTGAGGAAATAAATGCTGTTTATTTTCAACATTGCTTAATTTAGTTTCTTACTTTTAAACGGTTCAGGAGCCTGAACGGTGCTTCAAAAATAAAGGAAAATAAAAACATAAATTCTTTACAGAAAACAAAAAAAGTGTGATGATGAGGCATCATGACAGGATGAAGGAGAGTGCTTTAATGTGCCTAAGATGCTTTATTTACGTGACAGTCTGCACTTTGACAGGCTTTGCCAACAGCATTTTGGATGATGCTCCATGCATTTGCTGGTCAGAGGCTCTGCTCCACCCGTTCTTATCCCCAATTTGTGTTTTTATTTGATACTGGCAGCAACATGGCACAGAGTTTCGGTTCAGTATGTATCCATCCATCCATCCATCAATCCATCCATCCATCCATCCTCCTCCTCTTTTCCGGGATCGGGTCACGAGGGCAGGAGTCTAAGCAAAGATGCCCAAAGAGCTCACTTCCTCCAGCTCTCCGCAGGTGACCAAGCTTCTCACCCCACAGTGTGAACCCACAGAGGAAGCTCATTTCAGCCACTTGTATTCGGGCCCTGGTTCTTTGGGTCATGACCCAGAGCTCATGACCATAAGTGAGTATTGGAATGAAGATCGACCAGTAAATTAAGAGCTTTGCTCTTTGGCTTAGCTCTCTCTTCAGACTGATACAGCGACCACATAACTACGGACGCTGCTCCGATCTGCCAATCAATCTTACACTCCGATCTTCCCTCACTCTTAAACAAGACCCCAAGATATTTAAACTCCTCCACCTGGGGCAGCGACACTCCACCCACCGAGAGATGGCAAACTACCTTTCTCCGGTCGAGATCTATGGATTTGGTTTGGCGGTGCTGACCCTCATCCCAGCCGCTTCAAACTCGGCCACAAACCACCCCAATGCATGCTGTAGGTCCTGGCTCGATGAAGCCAACAGGACAATATCATGTGCACAGAGCAGAGAGGAAATCCTGTGGTCCCCAAACCACCCAACTGATGATGTGTTGTTGCAATGGTAGGATGGGTTTGGTGCCCATCCTAAGTAAAAATTAAAGCCGCAACCAGCGTTGTATAGCGTTGTATAGCAGACGCAATCTGCCTTCCACGCCCAACTCTAAGCACAACCGCCGCTCTTACCGCCCTCCCCAGCCTCACCGCCCTCATCACCCACCTTTGATCAAGGCTAGTCAAAGCTGCATATGCTAATTATGCTAACTATACTAGCTATGCCAATATGGCTAAAAGTGCTAGCATTGCGATCACCATCATCAATTCTCTAAGAAAAACACATTGCTCAAAATGCTAATTATGCTAACTAAGCTAGCTACGCTAATGTGGCAAAAAGTGCAAGCATAGCGATCAGCACCATCACCTCTGTCTGAAAAACACATTGCTCAAAATGTTAATTAAGCTAACAATGCCAGTTATGCTAATGTGGCTAAAAGTGCTAGCATTGAGATCAGCATCATCAACTCTCTCTGAAAAACACATTGCTCAAAATGCTAATAATGCTAACTATGCTAGTTATGCTAATGTGGCTAAAAGTGCTAGCTTAGGGATCAGTATCATCAACTGACTCAGAAAAAGACATTGCTCCATTGGTGAGAGCTATATGTCATCACATGATTAAAAAAATCCACGTTTTTCAAAATGGCGGCTTTTCTGTTGATTTTATCTCCATAGCAACCCTTTAATGATTTGGTTGCCTCGGGAAGACGAACATTTCGACTTCAGTTTCAGACTAATCTTTTTGTGTGTGAAATACACGATTTTGGGCCCATTAATTTTTTTGACGGGGTCGCTGGCCGTGATGTCATCGTCTTCGGGGGGGTGACATTGACTGTGGTCAACGTGGTTCATGTCTCATAAAAACAAGTTGCTTCTCACTGAGATCTTTTCATTTGGGGTGGGGTGTAGAGCCACACCATGACAGCTGCCAAAAGAGGCTCGGTGCCAACTAGCGGTCGGAGGCTTAACCCTTATGCTATCTAAGATGACCCCACCCTTACATTGACCTCTTCTCCCTACCATGACAAAGGTTGATAAAGGTGGAAAGATTTCATGTAATCCATGGACACCAGTGAAGATCACAAATCATTGAAGAAAAAAGGTTCAGAGCACTATGTAGTGGGTCTAGATGACCCAACTCCCAATGTTAAAGTGCCTAGGATAGCACAAGGGTTACATGGAAAACAAGAGTTAAACGCTGCAGGGCGCTCATAAATAATTAAATAATTATCAGCCTGACAGCATTTAAAATCGATACAAATATCACCGAATCTTCACCAGTCTTACTGCTTTTGGGAAGAAACTGTTCCTCAGTCTTGTGGTCCTGCTCTTAATGCTCTGTCACTACCTGCCTGAGAAGAGCAGGGAGAACAGAGGGTGCAAGGGCTGACTGGGGTCTTTCAGGATGCAGGAGGCTCGTTTCCTGCATCCAGTTTTGTAGATCTCAGTGGTGAACTGCAGGTGAAACCACAGTCCTCTGCACAGCTTTAGCCAGCCGTTGCAGAGCTTTTCTCTCTGCCACAGAACAGTTGCCGTGCCACACAGTGATGGAGGAGGTCAGGACACTCTCCACTATGCACATATTGGTGGTCAGGACTGAGATTCTAATCACAACACGCTTGAGCCTAATCAGGAAATAGAGGCGTTGATGTGCCTTCTTCACCAGGCAGGTTGGGTTGGTGCTCCAGGTGAGGTCGTTGGAGATGTGCACACCCAAATACCTGAGGCTAAAAA
The DNA here is from genome assembly GCF_053564925.1 of Oryzias latipes. Classification (NCBI taxonomy): domain Eukaryota; kingdom Metazoa; phylum Chordata; class Actinopteri; order Beloniformes; family Adrianichthyidae; genus Oryzias; species Oryzias latipes. The sequence goes on from NC_136239.1 coordinate 3,471,894, forward strand.
CCACTTCCACCTCAGCCCCACCGATGTAAAGAGGAGGAGGAGGATGTCTGTCCTTCCTGAAGTCCACGATCATCTCCTTGGTCTTCTTCACATTGATGCAGAGGTTGTTGTCTCTGCACCAGCCCTCCTAATGCTCCACCTCCTCCCTGTAGTTGGACTCATCGTTGTTGGTGATTCGTCCAAGTATAGATGTGGCATCTACAAACTTCACAATCAGACTGCTGGAGTGACTTGCTGTGAAGTCATGCGTGAGCAAGGTGAACAGGACGGGGCTTAGCACAGAGCCCTGTGGGAGGCCCGTGCTGAGGGTGATCGGGGGGGGGGGGGGGGGGGGGTCACAGATCTTCATAGACTATGGTCTTTCAGGAAGTCCAAGACCTAGTTGCAAAGAGTGAAACACAGTCCTATGTGTGCAGTTTATGGATGAGGGTATTTGGGATGATTATGTTGAAGGCTGATGTGAACTCCACAAAGGGCAGGCAAACACACGAGTTCTTATTCTGTAGGTGGGTGAGTGTTGTGTGGACCACTAGTGACATCTTGTGTGAATCGGTTTGACCTGTATGCATATTGGTGCAGTTCCTTGGTAACACCAATGGATTCTGTGATGTGGGTCATGAACAGTTTTTCAAAACATTTTATGACCATTGGAGCTAGGATCACTGGCCAATAGTCCGTCAGACCTGTCACTGAGGATGTTTTGGAGTTTGGGATGATCGTTACGGTCTTCAGGCAGGTAGGGAACACTGCCTGCTTCAGGGGGGTGTTGAAAATGTCTGTTAGCACCTCTGTGAGCTGGTGTCTGTCAGGACCCGTCCAGTGATGTTGTCAGGTCCAGAAGCTTTGTGAAGATTGATCCTCTGGATGGTCTTCCTCACTTCTGCGGGTGTCACACTGGAAGGCTCTCCACTCTTCAGGGTTGGAGTCCTCAAAGCTCAAAGCAGCAGTACAAAAGGTTGAGTGCGTCTTGTAGAAAGGGGTCTTCGGAACAACTCTGGTGTTGTAGTCTGTGATGCACTTAATGCCCTTCCACATACTACGGGGATTATTGGACGTAAAATGTTGCTGGATCCTCTGAGGGTATGCTTGGCCCTGTTCACCCCAGCGTGCAGATCCCTTCTCACTACTCTGAGTGCTACCTTGTCACCAGACTGGAAAGCAGCATTCCTGTTTTTCAGTAGAGACTGCACTTCTGCGTTCAGCCAGGGTTTCTGGTTGGGATAGTACGTTACAGTCATGGTGCTGGTGAAGTTCTCCATGCACTTCCTGATGTACCTGAGGACACCTGATGTATAATCCTCCAGGTGCTCCTCCACCTAGTGCAAAGCTGCCTTCTGAAGACCTGCCAGTCTGTGTCTTGGTTAGCTGCGGCAGTCTCATTGGGCTACACTGTGATGGTCCTCTGTGTTGGTGCCTGGCGTCTGGGGAAAGGGCAGTAAACAGGAACCAGCACGATTGCGATGTGGTCGGAGAAGCCCAAATGAGGATGGGGACAGCTCTGTGTGCATCTTTTTTTGTTGATGTGGACACAGTCCAGAGTGTTATTTCCCATGCTGGTGGAACTTGAACAAAGTGTCTGTCAGGTTTACATGGTTTAAGTCTCCTGCAACCACGTAAAATGCCTCCGGGTGCTTATGCTGGAGCGAGCTGATATTGTTGTGGAGCTCTGGCAGTGTGTCGTTAGCATAAGCATTAGCATTATGCTAATGCTAATGCATTAGGAGGGATGGTGTTCTGTACCTACACAAAAAACCCTTTTTGGATGGATATTAACAAAATGCCTTCTGTTAGGGGAAAAAAACACCTTTAGTGTTTAAGTTACATTCAAATTTTGGACCCAGGCTTTGGTCACTGGTTCAAATGGGCCTGTGGGGGAAAATCCATCCAAAAACATTTTGAAAATTGCTGTTTTCTTTCAGAATGGGGTAACTGTGTACGTCTTCCTGATTTTTCTTCCAAGGAGTTTGGGGATGAAAAATATCTAGGGGTTTCTGTGCACCCACATTTTTAACATGTTGTACAGGGGTTCGCAAACTGGGAGACGTCTGTTTTGCCACAATCAGACATATATTTTTGAAACTGTGAACCCTGGAACTTCTGTTTTTCAGGTATTTGGAGCTGCCCCCTTGGGCCAATATTGTTTAAAAACAGGAAAAAATTCACATGAGAGCCCCTCATGGGGTGCTTAATAAGTTCACCAAATTTTAGATTGCTTGTTTGCCTGGTTAGATAGTTAGCTTTAGCATCATGCTAGCAACAAACAACAAAGTTATTTTGCATCAGGGGGATGAATGATACAACATAGTCAAAGATGGGCTTTGTTGGCCAAAGGGAAGCATTTTTAATCTTGATTTCACACTTGAATTGGAGTAGGCCGAAACAAGGGTACAGGGGGCTACCGGAACAATGCTTTGACCTGGGGGGCTGAAACTTCTTGCATTACATCAGGCTGTTACCCTAATGCACCATCCAGAGTTTGGAGTCTCTAGCGTAATCTGGGCCACCAAGGGAGACGCAAACATTTACAATAAGCTCATCCTAGATTTTCCTGATGAGGTGTTTTCTTTAATTTCTCAGATCTGCTTAGAGTGAGAACTACCAAACTTACCAGTAATGGTTAAAACCTTGTACTTAGCTACTGTACAAAGTGTGATGCTCCTACGATCACATTTCCCCTCACAAGACCCCAAAAGGTGTTGTTTCAGGACTAGGCCTCAAGCCTCACTTTTTTACCTTTGACATTTGAGTAGAAATTGCCAGGTTATCCTGGCTTTAAAAATGACATAATTTGTTTCAACTAAGTATATCTGTTTGACAATACAAATATTGTCACTTTCCAAAAGTAATTTCAACATTTGTAATCATAAAATATGATATTGAAAAAGTACACACTTTGTCAGGAAAATGTCCCCATTAGTCCAACGTCACACACTGCTATACCCACTCTGACCACTAGGGTGTCATGGTGAAACACACCTTGTCATGAAAAGTCATCTCCAGGGGACCAATTTTACTTTGCAAAAAAAACAGCACTAGGCATATCAGGAGGCTTTTTTCTATTGATTCCAATGCTTGTGCCTGTGGGGACCGAGCTTCGGTCCCCACGGAAAAAATTGGTACCCACGAGGTGGGTGAAATTTCAGGTCCCGGATCCCACAAGGGTAGAAATACAAACGCACATGGTCCCCATCATACACGCCCACAAAGAAATAAACGGCTTCTAGCCTGCTGTTCCATAGCATTGGTGTCCCGCTTCATTAGTTACCGTTTGCGTCCGGACCGAGACCGGACCGGACATAACAGCGGTTTCCAACTACGGTCTGAAGCATGAGGCTGAAAGGTAACACGCTGACAGCAAAATCAGCGCACAAAAAGCACCTTAATAAGTCATGTGATCTCAGTTGGTTGTCTCCTGAGTTGCCGTCACTGACGTACGACTCGCATTTACTGGGGAATATCCGATTTGTCTGCTTACATGGCACACGCAGATGCACGTATCCGATTTGTTTCCGATTTATTTCCACATATGAGAGAGGCCTGTATCCGATCTGAGAAAAACGGAATCCATGCGCTTTTGTCCTGCTTACACGTTCACCGATCATATCCGATCTGTGCCACGTGAGAGGAAAAAAATCGGAATTGGGTCACTTGAACAATGCAGTGTAAAGGCGGCCTAAGAGCCTTCATAGGAAATTCAATGAAGCTGTGGAAAACCACCCTTGAAGCTAATGGGAAGCCACTTGCACAAGTGTCAATCAAATGTGGAATATACCAAGGTGATGCTCTGTCCCCACTGCTGTTCTGCATAGGTCTAAACCCCCTCAGCTAAATAATCAACAAGACTGGCTATGGATACCGACTCAGAAATGGGGCCAACAACTGTCACTTCTTCTACATGGATGACATCAAGCTATATGCTAAGAGCGAGCGTGAGATTAACTCCCTGATCCACACCACCAGGATCTTCAGCACTGACATTGGGATGTCATTCGGGCTCGAGAAATACAGCCGGATGGTGACAAAGAGAGGCAAGGTAGTCCACACAGGAGGCGTCTCATTCCCAGAAGGAACAATGGCAGACATTGAGGACAGTTACAAGCACCTTGGAATTCTGCAGGCATATGGCAACCTGGAAGCAGGCAACAAAGAAAGCTGCAACAGTTAAATACCTCAAAGTAAGGCAAGTCCTGAGAAGCCAGCTCAATGGCAAGAACAAGACCCAGGCAATAAACAGCTATGCACTGCCAGTTATCAGATACCCTGCAGGAATAATAAGATGGCCAAAGGGAGGGCTACATACCACAGATGTTAAGACACGAAAGCTCCTCACCATGCATGGAGGGTTCCATCCCAAATCCAGCACCCTGAGACTGTATGCTAGCCACATGGAAAGAGGCCAAGGACTAGTGAGCGTAGAAGCCACTATCCAGGATGAAACATCCAATATGCATGAGTACATCAAGCTCAAGGCCCCAACTGACAGTGTGCTCAGTGAATGTCTCAGGCAATGGAGAGCAGAGGATGCAGTGCTGGAGAACAGATCCTCATGGGAGGACAAACCCCTGCATGGGATGTACCACCGGACCATAACTGAAGTGGCTGATATCATGAAGTCCTACCAATGGCTAGAAAGGGCTGGCCTAGAGGACAGTACTGAAGCGCTCATCCTGGCGGCTCAGGAACAAGCCCTGAGCACCAGAGTGATAGAGGCTCAGATCTACCACACCAGACAAGACCCAAGGTGTAGGCTGTTCAAAGAGGCGCCTGAAACAATCTAGCACATAACTCCAGGGTGTCAGATGCTGGCAGGTAAAGCATACATGGAGCGCCACAATCAAGTGGCTGGAATAATATACAGGAACATGTGTGCAGAATATGAACTGGAAACCCCAAGGTCAAAATGGGAAACACCTCTGGAGGTGGTAGAGAATGAAATGGCAAAGATCCTGTGGGACTTCCAGATCCAGACTGATAGGATGGTAATGGAGAACCAACCAGACATTGTAGTGGTGGATAAAGAACAGAGGAAAGCTGTTGTGATGGATGTGGCAGTGCCAAGCGATGGGAACATCAGGAAGAAGGAACATGAGAAACTGGAGAAATACCAGGGACTCAGAGAGGAAAATATAAATAAAACTAATTTTAGCAATCAATTATTTTACAACAGATTGTTATATTCATGGATGTGCTTGTTCAAAGTTCTCTCTGTGTCATTGTTTTGATGCTATACTTTTTTCTGTTCTTCTTCAGGGTGCCAATATAATGGACATTCAGGAGTAGGAAAGAGGACATGGATGGGTTTCTACACGGTCTTTTAGAGAGAAACAGTAGACAAATCGTTCAATGAGATGGTCATACAACCTATGTAGCTTTGGGTCATCATATTGTTTAGAGCCTCTAAAGCATTACAGATGAAATCATGTACGTTTCACTCAAAGCCAGAGAGCACTGTGTCTATATTTAGATTGCCCTTGCTCTTTTAAATGGCGGGGTGCACTTCGTGCACATTTGTTTAGGGATCACTGACAAACAAACAGGTGGAGCAAAGCGCTTCCTTTTTTTTCTGGTTTGTAATTTGTGTGGTTTTGACACAGATGGCCAGTACTTTGAACACTTTGGAACTCTTAAAAAAGTTTGAAACTGTTAGTTGTGTTTTTTAAAGATTGTGAATACCATACAAATATATATTCAACTCCTCATTGCCTTGATGATTTTAAACACGATATATTTCAGACGTCTGGAAGTCAGGTAGCAGAAGTTTTACATTGCTAGACAAGAGTTAAATTACTGAAGAAGAAACAATAGTTAATGAGGGTGAAGATTTAGTCAAAACTATTATTGATCATTTAGGTTACTTTATACTAAAATTAGACTGCATCTTCACTTGTCACCCAATGATGCATTTTATGCAACTAAGCTGTTCATTGTGGACTCTGGTACTACTTTACTTGGCATGGATCTCATCAAAGGACTGGGACTGCGTTTTACTGGGACTACTGTCGAAGGTGCCTGCCCACATTTACCACCTGCTCCTGTGATGCGTCTGTCATCTCAGCCTCAACAGCCCTCTCTGGGATGTGCAACTAAGTTTGTACATAAATTTAAAATCGCTAAAAGTGTCTCTCCAGTCAGACAGAAGCTGCGACGTTTACCTCTGTCAGTGCAAGATGCTGGGAGTAAAGAATTTGAAAAACTTTTGCAAGCTGGGGTAATAGAAAAGATTGATGCATCTCCATGGGTTTCCCCCATTGTGGTCATTCAAAAGAACTCAGGTAACATCAGGATGTGTGTGGACTTGCGAGAACCAAACAAAGCTGTTGTCATAGATGGTTATCCACTTCCACACATTGATGGAATGCGGTCCAAACTCAGAGATGCTACTGTTTTCACTACTCTTGACTTAGAGTCTGCCTATTTTCAGCTACCTTTGCATGAAGAAAGCATAGACCTGACTGGCTCTATCACACATGATGATTTGTTCAGATTTGGCAGGGTGCCATTCGGGTTGGCTTCAGCACCATCTGCTTTTCAAAAAATGCTAGCTACAGTGATGGCTGGAATACCGAATGTTTTCCATTATCTAGATAACATAATTCTGTGGGGTGCAACTCAAAGTGAGCGTGATTCTGCCCTTGCTGCAGTGCTGCAATGGTTAAAAGAAGCAGGGTTACAGTTGCAAAGTATGTTTTTTGTTTCATTTAATGCGGAGTTGGGGTCGGGGTAAATATATTTGAAAATCATATTTAAATTTACTCAACAGTAACTAAATTAAATAGTTTCAATACCTTCTTTCGTAAAGTATTGTACATTTAACTTAATAAAACTAAGTACATGGACCTTGTAATGGAAATATCACCAACTCATTTTTATTTAAGATTTTATCATAATGTGACATGTGGAAGTTAGTAGATTTTACTAGATCGTTGTTTGTAATTTATATGTCGATAAACGCATTCAAATTATTTATAAATTGGTAGTGAAATTTGTTACGAGGATTTTCTTGAGTAAAACTTCTTAGTTATTTGTATCAGTGCAGTAGAAAAAAATTAGCATTAATATTTTCACTCTGCGGGTTCACCAAGCGGTCTACAACCTTGATATGTGGCGTAGACCACCAGCGTACCCCTTAGGTTTGACCATTTTGCCCCTGCAGACAGCTCTCATCCACGTAAAAGGACACTAATGGCTAAGATATACGCTAAATAGTATCTGTTTATCTCGATGGAATTAATTACCCTTACTCTTCGATCATTTACGCAATTCACGTGAACCAACTATTTCTGTTGCAGAGAAAACCCTCTTTTCTTCACAACAGAATGCCTGCATGCCAGATGGGTGTTGAGTTGTGACCCTTGACTATAGATGAAGCTGGACTGAGTGACTCCTCCCCCCTTGCATTCCAAACAGGAACTACCGACTGGCTCCAAGAAGCCAAAATCCCATAGACTTCCATAGAGACATAAATGGCTATGACTCAGTCATTCTATTGGTCAGAATAACCATTTTTGCATTGATACTTAATTATTGAGAACATGTTTTAAAAATGTCTTGTTCTTAAATTTTCACATTTTTTTTGTGGTTCAAAAACTGACCAATAAGATGCCTCAGTAAAGGTAGGTGGAGCCTACTGGTCCTCATGTCCAACATTCAAAATTTTTGACAGATTCCGTGTAGCCCACTTTCAAGTGTGGACTTATCCCTGATTGGTAAAGTGGTAAATGGCGTGTAATTAGGGCCCGAGCACGGAGTGCAAGGACCCTATTGTATCTGTTAGAGTTATTATTAGGGCCCGAGCACGGAGTGCAAGGACCCTATTGTAATTCGAATGTTTATTATTATTATTATTATTAGGGCCCGAGCACGGAGTGCAAGGACCCTATTGTATCTGTTAGGTTTATTATTAGGGCCCGAGCACGGAGTGCAAGGACCCTATTGTATCTGTTAGGTTTATTAGGGCCCGAGCACGGAGTGCAAGGACCCTATTGTATCTGTTAGGTTTATTAGGGCCCGAGCACGGAGTGCAAGGACCCTATTGTAATTCGAATGTTTATTAGGGCCCGAGCACGGAGTGCAAGGACCCTATTGTAATTCGAATGTTTATTAGGGCCCGAGCACGGAGTGCAAGGACCCTATTGTAATTCGAATGTTTATTATTATTATTATTATTATTCTACCGGAAGAGTCGCCTTTTTGAGGCCTTTAACATACCCCAAAACTCACCAAATTTGGCACACACATCAGGAGTCGCGAAAAATTTCGTATTTTATAGGAGATTGGCATGGGCGCACAAAAACGGCTCGATAGCGCCACCTACAGTGACGTTTGTCCCGACGCCCCGCATACGCTTTAACGTACAAGCTTGATTTTTACAGGGCATGTTCTTCAGATGGAGACTTACAAAAAAGTCTGAAAGGACCCACCTGTCACTCGCACAGGAAGTCTGATATATTGAGGTCAATATGTCATTTTTGCTCTATTTTGGACATTTGCAGGCCTCGCTCTAGAACGAACTCCTCCTAGAGATTTGTGAATAATGACTACAAACTTTGGTTTTGTAAACTAAACACATGTCCGATGTTAAATTGCGAAGCTTTTAAGTTTTTACGGTTGTTTGTGACCGTGGCGGCGCATAGAAATTCGACGTTGTTTCGAAAACACGCCATGAAAAGAAAAATGGCCATTACTCAGCCATGCATAATCCAATCTGATCCAAAATTGATATGCATGATTGTAGTCTGACTCTGAACACATCTGCAGTGAAAGAATCTGGAAAAAGTGTAGCGCCACCTGCTGGCAAGAGGAAATGACATGTTAGACTTGGAGCATCACTGCTCCAAGTAGGATGAGCCGACACACCTGAAAATGACGTCCACCTGTTGAAAAGCCATTGAAGTTTACTCTGACAAAAAACCATAACTTTCAATGCGGGGGTGTGGTCGTGACAGAGCGGCAAAGTTGGGCATCTCGCTATGCACACAAAAGTTGCTCTCACGTGCACATTCCTTGTCCAATCTCACTGAAATTCAATGGATATGATGAAGCTTCTATTCTGAACCCATGGATATGACAATCTTGGACGAGCTCTATAGCGCCACCTAGTTATTGCATTGGGCACATTCTGCCCTGTATTTTCTCTTTGCTTTGTCCGATGTGCATGAAATTAAAACTGGAGATACTCAGAAGGGTCCTCTCTCATCATGTAAAGTTTCATGGGTGTACACCTGACGGTGCCTGCGTAACAGGAAGTGGTCGATTATGTGCACCCAAATAATAGAAATTTATTATAAATCAGCCGTTTGTCTCAGGAAGCTGAGATTTCAGAATTAGATGCCTTTAATAACCTCCAGCTTTGATATGTAACACTATAGGGTCTACGAGAAACTTCATCACTTGATTTTTTTAATGAAATTTTGGACTGAACAAAGATTTTTAGCATAAATTCTGTTTAGGTTATCAGCACCAAGAATTCAACTTTCATAGGCATTTATGTGCTACTGCTTCCTAAAAAAATTCAGAATGATTGAAGTTACAGGTGACATCTTAGAGAGCATTACATCCAAAAAGGTCCGAAAACGTCTTTTTAGGCAAAACTGCAAACACCTATTTTTTTGCATAACTTATCTTTCAAATATCAGCACAAAAAAATTAAAAACGGTAGGGATCTGTGTTTGCTGCCTTCCATATTTTTTTCAGACTTAAAAGTGTAACAGATGATTTATAAAAAATCCTTTTCATCCAAAAACCTGTGTTAAATCTGTCTAGACTCCAAACAAACATTTTTTTATGGTAACTTATGTTTCAACAATCGACACCAATTTTCACAGACCTAAAGCTGAACATGTCCCATAGCTCCCTGAATATTTTTATAGATATAAAATGAACTGGTCATTCTAACATCTGGCATTCTAACATCTAACATCTTACATGTCAAAGCCTCTCTCAGCCTGGCTCTGCTGAAGGAGTCGTGTTACAACCCCGCCCCCTCCTGCTGGGACCCCTGCTATGTAAATTAGCAAGCAGTGAACAGAGAGATGAGGAGTAAGAATGGCCATTACTCAGGCATGCATAATCCAAAGACAGCCAGTTAAACACTGAAAGACATATTTTTTCGGTATGTCTTTCATACATCTTTAGTATTAAAAACTCTCCAAGATGAATGTGCCTGACTCCACCTGCAGGTGGATCACAGACTTCCTGACGGACAGACAGCAGTATGTGAGGCTGGGGAAGCTCGTCTCAGATACTCGGACCACAAGCACCCGATCCCCCCAGGGCTGTGTCCTTTCACCCCTGTTACTCTCCCTGTACACAAACAGCTGCACAGCTGGTCACCTGTCTGTCAAACTCCTGAAGTTTGCTGACGACACCACACTCATCGGCCTCATCTCTGACGGAGATGAGTCGGCCTACAGGAGTGAAATAGCCAGGCTGGTGTCATAGTGCAGCGCTAACAACCTGGAGCTTAATGCTCTGAAGACAGTGGAGATGACAGTGGACTTCAGGAAGGCCCCAGCCCCCCTCCCCCCTGTCATCCTCTGTGACTCCCCGGTGACCTCTGTGGAGTCCTTCTGCTTCCTGGGAACCATCATCAGCCAGGACCTCAAGTGGGAGCAGAACATCAGCTCCATCACTAAGAAGGTCCAGCAGAGGATGTACTTCCTGAGGCAGCTGAAGAAGTTTCACCTCCCTGAAAAGATGCTGGTAGACTTTTACACCGCCATCATCGAATCCACCCTCACGTCCTCCATCACAGTCTGGTTCGCTGCGGCCACGGCCAGAGACAAGGCCAAGCTGCAACGCGTCATCCACTCAGCAGAGAAGGTGATCGGCTGCCACCTCCCGTCTCTCCAGGAGCTGCACATCTCCAGGACCTGGAGGCGGGCAGCCAGGATTGTAGCCAACCCCTCTCATCCAGGACATAATCTCTTTCGGCCCCTCCCTTCTGGCAAGAGGCTCCGGTCCATAAGGACCAGGACCTCGCGCCACAAGAACAGCTTCTTCCCCACTGCAGCCAGCCTGCTGAACAGAACCCCAACTCCCCCAGGTGACCCCCCCTCCCCCCCCGCCCACCAAAGGACTGTCGGTGCCACTTACAGGCCCCACCATCCCAGCCCATCTGTGCTCCCACTTTAATTCACCTTACTCTACTGTATATAGTGTGTTGTTGTTGTTAACTTAATTTTTAACTTATTCTTAATTGCACTATACACCAAGTCAAATTCCTCGTTTTGTAAAGTGCGCTCTACTGAACCTGGCAATAAAACTTTTTCTGATTTCTGATTCTGATTCTGATTCTATTAATCATTGTTTTTTATTCATTCAAAATGCAATTAAATCAATATTTTATCTTTTTCCTTTTTCTTTTTTTTTTTTATCTCTTATATCCTTTTTTATAATCAATGTTTGAACTTCTTTTCCTTTCTATTGTCATGGTTTCAGTTTGTTGTCTTTTTTTCCGCTTTAGTTCTTGTTCTGTCTTGTTTGGTTCTGTTTCCTGTTTTATTTTGAAAGGTTTCCTGTCTTGTCATGTTTCTTGAGTTTTACTTCCTTTGGTCCCCATCTGCCCTAATCGTGTTCACCTGTGTCTTGTCTGCCCTGTCTGTATATAAGTCTTGTCTCTGCCTTCCTCCTGTGCTGGTCCATTAACTTCTGCTCATGTTGATCACGTCTTCTTGTCTGGCGTCCATGTCCCTTGCCATGCCACAGTAAGTTTTTGTTTTTAGTTTTGTCATCCTGCTCTGCAGCGCTTTTTGTTAGTTAAATAAACCCACTTGCCCTGAACCCGTTTGCCTCCCGTCTCTGCGCCTGGGTCCTACCTGCTCTCGAGCCTCCCCCCCACACGACATCTATACATCCAATGAAATTAAACTACAAATCAACAAACACAACTGATAACAAATGTCTCTAAAAAATGATGTGTATATTTGCAGAACCTTAAAAACACCAAACAAATAACAAATGCTTCCCAATTAAAGCACAAAAAATGGAACACAAAATGTAAAACCCAAGTTAGAAATTGCAATTTGAAAAAGATACTTTTTTCAGCAGCTTTTCAAAATCAATCACCAATTCTACTCTTCTGTGGATGAAACAAAGAACTCCAGAACAATGAAGCCATTTCTCTAAGTCTCTCTCAACTTCAGTTTTAAACAAGGTCTGTGAAAATCCACCATACATTGGTCACATGAACTCAGAGACCTGCTAAAAGTGCACAATTGTAAAAGCTCTTTTATATAGACAACTGTTTGTTTGCTTAGAGCTCTAAATATAAAAAAAATGCTTTTCTATCACCTAGACACAGATGGAGAACCATATCAACTGGATTAATAACAGGGTGGCATGTTTAGACAACATGAAGCTGTCCATCACATTTTTGACCTAAACATGTAAACACATCCTTGGCTCTGCGGTTAGGAAATGGTATTTGGGAATCTCTTTATACCAGGAGCCAGCCTGGCCATTGGAACATCGCCACAGTGCCCATCCAGACTGGGACAGCAACGGGGTCCACTTCAGAGCCGTGAGCTGCTGTGTTTAACTCCAGCTGTCCCAGCAAGGTAGACAACTGCAGCAACATCCACTGACCAAGCTGACAAGCCCTGGCAGAAAAGATCCCCACAAGAAAAACACTGGCTCAGGCAGGCTGGTCAAAAAAAAATAGTTTTGCCATTGTCTTGCAGCTCGCAGATCAAGTGGTTTAGTTTTCCAGTAATGTCAGTCAAGAATGCAAGTTCAGATTCACAATGTTCATATTCACCATATTCAACAGACATCTCCTCCAATAGCACCTTAAAAATCCTGTGCTGTTTAGCTTTGCAGCTGAGGTTGTTTACGATTTTCAGAATAAGAGTCATTATATGTCCAGAGCCAATCACTTCTGCACATAAGGCCTGCTGGTGAATGACGCAGCAGTAATGCAGACATTTTGGAAAGTCTGGGTCAGCTTTACAGTGAGTGATGAAACCTGTTTGTCTATTGATCATAGCAGGAGTCCCATCTGCAGTCACTGCTACCAGCTTTTCTAATTGTACCTTTTTCTGCACAAAAACTCCTTCACCGTGTTATACATTTCAACTCCTCTTGTAATTGTCTGTTAGGGCAGATGTGTCAGGAGTTCTTCTCTTGTGGAAACCAAAAGCTATGCTGTACTGTTGCCGTCCACAGACTCATCACACTGGACGTTAACCACCTGCACTTTGCAAGATCCCGGTCCAGCTAATTGGCCAAGTTATCAGACATAGCTGACACTCATCTAGACATTGTAGTGGAAATTGAATGAGTTCTATTGTTCTCATCCTTAGGGACAGTGATAGCAATTATCATCATTGCTTGAATTTTTTTCATGCTATATGCAAAAGTCTTTGTCCCTTAAGGCAACAGATTACAGCCCCCCCCCCCCCCCCCCCCCCCCCCCAGGCTGCTGTCGTATTAACAATAGCTTGGAGCTCCAGAATGGACAAGAAAAAACGACGAGAATGGCTCGAGCAGGGCGTTGCTCACGGGGCGGTCGCTCGTGCCATGCGGTCGCACGTGCTCGGGCCCGCTAAATGCTACTTGTAGCTTTAATTATTATTATTCTTTTTCTTCCGACGGAAGAGTCGCCTTTTTGAGGCCTTTAACATACCCCAAAACTCACCAAATTTGGCACACACATCAGGAGTCGCGAAAAATTTCGTATTTTACAGGAGATTGGCATGGGCGCACAAAAACGGCTCGACAGCGCCACCTACAGTGACATTTGTCACGAGCCCCCGCATATGCTTTATAGTACAAGCTTGATTTTAACAGGGCATGTTCATCGGATATAAACCTACAAAAAAGTCTCTTGGGACCAAATTGTCAGTCGCACAGGAAGTCTGATATTTTGATGACAATATGTCATTTTTGCTGTATTTTGGTCATTTGCAGGCCTCGCTCTAGAACGAACTCCTCCTAGAGATTTGAGAGTAATGACTCTAAACTTTGGTTTTGTAAACTAGACACATGTCCGATCTTAAATTGCAAAGCTTTTAAGTTTTTATGGATGTTTGTGACCATGGCGGCGCGTCAAAATTGGAGGTCGTTTCGAAAACACGCCATGAAAAGAAAAATGGCCATTACTCAGCCATGCATAATCCAATCTGATCCAAAATTGATATGCATGATTGTAGTCTGACTCTGAACACATCTGCAGTGAAAAAATCTGGAAAAAGTGTAGCGCCACCTGCTGGCAAGATGAAATGACATGTTTTACTTGGAGCATCACTGCTCCGAGTAGGATGAGCCGACACACCTGAAAATGACGTCCACCTGTTGAAAAGCCATTGAAGTTTACTCTGACAAAAAACCATAACTTTCAATGCGGGGGTGTGGTCGTGACAGAGCGGCAAAGTTGGGCATCTCGCCACGCACACAAAAGTTGCTCTCACGTGCACATTCCTTGTCCAATCTCACTGAAATTCAATGGATATGATGAAACTTCCATTCTGAACCCATGGATATGACAATCTTGGACGAGCTCTATAGCGCCACCTAGTTATTGCATGAGGCACATTCTGCCCTGTATTTTCTCTTTGCTTTGTCCGATGTGCATGAAATTAAAACTGGAGATACTCAGAAGGGTCCTCCCTCATCATGCAAAGTTTCATGGGTGTACATCTGACGGTGCCTGCGTAACAGGAAGTGGTCGATTATGTGCACCCAAATAATAGAAATTTATTAAAAATCATCCGTTTGTCTCAGGAAGCTGAGATTTCAGAATAAGATGCCTTTAATAATTTCTAGCTTTGATATGTAACACTATAGGGTCTACGAGAAACTTCATCACTTGATTTTTTTAATGAAATTTTGGACTGAACAAAGATTTTTAGCATAACTTCTGTTTAGGTTATCAGCACCTAGACTTCAACTTTCATAGGCATTTATGTGCTACTGCTTCCTAAAAAAATTCAGAATGATTGAAGTTACAGGTGAACTTTTATTCAACATTTCATCCAAAAAGGTCCGAAAACGTCTTTTTAGGCAAAACTGCAAACACCTATTTTTTTTCATAACTTAATCATCATATATCAACACCATTTATTTTTTTAAATGTAGGGATCTGTGTTTGCTGCCTTCCATATTTTTTTCAGAAGTCCAGGTGAAACAGATGATTTTTAAAAAATCCTGATTCATCCCAAAACCTGTGCTTTTTCCGTCTGGACTCCAAACAAGTGTGTTTTAAAATTACTTATGCTTCAAATATCCACACCAAGTTTCACACGCATATAGCTGAACATGTCTAAGTGCTTCTTGAATATTCTTTACAGATATAAAATGAACTGGTCAACTGTAGGATGTCATTTCCTCTTACATGCTTCAGGCTTTTCCTCATGCTGCAGCCTGCTCCTCAATTTGCCCTGTTGCTGGAGTCAAATTTCACCCCCCCCCCCCCACACACACACACCAGCTGCCTGTTTATATGCTAACTAACCCAGAAGTGAGGTGACAATAGTTTAGACACAAGAGGGAGGGCAGACTGCTTTTTCATTTGTTTTGTATGTCTTTCATAGATTTTTATGAATAATCATTGCTTTTCTAGTCATGTAAAATGCAATTTACTTAATATTTTATCTTTTTTTTTTACAAACAAAACATATGAATGTGCTCCAAAACAAAACCCAACTCTCAGTACAGTTCTACAGATGTAACATAAGACTTAGACAGTAAATGTCTCTTTTATCCTTTTTTAATCAATGCTGCAACTTCTTTTCCTTAATATAAATCCAATGAAATTAAACTACAAAACCAAAAAACACAACCTATAGCAAATTTCTCTAAATAAATTATGTGTATATACAATATGTAGCACTTTTAAACAAAATAATAACAAATCCTTCCAATACAAGCACAGAAAAATGGAACACAAAATTTAAAACCCAAATTTGAAATGGCAATTTTAAAAAGATAATTTTTTCAGCCTGCTAAAAGTGCACAATTGTAAAAGCTCTTTTATATAGACAACTGTTTGGTTGCTTAGAGCAGTGTTTTTCAACCAGTGTGCCGCGGCACACTAGTGTGCCGTGGGAGATGGTCAAGTGTGCCGTGGAAAATTGCCCTCATTAACTGATCTAAAAGCATTTCCCATCTCCAGGAAATCAGCTCTTTGTTCATCCAAACAGGTCCTGATAAAACACTGAGTAGTTAGGAATATAAACGATCATAAAATACTTTTTTCTTTGTGTTAATTTGATTCTATTAAAGACATTTTGATAAGAATGACGGTAACGCGAAAAAGCTGCAGCTATAACTGTGTAAGGAAAAGTCCCGCAGCTTTTACTGTCTCCACGACTCCACCAATCATTCTTGAAGGCTTAATCACATGTCATCAGTCTGACCAATCAGAAGTGGTTAAAGTCTCCACTTCCTTGTTCCAAATTAGCTCATAACTCAGTCAGTTCCGACAAAAACACCAGCTAAAGCTCGTCTTTAGCGGTGTAGTTTTCCACAGAATCCGGTATCAGACCGTGGAACAAGTGAACAAAACCATGAAGCTCAGAGACGCGAGTCTTTCTGCCGTTTTCTCGCAGTTTTCACACTACATCTCCCATGATGCATTGGCTTAAAGGGACAGCGTCTTGAAAACACAACGAACATACAGCTTGTATGTAACTTAACTTTTATTACATCTCTTAGAAAAACATCTGCAACTTCCTCCTTTTTCTGCCACAATTATCACAAAAATGCAAGTCAGATTGCCGGGGGGGGGGGGGGGGGCTGTAGATCAAAACAGACTATGAGTTTCTGCTTTCTTTTTTTTTTGGGGTGCTGGTGTGCCGCGGGATTTTTGTCAAGGTTAAAGTGTGCCGTGGCTCAAAAAAGGTTGAAAAACACTGGCTTAGAGCTCTAAATATAAAAACAATGCCTTTATGGACGTGGCACGGATGGCACGGATGTTCAGCAGGGTAAACCCCAGGAAAGAGGCGGGACCTGATGGAGTTCCCGGAAAGGTTCTGCGGGCCTGCGCCGATCAACTCTCCCAGGTCTTCACAAAATCTTCAACCTGTCGCTAGCTCAGGCTTTCATCCCTGCTTGCCTGAAGTCATCCACTATCATCCCGATACCCAAAAAGTCCTCATTCACAGCCTTCCTCACGGACTTCCGCCCAGTTGCACTCACTGCTGTAATCACAAAGTGTCTGGAGCGGCTGCTCCTGGGACACATCAAAGACTCCCTCCCTCCAATCTTCGTCCCCCACCAGTTTGCTTACAAAGCAAACAGATCAACGGATGATGCCATTTCCATCACCCTCCACACTGCGCTGAGCCACCTGGAACACAGAGACACCTACGCCAGGATGCTCTTTGTGGACTATAGCTCAGCCTTTAACACAATCATTCCTGACATTCTGGTCAACAAACTGTCTGAACTAGGACTCCACCCACTCACCTGCTCGTGGATCAAGGACTTCCTGACAAACAGACCACAGACAGTCAAACTTGACCCCCACCTCTCCTCCACCCGGACGCTGAGCACAGGCTCCACACAGGGATGTGTGCTGAGTCCTCTTCTGTACACACTGTACACAGCAGACTGCAGACCAGCCCACACCAGCAACACCGTGGTGAAGTTTGCAGACGACACTACTGTGGTGGGGCTGATCTCTGGGGACGACGAGACGGCCTACAGAGACGAAGTCCTGAAACTCTCAAGGTGGTGTCAGGCTAATAACCTCATCCTGAACACCACCAAGACCAAGGAGATCATCCTGGACTTCAGAAAAAACAGAACAGATCCACCCCCACTCTACATCGATGGAAACTGTGTGGAGAGGGTCCACAGCTTCACCCTCCTGGGCACCACCATCTCTGCTGACCTCACATGGTCTAACAACACCATGACTGTCATCAGGAAGGCCCAGCAACGCCTGCACTTCCTGAGAAAACTTAGGAGGAACGACGTCAGCCAGGAGCTGCTGGTAACGTTCTACCGCTCAACCATTGAGAGCATTCTGTCCTATGGCATCACAGTGTGGTTTTCCCACTGCACTGAAGCAGAACGGCAGAGTCTCCAGAGAGTGGTAAAGACAGCGCAGAAGATCATCGGCTGCCCTCTCCCCTCACTGAAGGACATTTACCAGTCTCGCTGCCTCAGCAGAGTGACTAGCATCACCACTAACTCCACCCATTCTGCTTTCCCTCTGTTTGAACTGCTGCCCTCTGGAAGGAGGTACAGGTCCATCAGAACCAGGACAAACAGACTAAGAAACAGCTTTTTTCCACAGGCAATTATCATACGGAATGCACATACGTCCACCAACCACACCTCACTCTAATTTTACTCCACCTGCAGGTGGATCACAGACTTCCTGACGGACAGACAGCAGTATGTGAGGCTGGGGAAGCTCGTCTCAGATACTCGGACCACAAGCACCGGATCCCCCCAGGGCTGTGTCCTTTCACCCCTGTTACTCTCCCTGTACACAAACAGCTGCACAGCTGGTCACCTGTCTGTCAAACTCCTGAAGTTTGCTGACGACACCACACTCATCGGCCTCATCTCTGACGGAGATGAGTCGGCCTACAGGAGTGAAATAGCCAGGCTGGTGTCATAGTGCAGCGCTATCAACCTAGAGCTTAATGCTCTGAAGACAGTGGAGATGACAGTGGACTTCAGGAAGGCCCCAGCCCCCCTCCCCCCTGTCATCCTCTGTGACTCCCCGGTGACCTCTGTGGAGTCCTTCTGCTTCCTGGGAACCATCATCAGCCAGGACCTCAAGTGGGAGCAGAACATCAGCTCCATCACTAAGAAGGTCCAGCAGAGGATGTACTTCCTGAGGCAGCTGAAGAAGTTTCACCTCCCTGAAAAGATGCTGGTAGACTTTTACACCGCCATCATCGAATCCACCCTCACGTCCTCCATCACAGTCTGGTTCGCTGCGGCTACGGCCAGAGACAAGGCCAAGCTGCAACGCGTCATCCACTCAGCAGAGAAGGTGATCGGCTGCCACCTCCCGTCTCTCCAGGAGCTGCACATCTCCAGGACCTGGAGGCGGGCAGCCAGGATTGTAGCCAACCCCTCTCATCCAGGACATAATCTCTTTCGGCCCCTCCCTTCTGGCAAGAGGCTCCGGTCCATCAGGACCAGGACCTCGCGCCACAAGAACAGCTTCTTCCCCACTGCAGTCAGCCTGCTGAACAGTACCCCAACTCCCCCAGGTGACCCCCCTCCCCCCCCCCCCCCCCGCCCACCAAAGGACTGTCGGTGCCACTTACAGGCCCCACCATCCCAGCCCATCTGTGCTCCCACTTTAATTCACCTTACTCTACTGTATATAGTGTGTTGTTGTTGTTAACTTAATTTTTAACTTATTCTTAATTGCACTATACACCAAGTCAAATTCCTCGTTTTGTAAAGTGCGCTCTACTGAACCTGGCAATAAAACTTTTTCTGATTTCTGATTCTGATTCTGATTCTATTAATCATTGTTTTTTATTCATTCAAAATGCAATTAAATCAATATTTTATCTTTTTTCTTTTCCTTTTTCTTTTTTTTTATCTCTTATATCCTTTTTTATAATCAATGTTTGAACTTCTTTTCCTTTCTATTGTCATGGTTTCAGTTTGTTGTCTTTTTTTTCGCTTTAGTTCTTGTTCTGTCTTGTTTGGTTCTGTTTCCTGTTTTATTTTGAAAGGTTTCCTGTCTTGTCATGTTTCTTGAGTTTTACTTCCTTTGGTCCCCATCTGCCCTAATCGTGTTCACCTGTGTCTTGTCTGCCCTGTCTGTATATAAGTCTTGTCTCTGCCTTCCTCCTGTGCTGGTCCATTAACTTCTGCTCATGTTGATCACGTCTTCTTGTCTGGCGTCCATGTCCCTTGCCATGCCACAGTAAGTTTTTGTTTTTAGTTTTGTCATCCTGCTCTGCAGCGCTTTTTGTTAGTTAAATAAACCCACTTGCCCTGAACCCGTTTGCCTCCCGTCTCTGCGCCTGCGTCCTACCTGCTCTCGAGCCTCCCCCCCACACGACATCTATACATCCAATGAAATTAAACTACAAATCAACAAACACAACTGATAACAAATGTCTCTAAAAAATGATGTGTATATTTGCAGAACCTTAAAAACACCAAACAAATAACAAATGCTTCCCAATTAAAGCACAAAAAATGGAACACAAAATGTAAAACCCAAGTTAGAAATTGCAATTTGAAAAAGATACTTTTTTCAGCAGCTTTTCAAAATCAATCACCAATTCTACTCTTCTGTGGATGAAACAAAGAACTCCAGAACAATGAAGCCATTTCTCTAAGTCTCTCTCACCTTCAGTTTTAAACAAGGTCTGTGAAAATCCACCATACATTGGTCACATGAACTCAGAGACCTGCTAAAAGTGCACAATTGTAAAAGCTCTTTTAAATAGACAACTGTTTGTTTGCTTAGAGCTCTAAATATAAAAAAAATGCTTTTCTATCACCTAGACACAGATGGAGAACCATATCAACTGGATTAATAACAGGGTGGCATGTTTAGACAACATGAAGCTGTCCATCACATTTTTGACCTAAACATGTAAACACATCCTTGGCTCTGCGGTTAGGAAATAGTATTTGGGAATCTCTTTATACCAGGAGCCAGCCTGGCCATTGGAACATCGCCACAGTGCCCATCCAGACTGGGACAGCAACGGGGTCCACTTCAGAGCCGTGAGCTGCTGTGTTTAACTCCAGCTGTCCCAGCAAGGGAGACAACTGCAGCAACATCCACTGACCAAGCTGACAAGCCCTGGCAGAAAAGATCCCCACAAGAAAAACACTGGCTCAGGCAGGCTGGTCAAAAAAAAATAGTTTTGCCATTGTCTTGCAGCTCGCAGATCAAGTGGTTTAGTTTTCCAGTAATGTCAGTCAAGAATGCAAGTTCAGATTCACAATGTTCATATTCACCATATTCAACAGACATCTCCTCCAATAGCACCTTAAAAATCCTGTGCTGTTTTGCTTTGCAGCTGAGGTTGTTTACGATTTTCAGAATAACAGTCATTATATGTCCAGAGCCAATCACTTCTGCACATAAGGCCTGCTGGTGAATGACGCAGCAGTAATGCAGACATTTTGGAAAGTCTGGGTCAGCTTTACAGTGAGTGATGAAACCTGTTTGTCTATTGATCATAGCAGGAGTCCCATCTGCAGTCACTGCTACCAGCTTTTCTAATTGTACCTTTTTCTGCACAAAAACTCCTTCACCGTGTTATACATTTCAACTCCTCTTGTAGTTGTCTGTTAGGGCAGATGTGTCAGGAGTTCTTCTCTTGTGGAAACCAAAAGCTATGCTGTACTGTTGCCGTCCACAGACTCATCACACTGGACGTTAACCACCTGCACTTTGCAAGATCCCGGTCCAGCTAATTGGCCAAGTTATCAGACATAGCTGACACTCATCTAGACATTGTAGTGGAAATTGAATGAGTTCTATTGTTCTCATCCTTAGGGACAGTGATAGCAATTATCATCATTGCTTGAATTTTTTTCATGCTATATGCAAAAGTCTTTGTCCCTTAAGGCAACAGATTACAGCCCCCCCCCCCTCCCCCTCCCCCCAGGCTGCTGTCGTATTAACATTAGCTTGGAGCTCCAGAATGGACAAGAAAAAACGACGAGAATGGCTCGAGCAGGGCGTTGCTCACGGGGCGGTCGCTCGTGCCATGCGGTCGCACGTGCTCGGGCCCGCTAAATGCTACTTGTAGCTTTAATTATTATTATTATTATTATTATTATTATTATTCTACCGGAAGAGTCGCCTTTTTGAGGCCTTTAACATACCCCAAAACTCACCAAATTTGGCACACACATCAGGAGTCGCGAAAAATTTCGTATTTTATAGGAGATTGGCATGGGCGCAGAAAAACGGCTTGATAGCGCCACCTACAGTGACTTTTGTCCCGACGCCCCGCATACGCTTTAACGTACAAGCTTGATTTTTACAGGGCATGTTCTTCAGATGGAGACCTACAAAAAAGTCTGAAAGGACCCACCTGTCACTCGCACAGGAAGTCTGATATATTGAGGTCAATATGTCATTTTTGCTTCATTTTGGACATTTGCAGGCCTCACTCTAGAGCGAACTCCTCCTAGAGATTTGTGAATAATGACTCCAAACTTTGGTTTTGTAAACTAAACACATGTCCGATGTTAAATTGCGAAGCTTTTACGTTTTTACGGTTGTTTGTGACCGTGGCGGCGCGTCGAAAATGGAGGTCATTTTGAAAACACGCCATGAAAAGAAAAATGGCCATTACTCAGCCATGCAAAATCCAATATGATCCAAAGTTGATATGCATGATTGTAGTCTGACTTTGAACACATCTGCAGTGGAAGAATCTGGAATAGGTGTAGCGCCACCTGCTGGTAAAAGGAAATGACATGTTTTACTTGGAGCATCACTGCTCCAAGTAGGATGAGCCGACACACCTCAAAATGATGTCCACCTGTTGAAAAGCCATTGATGTTTACTCTGATAAAAAGCCATAACTTTCAATGCGGGGGTGTGGTCGTGACAGAGCGGCGAAGTTGGGCGTCTCGCCATGCACACAAAAGTTGCTCTCACGTGCACATTCCTTGTCCAATCTCACTGAAATTCAATAGAGGTGATGAGGCTTCCATTCTGAACCAATGGATATGACAATCTTGGACGAGCTCCATAGCGCCACCTAGATATTGACAAATACATTTTATGTCACATTCTGACCTATCTTTTCTCTGTGCTTTGTCCGACATTCATAAAATTACAACAGGAGATACTCATAAGGGTCTTCTCTCATCGTCTAAAGTTTCATGGGTGTACACCTGACGGTGCCTGCGCAAGCCACCACCAAACAGGAAGTGGTTGATTGCGTTGCAGTCAGATAATTAAAAATTCATAAAAAATCAGCCGTTTGTATCACGAGGCTGAGATTTCAGAATGAGAGGCCTCTTACATATCTCCAACTTAAATACACAGCACTTGCATGGGTGAACAAAAAACGGCTCAATAGCGCCACCTACAATGTTTGTTTTTGAGAGCCCCGCCATGTTCTTTAACATACAAGCTTGATATTTACAGGACATGTTCATCAGATGGAAACCTACAAAAAAGTCTCTTGGGACCAAGCTGTCAGTCGCACAGGAAGTCTGCTATATTGATGTCAATATGTCAGTTTTGCTCTATTTTGGTCCTTTGCAGGCCTCGTTCTAGAACGAACTCCTCCTAGAGATTTTTGAACAATGACTCCAAACTTTGGTTTTGTAAACTAAACACATGTCCGATCTTAAATTGCGAAGCTTTTAAGTTTTTACGGTTGTTTGTGACCGTGGCGGCGCGTCAAAATTTGAGGTCGTTTCGAAATCACGCCATGAAAAGAAAAATGGCCATTACTCAGCCATAAATAATCTAATCTGATCCAAATTTGTTGTGCATGATTGTAGTCTGACTTTGAACACATCTGCAGTGGAAAAATCCGAAACAGGTGTAGCGCCACCTGTTGGCAACAGGAAATGACATGTTTTACTTGGAGCATCACTGCTCCAAGTAGGATGAGCAAACACACCTCAAAATGACGTCCACCTGTTGAAAAACCATTGAAGTTTACTCTGATGAAAAACAAATCTTTCAACGCGGGGGTGTGGTCGTGACAGAGCGGCGAAGTTGGGTATCTCGCCATGCACAAATGTTGCTCTCACGTTCACATTCCTTGTCTGATCTCACTGAAATTAAATAGATTTGATGAAACTTCCATTCTGAACCCATGGATATGACAATTTTGGACGAGCTATATATGTTCATAAATGATCATGAAGCATGATCATATAATCAAGCTTCATAGGAAATCAGTCGTTTGTCTCAGGAAGCTGAGATTTCAGAATTAGATGCGTCTTACAAAGCTCCACGTTTGAAAAGCAGCACTATACGTACGAGAAACATTTAACCACCTTAATCACCCTATTGTGCTGAAAGCAAATTTTTGGACGTTTTGACTCAAGCAAATATTTTTATCATAACATCTGTTTAGTTTATCAGCACCAAAATAAAAAATATTTACATTTATAAAATGAACTGGTCAACTCTAGGATTTTATTTATTCAATCTTACATCCTCAAGCTTTTCATCAGTCTCCCCTGCTGCAGGAGTGGAGTTAGCCCCCCCCCCCCCCCCGGCTGTGTGCTCACATGTAAATTAGCCAGGAGTGGCAGACAGAAAGTAGAACAGTTAGAAAGCCTAGTTCAACACTAAAATACAGCAATTTCCTTTGTTTTGTTTGTCTTTTATACATCCTTAGCACTAATCATTGCTTTTTTATTCATCCAAAATACAATTAACTTTATATTTTATCTTTTTTTTTTTTTACAAACAAAATATATGAATGTGCTCCAAAACAAAACCCAGTCTCAGTACACTCCTACAGATGTAACATCAGACAGTAAATGTCTCTTTTATGCTTTTTTAATCAATGCTGCAACTTCTTTTCATTTCCTTTCAATACATCCAAAGAAATTGAACTACAACGACAACAAACACAACATATAGCAAATGTCTCTAAGAAGATTGTGTATATACATTATGTACCACCTTTAAACACCAAATAAATAACAAATCTTTCTAATACAATCACAAAAAATGGAACACAAAATGTAAAACCCAAATTAGAAATTGCAATTTTAAAAAGATACATTTTTCAGCAGCTTTTCAAAATCAATCACATATTTTACTCTTCTGTGGATGAAACAAAGAAGTCCAGAGCAATGTAGCCACTTCTCCAAAGTCTCTGTCACCTTCAGTTTTACACAAAGTCTGTGAAAATCCACCATACATTGGTCACATGTATTCAGAGACCTGCTAAAAGTCTACAATTGTAAAAGCTCTTATATAGACAACTGTTTGTTTGCTTGGAGCTCTAAATATAAAAAAATGCTTTTCTATCACCTAGACACAGATGGAGAACCATATCAACTGGATTAGTAACAGGGAAACATGTTTAGGTTTAAACTTACATCAATAGACAACATGAAGCTGTTCATCACATTTTTGACCTAAACATGTAAACACATCCTTGGCTCTGCGGTTAGGAAATGGTACTTGGGAATCTCTTCATACCAGGAGCCAGCCTGAACATTGGAACATCACCACAGTGCCCATCCAGACTGGGACAGCAACGGGGTCCACTTCACAGCCGTGAGCTGCTGTGTTTAACTCCAGCTGTCCCAGCAAGGGAGACAACTGCAGCAACATCCACTGACCAAGCTGGCAAGCCCTGGCAGAAAAGATCCCCACAAGAAAAACACTGGCTCAGGCAGGCTGGTCAATAAAAAAATATAGTTTTACCATTGTCTTGCAGCTCGCAGATCAAGTGGTTTAGTTTTCCAGTAATGTCAGTCAAGAATACAAGTTCAGATTCACCATATTCAGCAGATATCTCCACCAATAGCACCTTAAAAATCCTGTTCTGTTTTGCTTTGCAGCTGAGGTTTTTTATGATTTTCACAATAGGAGTCATTATATGTCCAGAGCCAATCACTTCTGCACATAAGGCCTACTGGTGAAAGAAGCAGCAGTAATGCAGACATTTTGGAAAGTCTTGGTCAGCTTTACAGTGAGTGATGAAACCTGTTTGTCGGTCAATCATAGCAGGAGCCCCGTCTGCAGGTATGGCTACCAGCTTTTCTAATGGTACCTTTTTCTGCACAAAAACTCCTTCACCGTGTTATACATTTCAACTCCTCTTGTAGTTGTCTGTTAGGGCAGATGTGTCAGGAATTCTTCTCTTGTGGAAACCAAAAGCTATGCTGAACTGTTGCCGTCCACAGACTCATCACACTGGACGTTAAACCACCTGCACTTTGTAAGATCCCGGTCCAGCTAATTGGCCAAGTTATCAGACATAGCTGACACTCATCTAGACATTGTAGTGAAAATTGAATGAGTTCTATTGTTCTCATCCTTAGGGACAGTGATAGCAATTATCATCATTGCTTGTTTCTTAATCTGATAAAAACCTTCTTCTACTTGATGAGAAAATGAGCAGGTCTAAACGAGGCTTAGATTTAAGAATTTTTTTCATGCTATATGCAAAAGTCTTTGTCCTTTAAGGCAACAGATTATAGTCTCCCCCCCCCCCCCCCCCCCCCCCCCCCACAGGCTGCTGTCATATTAACATTAGCTTGGAGCTCCAGAATGGACAAGAAAAAACGACGAGAATGGCTCGAGCAGGGCGTTGCTCACGGGGCGGTCGCTCGTGCCAGGCGGTGGCACGTGCTCGGGCCCGCTAAATGCTACTTGTAGCTTTAATTATTATTATTATTATTATTATTATTATTCTACCGGAAGAGTCGCCTTTTTGAGGCCTTTAACATACCCCAAAACTCACCAAATTTGGCACACACATCAGGAGTCGCGAAAAATTTCGTATTTTATAGGAGATTGGCATGGGCGCAGAAAAACGGCTCGATAGCGCCACCTACAGTGACTTTTGTCCCGACGCCCCGCATACGCTTTAACGTACAAGCTTGATTTTTACAGGGCATGTTCTTCAGATGGAGACCTACAAAAAAGTCTGAAAGGACCCACCTGTCACTCGCACAGGAAGTCTGATATATTGAGGTCAATATGTCATTTTTGCTCCATTTTGGACATTTGCAGGCCTCGCTCTAGAACGAACTCCTCCTAGAGATTTGTGAATAATGACTCCAAACTTTGGTTTTGTAAACTAAACACATGTCCGATGTTAAATTGCGAAGCTTTTAAGTTTTTACGGATGTTTGTGACCGTGGCGGCGCGTCGAAAATGGAGGTCATTTTGAAAACACGCCATGAAAAGAAAAATGGCCATTACTCAGCCATGCAAAATCCAATCTGATCCAAAATTGATATGCATGATTGTAGTCTGACTCTGAACACATCAGAAGTGGAAAAATCCAGAACAGGTGTAGCGCCACCTGCTGGTAAAAGGAAATGACATGTTTTACTTGGAGCATCACTGCTCCAAGTAGGATGAGCCGACACACCTCAAAATGATGTCCACCTGTTGAAAAGCCATTGATGTTTACTCTGATAAAAAGCCATAACTTTCAATGCGGGGGTGTGGTCGTGACAGAGCGGCGAAGTTGGGCGTCTCGCCATGCACACAAAAGTTGCTCTCACGTGCACATTCCTTGTCCAATCTCACTGAAATTCAATAGAGGTGATGAGGCTTCCATTCTGAACCAATGGGTATGACAATCTTGGACGAGCTCCATAGCGCCACCTAGATATTGACAAATACATTTTATGTCACATTCTGACCTATCTTTTCTCTGTGCTTTGTCCGACATTCATAAAATTACAACAGGAGATACTCATAAGGGTCTTCTCTCATCGTCTAAAGTTTCATGGGTGTACACCTGACGGTGCCTGCGCAAGCCACCACCAAACAGGAAGTGGTTGATTGCGTTGCAGTCAGATAATTAAAAATTCATAAAAAATCAGCCGTTTGTATCACGAGGCTGAGATTTCAGAATGAGAGGCCTCTTACATATCTCCAACTTAGATACACAGCACTTGCATGGGTGAACAAAAAACGGCTCAATAGCGCCACCTACCATGTTTGTTTTTGAGAGCCCCGCCATGTTCTTTAACATACAAGCTTGATTTTTACAGGACATGTTCATCAGATGGAAACCTACAAAAAAGTCTCTTGGGACCAAGCTGTCAGTTGCACAGGAAGTCTGCTATATTGGTGTCAATATGTCATTTTTGCTGTATTTTGGTCATTTGCAGGCCTCGTTCTAGAACGAACTCCTCCTAGAGATTTTTGAACAATGACTCCAAACTTTGGTTTTGTAAACTAAACACATGTCCGATCTTAAATTGCGAAGCTTTTAAGTTTTTACGGTTGTTTGTGACCGTGGCGGCGCGTCAAAATTTGAGGTCGTTTCGAAATCACGCCATGAAAAGAAAAATGGCCATTACTCAGCCATAAATAATCTAATCTGATCCAAATTTGTTGTGCATGATTGTAGTCTGACTTTGAACACATCTGCAGTGGAAAAATCCGAAACAGGTGTAGCGCCACCTGTTGGCAACAGGAAATGACATGTTTTACTTGGAGCATCACTGCTCCAAGTAGGATGAGCAAACACACCTCAAAATGACGTCCACCTGTTGAAAAACCATTGAAGTTTACTCTGATGAAAAACAAATCTTTCAACGCGGGGGTGTGGTCGTGACAGAGCGGCGAAGTTGGGTATCTCGCCATGCACAAATGTTGCTCTCACGTTCACATTCCTTGTCTGATCTCACTGAAATTAAATAGATTTGATGAAACTTCCATTCTGAACCCATGGATATGACAATTTTGGACGAGCTATATATGTTCATAAATGATCATGAAGCATGATCATATAATCAAGCTTCATAGGAAATCAGCCGTTTGTCTCAGGAAGCTGAGATTTCAGAATTAGATGCGTCCTACAAAGCTCCACGTTTGAAAAGCAGCACTATACGTACGAGAAACATTTAACCACCTTAATCACCCTATTGTGCTGAAAGCAAATTTTTGGACATTTTGACTCAAGCAAATATTTTTATCATAACATCTGTTTAGTTTATCAGCACCAAAATAAAAAATATTTACATTTATAAAATGAACTGGTCAACTCTAGGATTTTATTTATTCAATCTTACATCCTCAAGCTTTTCATCAGTCTCCCCTGCTGCAGGAGTGGAGTTAGCCCCCCCCCCCCCCCCCCCCCAACCCCCGGCTGTGTGCTCACATGTAAATTAGCCAGGAGTGGCAGACAGAAAGTAGAACAGTTAGAAAGCCTAGTTCAACACTAAAATACAGCAATTTCCTTTGTTTTGTTTGTCTTTTATACATCCTTAGCACTAATCATTGCTTTTTTATTCATCCAAAATACAATTAACTTTATATTTTATCTTTTTTTTTTTTACAAACAAAATATATGAATGTGCTCCAAAACAAAACCCAGCCTCAGTACACTCCTACAGATGTAACATCAGACAGTAAATGTCTCTTTTATGCTTTTTTAATCAATGCTGCAACTTCTTTTCATTTCCTTTCAATACATCCAAAGAAATTAAACTACAACGACAACAAACACAACACATAGCAAATGTCTCTAAGAAGATTATGTATATACATTATGTACCACCTTTAAACACCAAATAAATAACAAATCTTTCTAATACAATCACAAAAAATGGAACACAAAATGTAAAACCCAAATTAGAAATTGCAATTTTAAAAAGATACATTTTTCAGCAGCTTTTCAAAATCAATCACATATTTTACTCTTCTGTGGATGAAACAAAGAAGTCCAGAGCAATGTAGCCACTTCTCCAAAGTCTCTGTCACCTTCAGTTTTACACAAAGTCTGTGAAAATCCACCATACATTGGTCACATGTATTCAGAGACCTGCTAAAAGTCCACAATTGTAAAAGCTCTTTTATATAGACAACTGTTTGTTTGCTTGGAGCTCTAAATATAAAAAAATGCTTTTCTATCACCTAGACACAGGTGGAGAACCACATCAACTGGATTAGTAACAGGGAAACATGTTTAGGTTTAAACTTACATCAATAGACAACATGAAGCTGTTCATCACATTTTTGACCTAAACATGTAAACACATCCTTGGCTCTGCGGTTAGGAAATGGTATTTGGGAATCTCTTT
The DNA here is from genome assembly GCF_053564925.1 of Oryzias latipes. NCBI lineage: Eukaryota > Metazoa > Chordata > Actinopteri > Beloniformes > Adrianichthyidae > Oryzias > Oryzias latipes. Next base: position 3,501,549 of record NC_136239.1, read on the forward strand.
ATACCAGGAGCCAGCCTGGCCATTGGAACATCGCCACAGTGCCCATCCAGACTGGGACAGCAACGGGGTCCACTTCACAGCTGTGAGGCTGCTGTGTTTAACTCCAGCTGTCCCAGCAAGGGAGACAACTGCAGCAACATCCACTGACCAAGCTGGAAAGCCCTGGCAGAAAAGATCCCCACAAGAAAAACACTGGCTCAGGCAGGCTGGTCAAAAAAAAATAGTTTTGCCATTGTCTTGCAGCTCGCAGATCAAGTGGTTTAGTTTTCCAGTAATGTCAGTCAAGAATACAAGTTCAGATTCACCATATTCATATTCACCATATTCAGCAGACATCTCCTCCAATAGCACCTTAAAAATCCTGTGCTGTTTTGCTTTGCAGCTGAGGTTTTTTATGATTTTCACAATAGGAGTCATTATATGTCCAGAGCCAATCACTTCTGCACATAAGGCCTGCTGGTGAATGACGCAGCAGTAATGCAGACATTTTGGAAAGTCTTGGTCAGCTTTACAGTGAGTGATGAAACCTGTTTGTCGGTCAATCATAGCAGGAGTCCCGTCTGCAGGTATGGCTACCAGCTTTTCTAATGGTACCTTTTTCTGCACAAAAACTCCTTCACCGTGTTATACATTTCAACTCCTCTTGTAATTGTCTGTTAGGGCAGATGTGTCAGGAATTCTTCTCTTGTGGAAACCAAAAGCTATGCTGTACTGTTGCCGTCCACAGACTCATCACACTGGACGTTAAACCACCTGCACGTTGTAAGATCCCGGTCCAGCTAATTGGCCAAGTTATCAGACATAGCTGACACTCATCTAGACATTGTAGTGGAAATTGAATGAGTTCTATTGTTCTCATCCTTAGGAACAGTGATAGCAATTATCATCATTGCTTGTTTCTTAATCTGATAAAAACCTTCTTCTACTTGATGAGAAAATGAGCAGGTCTAAACGAGGCTTAGATTTAAGAATTTTTTTCATGCTATATGCAAAAGTCTTTGTCCTTTAAGGCAACAGATTATAGTCCCCCCCCCCCCCCCCCCCACAGGCTGCTGTCATATTAACATTAGCTTGGAGCTCCAGAATGGACAAGAAAAAACGACGAGAATGGCTCGAGCAGGGCGTTGCTCACGGGGCGGTCGCTCGTGCCAGGCGGTGGCACGTGCTCGGGCCCGCTAAATGCTACTTGTAGCTTTAATTATTATTATTATTATTATTATTATTCTACCGGAAGAGTCGCCTTTTTGAGGCCTTTAACATACCCCAAAACTCACCAAATTTGGCACACACATCAGGAGTCGCGAAAAATTTCGTATTTTATAGGAGATTGGCATGGGCGCAGAAAAACGGCTCGATAGCGCCACCTACAGTGACTTTTGTCCCGACGCCCCGCATACGCTTTAACGTACAAGCTTGATTTTTGCAGGGCATGTTCTTCAGATGGAGACCTACAAAAAAGTCTGAAAGGACCCACCTGTCACTCGCACAGGAAGTCTGATATATTGAGGTCAATATGTCATTTTTGCTTCATTTTGGACATTTGCAGGCCTCACTCTAGAGCGAACTCCTCCTAGAGATTTGTGAATAATGACTCCAAACTTTGGTTTTGTAAACTAAACACATGTCCGATGTTAAATTGCGAAGCTTTTAAGTTTTTACGGATGTTTGTGACCGTGGCGGCGCGTCGAAAATGGAGGTCATTTTGAAAACACGCCATGAAAAGAAAAATGGCCATTACTCAGCCATGCAAAATCCAATATGATCCAAAGTTGATATGCATGATTGTAGTCTGACTTTGAACACATCTGCAGTGGAAGAATCTGGAATAGGTGTAGCGCCACCTGCTGGTAAAAGGAAATGACGTGTCGGCTCATCCTACTTGGAGCAGTGATGCTCCAAGTAGGATGAGCCGACACACCTAAAAATGATGTCCACCTGTTGAAAAGCCATTGATGTTTACTCTGATAAAAAGCCATAACTTTCAATGCGGGGGTGTGGTCGTGACAGAGCGGCGAAGTTGGGCGTCTCGCCATGCACACAAAAGTTGCTCTCACGTGCACATTCCTTGTCCAATCTCACTGAAATTCAATAGAGGTGATGAGGCTTCCATTCTGAACCCATGGATATGACAATCTTGGACGAGCTCCATAGCGCCACCTAGATATTGACAAATACATTTTATGTCACATTCTGACCTATCTTTTCTCTGTGCTTTGTCCGACATTCATAAAATTACAACAGGAGATACTCATAAGGGTCTTCTCTCATCGTCTAAAGTTTCATGGGTGTACACCTGACGGTGCCTGCGCAAGCCACCACCAAACAGGAAGTGGTTGATTGCGTTGCAGTCAGATAATTAAAAATTCATAAAAAATCAGCCGTTTGTATCACCAGGCTGAGATTTCAGAATGAGAGGCCTCTTACATATCTCCAACTTAGATACACAGCACTTGCATGGGTGAACAAAAAACGGCTCAATAGCGCCACCTACCATATTTGTTTTTGAGAGCCCCGCCATGTTCTTTAACATACAAGCTTGATATTTACAGGACATGTTCATCAGATGGAAACCTACAAAAAAGTCTCTTGGGACCAAGCTGTCAGTCGCACAGGAAGTCTGCTATATTGATGTCAATATGTCAGTTTTGCTCTATTTTGGTCATTTCCAGGCCTCGTTCTAGAACGAACTCCTCCTAGAGATTTTTGAACAATGACTCCAAACTTTGGTTTTGTAAACTAAACACATGTCCGATCTTAAATTGCGAAGCTTTTAAGTTTTTACGGTTGTTTGTGACCGTGGCGGCGCGTCAAAATTTGAGGTCGTTTCGAAATCACGCCATGAAAAGAAAAATGGCCATTACTCAGCCATAAATAATCTAATCTGATCCAAATTTGTTGTGCATGATTGTAGTCTGACTTTGAACACATCTGCAGTGGAAAAATCCGAAACAGGTGTAGCGCCACCTGTTGGCAACAGGAAATGACATGTTTTACTTGGAGCATCACTGCTCCAAGTAGGATGAGCAAACACACCTCAAAATGACGTCCACCTGTTGAAAAACCATTGAAGTTTACTCTGATGAAAAACAAATCTTTCAACGCGGGGGTGTGGTCGTGACAGAGCGGCGAAGTTGGGTATCTCGCCATGCACAAATGTTGCTCTCACGTTCACATTCCTTGTCTGATCTCACTGAAATTAAATAGATTTGATGAAACTTCTATTCTGAACCCATGGATATGACAATTTTGGACGAGCTATATATGTTCATAAATGATCATGAAGCATGATCATATAATCAAGCTTCATAGGAAATCAGCCGTTTGTCTCAGGAAGCTGAGATTTCAGAATTAGATGCGTCTTACAAAGCTCCACGTTTGAAAAGCAGCACTATACATACGAGAAACATTTAACCACCTTAATCACCCTATTGTGCTGAAAGCAAATTTTTGGACATTTTGACTCAAGCAAATATTTTTATCATAACTTCTGTTTAGTTTATCAGTACCAAAATAAAAAATATTTACATTTATAAAATGAACTGGTCAACTCTAGGATTTTATTTATTCAATCTTACATCCTCAAGCTTTTCATCAATCTCCCCTGCTGCAGGAGTGGAGTTAGCCCCCCACCCCACCCCCCGGCTGTGTGCTCACATGTAAATTAGCCAGGAGTGGCAGACAGAAAGTAGAACAGTTAGAAAGCCTAGTTCAACACTAAAATACAGCAATTTCCTTTGTTTTGTTTGTCTTTTATACATCCTTAGCACTAATCATTGCTTTTTTATTCATCCAAAATACAATTAACTTTATATTTTATCTTTTTTTTTTTACAAACAAAATATATGAATGTGCTCCAAAACAAAACCCAGCCTCAGTACACTCCTACAGATGTAACATCAGACAGTAAATGTCTCTTTTATGCTTTTTTAATCAATGCTGCAACTTCTTTTCATTTCCTTTCAATACATCCAAAGAAATTAAACTACAACGACAACAAACACAACATATAGCAAATGTCTCTAAGACGATTGTGTATATACATTATGTACCACCTTTAAACACCAAATAAATAACAAATCTTTCTAATACAATCACAAAAAATGGAACACAAAATGTAAAACCCAAATTAGAAATTGCAATTTTAAAAAGATACATTTTTCAGCAGCTTTTCAAAATCAATCACATATTTTACTCTTCTGTGGATGAAACAAAGAAGTCCAGAGCAATGTAGCCACTTCTCCAAAGTCTCTGTCACCTTCAGTTTTACACAAAGTCTGTGAAAATCCACCATACATTGGTCACATGTATTCAGAGACCTGCTAAAAGTCCACAATTGTAAAAGCTCTTATATAGACAACTGTTTGTTTGCTTGGAGCTCTAAATATAAAAAAATGCTTTTCTATCACCTAGACACAGATGGAGAACCATATCAACTGGATTAATAACAGGGAAACATGTTTAGGTTTAAACTTACATCAATAGACAACATGAAGCTGTTCATCACATTTTTGACCTAAACATGTAAACACATCCTTGGCTCTGCGGTTAGGAAAAGGTACTTGGGAATCTCTTCATACCAGGAGCCAGCCTGAACATTGGAACATCACCACAGTGCCCATCCAGACTGGGACAGCAACGGGGTCCACTTCACAGCCGTGAGGCTGCTGTGTTTAACTCCAGCTGTCCCAGCAAGGGAGACAACTGCAGCAACATCCACTGACCAAGCTGGCAAGCCCTGGCAGAAAAGATCCCCACAAGAAAAACACTGGCTCAGGCAGGCTGGTCAATAAAAAAATATAGTTTTGCCAATGTCTTGCAGCTCGCAGATCAAGTGGTTTAGTTTTCCAGTAATGTCAGTCAAGAATACAAGTTCAGATTCACCATATTCATATTCACCATATTCAGCAGATATCTCCACCAATAGCACCTTAAAAATCCTGTTCTGTTTTGCTTTGCAGCTGAGGTTTTTTATGATTTTCACAATAGGAGTCATTATGTGTCCAGAGCCAATCACTTCTGCACATAAGGCCTACTGGTGAAAGAAGCAGCAGTAATGCAGACATTTTGGAAAGTCTTGGTCAGCTTTACAGTGAGTGATGAAACCTGTTTGTCGGTCAATCATAGCAGGAGCCCCGTCTGCAGGTATGGCTACCAGCTTTTCTAATGGTACCTTTTTCTGCACAAAAACTCCTTCACCGTGTTATACATTTCAACTCCTCTTGTAGTTGTCTGTTAGGGCAGATGTGTCAGGAATTCTTCTCTTGTGGAAACCAAAAGCTATGCTGTACTGTTGCCGTCCACAGACTCATCACACTGGACGTTAAACCACCTGCACGTTGTAAGATCCCGGTCCAGCTAATTGGCCAAGTTATCAGACATAGCTGACACTCATCTAGACATTGTAGTGAAAATTGAATGAGTTCTATTGTTCTCATCCTTAGGGACAGTGATAGCAATTATCATCATTGCTTGTTTCTTAATCTGATAAAAACCTTCTTCTACTTGATGAGAAAATGAGCAGGTCTAAACGAGGCTTAGATTTAAGAATTGTTTTCATGCTATATGCAAAAGTCTTTGTCCTTTAAGGCAACAGATTATAGTCTCTTCCCCCCCCCCCCCCCCCCCCCCCCCCCACAGGCTGCTGTCATATTAACATTAGCTTGGAGCTCCAGCATGGACAAGAAAAAAACGACGAGAATGGCTCGAACAGGGCGTTGCTCACGGGGCGGTCGCTCGTGCCAGGCGGTGGCACGTGCTCGGGCCCGCTAAATGCTACTTGTAGCTTTAATTATTATTATTATTCTTCCGACTTTTCCGTCGCCTTTTTGAGGCCTTTAACATACCCCAAAACTCACCAAATTTTGTATACACATCAGGAGTCGCGAAAAATTTCATATTTTATAGGAGAACGGCATAGGTAAACAAAAATGGCTCGATAGCGCCACCTGCAAAATTTGTTTTCGCGAGCACCTCCATATGCTTTATAGTACAAACCTGATTTTAACAGGGCATGTTCATCGGATAGAAACCTACAAAAAAGTCTCTTGGGACCAAGCTGTCAGTCGCACAGGAAGTCTGATATTTTGATGACAATATGTCATTTTTGCTGTATTTTGGTCATTTGCAGGCCTCGCTCTAGAACGAACTCCTCCTAGAGATTTGAGAGTAATGACTCCAAACTTTGATTTTGTAAACTAGACACATGTCCGATGTTAAATTGCAAAGCCTTTAAGTTTTTATGGATGTTTGTGACCATGGCGGCACGTCAAAATTGGAGGTCGTTTCGAAAACACGCCATGAAAAGAAAAATGGCCATTACTCAGCCATGCATAATCCAATCTGATCCAAAATTGTTGTGCATGATTGTAGTCTGACTCTGAACACATCTGCAGTGAAAAAATCTGGAAAAAGTGTAGCGCCACCTGCTGGCAAGATGAAATGACATGTTTTACTTGGAGCATCACTGCTCTGAGTAGGATGAGCCGACACACCTGAAAATGACGTCCACCTGTTGAAAAGCCATTGAAGTTTACTCTGACAAAAAACCATAACTTTCAATGCGGGGGTGTGGTCGTGACAGAGCGGCAAAGTTGGGCATCTCGCTATGCACACAAAAGTTGCTCTCACGTGCACATTCCTTGTCCAATCTCACTGAAATTCAATGGATATGATGAAGCTTCTATTCTGAACCCATGGATATGACAATCTTGGACGAGCTCTATAGCGCCACCTAGTTATTGCATTGGGCACATTCTGCCCTGTATTTTCTCTTTGCTTTGTCCGATGTGCATGAAATTAAAACTGGAGATACTCAGAAGGGTCCTCTCTCATCATGTAAAGTTTCATGGGTGTACACCTGACGGTGCCTGCGTAACAGGAAGTGGTCGATTATGTGCACCCAAATAATAGAAATTTATTATAAATCAGCCGTTTGTCTCAGGAAGCTGAGATTTCAGAATTAGATGCCTTTAATAACCTCCAGCTTTGATATGTAACACTATAGGGTCTACGAGAAACTTCATCACTTGATTTTTTTAATGAAATCTTGGACTGAACAAAGATTTTTAGCATAAATTCTGTTTAGGTTATCAGCACCAAGAATTCAACTTTCATAGGCATTTATGTGCTACTGCTTCCTAAAAAAATTCAGAATGATTGAAGTTACAGGTGACATCTTAGAGAGCATTACATCCAAAAAGGTCCGAAAACGTCTTTTTAGGCAAAACTACAAACACCTATTTTTTTTCATAACTTAATCATCATATATCAACACCATTTATTTTTTTAAATGTAGGGATCTGTGTTTGCTGCCTTCCATATTTTTTTCAGAAGTCCAGGTGAAACAGATGATTTTAAAAAAATCCTGATTCATCCCAAAACCTGTGCTTTTTCCGTCTGGACTCCAAACAAGTGTGTTTTAAAATTACTTATGCTTCAAATATCCACACCAAGTTTCACACGCATATAGCTGAACATGTCTAAATGCTTCTTGAATATTCTTTACAGATATAAAATGAACTGGTCAACTGTAGGATGTCATTTCCTCTTACATGTTTCAGTCTTTTCCTCATGCTGCAGCCTGCTCCTCAATCCGCCCTGTTGCTGGAGTCAAATTTCACCCCCCCCCCCCCCACACACACACCAGCTGCCTGTTTATATGCTAACTAACCCAGAAGTGAGGTGACAAGAGTTTAGACACAAGAGGGAGGGCAGACTGCTTTTTCATTTGTTTTGTATGTCTTTCATAGATTTTTATGAATAATCATTGCTTTTCTAGTCATGTAAAATGCAATTAACTTAATATTTTATCTTTTTTTTTTTACAAACAAAACATATGAATGTGCTCCAAAACAAAACCCAACTCTCAGTACAGTTCTACAGATGTAACATAAGACTTAGACAGTAAATGTCTCTTTTATCCTTTTTTAATCAATGCTGCAACTTCTTTTCCTTAATATAAATCCAATGAAATTAAACTACAAAACCAAAAAACACAACGTATAGCAAATTTCTCTAAATAAATTATGTGTATATACAATATGTAGCACTTTTAAACAAAATAATAACAAATCCTTCCAATACAAGCACAGAAAAATGGAACACAAAATTTAAAACCCAAATTTGAAATGGCAATTTTAAAAAGATAATTTTTTCAGCCTGCTAAAAGTGCACAATTGTAAAAGCTCTTTTATATAGACAACTGTTTGGTTGCTTAGAGCTCTAAATATAAAAACAATGCCTTTATGGACATGGCACGGATGGCACGGATGTTCAGCAGGGTAAACCCCAGGAAAGCGGCGGGACCTGATGGAGTTCCCGGAAAGGTTCTGCGGGCCTGCGCCGATCAACTCTCCCAGGTCTTCACAAAAATCTTCAACCTGTCGCTAGCTCAGGCTTTCATCCCTGCTTGCCTGAAGTCATCCACTATCATCCCGATACCCAAAAAGTCCTCATCCACAGCCTTCCTCACGGACTTCCGCCCAGTTGCACTCACTGCTGTCATCACAAAGTGTCTGGAGCGGCTGCTCCTGGGACACATCAAAGACTCCCTCCCTCCAATCTTCGTCCCCCACCAGTTTGCTTACAAAGCAAACAGATCAACGGATGATGCCATTTCCATCACCCTCCACACTGCGCTGAGCCACCTGGAACACAGAGACACCTACGCCAGGATGCTCTTTGTGGACTATAGCTCAGCCTTTAACACAATCATTCCTGACATTCTGGTCAACAAACTGTCTGAACTAGGACTCCACCCACTCACCTGCTCGTGGATCAAGGACTTCCTGACAAACAGACCACAGACAGTCAAACTTGACCCCCACCTCTCCTCCACCGACGCTGAGCACAGGCTCCACACAGGGATGTGTGCTGAGTCCTCTGCTGTACACACTGTACACAGCCTGACTCCACCTGCAGGTGGATCACAGACTTCCTGACGGACAGACAGCAGTATGTGAGGCTGGGGAAGCTCGTCTCAGATACTCGGACCACAAGCACCCGATCCCCCCAGGGCTGTGTCCTTTCACCCCTGTTACTCTCCCTGTACACAAACAGCTGCACAGCTGGTCACCTGTCTGTCAAACTCCTGAAGTCTGCTGACGACACCACACTCATCGGCCTCATCTCTGACGGAGATGAGTCGGCCTACAGGAGTGAAATAGCCAGGCTGGTGTCATAGTGCAGCGCTAACAACCTGGAGCTTAATGCTCTGAAGACAGTGGAGATGACAGTGGACTTCAGGAAGGCCCCAGCCCCCCTCCCCCCTGTCATCCTCTGTGACTCCCCGGTGACCTCTGTGGAGTCCTTCTGCTTCCTGGGAACCATCATCAGCCAGGACCTCAAGTGGGAGCAGAACATCAGCTCCATCACTAAGAAGGTCCAGCAGAGGATGTACTTCCTGAGGCAGCTGAAGAAGTTTCACCTCCCTGAAAAGATGCTGGTAGACTTTTACACCGCCATCATCGAATCCACCCTCACGTCCTCCATCACAGTCTGGTTCGCTGCGGCCACGGCCAGAGACAAGGCCAAGCTGCAACGCGTCATCCACTCAGCAGAGAAGGTGATCGGCTGCCACCTCCCGTCTCTCCAGGAGCTGCACATCTCCAGGACCTGGAGGCGGGCAGCCAGGATTGTAGCCAACCCCTCTCATCCAGGACATAATCTCTTTCGGCCCCTCCCTTCTGGCAAGAGGCTCCGGTCCATCAGGACCAGGACCTCGCGCCACAAGAACAGCTTCTTCCCCACTGCAGCCAGCCTGCTGAACAGAACCCCAACTCCCCCAGGTGACCCCCCCCCCGCCCACCAAAGGACTGTCGGTGACACTTACAGGCCCCACCATCCCAGCCCATCTGTGCTCCCACTTTACTTCACCTTACTCTACTGTATATAGTGTGTTGTTGTTGTTAACTTAATTTTTAACTTATTCTTAATTGCACTATACACCAAGTCAAATTCCTCGTTTTGTAAAGTGCGCTCTACTGAACCTGGCAATAAAACTTTTTCTGATTTCTGATTCTGATTCTGATTCTATTAATCATTGTTTTTTATTCATTCAAAATGCAATTAAATCAATATTTTATCTTTTTTCTTTTCCTTTTTCTTTTTTTTATCTCTTATATCCTTTTTTATAATCAATGTTTGAACTTCTTTTCCTTTCTATTGTCATGGTTTCAGTTTGTTGTCTTGTTTTTCGCTTTAGTTCTTGTTCTGCCTTGTTTGGTTCTGTTTCCTGTTTTATTTTGAAAGGTTTCCTGTCTTGTCATGTTTCTTGAGTTTTACTTCCTTTGGTCCCCATCTGCCCTAATCGTGTTCACCTGTGTCTTGTCTGCCCTGTCTGTATATAAGTCTTGTCTCTGCCTTCCTCCTGTGCTGGTCCATTAACTTCTGCTCATGTTGATCACGTCTTCTTGTCTAGCGTCCATGTCCCTTGCCATGCCACAGTAAGTTTTTGTTTTTAGTTTTGTCATCCTGCTCTGCAGCGCTTTTTGTTAGTTAAATAAATCCACTTGCCCTGAACCCGTTTGCCTCCCGTCTCTGCGCCTGGGTCCTACCTGCTCTCGAGCCTCCCCCCCACACGACATCTATACATCCAATGAAATTAAACTACAAATCAACAAACACAACTGATAACAAATGTCTCTAAAAAATGATGTGTATATTTGCAGAACCTTAAAAACACCAAACAAATAACAAATGCTTCCCAATTAAAGCACAAAAAATGGAACACAAAATGTAAAACCCAAGTTAGAAATTGCAATTTGAAAAAGATACTTTTTTCAGCAGCTTTTCAAAATCAATCACCAATTCTACTCTTCTGTGGATGAAACAAAGTACTCCAGAACAATGAAGCCATTTCTCTAAGTCTCTCTCACCTTCAGTTTTAAACAAGGTCTGTGAAAATCCACCATACATTGGTCACATGAACTCAGAGACCTGCTAAAAGTGCACAATTGTAAAAGCTCTTTTATATAGACAACTGTTTGTTTGCTTAGAGCTCTAAATATAAAAAAAATGCTTTTCTATCACCTAGACACAGATGGAGAACCATATCAACTGGATTAATAACAGGGTGGCATGTTTAGACAACATGAAGCTGTCCATCACATTTTTGACCTAAACATGCAAACACATCCTTGGCTCTGCGGTTAGGAAATGGTATTTGGGAATCTCTTTATACCAGGAGCCAGCCTGGCCATTGGAACATCGCCACAGTGCCCATCCAGACTGGGACAGCAACGGGGTCCACTTCAGAGCCGTGAGCTGCTGTGTTTAACTCCAGCTGTCCCAGCAAGGGAGACAACTGCAGCAACATCCACTGACCAAGCTGACAAGCCCTGGCAGAAAAGATCCCCACAAGAAAAACACTGGGTCAGGCAGGCTGGTCAAAAAAAAATAGTTTTGCCATTGTCTTGCAGCTCGCAGATCAAGTGGTTTAGTTTTCCAGTAATGTCAGTCAAGAATGCAAGTTCAGATTCACAATGTTCATATTCACCATATTCAACAGACATCTCCTCCAATAGCACCTTAAAAATCCTGTGCTGTTTTGCTTTGCAGCTGAGGTTGTTTACGATTTTCAGAATAAGAGTCATTATATGTCCAGAGCCAATCACTTCTGCACATAAGGCCTGCTGGTGAATGACGCAGCAGTAATGCAGACATTTTGGAAAGTCTGGGTCAGCTTTACAGTGAGTGATGAAACCTGTTTGTCTATTGATCATAGCAGGAGTCCCATCTGCAGTCACTGCTACCAGCTTTTCTAATTGTACCTTTTTCTGCACAAAAACTCCTTCACCGTGTTATACATTTCAACTCCTCTTGTAGTTGTCTGTTAGGGCAGATGTGTCAGGAGTTCTTCTCTTGTGGAAACCAAAAGCTATGCTGTACTGTTGCCGTCCACAGACTCATCACACTGGACGTTAACCACCTGCACTTTGCAAGATCCCGGTCCAGCTAATTGGCCAAGTTATCAGACATAGCTGACACTCATCTAGACATTGTAGTGGAAATTGAATGAGTTCTATTGTTCTCATCCTTAGGGACAGTGATAGCAATTATCATCATTGCTTGAATTTTTTTCATGCTATATGCAAAAGTCTTTGTCCCTTAAGGCAACAGATTACAGCCCCCCCCCCCCCCCCCCCCCAGGCTGCTGTCGTATTAACAATAGCTTGGAGCTCCAGAATGGACAAGAAAAAACGACGAGAATGGCTCGAGCAGGGCGTTGCTCACGGGGCGGTCGCTCGTGCCATGCGGTCGCACGTGCTCGGGCCCGCTAAATGCTACTTGTAGCTTTAATTATTATTATTATTCTTCCGACTTTTCCGTCGCCTTTTTGAGGCCTTTAACATACCCCAAAACTCACCAAATTTTGTATACACATCAGGAGTCGCGAAAAATTTCATATTTTATAGGAGAACGGCATAGGTAAACAAAAATGGCTCGATAGCGCCACCTGCAAAATTTGTTTTCGCGAGCACCTCCATATGCTTTATAGTACAAACCTGATTTTAACAGGGCATGTTCATCGGATAGAAACCTACAAAAAAGTCTCTTGGGACCAAGCTGTCAGTCGCACAGGAAGTCTGATATTTTGATGACAATATGTCATTTTTGCTGTATTTTGGTCATTTGCAGGCCTCGCTCTAGAACGAACTCCTCCTAGAGATTTGAGAGTAATGACTCCAAACTTTGATTTTGTAAACTAAACACATGTCCGATGTTAAATTGCAAAGCTTTTAAGTTTTTATGGATGTTTGTGACCATGGCGGCGCGTCAAAATTGGAGGTCGTTTCGAAAACACGCCATGAAAAGAAAAATGGCCATTACTCAGCCATGCATAATCCAATCTGATCCAAAATTGTTGTGCATGATTGTAGTCTGACTCTGAACACATCTGCAGTGAAAAAATCTGGAAAAAGTGTAGCGCCACCTGCTGGCAAGATGAAATGACATGTTTTACTTGGAGCATCACTGCTCTGAGTAGGATGAGCCGACACACCTGAAAATGACGTCCACCTGTTGAAAAGCCATTGAAGTTTACTCTGACAAAAAACCATAACTTTCAATGCGGGGGTGTGGTCGTGACAGAGCGGCAAAGTTGGGCATCTCGCTATGCACACAAAAGTTGCTCTCACGTGCACATTCCTTGTCCAATCTCACTGAAATTCAATGGATATGATGAAGCTTCTATTCTGAACCCATGGATATGACAATCTTGGACGAGCTCTATAGCGCCACCTAGTTATTGCATTGGGCACATTCTGCCCTGTATTTTCTCTTTGCTTTGTCCGATGTGCATGAAATTAAAACTGGAGATACTCAGAAGGGTCCTCTCTCATCATGTAAAGTTTCATGGGTGTACACCTGACGGTGCCTGCGTAACAGGAAGTGGTCGATTATGTGCACCCAAATAATAGAAATTTATTATAAATCAGCCGTTTGTCTCAGGAAGCTGAGATTTCAGAATTAGATGCCTTTAATAACCTCCAGCTTTGATATGTAACACTATAGGGTCTACGAGAAACTTCATCACTTGATTTTTTTAATGAAATTTTGGACTGAACAAAGATTTTTAGCATAAATTCTGTTTAGGTTATCAGCACCAAGAATTCAACTTTCATAGGCATTTATGTGCTACTGCTTCCTAAAAAAATTCAGAATGATTGAAGTTACAGGTGACATCTTAGAGAGCATTACATCCAAAAAGGTCCGAAAACGTCTTTTTAGGCAAAACTACAAACACCTATTTTTTTTCATAACTTAATCATCATATATCAACACCATTTATTTTTTTAAATGTAGGGATCTGTGTTTGCTGCCTTCCATATTTTTTTCAGAAGTCCAGGTGAAACAGATGATTTTAAAAAAATCCTGATTCATCCCAAAACCTGTGCTTTTTCCGTCTGGACTCCAAACAAGTGTGTTTTAAAATTACTTATGCTTCAAATATCCACACCAAGTTTCACACGCATATAGCTGAACATGTCTAAATGCTTCTTGAATATTCTTTACAGATATAAAATGAACTGGTCAACTGTAGGATGTCATTTCCTCTTACATGTTTCAGTCTTTTCCTCATGCTGCAGCCTGCTCCTCAATCCGCCCTGTTGCTGGAGTCAAATTTCACCCCCCCCCCCCCCCCCACACACACACACACCAGCTGCCTGTTTATATGCTAACTAACCCAGAAGTGAGGTGACAAGAGTTTAGACACAAGAGGGAGGGCAGACTGCTTTTTCATTTGTTTTGTATGTCTTTCATAGATTTTTATGAATAATCATTGCTTTTCTAGTCATGTAAAATGCAATTAACTTAATATTTTATCTTTTTTTTTTTACAAACAAAACATATGAATGTGCTCCAAAACAAAACCCAACTCTCAGTACAGTTCTACAGATGTAACATAAGACTTAGACAGTAAATGTCTCTTTTATCCTCTTTTAATCAATGCTGCAACTTCTTTTCCTTAATATAAATCCAATGAAATTAAACTACAAAACCAAAAAACACAACCTATAGCAAATTTCTCTAAATAAATTATGTGTATATACAATATGTAGCACTTTTAAACAAAATAATAACAAATCCTTCCAATACAAGCACAGAAAAATGGAACACAAAATTTAAAACCCAAATTTGAAATGGCAATTTTAAAAAGATAATTTTTTCAGCCTGCTAAAAGTGCACAATTGTAAAAGCTCTTTTATATAGACAACTGTTTGGTTGCTTAGAGCTCTAAATATAAAAACAATGCCTTTATGGACGTGGCACGGATGGCACGGATGTTCAGCAGGGTAAACCCCAGGAAAGCGGCGGGACCTGATGGAGTTCCCGGAAAGGTTCTGCGGGCCTGCGCCGATCAACTCTCCCAGGTCTTCACAAAAATCTTCAACCTGTCACTAGCTCAGGCTTTCATCCCTGCTTGCCTGAAGTCATCCACTATCATCCCGATACCCAAAAAGTCCTCATCCACAGCCTTCCTCACGGACTTCCGCCCAGTTGCACTCACTGCTGTCATCACAAAGTGTCTGGAGCGGCTGCTCCTGGGACACATCAAAGACTCCCTCCCTCCAATCTTCGTCCCCCACCAGTTTGCTTACAAAGCAAACAGATCAACGGATGATGCCATTTCCATCACCCTCCACACTGCGCTGAGCCACCTGGAACACAGAGACACCTACGCCAGGATGCTCTTTGTGGACTATAGCTCAGCCTTTAACACAATCATTCCTGACATTCTGGTCAACAAACTGTCTGAACTAGGACTCCACCCACTCACCTGCTCGTGGATCAAGGACTTCCTGACAAACAGACCACAGACAGTCAAACTTGACCCCCACCTCTCCTCCACCCGGACGCTGAGCACAGGCTCCACACAGGGATGTGTGCTGAGTCCTCTGCTGTATACACTGTACACAGCAGACTGCAGACCAGCCCACACCAGCAACACCGTGGTGAAGTTTGCAGACGACACTACTGTGGTGGGGCTGATCTCTGGGGACGACGAGACGGCCTACAGAGACGAAGTCCTGAAACTCTCAAGGTGGTGTCAGGCTAATAACCTCATCCTGAACACCACCAAGACCAAGGAGATCATCCTGGACTTCAGAAAAAACAGAACAGATCCACCCCCACTCTACATCGATGGAAACTGTGTGGAGAGGGTCCACAGCTTCACCCTCCTGGGCACCACCATCTCTGCTGACCTCACATGGTCTAACAACACCATGACTGTCATCAGGAAGGCCCAGCAACGCCTGCACTTCCTGAGAAAACTTAGGAGGAACGACGTCAGCCAGGAGCTGCTGGTAACGTTCTACCGCTCAACCATTGAGAGCATTCTGTCCTATGGCATCACAGTGTGGTTTTCCCACTGCACTGAAGCAGAACGGCAGAGTCTCCAGATAGTGGTAAAGACAGCGCAGAGGATCATCGGCTGCCCCCTCCCCTCACTGAAGGACATTTACCAGTCTCGCTGCCTCAGCAGAGTGACTAGCATCACCACTAACTCCACCCATTCTGCTTTCCCTCTGTTTGAACTGCTGCCCTCTGGAAGGAGGTACAGGTCCATCAGAACCAGGACAAACAGACTAAGAAACAGCTTTTTTCCATAGGCAATTATCATATGGAATGCACATACGTCCACCAACCACACCTCACTCTAATTTTACTACAATGCGTGCAATATCCTGACTGTCTAACCGGGTCACTGTGCAATAACTTGATATTTATTAAGCTGTGCTCACAGCAACTCATGTAATTCCTTTCTATTTTATTCACAAATATTTAATATTTAACAGTTTCTGTCCATATTGTTCATTTTTTGTTAAGAGTTGTAAATACAGTATTTCTTTTTCTATTCTATTTTTATTTTTATTTTATGTAACTCCTTCACTCCAAGGCTGCTGCAATTTCATTGTATCCCCATGTACAATGACAATAAACGATTCTGATTCTGATTATATCACTTAGACACAGATGGAGAACCATATCAACTGGATTGGTAACAGCAACAACCACCGACCAAGCCGGCAAGCCCTGGCAGAAAAGATCCCCACAAGAAACACTGCAGGCTGTTCCATAAAAAATATAGTTTTACCATTGCCTTGCAGATCACAGTTGAAGTGGTTTAGTTTTCCTAAAAAAATTCAGAATGATTGAAGTTACAGGTGAACTTTTAGACAACATTTGATCCAAAAAGGTCCGAAAACGTCTTTTTAGGCAAAACTGCAAACACCTATTTTTTTGCATAACTTATCTTTCAAATATCAGCACAAAAAAATTAAAAACGGTAGGGATCTGTGTTTGCTGCCTTCCATATTTTTTTCAGACTTAAAAGTGTAACAGATGATTTATAAAAAATCCTTTTTCATCCAAAAACCTGTGTTAAATCTGTCTAGACTCCAAACAAACATTTTTTTATGGTAACTTATGTTTCAACAATCGACACCAATTTTCACACACCTATAGCTGAACATGTCCCATAGCTACCTGAATATTTTCATAGATATAAAATGAACTGGTCATTCTAACATCTGGCATTCTAACATCTAACATCTTACATGTCAAAGCCTCTCTCAGCCTGGCTCTGCTGAAGGAGTCGTGTTACAACCCCGCCCCCTCCTGCTGGGACCCCTGATATGTAAATTAGCAAGCAGTGAACAGAGAGACGAGGAGTAAGAATGACCATTATTCAGGCATGCATAATCCAAAGACAGCCAGTTAAACACTGAAAGACATATTTTTTCGGTATGTCTTTCATACATCTTTAGTATTAAAAACTCTCCAAGATGAATGTGCCTGACTCCACCTGCAGGTGGATCACAGACTTCCTGACGGACAGACAGCAGTATGTGAGGCTGGGGAAGCTCGTCTCAGATACTCGGACCACAAGCACCGGATCCCCCCAGGGCTGTGTCCTTTCACCCCTGTTACTCTCCCTGTACACAAACAGCTGCACAGCTGGTCACCTGTCTGTCAAACTCCTGAAGTTTGCTGACGACACCACACTCATCGGCCTCATCTCTGACGGAGATGAGTCGGCCTACAGGAGTGAAATAGCCAGGCTGGTGTCATAGTGCAGCGCTAACAACCTGGAGCTTAATGCTCTGAAGACAGTGGAGATGACAGTGGACTTCAGGAAGGCCCCAGCCCCCCTCCCCCCTGTCATCCTCTGTGACTCCCCGGTGACCTCTGTGGAGTCCTTCTGCTTCCTGGGAACCATCATCAGCCAGGACCTCAAGTGGGAGCAGAACATCAGCTCCATCACTAAGAAGGTCCAGCAGAGGATGTACTTCCTGAGGCAGCTGAAGAAGTTTCACCTCCCTGAAAAGATGCTGGTAGACTTTTACACCGCCATCATCGAATCCACCCTCACGTCCTCCATCACAGTCTGGTTCGCTGCGGCCACGGCCAGAGACAAGGCCAAGCTACAACGCGTCATCCACTCAGCAGAGAAGGTGATCGGCTGCCACCTCCCGTCTCTCCAGGAGCTGCACATCTCCAGGACCTGGAGGCGGGCAGCCAGGATTGTAGCCAACCCCTCTCATCCAGGACATAATCTCTTTCGGCCCCTCCCTTCTGGCAAGAGGCTCCGGTCCATCAGGACCAGGACCTCGTGCCACAAGAACAGCTTCTTCCCCACTGCAGCCAGCCTGCTGAACAGAACCCCAACTCCCCCAGGTGACCCCCCCTCCCCCCCCGCCCACCAAAGGACTGTCGGTGCCACTTACAGGCCCCACCATCCCAGCCCATCTGTGCTCCCACTTTAATTCACCTTACTCTACTGTATATAGTGTGTTGTTGTTGTTAACTTAATTTTTAACTTATTCTTAATTGCACTATACACCAAGTCAAATTCCTCGTTTTGTAAAGTGCGCTCTACTGAACCTGGCAATAAAACTTTTTCTGATTCCTGATTCTGATTCTGATTCTATTAATCATTGTTTTTTATTCATTCAAAATGCAATTAAATCAATATTTTATCTTTTTTCTTTTCCTTTTTCTTTTTTTTTTTATCTCTTATATCCTTTTTTATAATCAATGTTTGAACTTCTTTTCCTTTCTATTGTCATGGTTTCAGTTTGTTGTCTTTTTTTTCGCTTTAGTTCTTGTTCTGTCTTGTTTGGTTCTGTTTCCTGTTTTATTTTGAAAGGTTTCCTGTCTTGTCATGTTTCTTGAGTTTTACTTCCTTTGGTCCCCATCTGCCCTAATCGTGTTCACCTGTGTCTTGTCTGCCCTGTCTGTATATAAGTCTTGTCTCTGCCTTCCTCCTGTGCTGGTCCATTAACTTCTGCTCATGTTGATCACGTCTTCTTGTCTGGCGTCCATGTCCCTTGCCATGCCACAGTAAGTTTTTGTTTTTAGTTTTGTCATCCTGCTCTGCAGCGCTTTTTGTTAGTTAAATAAACCCACTTGCCCTGAACCCGTTTGCCTCCCGTCTCTGCGCCTGGGTCCTACCTGCTCTCGAGCCTCCCCCCCACACGACATCTATACATCCAATGAAATTAAACTACAAATCAACAAACACAACTGATAACAAATGTCTCTAAAAAATGATGTGTATATTTGCAGAACCTTAAAAACACCAAACAAATAACAAATGCTTCCCAATTAAAGCACAAAAAATGGAACACAAAATGTAAAACCCAAGTTAGAAATTGCAATTTGAAAAATATACTTTTTTCAGCAGCTTTTCAAAACCAATCACCAATTCTACTCTTCTGTGGATGAAACAAAGAACTCCAGAACAATGAAGCCATTTCTCTAAGTCTCTCTCACCTTCAGTTTTAAACAAGGTCTGTGAAAATCCACCATACATTGGTCACATGAACTCAGAGACCTGCTAAAAGTGCACAATTGTAAAAGCTCTTTTATATAGACAACTGTTTGTTTGCTTAGAGCTCTAAATATAAAAAAAATGCTTTTCTATCACCTAGACACAGATGGAGAACCATATCAACTGGATTAATAACAGGGTGGCATGTTTAGACAACATGAAGCTGTCCATCACATTTTTGACCTAAACATGTAAACACATCCTTGGCTCTGCGGTTAGGAAATGGTATTTGGGAATCTCTTTATACCAGGAGCCAGCCTGGCCATTGGAACATCGCCACAGTGCCCATCCAGACTGGGACAGCAACGGGGTCCACTTCAGAGCCGTGAGCTGCTGTGTTTAACTCCAGCTGTCCCAGCAAGGGAGACAACTGCAGCAACATCCACTGACCAAGCTGACAAGCCCTGGCAGAAAAGATCCCCACAAGAAAAACACTGGCTCAGGCAGGCTGGTCAAAAAAAAATAGTTTTGCCATTGTCTTGCAGCTCGCAGATCAAGTGGTTTAGTTTTCCAGTAATGTCAGTCAAGAATGCAAGTTCAGATTCACAATGTTCATATTCACCATATTCAACAGACATCTCCTCCAATAGCACCTTAAAAATCCTGTGCTGTTTTGCTTTGCAGCTGAGGTTGTTTACGATTTTCAGAATAAGAGTCAATATATGTCCAGAGCCAATCACTTCTGCACATAAGGCCTGCTGGTGAATGACGCAGCAGTAATGCAGACATTTTGGAAAGTCTGGGTCAGCTTTACAGTGAGTGATGAAACCTGTTTGTCTATTGATCATAGCAGGAGTCCCATCTGCAGTCACTGCTACCAGCTTTTCTAATTGTACCTTTTTCTGCACAAAAACTCCTTCACCGTGTTATACATTTCAACTCCTCTTGTAGTTGTCTGTTAGGGCAGATGTGTCAGGAGTTCTTCTCTTGTGGAAACCAAAAGCTATGCTGTACTGTTGCCGTCCACAGACTCATCACACTGGACGTTAACCACCTGCACTTTGCAAGATCCCGGTCCAGCTAATTGGCCAAGTTATCAGACATAGCTGACACTCATCTAGACATTGTAGTGGAAATTGAATGAGTTCTATTGTTCTCATCCTTAGGGACAGTGATAGCAATTATCATCATTGCTTGAATTTTTTTCATGCTATATGCAAAAGTCTTTGTCCCTTAAGGCAACAGATTACAGCCCCCCCCCCCCCCCCCCCCCCCCAGGCTGCTGTCGTGTTAACAATAGCTTGGAGCTCCAGAATGGACAAGAAAAAACGACGAGAATGGCTCGAGCAGGGCGTTGCTCACGGGGCGGTCGCTCGTGCCATGCGGTCGCACGTGCTCGGGCCCGCTAAATGCTACTTGTAGCTTTAATTATTATTATTATTATTCTTCCGACTTTTCCGTCGCCTTTTTGAGGCCTTTAACATACCCCAAAACTCACCAAATTTTGTATACACATCAGGAGTCGCGAAAAATTTCATATTTTATAGGAGAACGGCATAGGTAAACAAAAATGGCTCGATAGCGCCACCTGCAAAATTTGTTTTCGCGAGCACCTCCATATGCTTTATAGTACAAACCTGATTTTAACAGGGCATGTTCATCGGATAGAAACCTACAAAAAAGTCTCTTGGGACCAAGCTGTCAGTCGCACAGGAAGTCTGATATTTTGATGACAATATGTCATTTTTGCTGTATTTTGGTCATTCGCAGGCCTCGCTCTAGAACGAACTCCTCCTAGAGATTTGAGAGTAATGACTCCAAACTTTGGTTTTGTAAACTATACACATGTCCGATGTTAAATTGCAAAGCTTTTAAGTTTTTATGGATGTTTGTGACCATGGCGGCGCGTCAAAATTGGAGGTCGTTTCGAAAACACGCCATGAAAAGAAAAATGGCCATTACTCAGCCATGCATAATCCAATCTGATCCAAAATTGATGTGCATGATTGTAGTCTGACTCTGAACACATCTGCAGTGAAAAAACCTGGAAAAAGTGTAGCCCCACCTGCTGGCAAGAGGAAATGACATGTTTTACTTGGAGCATCACTACTCCGAGTAGGATGAGCCGACACATCCTTAAAATGACGTCCACCTGTTGAAAAGCCATTGAAGTTTACTCTGACAAAAAACCATAACTTTCAATGCGGGGGTGTGGTCGTGACAGAGCGGC
The DNA here is from genome assembly GCF_053564925.1 of Oryzias latipes. Lineage (NCBI taxonomy): Eukaryota > Metazoa > Chordata > Actinopteri > Beloniformes > Adrianichthyidae > Oryzias > Oryzias latipes. The sequence continues at coordinate 3,523,058 of NC_136239.1, forward strand.
AAAGTTGGGCATCTCGCTATGCACACAAAAGTTGCTCTCACGTGCACATTCCTTGTCCAATCTCACTGAAATTCAATGGATATGATGAAGCTTCTATTCTGAACCCATGGATATGACAATCTTGGACGAGCTCTATAGCGCCACCTAGTTATTGCATTGGGCACATTCTGCCCTGTATTTTCTCTTTGCTTTGTCCGATGTGCATGAAATTAAAACTGGAGATACTCAGAAGGGTCCTCTCTCATCATGTAAAGTTTCATGGGTGTACACCTGACGGTGCCTGCGTAACAGGAAGTGGTCGATTATGTGCACCCAAATAATAGAAATTTATTATAAATCAGCCGTTTGTCTCAGGAAGCTGAGATTTCAGAATTAGATGCCTTTAATAACCTCCAGCTTTGATATGTAACACTATAGGGTCTACGAGAAACTTCATCACTTGATTTTTTTAATGAAATTTTGGACTGAACAAAGATTTTTAGCATAAATTCTGTTTAGGTTATCAGCACCAAGAATTCAACTTTCATAGGCATTTATGTGCTACTGCTTCCTAAAAAAATTCAGAATGATTGAAGTTACAGGTGAACTTTTAGAGAACATTTCATCCAAAAAGGTCCGAAAACGTCTTTTTAGGCAAAACTACAAACACCTATTTTTTTTCATAACTTAATCATCATATATCAACACCATTTATTTTTTTAAATGTAGGGATCTGTGTTTGCTGCCTTCCATATTTTTTTCAGAAGTCCAGGTGAAACAGATGATTTTAAAAAAATCCTGATTCATCCCAAAACCTGTGCTTTTTCCGTCTGGACTCCAAACAAGTGTGTTTTAAAATTACTTATGCTTCAAATATCCACACCAAGTTTAACACGCATATAGCTGAACATGTTTAAATGCTTCTTGAATATTCTTTACAGATATAAAATGAACTGGTCAACTGTAGGATGTCATTTCCTCTTACATGGTTCAGTCTTTTCCTCATGCTGCAGCCTGCTCCTCAATCTTTCCTGTTGCTGGAGTCAAATTCCCCCCCCCCCCCCCCCCCACACACATACACACACCAGCTGCCTGTTTATATGCTAACTAACCCAGAAGTGAGGTGACAATAGTTTAGACACAAGAGGGAGGGCAGACTGCTTTTTCATTTGTTTTGTATGTCTTTCATAGATTTTTATGAATAATCATTGCTTTTCTAGTCATGTAAAATGCAATTAACTTAATATTTTATCTTTTTTTTTTTACAAACAAAACATATGAATGTGCTCCAAAACAAAACCCAACTCTCAGTACAGTTCTACAGATGTAACATAAGACTTAGACAGTAAATGTCTCTTTTATCCTTTTTTAATCAATGCTGCAACTTCTTTTCCTTAATATAAATCCAATGAAATTAAACTACAAAACCAAAAAACACAACCTATAGCAAATTTCTCTAAATAAATTATGTGTATATACAATATGTAGCACTTTTAAACAAAATAATAACAAATCCTTCCAATACAAGCACAGAAAAATGGAACACAAAATTTAAAACCCAAATTTGAAATGGCAATTTTAAAAAGATAATTTTTTCAGCCTGCTAAAAGTGCACAATTGTAAAAGCTCTTTTATATAGACAACTGTTTGGTTGCTTAGAGCTCTAAATATAAAAACAATGCCTTTATGGACGTGGCACGGATGGCACGGATGTTCAGCAGGGTAAACCCCAGGAAAGCGGCGGGACCTGATGGAGTTCCCGGAAAGGTTCTGCGGGCCTGCGCCGATCAACTCTCCCAGGTCTTCACAAAAATCTTCAACCTGTCGCTAGCTCAGGCTTTCATCCCTGCTTGCCTGAAGTCATCCACTATCATCCCGATACCCAAAAAGTCCTCATCCACAGCCTTCCTCACGGACTTCCGCCCAGTTGCACTCACTGCTGTAATCACAAAGTGTCTGGAGCGGCTGCTCCTGGGACACATCAAAGACTCCCTCCCTCCAATCTTCGTCCCCCACCAGTTTGCAGAACAGAACAGATCCACCCCCACTCTAGATCGATGGAAACTGTGTGGAGAGGGTCCACAGCTTCACCCTCCTGGGCACCACCATCTCTGCTGACCTCACATGGTCTAACAACACCATGACTGTCATCAGGAAGGCCCAGCAACGCCTGCACTTCCTGAGAAAACTTAGGAGGAACGACGTCAGCCAGGAGCTGCTGGTAACGTTCTTCCGCTCAACCATTGAGAGCATTCTGTCCTATGGCATCACAGTGTGGTTTTCCCACTGCACTGAAGCAGAACGGCAGAGTCTCCAGAGAGTGGTAAAGACAGTGCAGAGGATCATCGGCTGCCCCCTCCCCTCACTGAAGGACATTTACCAGTCTCGCTGCATCAGCAGAGTGACTAGCATCACCACTAACTCCACCCATTCTGCTTTCCCTCTGTTTGAACTGCTGCCCTCTGGAAGGAGGTACAGGTCCATCAGAACCAGGACAAACAGACTAAGAAACAGCTTTTTTCCATAGGCAATTATCATACGGAATGCACATACGTCCACCAACCACACCTCACTCTAATTTTACTACAATGCGTGCAATATCCTGACTGTCTAACCGGGTCACTGTGCAATAACTTGATATTTATTAAGCTGTGCTCACAGCAACTCATGTAATTCCTTTCTATTTTATTCACAAATATTTAATATTTAACAGTTTCTGTCCATATTGTTCATTTTTTGTTAAGAGTTGTAAATACAGTATTTCTTTTTCTATTCTATTTTTATTTTTATTTTATGTAACTCCTTCACTCCAAGGCTGCTGCAATTTCATTGTATCCCCATGTACAATGACAATAAACGATTCTGATTCTGATTATATCACTTAGACACAGATGGAGAACCATATCAACTGGATTGGTAACAGCAACAACCACCGACCAAGCCGGCAAGCCCTGGCAGAAAAGATCCCCACAAGAAACACTGCAGGCTGTTCCATAAAAAATATAGTTTTACCATTGCCTTGCAGATCACAGTTGAAGTGGTTTAGTTTTCCTAAAAAAATTCAGAATGATTGAAGTTACAGGTGAACTTTTAGACAACATTTGATCCAAAAAGGTCCGAAAACGTCTTTTTAGGCAAAACTGCAAACACCTATTTTTTTGCATAACTTATCTTTCAAATATCAGCACAAAAAAATTAAAAACGGTAGAGATCTGTGTTTGCTGCCTTCCATATTTTTTTCAGACTTAAAAGTGTAACAGATGATTTATAAAAAATCCTTTTTCATCCAAAAACCTGTGTTAAATCTGTCTAGACTCCAAACAAACATTTTTTTATGGTAACTTATGTTTCAACAATCGACACCAATTTTCACACACCTATAGCTGAACATGTCCCATAGCTCCCTGAATATTTTCATAGATATACAATGAACTGGTCATTCTAACATCTAGCATTCTAACATCTAACATCTTACATGTCAAAGCCTCTCTCAGCCTGGCTCTGCTGAAGGAGTCGTGTTACAACCCCGCCCCCTCCTGCTGGGACCCCTGCTATGTAAATTAGCAAGCAGTGAACAGAGAGATGAGGAGTAAGAATGGCCATTACTCAGGCATGCATAATCCAAAGACAGCCAGTTAAACACTGAAAGACATATTTTTCGGTATGTCTTTCATACATCTTTAGTATTAAAAACTCTCCAAGATGAATGTGCCTGACTCCACCTGCAGGTGGATCACAGACTTCCTGACGGACAGACAGCAGTATGTGAGGCTGGGGAAGCTCGTCTCAGATACTCGGACCACAAGCACCGGATCCCCCATGGGCTGTGTCCTTTCACCCCTGTTACTCTCCCTGTACACAAACAGCTGCACAGCTGGTCACCTGTCTGTCAAACTCCTGAAGTTTGCTGACGACACCACACTCATCGGCCTCATCTCTGACGGAGATGAGTCGGCCTACAGGAGTGAAATAGCCAGGCTGGTGTCATAGTGCAGCGCTAACAACCTGGAGCTTAATGCTCTGAAGACAGTGGAGATGACAGTGGACTTCAGGAAGGCCCCAGCCCCCCTCCCCCCTGTCATCCTCTGTGACTCCCCGGTGACCTCTGTGGAGTCCTTCTGCTTCCTGGGAACCATCATCAGCCAGGACCTCAAGTGGGAGCAGAACATCAGCTCCATCACTAAGAAGGTCCAGCAGAGGATGTACTTCCTGAGGCAGCTGAAGAAGTTTCACCTCCCTGAAAAGATGCTGGTAGACTTTTACACCGCCATCATCGAATCCACCCTTACGTCCTCCATCACAGTCTGGTTCGCTGCGGCCACGGCCAGAGACAAGGCCAAGCTACAACGCGTCATCCACTCAGCAGAGAAGGTGATCGGCTGCCACCTCCCGTCTCTCCAGGAGCTGCACATCTCCAGGACCTGGAGGCGGGCAGCCAGGATTGTAGCCAACCCCTCTCATCCAGGACATAATCTCTTTCGGCCCCTCCCTTCTGGCAAGAGGCTCCGGTCCATCAGGACCAGGACCTCGCGCCACAAGAACAGCTTCTTCCCCACTGCAGTCAGCCTGCTGAACAGTACCCCAACTCCCCAAGGTGACCCCCCCCCCCCCCGCCCACCAAAGGACTGTCGGTGCCACTTACAGGCCCCACCATCCCAGCCCATCTGTGCTCCCACTTTAATTCACCTTACTCTACTGTATATAGTGTGTTGTTGTTGTTAACTTAATTTTTAACTTATTCTTAATTGCACTATACACCAAGTCAAATTCCTCGTTTTGTAAAGTGCGCTCTACTGAACCTGGCAATAAAACTTTTTCTGATTTCTGATTCTATTAATCATTGTTTTTTATTCATTCAAAATGCAATTAAATCAATATTTTATCTTTTTTCTTTTCCTTTTTCTTTTTTTTTATCTCTTATATCCTTTTTTATAATCAATGTTTGAACTTCTTTTCCTTTCTATTGTCATGGTTTCAGTTTGTTGTCTTTTTTTTCGCTTTAGTTCTTGTTCTGTCTTGTTTGGTTCTGTTTCCTGTTTTATTTTGAAAGGTTTCCTGTCTTGTCATGTTTTTGAGTTTTACTTCCTTTGGTCCCCATCTGCCCTAATCGTGTTCACCTGTGTCTTGTCTGCCCTGTCTGTATATAAGTCTTGTCTCTGCCTTCCTCCTGTGCTGGTCCATTAACTTCTGCTCATGTTGATCACGTCTTCTTGTCTGGCGTCCATGTCCCTTGCCATGCCACAGTAAGTTTTTGTTTTTAGTTTTGTCATCCTGCTCTGCAGCGCTTTTTGTTAGTTAAATAAACCCACTTGCCCTGAACCCGTTTGCCTCCCGTCTCTGCGCCTGGGTCCTACCTGCTCTCGAGCCTCCCCCCCACACGACATCTATACATCCAATGAAATTAAACTACAAATCAACAAACACAACTGATAACAAATGTCTCTAAAAAATGATGTGTATATTTGCAGAACCTTAAAAACACCAAACAAATAACAAATGCTTCCCAAATAAAGCACAAAAAATGGAACACAAAATGTAAAACCCAAGTTAGAAATTGCAATTTGAAAAGATACTTTTTTCAGCAGCTTTTCAAAATCAATCACCAATTCTACTCTTCTGTGGATGAAACAAAGAACTCCAGAACAATGAAGCCATTTCTCTAAGTCTCTCTCACCTTCAGTTTTAAACAAGGTCTGTGAAAATCCACCATACATTGGTCACATGAACTCAGAGACCTGCTAAAAGTGCACAATTGTAAAAGCTCTTTTATATAGACAACTGTTTGTTTGCTTAGAGCTGTAAATATAAAAAAAAATGCTTTTCTATCACCTAGACACAGATGGAGAACCATATCAACTGGATTAATAACAGGGTGGCATGTTTAGACAACATGAAGCTGTCCATCACATTTTTGACCTAAACATGTAAACACATCCTTGGCTCTGCGGTTAGGAAATGGTATTTGGGAATCTCTTTATACCAGGAGCCAGCCTGGCCATTGGAACATCGCCACAGTGCCCATCCAGACTGGGACAGCAACGGGGTCCACTTCAGAGCCGTGAGCTGCTGTGTTTAACTCCAGCTGTCCCAGCAAGGGAGACAACTGCAGCAACATCCACTGACCAAGCTGACAAGCCCTGGCAGAAAAGATCCCCACAAGAAAAACACTGGCTCAGGCAGGCTGGTCAAAAAAAAATAGTTTTGCCATTGTCTTGCAGCTCGCAGATCAAGTGGTTTAGTTTTCCAGTAATGTCAGTCAAGAATGCAAGTTCAGATTCACAATGTTCATATTCACCATATTCAACAGACATCTCCTCCAATAGCACCTTAAAAATCCTGTGCTGTTTTGCTTTGCAGCTGAGGTTGTTTACGATTTTCAGAATAAGAGTCATTATATGTCCAGAGCCAATCACTTCTGCACATAAGGCCTGCTGGTGAATGACGCAGCAGTAATGCAGACATTTTGGAAAGTCTGGGTCAGCTTTACAGTGAGTGATGAAACCTGTTTGTCTATTGATCATAGCAGGAGTCCCATCTGCAGTCACTGCTACCAGCTTTTCTAATTGTACCTTTTTCTGCACAAAAACTCCTTCACCGTGTTATACATTTCAACTCCTCTTGTAGTTGTCTGTTAGGGCAGATGTGTCAGGAGTTCTTCTCTTGTGGAAACCAAAAGCTATGCTGTACTGTTGCCGTCCACAGACTCATTACACTGGACGTTAACCACCTGCACTTTGCAAGATCCCGGTCCAGCTAATTGGCCAAGTTATCAGACATAGCTGACACTCATCTAGACATTGTAGTGGAAATTGAATGAGTTCTATTGTTCTCATCCTTAGGGACAGTGATAGCAATTATCATCATTGCTTGAATTTTTTTCATGCTATATGCAAAAGTCTTTGTCCCTTAAGGCAACAGATTACAGCCCCCCCCCCCCCCCCCCCCCAGGCTGCTGTCGTATTAACAATAGCTTGGAGCTCCAGAATGGACAAGAAAAAACGACGAGAATGGCTCGAGCAGGGCGTTGCTCACGGGGCGGTCGCTCGTGCCATGCGGTCGCACGTGCTCGGGCCCGCTAAATGCTACTTGTAGCTTTAATTATTATTATTATTATTATTCTACCGGAAGAGTCGCCTTTTTGAGGCCTTTAACATACCCCAAAACTCACCAAATTTGGCACACACATCAGGAGTCGCGAAAAATTTCGTATTTTATAGGAGATTGGCATGGGCGCAGAAAAACGGCTTGAGAGCGCCACCTACAGTGACTTTTGTCCCGACGCCCCGCATACGCTTTAACGTACAAGCTTGATTTTTACAGGGCATGTTCTTCAGATGGAGACCTACAAAAAAGTCTGAAAGGACCCACCTGTCACTCGCACAGGAAGTCTGATATATTGAGGTCAATATGTCATTTTTGCTTCATTTTGGACATTTGCAGGCCTCACTCTAGAGCGAACTCCTCCTAGAGATTTGTGAATAATGACTCCAAACTTTGGTTTTGTAAACTAAACACATGTCCGATGTTAAATTGCGAAGCTTTTACGTTTTTACGGTTGTTTGTGACCGTGGCGGCGCGTCGAAAATGGAGGTCATTTTGAAAACACGCCATGAAAAGAAAAATGGCCATTACTCAGCCATGCAAAATCCAATATGATCCAAAGTTGATATGCATGATTGTAGTCTGACTTTGAACACATCTGCAGTGGAAGAATCTGGAATAGGTGTAGCGCCACCTGCTGGTAAAAGGAAATGACATGTTTTACTTGGAGCATCACTGCTCCAAGTAGGATGAGCCGACACACCTCAAAATGATGTCCACCTGTTGAAAAGCCATTGATGTTTACTCTGATAAAAAGCCATAACTTTCAATGCGGGGGTGTGGTCGTGACAGAGCGGCGAAGTTGGGCGTCTCGCCATGCACACAAAAGTTGCTCTCACGTGCACATTCCTTGTCCAATCTCACTGAAATTCAATAGAGGTGATGAGGCTTCCATTCTGAACCCATGGATATGACAATCTTGGACGAGCTCCATAGCGCCACCTAGATATTGACAAATACATTTTATGTCACATTCTGACCTATCTTTTCTCTGTGCTTTGTCCGACATTCATAAAATTACAACAGGAGATACTCATAAGGGTCTTCTCTCATCGTCTAAAGTTTCATGGGTGTACACCTGACGGTGCCTGCGCAAGCCACCACCAAACAGGAAGTGGTTGATTGCGTTGCAGTCAGATAATTAAAAATTCATAAAAAATCAGCCGTTTGTATCACGAGGCTGAGATTTCAGAATGAGAGGCCTCTTACATATCTCCAACTTAGATACACAGCACTTGCATGGGTGAACAAAAAACGGCTCAATAGCGCCACCTACCATGTTTGTTTTTGAGAGCCCCGCCATGTTCTTTAACATACAAGCTTGATATTTACAGGACATGTTCATCAGATGGAAACCTACAAAAAAGTCTCTTGGGACCAAGCTGTCAGTCGCACAGGAAGTCTGCTATATTGATGTCAATATGTCAGTTTTGCTCTATTTTGGTCCTTTGCAGGCCTCGTTCTAGAACGAACTCCTCCTAGAGATTTTTGAACAATGACTCCAAACTTTGGTTTTGTAAACTAAACACATGTCCGATCTTAAATTGCGAAGCTTTTAAGTTTTTACGGTTGTTTGTGACCGTGGCGGCGCGTCAAAATTTGAGGTCGTTTCGAAATCACGCCATGAAAAGAAAAATGGCCATTACTCAGCCATAAATAATCTAATCTGATCCAAATTTGTTGTGCATGATTGTAGTCTGACTTTGAACACATCTGCAGTGGAAAAATCCGAAACAGGTGTAGCGCCACCTGTTGGCAACAGGAAATGACATGTTTTACTTGGAGCATCACTGCTCCAAGTAGGATGAGCAAACACACCTCAAAATGACGTCCACCTGTTGAAAAACCATTGAAGTTTACTCTGATGAAAAACAAATCTTTCAACGCGGGGGTGTGGTCGTGACAGAGCGGCGAAGTTGGGTATCTCGCCATGCACAAATGTTGCTCTCACGTTCACATTCTTTGTCTGATCTCACTGAAATTAAATAGATTTGATGAAACTTCCATTCTGAACCCATGGATATGACAATTTTGGACGAGCTATATATGTTCATAAATGATCATGAAGCATGATCATATAATCAAGCTTCATAGGAAATCAGCCGTTTGTCTCAGGAAGCTGAGATTTCAGAATTAGATGCGTCTTACAAAGCTCCACGTTTGAAAAGCAGCACTATACGTACGAGAAACATTTAACCACCTTAATCACCCTATTGTGCTGAAAGCAAATTTTTGGACATTTTGACTCAAGCAAATATTTTTATCATAACATCTGTTTAGTTTATCAGCACCAAAATAAAAAATATTTACATTTATAAAATGAACTGGTCAACTCTAGGATTTTATTTATTCAATCTTACATCCTCAAGCTTTTCATCAGTCTCCCCTGCTGCAGGAGTGGAGTTAGCCCCCCCCCCCCCCCCCCCCCCCCCCCCCCCGGCTGTGTGCTCACATGTAAATTAGCCAGGAGTGGCAGACAGAAAGTAGAACAGTTAGAAAGCCTAGTTCAACACTAAAATACAGCAATTTCCTTTGTTTTGTTTGTCTTTTATACATCCTTAGCACTAATCATTGCTTTTTTATTCATCCAAAATACGATTAACTTTATATTTTATCTTTTTTTTTTTTTTTACAAACAAAATATATGAATGTGCTCCAAAACAAAACCCAGTCTCAGTACACTCCTACAGATGTAACATCAGACAGTAAATGTCTCTTTTATGCTTTTTTAATCAATGCTGCAACTTCTTTTCATTTCCTTTCAATACATCCAAAGAAATTAAACTACAACGACAACAAACACAACATATAGCAAATGTCTCTAAGAAGATTGTGTATATACATTATGTACCACCTTTAAACACCAAATAAATAACAAATCTTTCTAATACAATCACAAAAAATGGAACACAAAATGTAAAACCCAAATTAGAAATTGCAATTTTAAAAAGATACATTTTTCAGCAGCTTTTCAAAATCAATCACATATTTTACTCTTCTGTGGATGAAACAAAGAAGTCCAGAGCAATGTAGCCACTTCTCCAAAGTCTCTGTCACCTTCAGTTTTACACAAAGTCTGTGAAAATCCACCATACATTGGTCACATGTATTCAGAGACCTGCTAAAAGTCCACAATTGTAAAAGCTCTTATATAGACAACTGTTTGTTTGCTTGGAGCTCTAAATATAAAAAAATGCTTTTCTATCACCTAGACACAGATGGAGAACCATATCAACTGGATTAGTAACAGGGAAACATGTTTAGGTTTAAACTTACATCAATAGACAACATGAAGCTGTTCATCACATTTTTGACCTAAACATGTAAACACATCCTTGGCTCTGCGGTTAAGAAATGGTACTTGGGAATCTCTTCATACCAGGAGCCAGCCTGAACATTGGAACATCACCACAGTGCCCATCCAGACTGGGACAGCAACGGGGTCCACTTCACAGCCGTGAGGCTGCTGTGTTTAACTCCAGCTGTCCCAGCAAGGGAGACAACTGCAGCAACATCCACTGACCAAGCTGACAAGCCCTGGCAGAAAAGATCCCCACAAGAAAAACACTGGCTCAGGCAGGCTGGTCAATAAAAAAATATAGTTTTACCAATGTCTTGCAGCTCGCAGATCAAGTGGTTTAGTTTTCCAGTAATGTCAGTCAAGAATACAAGTTCAGATTCACCATATTCAGCAGATATCTCCACCAATAGCACCTTAAAAATCCTGTTCTGTTTTGCTTTGCAGCTGAGGTTTTTTATGATTTTCACAATAGGAGTCATTATATGTCCAGAGCCAATCACTTCTGCACATAAGGCCTACTGGTGAAAGAAGCAGCAGTAATGCAGACATTTTGGAAAGTCTTGGTCAGCTTTACAGTGAGTGATGAAACCTGTTTGTCGGTCAATCATAGCTGGAGCCCCGTCTGCAGGTATGGCTACCAGCTTTTCTAATGGTACCTTTTTCTGCACAAAAACTCCTTCACCGTGTTATACATTTCAACTCCTCTTGTAGTTGTCTGTTAGGGCAGATGTGTCAGGAATTCTTCTCTTGTGGAAACCAAAAGCTATGCTGAACTGTTGCCGTCCACAGACTCATCACACTGGACGTTAAACCACCTGCACTTTGTAAGATCCCGGTCCAGCTAATTGGCCAAGTTATCAGACATAGCTGACACTCATCTAGACATTGTAGTGGAAATTGAATGAGTTCTATTGTTCTCATCCTTAGGGACAGTGATAGCAATTATCATCATTGCTTGTTTCTTAATCTGATAAAAACCTTCTTCTACTTGATGAGAAAATGAGCAGGTCTAAACGAGGCTTAGATTTAAGAATTTTTTTCATGCTATATGCAAAAGTCTTTGTCCTTTAAAGCAACAGATTATAGTCCTCCCCCCCCCCACAGGCTGCTGTCATATTAACATTAGCTTGGAGCTCCAGAATGGACAAGAAAAAACGACGAGAATGGCTCGAGCAGGGCGTTGCTCACGGGGCGGTCGCTCGTGCCAGGCGGTGGCACGTGCTCGGGCCCGCTAAATGCTACTTGTAGCTTTAATTAGGGCCCGAGCACGGAGTGCAAGGACCCTATTGTAATTCGAATGTTTATTATTATTAGGGCCCGAGCACGGAGTGCAAGGACCCTATTGTAATTCGAATGTTTATTATTATTATTATTATTATTCTACCGGAAGAGTCGCCTTTTTGAGGCCTTTAACATACCCCAAAACTCACCAAATTTGGCACACACATCAGGAGTCGCGAAAAATTTCGTATTTTATAGGAGATTGGCATGGGCGCACAAAAACGGCTCGATAGCGCCACCTACAGTGACGTTTGTCCCGACGCCCCGCATACGCTTTAACGTACAAGCTTGATTTTTACAGGGCATGTTCTTCAGATGGAGACTTACAAAAAAGTCTGAAAGGACCCACCTGTCACTCGCACAGGAAGTCTGATATATTGAGGTCAATATGTCATTTTTGCTCTATTTTGGACATTTGCAGGCCTCGCTCTAGAACGAACTCCTCCTAGAGATTTGTGAATAATGACTACAAACTTTGGTTTTGTAAACTAGACACATGTCCGATGTTAAATTGCGAAGCTTTTAAGTTTTTACGGTTGTTTGTGACCGTGGCGGCGCGTAGAAATTCGACGTTGTTTCGAAAACACGCCATGAAAAGAAAAATGGCCATTACTCAGCCATGCATAATCCAATCTGATCCAAAATTGATATGCATGATTGTAGTCTGACTCTGAACACATCTGCAGTGAAAGAATCTGGAAAAAGTGTAGCGCCACCTGCTGGCAAGTGGAAATGACATGTTAGACTTGGAGCATCACTGCTCCAAGTAGGATGAGCCGACACACCTGAAAATGACGTCCACCTGTTGAAAAGCCATTGAAGTTTACTCTGACAAAAAACCATAACTTTCAATGCGGGGGTGTGGTCGTGACAGAGCGGCAAAGTTGGGCATCTCGCTATGCACACAAAAGTTGCTCTCACGTGCACATTCCTTGTCCAATCTCACTGAAATTCAATGGATATGATGAAGCTTCTATTCTGAACCCATGGATATGACAATCTTGGACGAGCTCTATAGCGCCACCTAGTTATTGCATTGGGCACATTCTGCCCTGTATTTTCTCTTTGCTTTGTCCGATGTGCATGAAATTAAAACTGGAGATACTCAGAAGGGTCCTCTCTCATCATGTAAAGTTTCATGGGTGTACACCTGACGGTGCCTGCGTAACAGGAAGTGGTCGATTATGTGCACCCAAATAATAGAAATTTATTATAAATCAGCCGTTTGTCTCAGGAAGCTGAGATTTCAGAATTAGATGCCTTTAATAACCTCCAGCTTTGATATGTAACACTATAGGGTCTACGAGAAACTTCATCACTTGATTTTTTTAATGAAATTTTGGACTGAACAAAGATTTTTAGCATAAATTCTGTTTAGGTTATCAGCACCAAGAATTCAACTTTCATAGGCATTTATGTGCTACTGCTTCCTAAAAAAATTCAGAATGATTGAAGTTACAGGTGACATCTTAGAGAGCATTACATCCAAAAAGGTCCGAAAACGTCTTTTTAGGCAAAACTGCAAACACCTATTTTTTTGCATAACTTATCTTTCAAATATCAGCACAAAAAAATTAAAAACGGTAGGGATCTGTGTTTGCTGCCTTCCATATTTTTTTCAGACTTAAAAGTGTAACAGATGATTTATAAAAAATCCTTTTCATCCAAAAACCTGTGTTAAATCTGTCTAGACTCCAAACAAACATTTTTTTATGGTAACTTATGTTTCAACAATCGACACCAATTTTCACAGACCTAAAGCTGAACATGTCCCATAGCTCCCTGAATATTTTCATAGATATAAAATGAACTGGTCATTCTAACATCTGGCATTCTAACATCTAACATCTTACATGTCAAAGCCTCTCTCAGCCTGGCTCTGCTGAAGGAGTCGTGTTACAACCCCGCCCCCTCCTGCTGGGACCCCTGCTATGTAAATTAGCAAGCAGTGAACAGAGAGATGAGGAGTAAGAATGGCCATTATTCAGGCATGCATAATCCAAAGACAGCCAGTTAAACACTGAAAGACATATTTTTTCGGTATGTCTTTCATACATCTTTAGTATTAAAAACTCTCCAAGATGAATGTGCCTGACTCCACCTGCAGGTGGATCACAGACTTCCTGACGGACAGACAGCAGTATGTGAGGCTGGGGAAGCTCGTCTCAGATACTCGGACCACAAGCACCGGATCCCCCCAGGGCTGTGTCCTTTCACCCCTGTTACTCTCCCTGTACACAAACAGCTGCACAGCTGGTCACCTGTCTGTCAAACTCCTGAAGTTGGCTGACGACACCACACTCATCGGCCTCATCTCTGACGGAGATGAGTCGGCCTACAGGAGTGAAATAGCCAGGCTGGTGTCATAGTGCAGCGCTAACAACCTGGAGCTTAATGCTCTGAAGACAGTGGAGATGACAGTGGACTTCAGGAAGGCCCCAGCCCCCCTCCCCCCTGTCATCCTCTGTGACTCCCCGGTGACCTCTGTGGAGTCCTTCTGCTTCCTGGGAACCATCATCAGCCAGGACCTCAAGTGGGAGCAGAACATCAGCTCCATCACTAAGAAGGTCCAGCAGAGGATGTACTTCCTGAGGCAGCTGAAGAAGTTTCACCTCCCTGAAAAGATGCTGGTAGACTTTTACACCGCCATCATCGAATCCACCCTCACGTCCTCCATCACAGTCTGGTTCGCTGCGGCCACGGCCAGAGACAAGGCCAAGCTGCAACGCGTCATCCACTCAGCAGAGAAGGTGATCGGCTGCCACCTCCCGTCTCTCCAGGAGCTGCACATCTCCAGGACCTGGAGGCGGGCAGCCAGGATTGTAGCCAACCCCTCTCATCCAGGACATAATCTCTTTCGGCCCCTCCCTCCTGGCAAGAGGCTCCGGTCCATCAGGACCAGGACCTCGCGCCACAAGAACAGCTTCTTCCCCACTGCAGTCAACCTGCTGAACAGTACCCCAACTCCCCCAGGTGACCCCCCCCCCCCCCCGCCCACCAAAGGACTGTCGGTGCCACTTACAGGCCCCACCATCCCAGCCCATCTGTGCTCCCACTTTAATTCACCTTACTCTACTGTATATAGTGTGTTGTTGTTGTTAACTTAATTTTTAACTTATTCTTAATTGCACTATACACCAAGTCAAATTCCTCGTTTTGTAAAGTGCGCTCTACTGAACCTGGCAATAAAACTTTTTCTGATTTCTGATTCTATTAATCATTGTTTTTTATTCATTCAAAATGCAATTAAATCAATATTTTATCTTTTTTCTTTTCCTTTTTCTTTTTTTTTTTATCTCTTATATCCTTTTTTATAATCAATGTTTGAACTTCTTTTCCTTTCTATTGTCATGGTTTCAGTTTGTTGTCTTTTTTTCCGCTTTAGTTCTTGTTCTGTCTTGTTTGGTTCTATTTCCTGTTTTATTTTGAAAGGTTTCCTGTCTTGTCATGTTTCTTGAGTTTTACTTCCTTTGGTCCCCATCTGCCCTAATCGTGTTCACCTGTGTCTTGTCTGCCCTGTCTGTATATAAGTCTTGTCTCTGCCTTCCTCCTGTGCTGGTCCATTAACTTCTGCTCATGTTGATCACGTCTTCTTGTCTGGCGTCCATGTCCCTTGCCATGCCACAGTAAGTTTTTGTTTTTAGTTTTGTCATCCTGCTCTGCAGCGCTTTTTGTTAGTTAAATAAACCCACTTGCCCTGAACCCGTTTGCCTCCCGTCTCTGCGCCTGGGTCCTACCTGCTCTCGAGCCTCCCCCCCACACGACATCTATACATCCAATGAAATTAAACTACAAATCAACAAACACAACTGATAACAAATGTCTCTAAAAAATGATGTGTATATTTGCAGAACCTTAAAAACACCAAACAAATAACAAATGCTTCCCAATTAAAGCACAAAAAATGGAACACAAAATGTAAAACCCAAGTTAGAAATTGCAATTTGAAAAAGATACTTTTTTCAGCAGCTTTTCAAAATCAATCACCAATTCTACTCTTCTGTGGATGAAACAAAGAACTCCAGAACAATGAAGCTATTTCTCTAAGTCTCTCTCACCTTCAGTTTTAAACAAGGTCTGTGATAATCCACCATACATTGGTCACATGAACTCAGAGACCTGCTAAAAGTGCACAATTGTAAAAGCTCTTTTATATAGACAACTGTTTGTTTGCTTAGAGCTCTAAATATAAAAAAAATGCTTTTCTATCACCTAGACACAGATGGAGAACCATATCAACTGGATTAATAACAGGGTGGCATGTTTAGACAACATGAAGCTGTCCATCACATTTTTGACCTAAACATGTAAACACATCCTTGGCTCTGCGGTTAGGAAATGGTATTTGGGAATCTCTTTATACCAGGAGCCAGCCTGGCCATTGGAACATCGCCACAGTGCCCATCCAGACTGGGACAGCAACGGGGTCCACTTCAGAGCCGTGAGCTGCTGTGTTTAACTCCCGCTGTCCCAGCAAGGGAGACAACTGCAGCAACATCCACTGACCAAGCTGACAAGCCCTGGCAGAAAAGATCCCCACAAGAAAAACACTGGCTCAGGCAGGCTGGTCAAAAAAAATAGTTTTGCCATTGTCTTGCAGCTCGCAGATCAAGTGGTTTAGTTTTCCAGTAATGTCAGTCAAGAATGCAAGTTCAGATTCACAATGTTCATATTCACCATATTCAACAGACATCTCCTCCAATAGCACCTTAAAAATCCTGTGCTGTTTTGCTTTGCAGCTGAGGTTGTTTACGATTTTCAGAATAAGAGTCATTATATGTCCAGAGCCAATCACTTCTGCACATAAGGCCTGCTGGTGAATGACGCAGCAGTAATGCAGACATTTTGGAAAGTCTGGGTCAGCTTTACAGTGAGTGATGAAACCTGTTTGTCTATTGATCATAGCAGGAGTCCCATCTGCAGTCACTGCTACCAGCTTTTCTAATTGTACCTTTTTCTGCACAAAAACTCCTTCACCGTGTTATACATTTCAACTCCTCTTGTAGTTGTCTGTTAGGGCAGATGTGTCAGGAGTTCTTCTCTTGTGGAAACCAAAAGCTATGCTGTACTGTTGCCGTCCACAGACTCATCACACTGGACGTTAACCACCTGCACTTTGCAAGATCCCGGTCCAGCTAATTGGCCAAGTTATCAGACATAGCTGACACTCATCTAGACATTGTAGTGGAAATTGAATGAGTTCTATTGTTCTCATCCTTAGGGACAGTGATAGCAATTATCATCATTGCTTGAATTTTTTTCATGCTATATGCAAAAGTCTTTGTCCCTTAAGGCAACAGATTACAGCCCCCCCCCCCCCCCCCCCCCCAGGCTGCTGTCGTATTAACAATAGCTTGGAGCTCCAGAATGGACAAGAAAAAACGACGAGAATGGCTCGAGCAGGGCGTTGCTCACGGGGCGGTCGCTCGTGCCATGCGGTCGCACGTGCTCGGGCCCGCTAAATGCTACTTGTAGCTTTAATTATTATTATTATTATTATTCTACCGGAAGAGTCGCCTTTTTGAGGCCTTTAACATACCCCAAAACTCACCAAATTTGGCACACACATCAGGAGTCGCGAAAAATTTCGTATTTTATAGGAGATTGGCATGGGCGCAGAAAAATGGCTCGATAGCGCCACCTACAGTGACTTTTGTCCCGACGCCCCGCATACGCTTTAACGTACAAGCTTGATTTTTACAGGGCATGTTCTTCAGATGGAGACCCACAAAAAAGTCTGAAAGGACCCACCTGTCACTCGCACAGGAAGTCTGATATATTGAGGTCAATATGTCATTTTTGCTCCATTTTGGACATTTGCAGGCCTCGCTCTAGAACGAACTCCTCCTAGAGATTTGTGAATAATGACTCCAAACTTTGGTTTTGTAAACTAAACACATGTCCGATGTTAAATTGCGAAGCTTTTAAGTTTTTACGGATGTTTGTGACCGTGGCGGCGCGTCGAAAATGGAGGTCATTTTGAAAACACGCCATGAAAAGAAAAATGGCCATTACTCAGCCATGCAAAATCCAATCTGATCCAAAATTGATATGCATGATTGTAGTCTGACCCTGACCACATCAGAAGTGGAAAAATCCAGAACAGGTGTAGCGCCACCTGCTGGTAAAAGGAAATGACATGTTTTACTTGGAGCATCACTGCTCCAAGTAGGATGAGCCGACACACCTCAAAATGATGTCCACCTGTTGAAAAGCCATTGATGTTTACTCTGATAAAAAGCCATAACTTTCAATGCGGGGGTGTGGTCGTGACAGAGCGGCGAAGTTGGGCGTCTCGCCATGCACACAAAAGTTGCTCTCACGTGCACATTCCTTGTCCAATCTCACTGAAATTCAATAGAGGTGATGAGGCTTCCATTCTGAACCAATGGATATGACAATTTTGGACGAGCTCCATAGCGCCACCTAGATATTAACAAATACATTTTATGTCACATTCTGACCTATCTTTTCTCTGTGCTTTGTCCGACATTCATAAAATTACAACAGGAGATACTCATAAGGGTCTTCTCTCATCGTCTAAAGTTTCATGGGTGTACACCTGACGGTGCCTGCGCAAGCCAGTGCCAAACAGGAAGTGGTTGATTGCGTTGCAGTCAGATAATTAAAAATTCATAAAAAATCAGCCGTTTGTATCACGAGGCTGAGATTTCAGAATGAGAGGCCTCTTACATATCTCCAACTTAGATACACAGCACTTGCAAGGGTGAACAAAAAACGGCTCAATAGCGCCACCTACCATGTTTGTTTTTGAGAGCCCCGGCATGTTCTTTAACATACAAGCTTGATTTTTACAGGACATGTTCATCAGATAGAAACCTACAAAAAAGTCTCTTGGGACCAAGCTGTCAGTCGCACAGGAAGTCTGCTATATTGGTGTCAATATGTCATTTTTGCTGTATTTTGGTCATTTGCAGGCCTCGTTCTAGAACGAACTCCTCCTAGAGATTTTTGAACAATGACTCCAAACTTTGGTTTTGTAAACTAAACACATGTCCGATCTTAAATTGCGAAGCTTTTAAGTTTTTACGGATGTTTGTGACCGTGGCGGCGCGTCAAAATTTGAGGTCGTTTCGAAATCACGCCATGAAAAGAAAAATGGCCATTACTCAGCCATAAATAATCTAATCTGATCCAAATTTGTTGTGCATGATTGTAGTCTGACTTTGAACACATCTCCAGTGGAAAAATCCGAAACAGGTGTAGCGCCACCTGTTGGCAACAGGAAATGACATGTTTTACTTGGAGCATCACTGCTCCAAGTAGGATGAGCAAACACACCTCAAAATGACGTCCACCTGTTGAAAAACCATTGAAGTTTACTCTGATGAAAAACAAATCTTTCAACGCGGGGGTGTGGTCGTGACAGAGCGGCGAAGTTGGGTATCTCGCCATGCACAAATGTTGCTCTCACGTTCACATTCCTTGTCTGATCTCACTGAAATTAAATAGATTTGATGAAACTTCCATTCTGAACCCATGGATATGACAATTTTGGACGAGCTATATATGTTCATAAATGATCATGAAGCATGATCATATAATCAAGCTTCATAGGAAATCAGCCGTTTGTCTCAGGAAGCTGAGATTTCAGAATTAGATGCGTCTTACAAAGCTCCACGTTTGAAAAGCAGCACTATACGTACGAGAAACATTTAACCACCTTAATCCCCCTATTGTGCTGAAAGCAAATTTTTGGACATTTTGACTCAAGCAAATATTTTTATCATAACTTCTGTTTAGTTTATCAGCACCAAAATAAAAAATATTTACATTTATAAAATGAACTGGTCAACTCTAGGATTTTATTTATTCAATCTTACATCCTCAAGCTTTTCATCAGTCTCCCCTGCTGCAGGAGTGGAGTTAGCCCCCCCCCCCCCCCCCCCCCCCCCCCCAACCCCCGGCTGTGTGCTCACATGTAAATTAGCCAGGAGTGGCAGACAGAAAGTAGAACAGTTAGAAAGCCTAGTTCAACACTAAATTACAGCAATTTCCTTTGTTTTGTTTGTCTTTTATACATCCTTAGCACTAATCATTGCTTTTTTATTCATCCAAAATACAATTAACTTTATATTTTATCTTTTTTTTTTTTACAAACAAAATATATGAATGTGCTCCAAAACAAAACCCAGCCTCAGTACACTCCTACAGATGTAACATCAGACAGTAAATGTCTCTTTTATGCTTTTTTAATCAATGCTGCAACTTCTTTTCATTTCCTTTCAATACATCCAAAGAAATTAAACTACAACGACAACAAACACAACATATAGCAAATGTCTCTAAGAAGATTGTGTATATACAATATGTACCACCTTTAAACACCAAATAAATAACAAATCTTTCTAATACAATCACAAAAAATGGAACACAAAATGTAAAACCCAAATTAGAAATTGCAATTTTAAAAAGATACATTTTTCAGCAGCTTTTCAAAATCAATCACATATTTTACTCTTCTGTGGATGAAACAAAGAAGTCCAGAGCAATGTAGCCACTTCTCCAAAGTCTCTGTCACCTTCAGTTTTAAACAAAGTCTGTGAAAATCCACCATACATTGGTCACATGTATTCAGAGACCGGCTAAAAGTCCACAATTGTAAAAGCTCTTATATAGACAACTGTTTGTTTGCTTGGAGCTCTAAATATAAAAAAATGCTTTTCTATCACCTAGACACAGATGGAGAACCACATCAACTGGATTAGTAACAGGGAAACATGTTTAGGTTTAAACTTACATCAATAGACAACATGAAGCTGTTCATCACATTTTTGACCTAAACATGTAAACACATCCTTGGCTCTGCGGTTAGGAAATGGTACTTGGGAATCTCTTCATACCAGGAGCCAGCCTGAACATTGGAACATCACCACAGTGCCCATCCAGACTGGGACAGCAACGGGGTCCACTTCACAGCCGTGAGCTGCTGTGTTTAACTCCAGCTGTCCCAGCAAGGGAGACAACTGCAGCAACATCCACTGACCAAGCTGGCAAGCCCTGGCAGAAAAGATCCCCACAAGAAAAACACTGGCTCAGGCAGGCTGGTCAATAAAAAAATATAGTTTTGCCAATGTCTTGCAGCTCGCAGATCAAGTGGTTTAGTTTTCCAGTAATGTCAGTCAAGAATACAAGTTCAGATTCACCATATTCATATTCACCATATTCAGCAGATATCTCCACCAATAGCACCTTAAAAATCCTGTTCTGTTTTGCTTTGCAGCTGAGGTTTTTTATGATTTTCACAATAGGAGTCATTATATGTCCAGAGCCAATCACTTCTGCACATAAGGCCTACTGGTGAAAGAAGCAGCAGTAATGCAGACATTTTGGAAAGTCTTGGTCAGCTTTACAGTGAGTGATGAAACCTGTTTGTCGGTCAATCATAGCAGGAGCCCCGTCTGCAGGTATGGCTACCAGCTTTTCTAATGGTACCTTTTTCGGCACAAAAACTCCTTCACCGTGTTATACATTTCAACTCCTCTTGTAGTTGTCTGTTAGGGCAGATGTGTCAGGAATTCTTCTCTTGTGGAAACCAAAAGCTATGCTGTACTGTTGCCGTCCACAGACTCATCACACTGGACGTTAAACCACCTGCACTTTGTAAGATCCCGGTCCAGCTAATTCGCCAAGTTATCAGACATAGCTGACACTCATCTAGACATTGTAGTGAAAATTGAATGAGTTCTATTGTTCTCATCCTTAGGGACAGTGATAGCAATTATCATCATTGCTTGTTTCTTAATCTGATAAAAACCTTCTTCTACTTGATGAGAAAATGAGCAGGTCTAAACGAGGCTTAGATTTAAGAATTTTTTTTTAATGCTATATGCATAAGTCTTTGTCCCTTAAGGCAACAGATTATAGTCCCCCCCCCCCCCCCCCCCCCCACAGGCTGCTGTCATATTAACATTAGCTTGGAGCTCCAGAATGGACAAGAAAAAACGACGAGAATGGCTCGAGCAGGGCGTTGCTCACGGGCGGTCGCTCGTGCCAGGCGCACACACCAGCTGCCTGTTTATATGCTAACTAACCCAGAAGTGAGGTGACAATAGTTTAGACACAAGAGGGAGGGCAGACTGCTTTTTCATTTGTTTTGTATGTCTTTCATAGATTTTTATGAATAATCATTGCTTTTCTAGTCATGTAAAATGCAATTAACTTAATATTTTATCTTTTTTTTTTTTACAAACAAAACATATGAATGTGCTCCAAAACAAAACCCAACTCTCAGTACAGTTCTACAGATGTAACATAAGACTTAGACAGTAAATGTCTCTTTTATCCTTTTTTAATCAATGCTGCAACTTCTTTTCCTTAATATAAATCCAATGAAATTAAACTACAAAACCAATTAAAGCTACAAGTAGCATTTAGCGGGCCCGAGCACGTGCGACCGCATGGCACGAGCGACCGCCCCGTGAGCAACGCCCTGCTCGAGCCATTCTCGTCGTTTTTTCTTGTCCATTCTGGAGCTCCAAGCTATTGTTAACACGACAGCAGCCTGGGGGGGGGGGGGGGGGGGGGGGGGGCGGCTGTAATCTGTTGCCTTAAGGGGCAAAGACTTTTGCATATAGCATGAAAAAAATTCAAGCAATGAATGCTATTGGAGGAGATGTCTGTTGAATATGGTGAATATGAACATTGTGAATCTGAACTTGCATTCTTGACTGACATTACTGGAAAACTAAACCACTTGATCTGCGAGCTGCAAGACAATGGCAAAACTATTTTTTTTTGACCAGCCTGCCTGAGCCAGTGTTTTTCTTGTGGGGATCTTTTCTGCCAGGGCTTGTCAGCTTGGTCAGTGGATGTTGCTGCAGTTGTCTACCTTGCTGGGACAGCTGGAGTTAAACACAGCAGCTCACGGCTCTGAAGTGGACCCCGTTGCTGTCCCAGTCTGGATGGGCACTGTGGCGATGTTCCAATGGCCAGGCTGGCTCCTGGTATAAAGAGATTCCCAAATACCATTTCCTAACCGCAGAGCCAAGGATGTGTTTACATGTTTAGGTCAAAAATGTGATGGACAGCTTCATGTTGTCTAAACATGCCACCCTGTTATTAATCCAGTTGATATGGTTCTCCATCTGTGTCTAGGTGATAGAAAAGCATTTTTTTTATATTTAGAGCTCTAAGCAAACAAACAGTTGTCCATATAAAAGAGCTTTTACAATTGTGCACTTTTAGCAGGTCTCTGAGTTCATGTGACCAATGTATGGTGGATTTTCACAGACCTTGTTTAAAACTGAAGGTGAGAGAGACTTAGAGAAATGGCTTCATTGTTCTGGAGTTCTTTGTTTCATCCACAGAAGAGTAGAATTGGTGATTGATTTTGAAAAGCTGCTGAAAAAAGTATCTTTTTCAAATTGCAATTTCTAACTTGGGTTTTACATTTTGTGTTCCATTTTTTGTGCTTTAATTGGGAAGCATTTGTTATTTGTTTGGTGTTTTTAAGGTTCTGCAAATATACACATCATTTTTTAGAGACATTTGTTATCAGTTGTGTTTGTTGATTTGTAGTTTAATTTCATTGGATGTATAGATGTCGTGTGGGGGGGAGGCTCGAGAGCAGGTAGGACCCAGGCGCAGAGACGGGAGGCAAACGGGTTCAGGGCAAGTGGGTTTATTTAACTAACAAAAAGCGCTGCAGAGCAGGATGACAAAACTAAAAACAAAAACTTACTGTGGCATGGCAAGGGACATGGACGCCAGACAAGAAGACGTGATCAACATGAGCAGAAGTTAATGGACCAGCACAGGAGGAAGGCAGAGACAAGACTTATATACAGACAGGGCAGACAAGACACAGGTGAACACGATTAGGGCAGATGGGGACCAAAGGAAGTAAAACTCAAGAAACATGACAAGACAGGAAACCTTTCAAAATAAAACAGGAAACAGAACCAAACAAGACAGAACAAGAACTAAAGCGAAAAAAAAGACAACAAACTGAAACCATGACAATAGAAAGGAAAAGAAGTTCAAACATTGATTATAAAAAAGGATATAAGAGATAAAAAAAAAAGAAAAAGGAAAAGAAAAAAGATAAAATATTGATTTAATTGCATTTTGAATGAATAAAAAACAATGATTAATAGAATCAGAATCAGAATCAGGAATCAGAAAAAGTTTTATTGCCAGGTTCAGTAGAGCGCACTTTACAAAACGAGGAATTTGACTTGGTGTATAGTGCAATTAAGAATAAGTTAAAAATTAAGTTAACAACAACAACACACTATATACAGTAGAGTAAGGTGAATTAAAGTGGGAGCACAGATGGGCTGGGATGGTGGGGCCTGTAAGTGGCACCGACAGTCCTTTGGTGGGCGGGGGGGGGGGAGGGGGGGTCACCTGGGGGAGTTGGGGTTCTGTTCAGCAGGCTGGCTGCAGTGGGGAAGAAGCTGTTCTTGTGGCGCGAGGTCCTGGTCCTGATGGACCGGAGCCTCTTGCCAGAAGGGAGGGGCCGAAAGAGATTATGTCCTGGATGAGAGGGGTTGGCTACAATCCTGGCTGCCCGCCTCCAGGTCCTGGAGATGTGCAGCTCCTGGAGAGACGGGAGGTGGCAGCCGATCACCTTCTCTGCTGAGTGGATGACGCGTTGCAGCTTGGCCTTGTCTCTGGCCGTGGCCGCAGCGAACCAGACTGTGATGGAGGACGTGAGGGTGGATTCGATGATGGCGGTGTAAAAGTCTACCAGCATCTTTTCAGGGAGGTGAAACTTCTTCAGCTGCCTCAGGAAGTACATCCTCTGCTGGACCTTCTTAGTGATGGAGCTGATGTTCTGCTCTCACTTGAGGTCCTGGCTGATGATGGTTCCCAGGAAGCAGAAGGACTCCACAGAGGTCACCGGGGAGTCACAGAGGATGACAGGGGGGAGGGGGGCTGGGGCCTTCCTGAAGTCCACTGTCATCTCCACTGTCTTCAGAGCATTAAGCTCCAGGTTGTTAGCGCTGCACTATGACACCAGCCTGGCTATTTCACTCCTGTAGGCCGACTCATCTCCGTCAGAGATGAGGCCGATGAGTGTGGTGTCGTCAGCAAACTTCAGGAGTTTGACAGACAGGTGACCAGCTGTGCAGCTGTTTGTGTACAGGGAGAGTAACAGGGGTGAAAGGACACAGCCCTGGGGGGATCCGGTGCTTGTGGTCCGAGTATCTGAGACGAGCTTCCCCAGCCTCACATACTGCTGTCTGTCCGTCAGGAAGTCTGTGATCCACCTGCAGGTGGAGTCAGGCACATTCATCTTGGAGAGTTTTTAATACTAAAGATGTATGAAAGACATACCGAAAAAATATGTCTTTCAGTGTTTAACTGGCTGTCTTTGGATTATGCATGCCTGAATAATGGTCATTCTTACTCCTCATCTCTCTGTTCACTGCTTGCTAATTTACATAGCAGGGGTCCCAGCAGGAGGGGGCGGGGTTGTAACACGACTCCTTCAGCAGAGCCAGGCTGAGAGAGGCTTTGACATGTAAGATGTTAGATGTTAGAATGCCAGATGTTAGAATGACCAGTTCATTTTATATCTATGAAAATATTCAGGTAGCTATGGGACATGTTTAGCTATAGGTCTGTGAAAATTGGTGTCGATTGTTGAAACATAAGTTACCATAAAAAAATGTTTGTTTGGAGTCTAGACAGATTTAACACAGGTTTTTGGATGAAAAGGGATTTTTTATAAATCATCTGTTACACTTTTAAGTCTGAAAAAAATATGGAAGGCAGCAAACACAGATCCCTACCGTTTTTAATTTTTTTGTGCTGATATTTGAAAGATAAGTTCTGCAAAAAAATAGGTGTTTGCAGTTTTGCCTAAAAAGACGTTTTTGGACCTTTTTGGATGAAATGATGTCTAAAAGTTCACCTGTAACTTCAATAATTCTGAATTTTTTTAGGAAGCAGTAGCACATAAATGCCTATGAAAGTTGAATTCTTGGTGCTGATAACCTAAACAGAATTTATGCTAAAAATCTTTGTTCAGTCCAAAATTTCATTAAAAAAATCAAGTGATGAAGTTTCTCGTAGACCCTATAGTGTTACATATCAAAGCTGGAGGTTATTAAAGGCATCTAATTCTGAAATCTCAGCTTCCTGAGACAAACGGCTGATTTATAATAAATTTCTATTATTTGGGTGCACATAATCGACCACTTCCTGTTACGCAGGCACCGTCAGGTGTACACCCATGAAACTTTACATGATGAGAGAGGACCCTTCTGAGTATCTCCAGTTTTAATTTCATGCACATCGGACAAAGCAAAGAGAAAATACAGGGCAGAATGTGCCCAATGCAATAACTAGGTGGCGCTATAGAGCTCGTCCAAGATTGTCATATCCATGGGTTCAGAATAGAAGCTTCATCATATCCATTGAATTTCAGTGAGATTGGACAAGGAATGTGCACGTGAGAGCAACTTTTGTGTGCATAGCGAGACGCCCAACTTTGCCGCTCTGTCACGACCACACCCCCACATTGAAAGTTATGGTTTTTTGTCAGAGTAAACTTCAATGGCTTTTCAACAGGTGGACGTCATTTTCAGGTGTGTCGGCTCATCCTACTCGGAGTAATGATGCTCCAAGTCAAACATGTCATTTCCTCTTGCCAGCAGGTGGCGCTACACTTTTTCCAGATTTTTTCACTGCAGATGTGTTCAGAGTCAGACTACAATCATGCACATCAATTTTGGATCAGATTGGATTATGCATGGCTGAGTGATGGCCATTTTTCTTTTCATGGCGTGTTTTCGAAACAACGTCGAATTTCTACGCGCCGCCACGGTCACAAACAACCGTAAAAACTTAAAAGCTTCGCAATTTAACATCGGACATGTGTCTAGTTTACAAAACCAAAGTTTGTAGTCATTATTCACAAATCTCTAGGAGGAGTTCGTTCTAGAGCGAGGCCTGCAAATGTCCAAAATAGAGCAAAAATGACATATTGACCTCAATATATCAGACTTCCTGTGCGAGTGACAGGTGGGTCCTTTCAGACTTTTTTGTAAGTCTCCATCTGAAGAACATGCCCTGTAAAAATCAAGCTTGTACGTTAAAGCGTATGCGGGGCGTCGGGACAAACGTCACTGTAGGTGGCGCTATCGAGCCGTTTTTGTGCGCCCATGCCAATCTCCTATAAAATACGAAATTTTTCGCGACTCCTGATGTGTGTGCCAAATTTGGTGAGTTTTGGGGTATGTTAAAGGCCTCAAAAAGGCGACTCTTCCGGTAGAATAATAATAATAATAATAATTAAAGCTACAAGTAGCATTTAGCGGGCCCGAGCACGTGCGACCGCATGGCACGAGCGACCGCCCCGTGAGCAACGCCCTGCTCGAGCCATTCTCGTCGTTTTTTCTTGTCCATTCTGGAGCTCCAAGCTATTGTTAACACGACAGCAGCCTGGGGGGGGGGGGGGGGGGGCTGTTATCTGTTGCCTTAAGGGACAAAGACTTTTGCATGTAGCATGAAAAAAATTCAAGCAATGATGATAATTGCTATCACTGTCCCTAAGGATGAGAACAATAGAACTCATTCAATTTCCACTACAATGTCTAGATGAGTGTCAGCTATGTCTGATAACTTGGCCAATTAGCTGGACCGGGATCTTGCAAAGTGCAGGTGGTTAACGTCCAGTGTGATGAGTCTGTGGACGGCAACAGTACAGCATAGCTTTTGGTTTCCACAAGAGAAGAACTCCTGACACATCTGCCCTAACAGACAACTACAAGAGGAGTTGAAATGTATAACACGGTGAAGGAGTTTTTGTGCAGAAAAAGGTACAATTAGAAAAGCTGGTAGCAGTGACTGCAGATGGGACTCCTGCTATGATCAATAGACAAACAGGTTTCATCACTCACTGTAAAGCTGACCCAGACTTTCCAAAATGTCTGCATTACTGCTGCGTCATTCACCAGCAGGCCTTATGTGCAGAAGTGATTGGCTCTGGACATATAATGACTCTTATTCTGAAAATCGTAAACAACCTCAGCTGCAAAGCAAAACAGCACAGGATTTTTAAGGTGCTATTGGAGGAGATGTCTGTTGAATATGGTGAGTATGAACATTGTGAATCTGAACTTGTATTCTTGACTGACATTACTGGAAAACTAAACCACTTGATCTGCGAGCTGCAAGACAATGGCAAAACAATTTTTTTTTGACCAGCCTGCCTGAGCCAGTGTTTTTCTTGTGGGGATCTTTTCTGCCAGGGCTTGTCAGCTTGGTCAGTGGATGTTGCTGCAGTTGTCTCCCTTGCTGGGACAGCTGGAGTTAAACACAGCAGCTCACGGCTCTGAAGTGGACCCCGTTGCTGTCCCAGTCTGGATGGGCACTGTGGCGATGTTCCAATGGCCAGGCTGGCTCCTGGTATAAAGAGATTCCCAAATACCATTTCCTAACCGCAGAGCCAAGGATGTGTTTACATGTTTAGGTCAAAAATGTGATGGACAGCTTCATGTTGTCTAAACATGCCACCCTGTTATTAATCCAGTTGATATGGTTCTCCATCTGTGTCTAGGTGATGGAAAAGCATTTTTTTTATATTTAGAGCTCGAAGCAAACAAACAGTTGTCTATATAAAAGAGCTTTTACAATTGTGCACTTTTAGCAGGTCTCTGAGTTCATGTGACCAATGTATGGTGGATTTTCACAGACCTTGTTTAAAACTGAAGGTGAGAGAGACTTAGAGAAATGGCTTCATTGTTCTGGAGTTCTTTGTTTCATCCACAGAAGAGTAGAATTGGTGATTGATTTTGAAAAGCTGCTGAAAAAAGTATCTTTTTCAAATTGCAATTTCTAACTTGGGTTTTACATTTTGTGTTCCATTTTTTGTGCTTTAATTGGGAAGCATTTGTTATTTGTTTGGTGTTTTTAAGGTTCTGCAAATATACACATCATTTTTTAGAGACATTTGTTATCAGTTGTGTTTGTTGATTTGTAGTTTAATTTCATTGGATGTATAGATGTCGTGTGGGGGGGAGGCTCGAGAGCAGGTAGGACCCAGGCGCAGAGACGGGAGGCAAACGGGTTCAGGGCAAGTGGGTTTATTTAACTAACAAAAAGCGCTGTGGAGCAGGATGACAAAACTAAAAACAAAAACTTACTGTGGCATGGCAAGGGACATGGCCGCCAGACAAGAAGACGTGATCAACATGAGCAGAAGTTAATGGACCAGCACAGGAGGAAGGCAGAGACAAGACTTATATACAGACAGGGCAGACAAGACACAGGTGAACACGATTAGGGCAGATGGGGACCAAAGGAAGTAAAACTCAAGAAACATGACAAGACAGGAAACCTTTCAAAATAAAACAGGAAACAGAACCAAACAAGACAGAACAAGAACTAAAGCGAAAAAAAAGACAACAAACTGAAACCATGACAATAGAAAGGAAAAGAAGTTCAAACATTGATTATAAAAAAGGATATAAGAGATAAAAAAAAAGAAAAAGGAAAAGAAAAAAGATAAAATATTGATTTAATTGCATTTTGAATGAATAAAAAACAATGATTAATAGAATCAGAATCAGAATCAGGAATCAGAAAAAGTTTTATTGCCAGGTTCAGTAGAGCGCACTTTACAAAACGAGGAATTTGACTTGGTGTATAGTGCAATTAAGAATAAGTTAAAAATTAAGTTAACAACAACAACACACTATATACAGTAGAGTAAGGTGAATTAAAGTGGGAGCACAGATGGGCTGGGATGGTGGGGCCTGTAAGTGGCACCGACAGTCCTTTGGTGGGCGGGGGGGGGAGGGGGGGTCACCTGGGGGAGTTGGGGTTCTGTTCAGCAGGCTGGCTGCAGTGGGGAAGAAGCTGTTCTTGTGGCGCGAGGTCCTGGTCCTGATGGACCGGAGCCTCTTGCCAGAAGGGAGGGGCCGAAAGAGATTATGTCCTGGATGAGATGGGTCCGCTACAATCCTGGCTGCCCGCCTCCAGCTCCTGGAGAGACGGGAGGTGGCAGCCGATCACCTTCTCTCCTGAGTGGATGACGCGTTGCAGCTTGGCCTTTTCTCTGGCCGTGGCCGCAGCGAACCAGACTGTGATGGAGGACGTGAGGGTGGATTCGATGATGGCGGTGTAAAAGTCTACCAGCATCTTTTCAGGGAGGTGAAACTTCTTCAGCTGCCTCAGGAAGTACATCCTCTGCTGGACCTTCTTAGTGATGGAGCTGATGTTCTGCTCCCACTTGAGGTCCTGGCTGATGATGGTTCCCAGGAAGCAGAAGGACTCCACAGAGGTCACCGGGGAGTCACAGAGGATGACAGGGGGGAGGGGGGCTGGGGCCTTCCTGAAGTCCACTGTCATCTCCACTGTCTTCAGAGCATTAAGCTCCAGGTTGTTAGCGCTGCACTATGACACCAGCCTGGCTATTTCACTCCTGTAGGCCGACTCATCTCCGTCAGAGATGAGGCCGATGAGTGTGGTGTCGTCAGCAAACTTCAGGAGTTTGACAGACAGGTGACCAGCTGTGCAGCTGTTTGTGTACAGGGAGAGTAACAGGGGTGAAAGGACACAGCCCTGGGGGGATCGGGTGTTTGTGGTCCGAGTATCTGAGACGAGCTTCCCCAGCCTCACATACTGCTGTCTGTCCGTCAGGAAGTCTGTGATCCACCTGCAGGTGGAGTCAGGCACATTCATCTTGGAGAGTTTTTAATACTAAAGATGTATGAAAGACATACCGAAAAAATATGTCTTTCAGTGTTTAACTGGCTGTCTTTGGATTATGCATGCCTGAGTAATGGCCATTCTTACTTCTCATCTCTCTGTTCACTGCTTGCTAATTTACATAGCAGGGGTCCCAGCAGGAGGGGGCGGGGTTGTAACACGACTCCTTCAGCAGAGCCAGGCTGAGAGAGGCTTTGACATGTAAGATGTTAGATGTTAGAATGCCAGATGTTAGAATGACCAGTTCATTTTATATCTATGAAAATATTCAGGGAGCTATGGGACATTTTCAGCTATAGGTGTGTGAAAATTGGTGTCGATTGTTGAAACATAAGTTACCATAAAAAAATGTTTGTTTGGAGTCTAGACAGATTTAACACAGGTTTTTGGATGAAAAAGGATTTTTTATAAATCATCTGTTACACTTTTAAGTCTGAAAAAAATATGGAAGGCAGCAAACACAGATCCCTACCGTTTTTAATTTTTTTGTGCTGATATTTGAAAGATAAGTTATGCAAAAAAATAGGTGTTTGCAGTTTTGCCTAAAAAGACGTTTTCGGACCTTTTTGGATCAAATGTTGTCTAAAAGTTCACCTGTAACTTCAATCATTCTGAATTTTTTTAGGAAAACTAAACCACTTCAACTGTGATCTGCAAGGCAATGGTAAAACTATATTTTTTATGGAACAGCCTGCAGTGTTTCTTGTGGGGATCTTTTCTGCCAGGGCTTGCCGGCTTGGTCGGTGGTTGTTGCTGTTACCAATCCAGTTGATATGGTTCTCCATCTGTGTCTAAGTGATAAAATCAGAATCAGAATCGTTTATTGTCATTGTACATGGGGATACAATGAAATTGCAGCAGCCTTGGAGTGAAGGAGTTACATAAAATAAAAATAAAAATAGAATAGAAAAAGAAATACTGTATTTACAACTCTTAACAAAAAATGAACAATATGGACAGAAACTGTTAAATATTAAATATTTGTGAATAAAATAGAATGGAATTACATGAGTTGCTGTGAGCACAGCTTAATAAATATCAAGTTATTGCACAGTGACCCGGTTAGACAGTCAGGATATTGCACGCATTGTAGTAAAATTAGAGTGAGGTGTGGTTGGTGGACGTATGTGCATTCCGTATGATAATTGCCTGTGGAAAAAAGCTGTTTCTTAGTCTGTTTGTCCTGGTTCTGATGGACCTGTACCTCCTTCCAGAGGGCAGCAGTTCAAACAGAGGGAAAGCAGAATGGGTGGAGTTAGTGGTGATGCTAGTCACTCTGCTGAGGCAGCGAGACTGGTAAATGTCCTTCAGTGAGGGGAGGGGGCAGCCGATGATCCTCTGCGCTGTCTTTACCATTCTCTGGAGACTCTGCCGTTCTGCTTCAGTGCAGTGGGAAAACCACACTGTGATGCCATAGGACAGAATGCTCTCAATGGTTGAGCGGTAGAACGTTACCAGCAGCTCCTGGCTGACGTCGTTCCTCCTAAGTTTTCTCAGGAAGTGCAGGCGTTGCTGGGCCTTCCTGATGACAGTCATGGTGTTGTTAGACCATGTGAGGTCAGCAGAGATGGTGGTGCCCAGGAGGGTGAAGCTGTGGACCCTCTCCACACAGTTTCCATCGATGTAGAGTGGGGGTGGATCTGTTCTGTTTTTTCTGAAGTCCAGGATGATCTCCTTGGTCTTGGTGGTGTTCAGGATGAGGTTATTAGCCTGACACCACCTTGAGAGTTTCAGGACTTCGTCTCTGTAGGCCGTCTCGTCGTCCCCAGAGATCAGCCCCACCACAGTAGTGTCGTCTGCAAACTTCACCACGGTGTTGCTGGTGTGGGCTGGTCTGCAGTCTGCTGTGTACAGTGTATACAGCAGAGGACTCAGCACACATCCCTGTGTGGAGCCTGTGCTCAGCGTCCGGGTGGAGGAGAGGTGGGGGTCAAGTTTGACTGTCTGTGGTCTGTTTGTCAGGAAGTCCTTGATCCACGAGCAGGTGAGTGGGTGGAGTCCTAGTTCAGACAGTTTGTTGACCAGAATGTCAGGAATGATTGTGTTAAAGGCTGAGCTATAGTCCACAAAGAGCATCCTGGCGTAGGTGTCTCTGTGTTCCAGGTGGCTCAGCGCAGTGTGGAGGGTGATGGAAATGGCATCATCCGTTGATCTGTTTGCTTTGTAAGCAAACTGGTGGGGGACGAAGATTGGAGGGAGGGAGTCTTTGATGTGTCCCAGGAGCAGCCGCTCCAGACACTTTGTGATGACAGCAGTGAGTGCAACTGGGCGGAAGTCCGTGAGGAAGGCTGTGGATGAGGACTTTTTGGGTATCGGGATGATAGTGGATGACTTCAGGCAAGCAGGAATGAAAGCCTGAGCTAGCGACAGGTTGAAGATTTTTGTGAAGACCTGGGAGAGTTGATCGGCGCAGGCCCGCAGAACCTTTCCGGGAACTCCATCAGGTCCCGCCGCTTTCCTGGGGTTTACCCTGCTGAACATCCGTGCCATCCGTGCCACGTCCATAAAGGCATTGTTTTTATATTTAGAGCTCTAAGCAACCAAACAGTTGTCTATATAAAAGAGCTTTTACAATTGTGCACTTTTAGCAGGCTGAAAAAATTATCTTTTTAAAATTGCCATTTCAAATTTGGGTTTTAAATTTTGTGTTCCATTTTTCTGTGCTTGTATTGGAAGGATTTGTTATTATTTTGTTTAAAAGTGCTACATATTGTATATACACATAATTTATTTAGAGAAATTTGCTATACGTTGTGTTTTTTAGGGCCCGAGCACGGAGTGCAAGGACCCTATTGTAATTCGAATGTTTATTATTATTATTATTATTATTAGGGCCCGAGCACGGAGTGCAAGGACCCTATTGTATCTGTTAGGTTTATTATTATTAGGGCCCGAGCACGGAGTGCAAGGACCCTATTGTATCTGTTAGGTTTATTATTAGGGCCCGAGCACGGAGTGCAAGGACCCTATTGTATCTGTTAGGTTTATTATTAGGGCCCGAGCACGGAGTGCAAGGACCCTATTGTATCTGTAAGAGTTATTAGGGCCCGAGCACGGAGTGCAAGGACCCTATTGTATCTGTTAGAGTTATTATTATTATTATTATTATTATGGCCCGCAGCAGTCATAGACTGCAAGGACCATATTGTAACTGGTACAAGGGTCGAACACTCAAAAAGGTCCAAAACGTCAAAAAAACGCGTCAAAACGCCAAAAAATGGGGTCAAAAGTCGCCCAAAGCACACAACGACACGACAATTGTGTAACGCAACAAAAATACACACACACACGCACAACACCAACGCAAAAACGTAAAAATTGTAGTCGCAAAAATGACGACAAAAGCACAAAAAAGCCCCAAAAAGCCCTCAAAAGACAGGTATAAAGCCCAAAAGACATGCCCAGCCTATAGTAAAAGACAGGCCGCATTGAAATACATAGGCCACCTGACTGCAAAAACTTCTATATTGTTTCTGCTTCGTTTCATTATTATGGCCCGCAGCACTCACAGAGTGCAAGGACCATATTGTAACTGGTACGAGGGTCGAACACTCAAAAAGGTCCAAAACGTCAAAAAAACGCGTCAAAACGCCAAAAAATGGGGTCAAAAGTCGCCCAAAGCACACAACGATACAACAATTGTGTAACGCAACAAAAATACACACACACACGCACAACACAAAGCACAAACGTCAAAATTGTAGTCGCAAAAATGACGACAAAAACCCAAAAAAGCCCCAAAAAGCCCTCAAAAGACGGGTTTAAAGCCAAAAACACATGCCCAGCCTATAGTAAAAGACAGGCCGCATTGAAATACATAGGACACCTGACTGCAAAAACTTCTATATTGTTTCTGCTTTGTTTCATTATTATTATTATTATGGCCCGCAGCAGTCATAGACTGCAAGGACCATATTGTAACTGCTACGAGGGTCGAACACTCAAAAAGTCCAAAACGTCAAAAAAACGCGTCAAATCGCCAAAAAATTGGGTCAAAAGTCGCCCAAAGCACAAAACGACACGACAATTGTGTAACGCAACAAAAATACACACACACACGCACAACACCAACGCAAAAACGTAAAAATTGTAGTCGCAAAAATGACGACAAAAACACAAAAAAGCCCCAAAAAGCCCTCAAAAGACGGGTTTAAAACCAAAAAGACATGCCCAGCCTATAGTAAAAGACAGGCCGCATTGAAATACATAGGCCACCTGACTGCAAAAACTTCTATATTGTTTTTCGAATGTTTATTATTATGGCCCGCAGCAGTCATAGACTGCAAGGACCATATTGTAACTGGTACGAGGGTCGAACACTCAAAAAGTCCAAAACGTCAAAAAAACGCGTCAAAACGCCAAAAAATGGGGTCAAAAGTCGCCCAAAGCACAAAATGACACGACAATTGTGTAACACAACAAAAATACACACACACACGCACAACACCAACGCACAAACGTAAAAATTGTAGTCGCAAAAATGACGACAAAAGCACAAAAAAGCCCAAAAAAGCCCTCAAAAGACGGGTTTAAAGCCAAAAAGACATGCCCAGCCTATAGTAAAAGACAGGCCACATTGAAATACATAGGCCACCTGACTGCAAAAACTTCTATATTGTTTCTGCTTTGTTTCATTATTATTATTATTATGGCCCGCAGCAGTCATAGACTGCAAGGACCATATTGTAACTGGTACGAGGGTCGAACACTCAAAAAGTCCAAAACGTCAAAAAAACGCGTCAAAACGCCAAAAAATGGGGTCAAAAGTCGCCCAAAGCACACACCGACACGACAATTGTGTAACGCAACAAAAATACACACACACACGCACAACACCAACGCACAAACGTCAAAATTGTAGTCGCAAAAATGATGACAAAAACCCAAAAAAGCCCCAAAAAGCCCTCAAAAGACGGGTTTAAAGCCAAAAAGACATGCCCAGCCTATAGTAAAAGACAGGCCGCATTGAAATACATAGGCCACCTGACTGCAAAAACTTCTATATTGTTTCTGCTTCGTTTCATTATTATTATGGCCCGCAGCAGTCATAGACTGCAAGGACCATATTGTAACTGCTACGAGGGTCGAACACTCAAAAAGGTCCAAAACGTCAAAAAAACGCGTCAAAACGCCAAAAAATGGGGTCAAAAGTCGCCCAAAGCACAAAACAACACGACAATTGTGTAACGCAACAAAAATAGACACACACACGCACAACACCAACGCAAAAACGTAAAAATTGAAGTCGCAAAAATGACGACAAAAACACAAAAAAGCCCCAAAAAGCCCTCAAAAGACAGGTTTAAAGCCAAAAAGACATGCCCAGCCTATAGTAAAAGACAGGCCGCATTGAAATACATAGGAAATCCTAACCGCAAAAACTTCTATATTGTTTTTCGAATGTTTATTATTATGGCCCGCAGCAGTCATAGACTGCAAGGACCATATTGTAACTGCTACGAGGGTCGAACACTCAAAAAGTCCAAAACGTCAAAAAAACGCGTCAAATCGCCAAAAAATTGGGTCAAAAGTCGCCCAAAGCACAAAACGACACGACAATTGTGTAACGCAACAAAAATACACACACACACGCACAACACCAACGCAAAAACGTAAAAATTGTAGTCGCAAAAATGACGACAAAAACACAAAAAAGCCCCAAAAAGCCCTCAAAAGACGGGTTTAAAGCCAAAAAGACATGCCCAGCCTATAGTAAAAGACAGGCCGCATTGAAATACATAGGCCACCTGACTGCAAAAACTTCTATATTGTTTTTCGAATGTTTATTATTATTATTCTTCTCGCCTACTAACGGATCCGTTGAGCTCAAATTTGACCCCCGCCACATACCCGAAAACTCACCAAAATTGGCACACACCTAGGATAAATTGAAAATGAATTTTCGGCAAAAAGAACGTCACCCCCCCGAAGTCGATGACATCACAGCGAGCGATCCCGTAAAAAAAATGAATGGGCCGAAATCTGTTTATGGGACCAAAAAAAAATATTTTGAAATAGAGCTATGAAACCTAAACACGCGTGTTGGAGATATCCCAAAGAAGTTATGAAATCATTATGGGATGGCCACACGACCTACGGCTTGTCGGCCATTTTGTGGCGAACTCAGAGAAATGGCGATTTTCGTGTTTTTTGACAATATGGGAAAACTACACTTTTGTTTATGCGATTGTCACGAAATTAAACACACATGCCAAGACCCTGATTCTACAATAACCAAAGAAGTTTCGTTGACCTTTGACCTTGGGAAGGGGCGGCCATCTTGAATTTTCATAAAAAAGCACCTTTAGTAACGTATACAAACGAAAACTCGTCCTAGGGATTTTTATCGATCTTTTTGAAACTTCTCAGGCATCAATGGCAAGCTACTGTGGACAAAATGTTGGAATTAGAATTTGTAGAATTTGAAACGCGTGCGCGTGGCGAATTCGCAACCGTCGCCATTTTAGCTAGCTCGCACATATTTTATCGGAATAGCCTGAAACTGAAATATGCGATACCCTGGCCCACACTGAACAAAACGATGTCAGATACGACAAAATCGATAAAGGAATGTGGCCGTGGTAAACAAAAAACCGTCGCAAAAAAAAGTGCTGACTCGGCAAAAAAAATTTTTTTCGGATTTTATTTTTAAGAATCGGCTAACGAAACCCAGATAACTTTGTCGGGTATATCCAAACAAAGTTTTGAAATCATTACGTGATGGCGACACGACCTACGGTTTGGCGTCCATTTTGTGCCAAAATCGGCCATTTTGAGTTTTTCGCGTTTTTACACAATATGGAAAAAGGAACTTTTTTTTGAGCGATTTTCACGAAATTTGACTCGCATGTCCGTAGCATAAGTCTACAATTACCTCTGGAGTTTCGTCGACCTTTGACCTCGGGAAAAGGCGGCCATCTTGAATTTTCTATAAAAAACACCTTTGCCACTGGATTCAAACGTAAACTTGTCGTTGGAATTTTTATCGATCGTCTCAACACTTTTTGGGCATCAATGGCAAGCTACTGTGGAAAAAATGTTGGAATTAGAAGTTGTAGATTTTGAACGGCGTGCGCGTGGCAAGCTAGCAAAGTGGCGCAGTGTTATAACTCCCATGCATTTCAATACAATACAGTGAAAATTGAATGCATGCATTCATGGCTGAAACTGAATACATTGAAAAACACTGGTTCTGGACATATAAGGAATGTGGGCGTGGTTAGCATAAAACCACTGTTGCTAAGGACGACAAAAAGTTTACTTTTACCGATTTGTCCGAAACTGACGTCAATCTGTTCGTCTTCTCAAGGGGAACAAAACATAAAATGGTTGCTATGGAGATAAAATCAACAAAAAAGCCGCCATTTTGGAAAAAGTGGGTTTTTTATCAACTTATGGCATATAGCTCTCACCAATGGAGGAATGTGTTTTTCTGAGTCAGTTGATGATGCCGATCGCTATGCTAGCACTTTTAGCCACTTTAGCATAGCTAGCATAGTTAGCATAATTAGCATTTTAGGCAATGTGTTTTTCTGAGTCAGTTGATGATGCTGATCGCAATGCTAGCACTTTTAGCCACATAAGCATAGCTAGCATAGTTAGCATAAATAGCATTTTTAGTAATGTGTTTTTCTGAGTAAGTTGATGATGTTGATCGCTATGCTAGCACTTTTAGCCACATTAGCATAGCTAGCGTAGTTAGCATAATTAGCATTTAAGGTAATGTGTTTTTCTGAGTCAGTTGAAGATGCCGATCACTATGCTAGCACTTTTAGCCACATTAGCATAGCTAGCATAGTTAGCATTGTTAGCATAAATAGCAAATCCAGCCTTGACTAGCTTTTAATTTGCGGGCTGTGAGGGCGGTGAGGTCAGCGGTGGTGCGTAGAGTTGGGCGTGGAGGCGGGTTGCGTCTGCGGGCCATACAACGCCGCTTGCGGCTTTAATTATTATGGCCCGCAGCAGTCATAGACTGCAAGGACCATATTGTAACTGGTACGAGGGTCGAACACTCAAAAAGGTCCAAAACGTCAAAAAAACGCGTCAAAACGCCAAAAAATGGGGTCAAAAGTCGCCCAAAGCACACAACGACACGACAATTGTGTAACGCAACAAAAATACACACACACACGCACAACACCCCCGCACAAACGACAAAATTGTAGTCGCAAAAATGACGACAAAAACACAAAAAAGCCCCAAAAAGCCCTCAAAAGACGGGTTTAAAGCCAAAAAGACATGCCCAGCCTATAGTAAAAGACAGGCCGCATTGAAATACATAGGCCACCTGACTGCAAAAACTTCTATATTGTTTCTGCTTCGTTTCATTATTATTCTTCTTCTTTCTTTCTTCCACTTTGAGCCAAAATTTGACCCCCACCACATACCCGAAAACTCACCAAAATTGGCACACACCTAGGATAAATTGAAAATGAATTTTCGGCAAAGAAAACGTCACCCCCCCCACGATGATGACATCACGGCGAGCAATCCCGTCAAAAAAATGAATGGGCCGAAAATCGCTTATGGGGCCAAAAAAAAATATTTCAAAATACAGTTACGAAACCAAAACAGGCGTGTTGGAGATATCCCAAAGAAGTTATGAAATTATTATGGGATGGCCACACGACCTGCGGCTTGGCGGCCATTTTGTGGCGAACTCAGAGAAATGGCGATTTTCGTGTTTTTTGACAATATGGGAAAATGACACTTTTGTTTAAGCGATTGTCAAGAAATTGCACACACATGCCAAGACCCTGATTCTACAACTACCAAAGAAGTTTCGTTGACCTTTGACCTTGGGAAGGGGCAGCCATGTTGAATTTTCTTAAAAAAGCACCTTTAGTAACGTATACAAACGAAAACTCGTCCTAGGGATTTTTATCGATCTTTTTGAAACTTCTCGGGCATCAATGGCAAGCTACTGTGGACAAAATGTTGGAATTAGAAGTTGTAGAATTTGAAACGCGTGCGCGTGGCGAATTCGCAACCGTCGCCATTTTAGCTAGCTCGCACATATTTTATCGGAATAGCCTGAAACTGAAATATGCGATACCCTGGCCCACACTGAACAAAACAATGTCACATACGACAAAATCGATAAAGGAATGTGGCCGTGGTAAACAAAAAACCGTCGCAAAAAAAAGTGCTGACTCGGCAAAAAAAATTTTTTTCTGATTTTATTTTTAAGAATCGGCTAACGAAACCCAGATAACTTTGTCGGGTATATCCAAAGAAAGTTTTGGAATCATTACATGATGGCGACACGACCTACGGTTTGGCGGCCATTTTGTGCCAAAATCTGCCAATTTGCGTTTTTCGCGTTTTTACACGATATGGAAAAATGAACTTTTTTTCGAGCGATTTTCACGAAATTTGACGCGCATGTCCCTAGCGTAAGTCTACAATCACCTCTGGAGTTTCGTCGACCTTTGACCTCGGGAAAAGGCGGCCATCTTGAATTTTCTATAAAAAACACCTTAACCACCAGATTCAAACGTAAACTTGCCGTTGGAATTTTCTTCGATCGTCTCAAAACTTTTTGGGCATCAATGGCAAGCTACTGTGTAAAAAATGTTGGAATTAGAAGTTGTAGATTTTGAACGGCGTGCGCGTGGCAAGCTAGCAAAGTGGCGCACTGTTATAACTCCCATGCATTTCAATACAATACAGTGAAAATTGAATGCATGCATTAATGCCTGAAACTGAATACATTGAAAAACACTGGATATGGACATATAAGGAATGTGGGCGTGGTTAGCATAAAACCACTGTTGCTAAGGACAACAAAAAGTTTACTTTTACCGATTTGTCCGAAACTGACGTCAATCTGTTCGTCATCCCGAGGGGACCAAAACATAAAATGGTTGCTATGGAGATAAAATCAACAGAAAAGCCGCCATTTTGGAAAAAGTGGGTTTTTTATCAACTTATGACACATAGCTCTCACCAATGGAGGAATGTGTTTTTCTGAGTCAGTTGATGATGCAGATCGCTATGCTAGCACTTTTAGCTATGTTAGCATAACTAGCATAGTTAGCATAATTAGCATTTTAGCTAATGTGTTTTTCTGAGTCAATTGATGATAATGATTGCTATGCTAGCACTTTTAGCCACATTAGCATAGCTAGCATAGTTAGCATAATTAGCATTTTAGGTAATGTATTTTCTGAGTCAATTGATGATGCTGATCACAATGCTAGCACTTTCAGCCACATTAGCATAGCTAGCATAGTTAGCATAATTAGCATTTTAGATAATGTGTTTTTCTCAGTCAGTTGATGATGCTGATTGCTATGCTAGCACTTTTAGCCACATTAGCATAGCTAGCATAGTTAGCATAATTAGCATTTTAGGTAATGTGTTTTTCTGAGTCAGTTGATGATGCTGATCGCAATGCTAGCACTTTTAGCCACTTTAGCATAGTTAGCATTGTTAGCATAATTAGCAAATCCAGCCTTGACTAGCTTTTAATTTGCGGGCTGTGAGGGCAGCGGTGGTGCGTAGAGTTGGGCGTGGAAGGCGGGTTGCGTCTGCGGGCCATACAACGCCGCTTGCGGCTTTAATTTTTCTTCTACTTTCTTTCTTCCACTTTGAGCTCGAATTTGACCCCCGCCACATACCCGAAAACTCACCAAAATTGGCACAGACCTAGGATAAATTGAAAATGAATTTTCAGCAAAGAGAACGTCACCCCCCCCACGATGATGACATCACAGCGAGCGTTCCCGTCAAAAAAATGAGTGGGCCGAAAATCGCTTATGGGGCCAAAAAAAAATATTTCGGAATACAGTTACGAAACCAAAACACGCGTGTTGGAGATATCCCCAAGAAGTTTTGAAATCATTATGGGATGGCTACACGACCTACGGCTTGGCAGCCATTTTGTGGCGAACTCTGAGAAATGGCGATTTTTGTGTTTTTTGACAATATGGTAAAACAACACTTTTGTTCAAGCGATTTTCACGAAATCGGACACACATGCCACTAGCAGGATTCTACAATAACCAAAGAAGTTTCGTTGACCTTTGACCTTGGCAAGGGGCGGCCATCTTGAATTTTCATAAAAAAGCACTTTTAGTAACGGATACAAACGAAAACTCGTCCTAGGGATTTTTTCCGAGCTTTTTGAAACTTCTCGGGCATCAATGGCAAGCTACTGTGGACAAAATGTTGGAATTAGAAGTTGTAGAATTTGAAACGCGTGCGCGTGGCGAATTCGGAACCATCGCCATTTAAGCTAGCTCGCACATATTTTATCGGAATGTCGTGAAAATGAAATATACGATTCCCTGGCCCACACTGAACAAAACGATGTCAGATACGACAAAATCCATAAAGGAATGTGGCCGTGGTAAACAAAAAACCGTCGCAAAAAAAAGTGCTGACTCGGCAAAAAAAATTTTTTTCGGATTTTATTTTTAAGAATCGGCTAACGAAACCCAGATAACTTTGTCGGGTATATCCAAAGAAAGTTTTGAAATCATTACCTGATGGCGACACGACCTACGGTTTGGCGGCCATTTTGTGCCAAAATCTGCCATTTTGAGTTTTTCGCGTTTTTACACAATATGGAAAAATGAACTTTTTTTCGAGCGATTTTCACGAAATTTGACTCGCATGTCCCTAGCGTAAGTCTACAATCACCTTTGGAGTTTCGTCGACCCTTGACCTCGGGAAAAGGCGGCCATCTTGAATTTTCTATAAAAAACACATTAACCACCAGATTCAAACGTAAACTTGTCGTTGGAATTTTCTTCGATCGTCTCAAAACTTTTTGGGCATCAATGGCAAGCTACTGTGGAAAAAATGTTGGAATTAGAAGTTGTAGATTTTGAACGGCGTGCGCGTGGCAAGCTAGCAAAGTGGCGCACTGTTATAACTCCCATGCATTTCAATACAATACAGTGAAAATTGAATGCATGCATTAATGCCTGAAACTGAATACATTGAAAAACACTGGATATGGACATATAAGGAATGTGGGCGTGGTTAGCATAAAACCACTGTTGCTAAGGACGACAAAAAGTTTACTTTTACCGATTTGTCCGAAACTGACGTCAATCTGTTCGTCCTCCCGAGGGGACCAAAACATAAAATGGTTGCTATGGAGATAAAATCAACAGAAAAGCCGCCATTTTGGAAAAAGTGGGCTTTTTAGCAACTTATGACATATAACTCTCACCAATGGAGGAATGTGTTTTTCTGAGTCAGTTGATGATGCTGATCGCTATGCTAGCAATTTTAGCCACATTAGCATAGCTAGCATAGTTAGCATAATTAGCATTTTAGGAAATGTGTTTTTTTGAGTCAGTTGATGATGCTGATCGCAATGCTAGCACTTTTAGCTATGTTAGCATAGCTAGCATAGTTAGCATAATTAGCATTTTAGGTAATGTGTTTTTCTGAGTCAGTTGAAGATGCTGATTGCTATGCTAGCACTTTTAGCCACATTAGCATAGTTAGCATAGTTAGCATAATTAGCATTTTAGGTAATGTGTTTTTCTGAGTCAGTTGATGATGCTGATCGCTATGCTAGCACTTTTAGCCACATTAGCATAGCTAGCATAGTTAGCATAATTAGCATTTTAGGAAATGTGTTTTTCTGAGAGAGTTGATTATGCTGATTGCTATGCTAGGACTTTTAGTCACATTAGCATAGTTAGCATAGTTAGCATTATGAGCAAATCCAGCCTTGATTAGCTTTTAATTTGTGGACGGTGCGGGCGGAGAGGGCCGCGGTAGTGCGTAGAGTTGGGCGTGGAAGGCGGGTTGCGTCTGCGGGCCATACAACGCCGCTTGCGGCTTTAATTATTATTCTTGTCCTATAACGGCGTCTTTGAGCTTAATTTTGACCCCCGCCACATACCCGAAAACTCACCAAAATTGGCACACGCCTGGGATAAATTGAAAATGAATTTTCGGCAAAGAGAACGCCACCCCCCCGAAGTCGATGACATCACGGCGAGCGATCCCGTAAAAAAAATGAATGGGCCGAAAATCGCTTATGGGGCCAAAAAAAAAAATTTTGAAATACAGTTACGAAACCAAAACACGCGTGTTGGAGATATCCCAAAGAAGTTATGAAATCATTATGGGATGGCCACACGACCTACGGCTTGGCGGCCATTTTGTGGCGAACTCAGAGAAATGGCGATTTTCGTGTTTTTTGACAATATGGGAAAACTACACTTTTGTTCAAGCGATTTTCACGAAATTTCATACACATGCCACAAACACGATTCTACAACTACCAAAGACGTTTTGTTGACCTTTGACCTTGGGAAGGGGCGGCCATCTTGAATTTTCATAAAAAAGCACCTTTATTGACGGATACAAACGAAAACTCGTCCTAGGGATTTTTATCGATCTTTTTGAAACTTCTCGGGCATCAATGGCAAGCTACTGTGGACAAAATGTTGGAATTAGAAGTTGTAGAATTTGAAACACGTGCGCGTGGCGAATTCGCAACCGTCGCCATTTTAGCTAGCTCGCACATATTTTATCGGAATAGCCTGAAACTGAAATATGCGATACCATGGCCCACACTGAACAAAACGATGTCACGCACGACAAAATCGATGAAGGAATGTGGCCGTGGTAAACAAAAAACCGTCGCAAAAAAAAGTGCTGACTCGGCTAAAAAGATTTTTTTCGGATTTTATTTTTAAGAATCGGCTAACGAAACTCAGATAACTTTGTCGGGTATATCCAAAGAAAGTTTTGAAATCATTATGTGATGGCGACACGACCTACGGTTTGGCGGCCATTTTGTGCCAAAATCTACCATTTTGCGTTTTTCGCGTTTTTACACAATATGGAAAAATGAACTTTTTTTCGAGCGATTTTAACGAAATTTGACTCGCATGTCCCTAGCGTAAGTGTATAATCACCTCTGGAGTTTCGTCGACCTTTGACCTCGGGAAAAGGCGGCCATCTTGAATTTTCTATAAAAAACACCTTTACCACCGGATTCAAACGTAAACTTGTCGTTGGAATTTTCATCAATCGTCTCGAAACTTTTTGGGCATCAATGGCAAGCTACTGTGGAAAAAATGTTGGAATTAGAAGTTGTAGATTTTGAACGGCGTGTGCGTGGCAAGCTAGCAAAGTGGCGCACTGTTATAACTCCCAAGCATTTCAATACAAAACAGGGAAAATTGAATGCATGCACTCATGCCTGAAACAGATTACATTGAAAAACACTGGATATGGACATATAAGGAATGTGGGCGTGGTTAGCATAAAACCACTGTTGCTAAGGACGACAAAAACTTTACTTTTACCGATTTGTCCGAAACTGACGTCAATCTGTTCGTCCTCCCGAGGGGATCAAAACATAAAATGGTTGCTATGGAGATAAAATCAAAAGAA
The DNA here is from genome assembly GCF_053564925.1 of Oryzias latipes. Classification (NCBI taxonomy): domain Eukaryota; kingdom Metazoa; phylum Chordata; class Actinopteri; order Beloniformes; family Adrianichthyidae; genus Oryzias; species Oryzias latipes. The sequence continues at coordinate 3,567,780 of NC_136239.1, forward strand.
AAGCCGCCATTTTGGAAAAAGTGTTTTTTTTAGCAACTTATGACATATAACTCTTACCAATGGAGGAATTTGTTTTTCTGAATCAGTTGATGATGCTGATCGCTAAACTAGCACTTTTAGCTAAGTTAGCATAACTAGCATAGTTATTATAATTAGCATTTTAGGTAATGTGTTTTTCTGAGTTAGTTGATGATGCTGATCGCTATGCTAGCACTTTTAGCCACATTAGCATAGCTAGCATAGTTAGCATAATTAGCATTTTTAAAAATGTGTTTTTCTGAGTCAGTTTATGATGCTGATCTCAATGCTAGCACTTTTAGCCACATTAGCATAGCTAGCATAGTTAGCATAATTAGCTAATACAATTTTGACTAGCCTTTATTTTCATGGGCGGTGAGGACGGTGGTGCGTAGAGTTGGGCGTGGAAGGCGGGTTGCGTCTGCGGGCCATACAACGCCGCTTGCGGCTTTAATTATTATTATTATTCCCGTTTCTAACGGATCCGTTGAGCTCAAATTTGACCCCCGCCACATACCCGAAAACTCACCAAAATTGGCACACACCTAGGATAAATTGAAAATGAATTTTCGGCAAAGAGAACGTCACCCCCCCGATATCGATGACATCACAGCGAGCGTTCCCGTAAAAAAAATGAATGGACCGAAATCTCTTTATGGGGCCAAAAAAAATTATTTCGAAATAGAGCTATGAAACCAAAACACGCGTGTTGGAGATATCCCAAAGAAGTTTTGAAATCATTATGGGATGGCCACACGACCTACGGCTTGGCGGCCATTTTGTGGCGAACTCAGAGAAATGGCGATTTTCGTGTTTTTTGACAATATGGGAAAACAACACTTTTGTTTAAGCGATTATCACGAAATTGCACACATATGCCAAGACCCTGATTCTACAATAACCAAAGAAGTTTCGTTGACCTTTGACCTTGGGAAGGGGCGGCCATCTTGAATTTTCTTAAAAAAGCACCTTTAGTAACGTATACAAACGAAAACTCGTCCTAGGGATTTTTATCGATCTTTTTGAAACTTCTCGGGCATCAATGGCAAGCTACTGTGGACAAAATGTTGGAATTAGAAGTTGTAGAATTTGAAAGGCGTGCGCGTGGCGAATTCGCAACCGTCGCCATTTTAGCTAGCTCGCACATATTTTATCGGAATAGCTTGAAACTGAAATATGCGATACCCTGGCCCACACTGAACAAAACTATGTCACATACGACAAAATCGAGAAAGGAATGTGGCCGTGGTAAACAAAAAACCGTCGCAAAAAAAAGTGCTGACTCGGCAATAAAAAAAATTTTCGGATTTTATTTTTAAGAATCGGCTAACAAAACCCAGATAACTCTGTCGGGTATATCCAAACAAAGTTTTGAAATCATTACGTGATGGCGACCCGACCTAAGGTTTGGCGGCCATTTTGTGCCAAAATATGCCGTTTTGAGTTTTTCGCGTTTTTACACAATATGGAAAAATGAACCTTTTTTCGAGCGATTTTCACGAAATTTGACGCGCATGTCCATAGCGTAAGTCTACAATCACCTCTGGAGTTTCGTCGACCTTTGACCTCGGAAAAAGGCGTCCATCTTGAATTTTCTATAAAAAACACCTTTACCACCAGATTCAAACGTAAACTTGTCGTTGGAATTTTTATCGATCGTCTCAACACTTTTTGGGCATCAATGGCAAGCTACTGTGGAAAAAATGTTGGAATTAGAAGTTGTAGATTTTGAACGGCGTGCGCGTGGCAAGCTAGCAAAGTGGCGCACTGTTATAACTCCCATGCATTTCAATACAATACAGTGAAAATTGAATGCATGCATTAATGCCTGAAACTGAATACATTGAAAAACACTGGATATGGACATATAAGGAATGTGGGCGTGGTTAGCATAAAACCACTGTTGCTAAGGACGACAAAAAGTTTACTTTTACCGATTTGTCCGAAACTGACGTCAATCTGTTCGTCATCCCGTGGGGACCGAAACATAAAATGGTTGCTATGGAGATAAAATCAACAGAAAAGCCGCCATTTTGGAAAAAGTGGGTTTTTTATCAACTTATGACACATAGCTCTCACCAATGGAGGAATGTGTTTTTCTGAGTCAGTTGATGATGCAGATCGCTATGCTAGCACTTTTAGCTATGTTAGCATAACTAGCATAGTTAGCATAATTAGCATTTTAGCTAATGTGTTTTTCTGAGTCAGTTGATGATGCTGATCGCAATGCTAGCACTTTTAGCCACATTAGCATAGCTAGCATAGTTAGCATAATTAGCATATGCAGTTTTGACTAGCCATCATCAAAAGTGGGCGGTTAGGGCGGTGGTGCTTAGAGTTGGGCGTGGAAGGCGGGTTGCGTCTGCGGGCCATACAACGCCGCTTGCGGCTTTAATTATGGCCCGCAGCAGTCATAGACTGCAAGGACCATATTGTAACTGGTACGAGGGTCGAACACTCAAAAAGTCCAAAACGTCAAAAAAACGCGTCAAAACGCCAAAAAATTGGGTCAAAAGTCGCCCAAAGCACACAACGACACGACAATTGTGTAACGCAACAAAAATACACACACACACGCACAACACCAACGCACAAACGACAAATTTGTAGTCGCAAAAATGACGACAAAGACACAAAAAAGCCCCAAAAAGCCCTCAAAGAACGGGTTTAAAGCCAAAAAGACATGCCCAGCCTATAGTAAAAGACAGGCCGCATTGAAATACATAGGCCACCTGACTGCAAAAACTTCTATATTGTTTCTGCTTCGTTTCATTATTATTATTATTATGGCCCGCAGCACTCACAGAGTGCAAGGACCATATTGTAACTGGTACGAGGGTCGAACACTCAAAAAGGTCCAAAACGTTAAAAAAACGCGTCAAAACGCCAAAAAACGGGGTCAAAAGTCGCCCAAAGCACAAAACGACACGACAATTGTGTAACGCAACAAAAATATACACACACACGCACAACACCACCGCACAAACGACAAAATTGTAGTCGCAAAAATGACGACAAAGACACGAAAACGCCTCAAAAAGCCCTCAAAGAACGGGTTTAAATCCAAAAAGACATGCCCAGCCTATAGTAAAAGACAGGCCGCATTGAAATACATAGGCCACCTGACTGCAAAAACTTCTATATTGTTTCTGCTTTGTTTCATTATTATTATTATTATTATTTTTCTTCTACTTTCTTTCTTCCACTTTGAGCTCAAATTTGACCCCCGCCACATACCCGAAAACTCACCAAAATTGGCACAGACCTAGGATAAATTGAAAATGAATTTTCGGCAAAGAGAACGTCACCCCCCCCACGATGATGACATCACAGCGAGCGTTCCCGTCAAAAAAATGAATGGGCCGAAAATCGCTTATGGGGCCAAAAAAAAATATTTCGGAATACAGTTACGAAACCAAAACACGCGTGTTGGAGATATCCCCAAGAAGTTTTGAAATCATTATGGGATGGCCACACGACCTACGGCTTGGCAGCCATTTTGTGGCGAACTCTGAGAAATGGCGATTTTTGTGTTTTTTGACAATATGGGAAAACAACACTTTTGTTCAAGCGATTTTCACGAAATCGGACATACATGCCACTAGCACGATTCTACAATAACCAAAGAAGTTTCGTTGACTTTTGACCTTGGGAAGTGGCGGCCATCTTGAATTTTCAAAAAAAAAGCACCTTTAGTAAGGTATTCAAACGAAAACTCGTCCTAGGAATTTTCATCGATCTTTTTGAAACTTCTTGGGCATCAATGGCAATCAATTGTGGACAAAATGTTGGAATTAGAAGTTGTAGATTTTGAAACGCGTGCGCATGGCGAATTCGCAACCGTCGCCATTTTAGCTAGCTTGCACATATTTTATCGGAATGTCGTGAAAATGAAATATACGATTCCCTGGCCCACACTGAACAAAACGATGTCACATACGACAAAATCGATAAAGGAATGTGGCCGTGGCAAACAAAAAACGATCGCAAAAAAAAGTGCTGACTCGGCTAAAAAAAAAAAATTCGGATTTTTTTTTTATGAATCGGCTAGCGAAACCCAGATAACTTTGTCGGGTATATCCAAAGAAAGTTTTGAAATTATTACGTGATGGCGACACGACCTACGGTGTGGCGGCCATTTTGTGCCAAAATATGCCATTTTGAGTTTTTCGCGTTTTTACACAATATGGAAAAATTTACTTTTTTTCGAGCGATTTTCACGAAATTTGACGCGCATGTCCCTAGCGTAAGTCTACAATCACCTCTGGAGTTTCGTCGACCTTTGACCTCGGGAAAAGGCGGCCATCTTGAATTTTCTATAAAAAATACCTTTACCACCAGATTCAAACGTAAACTTGTCGTTGGAATTTTCTTCGATCGTCTCAAAACTTTTTGGGCATCAATGGCAGGCTGCTGTGGAAAGAATGTTGGAATTCGAAGTTGTAGATTTTGAACGGCGTGCGCGTGGCAAGCTAGCAAAGTGGCGCAGTGTTATAACTCCCATGCATTTCAATACAATACAGTGAAAATTGAATGCATGCAATAATGCCTGAAACTGAATATATTGAAAAAACACTGGATATGGACATATAAGGAATGTGGGCGTGGTTAGCATAAAACCACTGTTGCTAAGGACAACAAAAAGTTTACTTTTACCGATTTGTCCGAAACTGACGTCAATCTGTTCGTCCTCCCGAGGGGACCAAAACATAAAATGGTTGCTATGGGGATAAAATCAACAGAAAAGCGGCCATTTTGGAAAAAGTGGTTTTTTTTTATCAACTTATGACATATAGCTCTCACCAATGGAGGAATGTGTTTTTCTGAGTCAGTTGATGGTGCTGATCGCTATGCTAGCACTTTTAGCTATGTTAGCATAACTAGCATAGTTAGCATAATTAGCATTTTAGGTAATGTGTTTTTCTGAGTCAGTTGATGATGCTGATCGCTATGCTAGCACTTTTAGCCACATTAGCATAGCTAGCATAGTTAGCATAATTAGCATTTTAGGTAATGTGTTTTTCTGAGTCAGTTGATGATGCTGATCGCTATGCTAGCACTTTTAGCCACATTAGCATAGCTAGCATAGTTAGCATAATTAGCATTTTAGGTAATGTGTTTTTCTGAGTCAGTTGATGATGCTGATCGCTATGCTAGCACTTTTAGCCACATTAGCATAGCTAGCATAGTTAGCATGATAAGCATTTTAGGTAATCTGTTTTTCTGAGTCAGTTGATGATGATGATCTCTATGCTAGCACTTTTAGCTATGTTAGCATAACTAGCATAGTTAGCATAATTAGCATTTTAGGTAATGTGTTTTTCTGAGTCAGTTGATGATGCTGATCGCTATGCTAACACTTTTACCTATGTTAGCATAACTAGCATAGTTAGCATATTTAGCATTTTAGGTAATGTGTTTTTCTGAGTCAGTTGATGATGCTGATCGCTATGCTAGCACTTTTACCTATGTTAGCATAACTAGCATAGTTAGCGTAATTAGCATTTTAGGTAATGTGTTTTTCTTAGTCAGTTGATGATGCTGATCGCTATGCTAGCACTTTTAGCCACATTAGCATAGCTAGCATAGTTAGCATAATTAGCATTTTTGGTAATCTGTTTTTCTGAGACAGTTGATGATGCTGATCGCTATGCTAGCACTTTTAGCTATGTTAGCATAACTACCATAGTTAGCATAATTAGCATTTTAGGTAATGTGTTTCTCTGAGTCAGTTGATGATGCTGATCGCTATGCTAGCACTTTTAGCCACATTAGCATAGCTAGCATAGTTAGCATAATTAGCAAATGCCGTTTTGACTAGCCTTTATCAAAACTGGGCAGTGAGGGCGGTGAGGGAGGCGGTGGTGCTTAGAGTTGGGCGTGGAAGGCGGGTTGCGTCTGCGGGCCATACAACGCCGCTTGCGGCTTTAATTATTATTCTTCTTGCACACTAACGGCGTCTTTGAGCTTAATTTTGACCCCCGCCACATACCCGAAAACTCACCAAAATTGGCACACACCTGGGATAAATTGAAAATGAATTTTCGGCAAAGAGAACGCCACCCCCCCGAAGTCGATGACATCACGGCGAGCGATCCCGTAAAAAAAATGAATGGGCCGAAAATCGCTTATGGGGCCAAAAAAAAATATTTTGAAATACAGTTACGAAACCAAAACACGCGTGTTGGAGATATCCCAAAGAAGTTATGAAATCATTATGGGATGGCCACACGACCTACGGCTTGGCGGCCATTTTGTGGCGAACTCAGAGAAATGGCGATTTTCGTGTTTTTTGACAATATGGGAAAACTACACTTTTGTTCAAGCGATTTTCACGAAATTTCATACACATGCCACAAATACGATTCTACAACTACCAAAGAAGTTTTGTTGACCTTTGACCTTGGGAAGGGGCGGCCATCTTGAATTTTCATAAAAAAGCACCTTTATTGACGGATACAAACGAAAACTCGTCCTAGGGATTTTTATCGATCTTTTTGAAACTTCTCGGGCATCAATGGCAAGCTACTGTGGACAAAATGTTGGAATTAGAAGTTGTAGAATTTGAAACGCGTGCGCGTGGCGAATTCGCAACCGTCGCCATTTTAGCTAGCTCGCACATATTTTATCAGAATAGCCTGAAACTGAAATATGCGATACCCTGGCCCACACTGAACAAAACGATGTCACGCACGACAAAATCGATAAAGGAATGTGGCCGTGGTAAACAAAAAACCGTCGCAAAAAAAAGTGCTGACTCGGCTAAAAAAAATTTTTTCGGATTTTATTTTTAAGAATCGGCTAACGAAACTCAGATAACTTTGTCGGGTATATCCAAAGAAAGTTTTGAAATCATTACGTGATGGCGACACGACCTACGGTTTGGCGGCCATTTTGTGCCAAAATCGGCCATTTTGCGTTTTTCGCGTTTTTACACAATATGGAAAAATGAACTTTTTTTCGAGCGATTTTGCCGAAATTTGACTCGCATGTCCCTAGCGTAAGTGTATAATCACCTCTGGAGTTTCGTCGACCTTTGACCTCGGGAAAAGGCGGCCATCTTGAATTTTCTATAAAAAACACCTTTACCACCGGATTCAAACGTAAACTTGTCGTTGGAATTTTCATCAATCGTCTCGAAACTTTTTGGGCATCAATGGCAAGCTACTGTGGAAAAAATGTCGGAATTAGAAGTTGTAGATTTTGAACGGCGTGTGCGTGGCAAGCTAGCAAAGTGGCGCACTGTTATAACTCCCATGCCTTTCAATACAATACAGTGAAAATTTAATGCATGCACTCATGCCTGAAACAGATTACATTGAAAAACACTGGATATGGACATATAAGGAATGTGGGCGTGGTTAGCATAAAACCACTGTTGCTAAGGACAACAAAAAGTTTACTTTTACCGATTTGTCCGAAACTGAAGTCAATCTGTTCGTCTTCTCAAGGGGACCAAAACATAAAATGGTTGCTATGGAGATAAAATCAACAGAATAGCCGCCATTTTGGAAAAAGTGGGGTTTTTATCTACTTATGGCATATAGCTCTCACCAATGGAGGAATGTGTTTTTCTGAATCAGTTGATGATGCTGATCGCTATGCTAGCACTTTTAGCCACATTAGCATAGCTAGCATAGTTAGCATAATTAGCATTTTAGGTAATGTGTTTTTCCGAGTGAGTTGATGATGCTGATCGCAATGCTAGGACTTTTAGCCACATTAGCATAGTTAGCATAATTAGCATTTTAGGTAATGTGTTTTTCTGAGTCAGTTGATGATGCTGATCGCAATGCTAGTACTTTTAGCCACATTAGCATAGCTAGCATAGTTAGCATAATTAGCATTTTAGGTAATGTGTTTTTCTGAGTCAGTTGATGATGCTGATCGCTATGCTAGCACTTTTAGCCACATTAGCATAGCTAGCATAGTTAGCATAATTAGCATATGCAGTTTTGACTAGCCATTATTAAAAGTGGGCAGTGAGGGCGGTGAGGGCGGTGGTGCGTAGAGTTGGGCGTGGAAGGCGGGTTGCGTCTGCGGGCCATACAACGCCGCTTGCGGCTTTAATTATTCTTCTGGTTTCTAACGGACAGTTTGAGCTCAAATTTGACCCCCGCCACATACCCGAAAACTCACCAAAATTGGCACACACCTAGGATAAATGTGAAATGAATTTTCGGCAAAGAGAACGTCACCCCCCCGAAGTTGATGACATCATGGCGAGCGTTCCCGTAAAAAAAATGAATGGGCCGAAAATCGCTTATGGGGCCAAAAAAAAATATTTTGGAATACAGTTACGAACCCAAAACACGCGTGTTGGAGATATCCCAAAGAAGATTTGAAATCATTATGGGATGGCCACACGACCTACAGCTTGGCGGCCATTTTGTGGCGAACTCAGAGAAATGGCGATTTTCGTGTTTTTTGACAATATGGGAAAACGACACTTTTGTTTATGCGATTGTCACGAAATTGCACACACATGCCAAGACCCTGATTCTACAATAACCAAAGAAGTTTCGTTGACCTTTGACCTTGGGAAGGGGCGGCCATCTTGAATTTTCATAAAAAAGCACCTTTAGTAACGTATACAAACGAAAACTCGTCCTAGGGATTTTTATCGATCTTTTTGAAACTTCTCAGGCATCAATGGCAAGCTACTGTGGACAAAATGTTGGAATTAGAAGTTGTAGAATTTGAAACGCGTGCGCGTGGCGAATTCGCAACCGTCGCCATTTTAGCTAGCTCGCACATATTTTATCGGAATAGCCTGAAACTGAAATATGCGATACCCTGGCCCACACTGAACAAAAGGATGTCAGATACGACAAAATCGATAAAGGAATGTGGCCGTGGTAAACAAAAAACCGTCGCAAAAAAAAGTGCTGACTCGGCAAAAAAAAATTTTTTCGGATTTTATTTTTAAGAATCGGCTAACGAAACCCAGATAACTTTGTCGGGTATATCCAAAGAAAGTTTTGAAATCATTACGAGATGGCCACACGACCTACGGTTTGGCGGCCATTTTGTGCCAAAATCTGCCATTTTGAGTTTTTCGCGTTTTTGCACGATATGGAAAAATGAACTTTTTTTCGAGCGATTTTCACGAAATTTGACTCGCGTGTCCCTAGCGTAAGTCTACAATCACCTTTGGAGTTTCGTCGACCTTTGACCTCGGGAAAAGGCGGCCATCTTGAATTTTCTATAAAAAACACCTTTACCACCAGATTCAAACGTAAACTTGTCGTTGGAATTTTCATCGATTGTCTCGAAACTTTTTGGGCATCAATGGCAAGCTACTGTGTAAAAAATGTTGGAATTAGAAGTTGTAGATTTTGAACGGCGTGCACGTGGCAAGCTAGCAAAGTGGCGCACTGTTATAACTCCCATGCATTTCAATACAATACAGTGAAAATTGAATGCATGCATTAATGCCTGAAACTGAATACATTGAAAAACACTGAATATGGACATATAAGGAATGTGGGCGTGGTTAGCATAAAACCACTGTTGCTAAGGATGACAAAAAGTTTACTTTTACCGATTTGTCCGAAACTGACGTCAATCTGTTCGTCCTCCCGAGGGGACCAAAACATAAAATGGTTGCTATGGAGATAAAATCAACAGAAAAGCCGCCATTTTGGAAAAAGTGGGCTTTTTAGCAACTTATGACATATAACTCTCACCAATGGAGGAATGTGTTTTTCTGAGTCAGTTGATGATGCTGATGGCTATGCTAGCAATTTTAGCCACATTAGCATAGCTAGCATAGTTAGCATAATTAGCATTTTAGGAAATGTGTTTTTTTGAGTCAGTTGATGATGCTGATCGCTATGCTAGCACTTTTAGCTATGTTAGCATAGCTAGCATAGTTAGCATAATTAGCATTTTAGGTAATGTGTTTTTCTGAGTCAGTTGAAGATGCTGATTGCTATGCTAGCACTTATAGCCACATTAGCATAGTTAGCATAGTTAGCATAATTAGCATTTTAGGTAATGTGTTTTTCTGAGTCAGTTGATGATGCTGATCGCTATGCTAGCACTTTTAGCCACATTAGCATAGCTAGCATAGTTAGCATAATTAGCATTTTAGGAAATGTGTTTTTTTGAGTCAGTTGATGATGCTAATCGCAATGCTAGCTCATTTAGGCACATTAGCATAGCTAGCATAGTTAGCATAATTAGCATTTTAGGAAATGTGTTTTTCTGAGAGAGTTGATTATGCTGATCGCTATGCTAGGACTTTTAGTCACATTAGCATAGTTAGCATAGTTAGCATTATGAGCAAATCCAGCCTTAATTAGCTTTTAATTTGTGGGCGGTGAGGGCGGAGAGGGCCGCGGTAGTGCGTAGAGTTGGGCGTGGAAGGCGGGTTGCGTCTGCGGGCCATACAACGCCGCTTGCGGCTTTAATTTTTCTTCTACTTTCTTTCTTCCACTTTGAGCCAAAATTTGACCCCCGCCACATACCCGAAAACTCACCAAAATTGGCACACACCTAGGATAAATTAAAAATGAATTTTCGGCAAAGAGAACGTCACACCCCCGAGGTGGATGACATCACGGCGAGCGTTCCCGTAAAAAAAATGAATGGGCCGAAAATTGCTTATGGGGCCAAAAAAAAATATTTTGAAATACAGTTACGAAACCAAAACACACGTGTTGGAGATATCCCAAAGAAGTTATGAAATCATTATTGGATGGCCACACGACCTACGGCTTGGCGGCCATTTTGTGGCGAACTCAGAGAAATGGCGATTTTCGTGTTTTTTCACAATATGGGAAAACGACACTTTTGTTTAAGCGATTTTCACGAAATTGCACACACATGCCAAGACCAGGATTCTACAATAACCAAAGAAGTTTCGTTGACCTTTGACCTTGGGAAGGGGCGGCCATCTTGAATTTTCACAAAAAAGCACCTTTAGTAACGGATACAAACGAAAACTCGTCCTAGGGATTTTTATCGATCTTTTTGAAACTTCTCGGGCATCAATGGCAAGCTACTCTGGACAAAATGTTGGAATTAGAAGTTGTAGAATTTGAAACGCGTGCGCGTGGCGAATTCGCAACCGTCGCCATTTTAGCTAGCTCGCACATATTTTATCGGAATAGCCTGAAACTGAAATATGCGATACCCTAGCCAACACTGAACAAAACGATGTCACATACGACAAAATCGAGAAAGGAATGTGGCCGTGGTAAACAAAAAACCGTCGCAAAAAAAAGTGCTGACTCAGCTAAAAATAAATTTTTCGGATTTTATTTTTAAGAATCGGCTAACGAAACCCAGATAACTTTGTCGGGTATATCCAAACAAAGTTTTGAAATCATTACGTGATGGCGACACGACCTACGGATTGGCGGCCATTTTGTGCCAAAATCTGCCATTTTGAGTTTTACGCGTTTTTCCACAATATGGAAAAATGAACTTTTTTTCGAGCGATTTTCACGAAATTTGACGCACATGTCCCTAGCGTAAGTCTACAATCACCTCTGGAGTTTCGTCGACCTTTGACCTCGGGAAAAGGCGGCCATCTTGAATTTTCTATAAAAAACACCTTTACCACCAGATTCAAACGTAAACTTGTCGTTGGAATTTTCATCGATTGTCTCGAAACTTTTTGGGCATCAATGGCAAGCTACTGTGGAAAAAATGTTGGAATTGGAAGTTGTAGATTTTAAACGGCGTGCGCGTGGCGAGCTAGCAAAGTGGCGCACTCTTATAACTCCTATGTTTTTCAAAGGACTACTGTGAAATTTGAATGCCTGCAATAATACCTGAAACTGCATACATTGAAAAACACTGGATATGGACATATAAGGAATGTGGGCGTGGTTAGCATAAAACCACTGTTGCTAAGGACAACAAAAAGTTTACTTTTACCGATTTGTCCGAAACTGACGTCAATCTGTTTGTCCTCCCGAGGGGACCAAAACATAAAATGGTTGCTATGGAGATAAAATCAACAGAAAAGCCGCCATTTTGGAAAAAGTGGGTTTTTTTATCAACTTATGACATATAGCTCTCACCTATGGATGAATTTGTGTTTTTCTGAGTCAGTTGATGATGCTGATCGCTATGCTAATACTTTTAGCCACATTAGCATAGCTAGCATAGTTAGCATAATTAACATTTTAGGTAATGTATTTTTCTGAGTCCATTGATGATGCTGATCGCAATGCTAGCACTTTAAGCCACATTAGCGTAGCTAGCATAGTTAGCATAATTAGCATTTTAGATAATGTGTTTTTCTGAGTCAGTTGATGATGCTGATCGCAATGCTAGCACTTTTAGCCACATTAGCATAGTTAGCATTGTTAGCATAATTAGCAAATCCAGCCTTGACTAGCTTTTAATTTGCAGGCTGTGAGGGCGGTGAGGTCAGCGGTGGTGCGTAGAGTTGGGCGTGGAGGCGGGTTGCGTCTGCGGGCCATACAACGCCGCTTGCGGCTTTAATTATTATTATTCCCGTTTCTAACGGATCCGTAGATCGCAAATTTGACCCCCCACATATTTTATCGGAATAGCCTGAAACTGAAATATGCGATACCCTGGCCCACACTGAACAAAATGATGTCACATACGACAAAATCGATAAAGGAATGTTGGCGTGGTAAACAAAAAACGATCGCAAAAAAAAGTGCTGACTCGGCAAAAAAAAATTTTTTCGGATTTTATTTTTAAGAATCGGCTAACGAAACCCAGATAACTTTGTCGGGTATATCCAAAGAAAGTTTTGAAATCATTACGTGAGGGCGACACGACCAAGGGTTTGGCGGCCATTTTGTGCCAAAATCTGCCATTTTGAGTTTTTCGCGTTTTTACACAATATGGAAAAATGAACTTTTTTTCGAGCGATTTTCACGAAATTTGACGCGCATGTCCCTAGCGTAAGTCTACAATCACCTCTGGAGTTTCGTCGACCTTTGACATCGGGAAAAGGCGGCCATCTTGAATTTTCTATAAAAAACACCTTTACCACCAGATTAAAACGTAAACTTGTCGTTGGAATTTTCATCGATTGTCTCGAAACTTCTTGGGCATCAATGGCAAGCTACTGTGGAAAAAATGTTGGAATTAGAAGTTGTAGATTTTGAACGGCGTGCGCGTGGCGAGCTAGCAAAGTGGCGCACTGACATCAAAGGACTACTGTGAAATTTGAATGCCTGCAATAATACCTGAAACTGCATACATTGAAAAACACTGGATATGGACATATAAGGAATGTGGGCGTGGTTAGCATTAAACCACTGTTGCTAAGGACGACAAAAAGTTTACTTTTACCGATTTGTCCGAAACTGACGTCAATCTGTTCGTCCTCCCGAGGGGACCAAAACATACAATGGTTGCTATGAAGATAAAATCAACAGAAAAGCCGCCATTTTGGAAAAAGTCGTTTTTTTATCAACTCATGACATATAGCTTTCACCAATGGAGGAATGTGTTTTTCTGAGTCAGTTTATGATGCTGATCGCTATGCTAGCACTTTTAGCCACATTAGCATAGCTAGCATAGTTAGCATAATTAGCATATGCAGTTTTGACTAGCCATTATCAAAAGTGGGCGGTGAGGGCGGTGAGGGCGGTGGTGCGTAGAGTTGGGCGTGGAAGGCGGGTTGCGTCTGCGGGCCATACAACGCCGCTTGCGGCTTTAATTATTATTATTCTTGCACACTAACGGCGTCTTTGAGCTTAATTTTGACCCCCGCCACATACCCGAAAACTCACCAAAATTGGCACACACCTGGGATAAATTGAAAATGAATTTTCGGTAAAGAGAACGCCACCCCCCCGAAGTCGATGACATCACGGCGAGCGATCCCGTAAAAAAAATGAATGGGCCGAAAATCGCTTATGGGGCCAAAAAAAAATATTTTGAAATACAGTTACGAAACCAAAACACGCGTGTTGGAGATATCCCAAAGAAGTTATGAAATCATTATGGGATGGCCACACGACCTACGGCTTGGCGGCCATTTTGTGGCGAACTCAGAGAAATGGCGATTTTCGTGTTTTTTGACAATATGGGAAAACTACACTTTTGTTCAAGCGATTTTCACGAAATTTCATACACATGCCACAAACACGATTCTACAACTACCAAAGAAGTTTTGTTGACCTTTGACCTTGGGAAGGGGCGGCCATCTTGAATTTTCATAAAAAAGCACCTTTATTGACGGATACAAACGAAAACTCGTCCTAGGGATTTTTATCGATCTTTTTGAAACTTCTCGGGCATCAATGGCAAGCTACTGTGGACAAAATGTTGGAATTAGAAGTTGTAGAATTTGAAACGCGTGCGCGTGGCGAATTCGCAACCGTCGCCATTTTAGCTAGCTCGCACATATTTTATCGGAATAGCCTGAAACTGAAATATGCGATACCCTGGCCCACACTGAACAAAACGATGTCACGCATGACAAAATCGATAAAGGAATGTGGCCGTGGTAAACAAAAAACCGTCGCAAAAAAAAGTGCTGACTCGGCTAAAAAAAAATTTTTCGGATTTTATTTTTAAGAATCGGCTAACGAAACTCAGATAACTTTGTCAGGTATATCCAAAGAAAGTTTTGAAATCATTACGTGATGGCGACACGACCTACGGTTTGGCGGCCATTTTGTGCCAAAATCTACCATTTTGCGTTTTTCGCGTTTTTACACAATATGGAAAAATGAACTTTTTTTCGAGCGATTTTGACGAAATTTGACTGGCATGTCCCTAGCGTAAGTCTACAATCACCTTTGGAGTTTCGTCGACCTTTGACCTCGGGAAAAGGCGGCCATCTTGAATTTTCTATAAAAAACACCTTTACCACCGGATTCAAACGTAAACTTGTCGTTGGAATTTTCATCAATCGTCTCGAAACTTTTTGGGCATCAATGGCAAGCTACTGTGGAAAAAATGTTGGAATTAGAAGTTGTAGATTTTGAACGGCGTGTGCGTGGCAAGCTAGCAAAGTGGCGCACTGTTATAACTCTCATGCATTTCAATACAATACAGTGAAAATTGAATGCATGCACTCATGCCTGAAACAGATTACATTGAAAAACACTGGATATGGACATATAAGGAATGTGGGCGTGGTTAGCATAAAACCACTGTTGCTAAGGACGACAAAAAGTTTACTTTTACCGATTTGTCCGAAACTGACGTCAATCTGTTCGTCCTCCCGAGGGGACCAAAACATAAAATGGTTGCTATGGAGATAAAATCAAAAGAAAAGCCGCCATTTTGGAAAAAGTGTTTTTTTTAGCAACTTATGACATATAACTCTTACCAATGGAGGAATTTGTTTTTCTGAGTCAGTTGATGATGCTGATCGCTAAACTAGCACTTTTAGCTAAGTTAGCATAACTAGCATAGTTAGCATAATTAGCATTTTAGGTAATGTGTTTTTCTGAGTTAGTTGATGATGCTGATCGCTATGCTAGCACTTTTAGCCACATTAGCATAGCTAGCATAGTTAGCATAATTAGCATTTTTAAAAATGTGTTTTTCTGAGTCAGTTGAAGATGCTGATTGCTATGCTAGCACTTTTAGCCACATTAGCATAGTTAGCATAGTTAGCATAATTAGCATTTTAGGTAATGTGTTTTTCTGAGTCAGTTGATGATGCTGATCGCTATGCTAGCACTTTTAGCCACATTAGCATAGCTAGCATAGTTAGCATAATTAGCATTTTAGGAAATGTGTTTTTTTGAGTCAGTTGATGATGCTAATCGCAATGCTAGCTCATTTAGGCACATTAGCATAGCTAGCATAGTAAGCATAATTAGCATTTTAGGAAATGTGTTTTTCTGAGAGAGTTGATTATGCTGATCGCTATGCTAGGACTTTTAGTCACATTAGCATAGTTAGCATAGTTAGCATTATGAGCAAATCCAGCCTTGATTAGCTTTTAATTTGTGGGCGGTGAGGGCGGAGAGGGCCGCGGTAGTGCGTAGAGTTGGGCGTGGAAGGCGGGTTGCGTCTGCGGGCCATACAACGCCGCTTGCGGCTTTAATTACGTTTCTTCTTTCTTACGGATCCGTTGATCGCAAATTTGACCCCCGCCACATACCCGAAAACTCACCAAAATTGGCACACACCTAGGATAAATTGAAAATGAATTTTCGGCAAAGAGAATGTCACCCCCCCCACGACGATGACATCACGGCGAGCGTTCCCGTAAAAAAAATGAATGGGCCGAAAATCGCTTATGGGGCCAAAAAAAAATATTTTGAAATACAGTTACGAAACCAAAACACGCGTGTTGGAGATATCCCAAATAAGTTATGAAATCATTATGGGATGGCCGCACGACTTACGGCTTGGCGGCCATTTTGTGGCGATCTCAGAGAAATGGCGATTTTCGTGTTTTTTCACAATATGGGAAAACGACACTTTTGTTCAAGCGATTTTCACGAAATTGCACACACATGCCACAAACACGATTCTACAACTACCAAAGAAGTTTTGTTGACCTTTGACATTGGCAAAGGGCGGCCATCTTGAATTTTTAAAAAAAAGCACCTTTAGTAACGGATACAAACGAAAACTCGTCCTAGGGATTTTTATCGATCTTTTTGAAATTTCTCGGGCATCATTGGCAAGCTACTGTGGTCAAAATGTTGGAATTAGAAGTTGTAGAATTTGAAACGCGTGCGCGTGGCCAATTCGCAACCGTCGCCATTTTAGCTAGCTCGCACATATTTTATCGGAATAGCCTGAAACTGAAATATGCGATACCCTGGCCCACACTGAAAAAAACGATGTCACATACGACAAAATCGATAAAGGAATGTGGCCGTGGTAAACAAAAAACGGTCGCAAAAAAAAGTGCTGACTCGGCAAAAAAAGATTTTTTCGGATTTTATTTTTAAGAATCGGCTTACGAAACCCAGATAACTTTGTCGGGTATATCCAAAGAAAGTTTTGAAATCATTACGTGATGGCGACACGACCTACAGTTTGGCGGCCATTTTGTGCCAAAATCTGCCATTTTGCGTTTTTCGCGTTATTACACAATATGGAAAAATGAACTTTTTTTCGACCGATTTTCACGAAATTTGACGCGCATGTCCCTAGCGTAAGTCTACAATCACCTCTGGAATTTCGTCGACCTTTGACCTCGGGAAAAGGCGGCCATCTTGAATTTTCTATAAAAAACACCTTTACCACCGGATTCAAACTTAAACTTGTCGTTGGAATTTTCATCAAATGTCTCGAAACCTTTTGGGCATCAATGGCAAGCTACTGTGGAAAAAATGTTGCAATTAGAAGTTGTAGATTTTGAACGGCGTGCGCGTGGCAAGCTAGCAAAGTGGCGCACTGTTATAACTCCTATGTTTTTCAATGGACTACTGTGAAATTTGAATGCATGCATTAATGCCTGGAACAGAATACATTGAAAAACACTGGATATGGACATATAAGGAATGTGGGCGTGGTTAGCATAAAACCACTGTTGTTAAGGACAACAAAAAGTTTACTTTTACTGATTTGTCCGAAATTGACGTCAATCTGTTCGTCCTCCCGAGGGGACCAAAACATAAAATGGTTGCTATGGAGATAAAATAAACAGAAAAGCCGCCATTTTGGAAAAAGTGGGTTTTTTATCAACTTATGACATATAGCTCTCACCAATGGAGGAATGTGTTTTTCTGAGTCAGTTGATGATGATGATCGCTATGCTAGCACTTTTAGCTATGTTAGCATAACTAGCATAGTTAGCATAATTAGCATTTTAGGTTATGTGTTTTTCTGAGTCAGTTGATGATGCTGATCGCTATGCTAGCAGTTTTAGCCACATTAGCATAGCTAGCATAGTTAGCATAATTAGCATTTTAGGTAATGTGTTTTTCTGAGTCAGTTGATGATACTGATCGCTATGCTAGCACTTTTAGCCACATTAGCATAGCTAGCATAGTTAGCATAATTAGCATTTTAGGTAATGTGTTTTACTAAGTCAGTTGATGATGCTGATCGCTATGCTAGCACTTTTAGCCACATTAGCATAGCTAGCATAGTTAGCATAATTAGCATTTTAGGTAATGTGTTTTTCTGAGTTAGTTGATGATGCTGATCGCTATGCTAGCACTTTTAGCCACATTAGCATAGTTAGCATTGTTAGCATAATTAGCAAATCCAGCCTTGACTAGCTTTTAATTTGCGGGCTGTGAGGGCGGTGAGGTCAGCGGTGGTGCGTAGAGTTGGGCGTGGAAGGCGGGTTGCGTCTGCGGGCCATACAACGCCGCTTGCGGCTTTAATTTTTCTTCTACTTTCTTTCTTCCACTTTGAGCCAAAATTTGACCCCCGCCACATACCCGAAAACTCACCAAAATTGGCACACACCTAGGATAAATTAAAAATGAATTTTCGGCAAAGAGAACGTCACACCCCCGAGGTGGATGACATCACGGCGAGCGTTCCCGTAAAAAAAATGAATGGGCCGAAAATTGCTTATGGGGCCAAAAAAAAATATTTTGAAATACAGTTACGAAACCAAAACACACGTGTTGGAGATATCCCAAAGAAGTTATGAAATCATTATTGGATGGCCACACGACCTACGGCTTGGCGGCCATTTTGTGGCGAACTCAGAGAAATGGCGATTTTCGTGTTTTTTCACAATATGGGAAAACGACACTTTTGTTTAAGCGATTTTCACGAAATTGCACACACATGCCAAGACCAGGATTCTACAATAACCAAAGAAGTTTCGTTGACCTTTGACCTTGGGAAGGGGCGGCCATCTTGAATTTTCACAAAAAAGCACCTTTAGTAACGGATACAAACGAAAACTCGTCCTAGGGATTTTTATCGATCTTTTTGAAACTTCTCGGGCATCAATGGCAAGCTACTCTGGACAAAATGTTGGAATTAGAAGTTGTAGAATTTGAAACGCGTGCGCGTGGCGAATTCGCAACCGTCGCCATTTTAGCTAGCTCGCACATATTTTATCGGAATAGCCTGAAACTGAAATATGCGATACCCTAGCCAACACTGAACAAAACGATGTCACATACGACAAAATCGAGAAAGGAATGTGGCCGTGGTAAACAAAAAACCGTCGCAAAAAAAAGTGCTGACTCAGCTAAAAATAAATTTTTCGGATTTTATTTTTAAGAATCGGCTAACGAAACCCAGATAACTTTGTCGGGTATATCCAAACAAAGTTTTGAAATCATTACGTGATGGCGACACGACCTACGGATTGGCGGCCATTTTGTGCCAAAATCTGCCATTTTGAGTTTTACGCGTTTTTCCACAATATGGAAAAATGAACTTTTTTTCGAGCGATTTTCACGAAATTTGACGCACATGTCCCTAGCGTAAGTCTACAATCACCTCTGGAGTTTCGTCGACCTTTGACCTCGGGAAAAGGCGGCCATCTTGAATTTTCTATAAAAAACACCTTTACCACCAGATTCAAACGTAAACTTGTCGTTGGAATTTTCATCGATTGTCTCGAAACTTTTTGGGCATCAATGGCAAGCTACTGTGGAAAAAATGTTGGAATTGGAAGTTGTAGATTTTAAACGGCGTGCGCGTGGCGAGCTAGCAAAGTGGCGCACTCTTATAACTCCTATGTTTTTCAAAGGACTACTGTGAAATTTGAATGCCTGCAATAATACCTGAAACTGCATACATTGAAAAACACTGGATATGGACATATAAGGAATGTGGGCGTGGTTAGCATAAAACCACTGTTGCTAAGGACAACAAAAAGTTTACTTTTACCGATTTGTCCGAAACTGACGTCAATCTGTTTGTCCTCCCGAGGGGACCAAAACATAAAATGGTTGCTATGGAGATAAAATCAACAGAAAAGCCGCCATTTTGGAAAAAGTGGGTTTTTTTATCAACTTATGACATATAGCTCTCACCTATGGATGAATTTGTGTTTTTCTGAGTCAGTTGATGATGCTGATCGCTATGCTAATACTTTTAGCCACATTAGCATAGCTAGCATAGTTAGCATAATTAACATTTTAGGTAATGTATTTTTCTGAGTCCATTGATGATGCTGATCGCAATGCTAGCACTTTAAGCCACATTAGCGTAGCTAGCATAGTTAGCATAATTAGCATTTTAGATAATGTGTTTTTCTGAGTCAGTTGATGATGCTGATCGCAATGCTAGCACTTTTAGCCACATTAGCATAGTTAGCATTGTTAGCATAATTAGCAAATCCAGCCTTGACTAGCTTTTAATTTGCAGGCTGTGAGGGCGGTGAGGTCAGCGGTGGTGCGTAGAGTTGGGCGTGGAGGCGGGTTGCGTCTGCGGGCCATACAACGCCGCTTGCGGCTTTAATTATTATTCTTCTCGCCTACTAACGGATCCGTTGAGCTCAAATTTGACCCCCGCCACATACCCGAAAACTCACCAAAATTGGCACACACCTAGGATAAATTGAAAATGAATTTTCGGCAAAAAGAACGTCACCCCCCCGAAGTCGATGACATCACAGCGAGCGATCCCGTAAAAAAAATGAATGGGCCGAAATCTGTTTATGGGACCAAAAAAAAATATTTTGAAATAGAGCTATGAAACCTAAACACGCGTGTTGGAGATATCCCAAAGAAGTTATGAAATCATTATGGGATGGCCACACGACCTACGGCTTGTCGGCCATTTTGTGGCGAACTCAGAGAAATGGCGATTTTCGTGTTTTTTGACAATATGGGAAAACTACACTTTTGTTTATGCGATTGTCACGAAATTAAACACACATGCCAAGACCCTGATTCTACAATAACCAAAGAAGTTTCGTTGACCTTTGACCTTGGGAAGGGGCGGCCATCTTGAATTTTCATAAAAAAGCACCTTTAGTAACGTATACAAACGAAAACTCGTCCTAGGGATTTTTATCGATCTTTTTGAAACTTCTCAGGCATCAATGGCAAGCTACTGTGGACAAAATGTTGGAATTAGAATTTGTAGAATTTGAAACGCGTGCGCGTGGCGAATTCGCAACCGTCGCCATTTTAGCTAGCTCGCACATATTTTATCGGAATAGCCTGAAACTGAAATATGCGATACCCTGGCCCACACTGAACAAAACGATGTCAGATACGACAAAATCGATAAAGGAATGTGGCCGTGGTAAACAAAAAACCGTCGCAAAAAAAAGTGCTGACTCGGCAAAAAAATTTTTTTTCGGATTTTATTTTTAAGAATCGGCTAACGAAACCCAGATAACTTTGTCGGGTATATCCAAACAAAGTTTTGAAATCATTACGTGATGGCGACACGACCTACGGTTTGGCGGCCATTTTGTGCCAAAATCGGCCATTTTGAGTTTTTCGCGTTTTTACACAATATGGAAAAAGGAACTTTTTTTTGAGCGATTTTCACGAAATTTGACTCGCATGTCCGTAGCATAAGTCTACAATTACCTCTGGAGTTTCGTCGACCTTTGACCTCGGGAAAAGGCGGCCATCTTGAATTTTCTATAAAAAACACCTTTGCCACTGGATTCAAACGTAAACTTGTCGTTGGAATTTTTATCGATCGTCTCAACACTTTTTGGGCATCAATGGCAAGCTACTGTGGAAAAAATGTTGGAATTAGAAGTTGTAGATTTTGAACGGCGTGCGCGTGGCAAGCTAGCAAAGTGGCGCAGTGTTATAACTCCCATGCATTTCAATACAATACAGTGAAAATTGAATGCATGCATTCATGGCTGAAACTGAATACATTGAAAAACACTGGTTCTGGACATATAAGGAATGTGGGCGTGGTTAGCATAAAACCACTGTTGCTAAGGACGACAAAAAGTTTACTTTTACCGATTTGTCCGAAACTGACGTCAATCTGTTCGTCTTCTCAAGGGGAACAAAACATAAAATGGTTGCTATGGAGATAAAATCAACAAAAAAGCCGCCATTTTGGAAAAAGTGGGTTTTTTATCAACTTATGGCATATAGCTCTCACCAATGGAGGAATGTGTTTTTCTGAGTCAGTTGATGATGCCGATCGCTATGCTAGCACTTTTAGCCACTTTAGCATAGCTAGCATAGTTAGCATAATTAGCATTTTAGGCAATGTGTTTTTCTGAGTCAGTTGATGATGCTGATCGCAATGCTAGCACTTTTAGCCACATAAGCATAGCTAGCATAGTTAGCATAAATAGCATTTTTAGTAATGTGTTTTTCTGAGTAAGTTGATGATGTTGATCGCTATGCTAGCACTTTTAGCCACATTAGCATAGCTAGCGTAGTTAGCATAATTAGCATTTTAGGTAATGTGTTTTTCTGAGTCAGTTGAAGATGCCGATCACTATGCTAGCACTTTTAGCCACATTAGCATAGCTAGCATAGTTAGCATTGTTAGCATAAATAGCAAATCCAGCCTTGACTAGCTTTTAATTTGCGGGCTGTGAGGGCGGTGAGGTCAGCGGTGGTGCGTAGAGTTGGGCGTGGAGGCGGGTTGCGTCTGCGGGCCATACAACGCCGCTTGCGGCTTTAATTTTTCTTCTACTTTCTTTCTTCCCCTTTGAGCTCAAATTTGACCCCCGCCACATACCCGAAAACTCACCAAAATTGGCACACACCTAGGATAAATTGAAAATGAATTTTCGGCAAAAAGAACGTCACCCCCCCGAGGTCGATGACATCACGGCAAGCGTTCCCGTGAAAAAAATGAATGGGCCGAAAATCGTTTATGGGGCCAAAAAAAAATATTTTGAAATACAGTTACGAAACCAAAACACGCGTGTTGGAGATATCCCAAAGAAGTTATGAAATCATTATGGCATGGCCACACGACCCACGGCTTGGCGGCCATTTTGTGGCGAACACAGAGAAATGGCGATTTTCGTGTTTTTTGACAATATGGGAAAATGACACTTTTGTTTAAGCGATTTTCACGAAATTGCATACACATGCCACAAACACGATTCTACAACTACCAAAGAAGTTTTGTTGACCTCTGACCTTGGGAAGGGGCAGCCATCTTGAATTTTCAAAAAAAAGCACCTTTACTAACGGATACAAACGAAAACTCGTCCTAGGGATTTTTATCGATCTTTTTGAAAATTCTCGGGCATCAATGGCAAGCTACTGTGGACAAAATGTTGGAATTAGAAGTTGTAGAATTTGAAACGCGTGCGCGTGGCGAATTCGCAACCGTCGCCATTTAAGCTAGCTCGCACATATTTTATCGGAATAGCCTGAAACTGAAATATGCGATTCCCTGGCCCACACTGAAGCAAACGATGTCACATATGACAAAATCGATAAAGGAATGTGGCCGTGGTAAACAAAAAACGATCGCCAAAAAAAGTGCTGACTCGGCTAAAAGAAAAAATTTCGGATTTTTTTTCTAAGAATCGGCTAACGAAACCTAGATAACTTTGTAGGGTATATCCAAACAAAGTTTTGAAATTAGTACGTGATGGCGACACGACCCACGGTTTGGCGGCCATTTTGTGGCAAAATCTGCCATTTTGCGTTTTTCGCGTTTTTACACAATATGGAAAAATGAATTTTTTTTCGAGCGATTATCACGAAATTTGACTCGCAAGTCCCTAGCGTAAGTCTAAAATCACCTCTGGAGTTTCGTCGACCTTTGACCTCGGGAAAAGGCGGCCATCTTGAATTTTCTATAAAAAACACCTTTGCCACTGAATTCAAACGTAAACTTGTCGTTGGAATTTTCATCGATCGTCTCGAAAACTTTTTGGGCATCAATGGCAAGCTACTGTGGAAAAAATGTTGGAATTAGAAGTTGTAGATTTTGAACGGTGTGCGCGTGGCAAGCTAGCAAAGTGGCGCACTGTTATAACTCCCATGCATTTCAATACAATACAGTGAAAATTGAATGCATGCATTCATGCCTGAAACAGAATACATTGAAAAACACTGGATATGGACATATAAGGAATGTGGGCGTGGTTAGCATAAAACTACTGTTGCTAAGGACGACAAAAAGTTTACTGTTACAGATTTGTCCGAAACTGACATCAGTCTGTTCGTTCTCCCGAGGGGACAAAAACATAAAATGGTTGCTATGGAGATAAAATCAACAGAAAAGCCGCCATTTTGGAAAAAGTGGGTTTTTTATCATCTTATGACATATAGCTCTCACCAATGGAGGAATGTTTTTTTATGAGTCAGTTAATGATGCTGATCGCTATGCTAGCCCTTTTAGTAATGTTAGCATAACTAGCATAGTTAGCACAATTAGCATTTTAGGTTATGTGTTTTTTTGAGTCAGTTAATGATGCTGATCGCAATGCTAGCGCTTCTAGCCACATTAGCATAGCTAGCATAGTTAGCATAAATAGCATGTTGAGGAATGTGTTTTCCTGAGTCAGTTGATGATGCTGATAGCAATGCTAGCACTTTTAGGCAAATTAGCATAGTTAGCATAATTAGCATTTTTTAAAATTTGTTTTTCGGAGTCAGTTGATGATGCTGATCGCTATGCTAGCATCATTAGCATTTTTGGCAGTATATTTTTTAAGGGAGTTGATACTGATCACTATGCTAGCACTTTTAGCCATATTAGCGTAGCTAGCATAGTTAGCGTAATTAGCATCTTAAGCAATGTTTTTTTCAGAGAGTGTTGATTATGTTGATCGCTATGCCAGCACTTTTAGGTAAATTAGCATACTTAACATAGTTTGCATAATTAGCATCTTAAACAATGTGTTTTTGTGAGTCAGTTGATGGTGTTAGTCACTACGGTACCACTTTTAGCCACACTAGCATAAATCGCATAGTTAACATAATTAGTATATCAAGCAATGTGTTTCTGTGAGTCAATTAATGATGCTGATTGCTATGCTAGCACTTTTAGCCACATTAGCATAACTAGCAGAGTTAGCATAATAAGGTCTTTAAGCAGTTTCCCCTCTCCTTCAATTTTCATTGTGGATTATTATTTGATTTTCAATTTACAGGGCTATTACGTCTCCATGCACGTGCATTACCTTTGGAGCCCAGTAATTAGCACAGCTCAAACCAAGGGTGTCAAAACTCATTTTCTCAAAGCCACATTCAACTTCTCTGATCACAACTGGACAGGTCTAGTAACATAAAAGCAAAATACAGCACTTTATTTACGTTGGAAAAAATGCCAACACAGTAGCATAATCACTTATTACACATTTATTTACAGCGGCCAATGGATCTAAAATAACATTATTTTCCTTTTTTTTTTTTAAATTGTTTCATTAAAACTATACAGACTGAATACTTTACATCTGACACTGAAGCAATCCCAAACATAAACTTAAGAGGGGGTACAGAAAAATATGAAACACTCTGCCTAAATGTATGTGCAAATGTGCAAATCAATAAAAATTGAACTAAAATATCTTTGCAAACACTTGTGAATATAACAAGAATTTGGAGTTAAGCTTATTTACTCTCCTGAAACTTCAAATCCCTTGCACAATCACATTTCACTGTGTATAACACAATAAAATGTCCAAGAATCTTTTCCTGGTTGGCTCCCTGAATTTGGAGGCACCATCTACCTTCTTCCTGACCTTTGATGGGGCTCCATCATGACTGACATCATGTGATCAGTTTACTCAAACATTGTCCTGCGCAGTAACTAGAGAGCTGACTATGTCATCAGCTGCTGCTGTGTCCTTCTTCTAAAGAAACTGTGCTGTGGCGGTCTCTTCAACACCTCTAATAAATATGCACAGCCGTACAATATCTGTGATGTCGGTGCTGTCATCAATAGACACTGAAATAAAAAAAGATTCCTTCATTTGGCCACCCAAGTCTCCTCAGAGATATTGTATCTGCAATCGTAATCCTTGACAACCTTATGTTGGCAAAAGTCAACTACTTTTTTGGGGCACAAGACACAAGACTGAAAATGTTTTGGAAGTTTGCTCCAACTTGTCTGCAATAAGGCAGCTGTCACTGCTCCATCAGTTACATTACAGCTGCAATAAATGCAGAGGGTTGCTTTCTCTGTCCTGGTAACAGTTGGTAAAACTGACTGCAAATGGTGAAACTTTTCTTTATGGTGAGTCTCATGGTAGTGCTGAATGCTATACTGTTGTAGCACTGCAACCTGTTGATGACATACAAAGCATGCAGATTTTGCATTAAGCTTCCTGAACAAATAAAACTCTTTCCATTTTTCCTGGAAAGCTTTGCAATCCACTTCACTTTTTGGCAACATTTTGGACATTAAGGTGTCACTACTGATCATCCTTATAGCAAGATAACACTGGTAAGGCTCATAGGGAACTTTTATTTCTTATTGACACCATTTTGGTCATTAGGGTGGCTCTTTAGCAAAGATGGACTTTAATTCTTCATAAACATTCATTAAGACCTCCAACAGCGCCTCTGTATGCTGCATCTTTCTTCTCTCCTTCACTTTCCATAGTGGATCTTGAATTTGGTGATCAATTGAGAGAGCTTCAGCATGCACTTCCTTCACTCCTGGAGCTCAGGGATTATCAGATGCCGAGTTCTGGAACAGGGCGCAGGTTTTAAGAGGTTAAAGCATTTTTTCTACTGGAGAATAATCTTTGGTTTCAAATGAAGTCTTTTCCAGGAACAGCAGCAGCGACCTCATATCTGAAACTTGAGGGAGAAAAAAAACTGTCAGGCTGGTACCACCATATTACAAACAAATGCAACAATTGGAGTAAAAAATAAACATTATCAAACATTATCATGATCAATGAGATCATGATTTTATCATTGCTATATTCAACAATTCCTAAACAATTCTTTATAAACATATTATCTTTAAAAATTTAGAATAATTTTTTTTGGAAGATAAATTATTTTGATGTTTCATGTCAAAGTCAAAGAATTTTCAAGGACACTGCAGGGAGTTGAACCCCGTCTGGCTGAAGCCAGAGTACCAACTACCAGTGCCTTTTGCTTTTTTGACTGAACATGGAAGCAAAACCTGTATTCCAACTAGCATGCGACTTCTATTGATGAAACACACCTTAACTATTTGTTAATCTATTACCTTTAAAATATATCAAAAATGACATGTTTGTGTCACATGCTTGTTGAAATACAGTAAAAGAAACCGAACATTTGAACATGAACACATGCATTGAAGAACAAAAATCAAGAACTTATCCTTTAAAATAGATATGCTATTTAATATGACATTTAACATGAAAGAAAGTTATAAAATAATGTTTCCCAGAAAATGCACTCCATCATGTTTCAAACCCCCCCCCCCCCCCCCCCATTTTCACTAGAAACAAGTCCAACGGCAATTCCCCACCCTACAATAACCATCAGGCTGTCTCCAGCCGAACACTCCCCCCTCTAGGATGCACTAAATGAACAGAGGATCCCCTCGTGGTCACTAAAGTAAATTTGACTGACCACGGCCTTGACAGTGAATTTGGAAGTTTTAACATAGACATGATCTATGATAGTTTCCCCCCTCTCTGTTGTGGGAGAAGTGACATGCTGCCTGAAGCCTCTGTCCGTCATCAGATTAAAAATAGAAGAGGACTTCAGGATGTCTTCATTAAAATCTCCCATCACTACTACTGATTCACTTTGAGTTTCTAACCAAAGTACTAAATCCTGTAGGTGGGACCTAAACAGCACTACAGGATAGGAGGGGGGCCGATACACTACAGCTAACACTAAATTTAGAGCCAGACTCCTGTAAACAACACACTCCAAATTAAGGTCTGGCTTGTCCAGAATTTGGTAGTCTCCTCCGTCCGTACAGTAGATCCCAACGCCACCATGTTGCTGGCTCTTCAGGCCAACTAATGCTGGGTTGGTTCCACTGTAGGAAAGCCCTCTCGGACGGCTGTGGAAACTGAAGCCGTCCATTTGGACAGCTTCTAAGGCAGAGCTAGGGGTCAGCCACGTCTCTGTCACAGCAATGCAGTTAGGCTGCAGCTGCTGTGTACAGTGGGCCAGATAGGAGACATGTCTGCACAATCCCTGAACATTCAGCAGAAAAACTCTGAAAGAAGACGGGTCACATCTTCTTTCATCACTCAGGAGGGGGGGCATCTTCTCCAGAGCAGCCTTCGCATGTTTATTGCAGTAAATCGCCTTTTCCTTAAAATCCCGAATAATTAACCCCTCTATGGTCCTGACCCGACTCACAGCAACATACACCTGTCCAGCAGCAAAGATCTTGTTAAAGGAGACCACAGCCTTGTCCACAGTCAGGCCTTGTACCTTGTGGACGGTACAAGCCCATGCCAGCTTGAGTGGGAACTGTCTCCTCATCCCCCCCTTTTGGCTCACCCGCTCTTCCTCGGGCTCTATAGCAGTGGAACCAGGCAAGTCAGCTTTGGCACACGTTCTCCGAGCTATTTTACCAATTTCCTCATCATCAAATTTCACATAAACATGTTTTGGAAAACCCCCCTCTGTGTATGATTCAATGTGGGTGACTATGCCGCATGCCCCATTTACCAATCCATCTGTGATGTCTAAATTTTTGCATAGCATCACTCGAGCGTTGACTCCCAATAACAGCCTCTCTTCCAAACAGCTGTTCTTCACTTTTTTGTGATGCCCACTCATCAGTTGCAGTTTACCCGTCTCTTTACTCGGGATAAAGTCTTCTGCAACAATTTCCCAATAATTTTCACATGTTATTTTGAGCTGCTCCAAGTTGTGTTGAAACACTTGGGCATTGGTGGGGAAAATGTGCAAAGCCTTGCTGTCCTCGCCCGTTTCACACTGCTTCAGCATTTGCACGTCACTGGGCAACAATTTGGTGTCTTTTGTACGCGTCCTAAGCCTGTTTAACATCTGTGCAAATGCTTGGTCTTTCTGTCGGACGATCTCTGTCAGTTCAACCACTTTGAAGCACATGGACCACAAATTTAGCTCAGATTTTTCTGCATAAAGTGGTTTCCCTTTAACGGGAGGCAACTGATAGAAATCTCCAACAGCGATAATTGACACTTTTCCAAATGGGGAAAAGTCACCTGTTTGTTTAATTTGTCGCAGTCTGCCGTGGATGTAGGTCAATAGTCTGTGGTCCACCATGGAAATCTCATCAATGATCAAAATCTGCAAATCGTGGTACTTAACGCGCATAGAATTAAGTTTCTCCTCGCCCAGAGGAGAGTACGGCAGACGGATTTCTGTACCGATTCCAAATGTAGTGTGAATGGTTGCTGCCTTCAGACTGTAGGCAGCAATCCCTGTGGGGGCGGTCAGCAGAACCGACACGGCGTCCGGCTGGAGACACAGAGGTGACAGCAACCTCGTAGCCTCGTACTGGATCGCTCTGATCAGGTGGCTCTTTCCAGTCCCTGCACCGCCTGTAACAAACATGTGCAGAGGATCTGGGTTCTGACCTGAGACCTTCTGTAAACACCACTCTCTGACATGTAGGAAGGTGGAGAGCTGCAGCTCATTCAGAGAGCTGATGAGCAACAGCCCCTCCTCCCTACTGAGACCGGGACTCTTCTCCAGTCGAGCAGCTTCTCCACGGAGGACATCCAGATCTGGAATGTCCTCCTGATGTTCACCCTCTGTCCCTCTCTCTACCAGCTGCTCTCGCTGCTCCATCTCACTCTCCCGCTGCTCCAACTGGGCCCCGGGGACCAAGATGTCCCATGCAGCCTCCAAAAACTCTGCATCCGATAGCTCAGCCTGGGCCAGCTCCAACGCATCAGCCTCACGCTCGAACTTCTCCCGGTTCCGATCGACAACACTTTCAACAGTGTGTTCACCGCTACGAAGACGCACTGTACCATTCTTATAATAATCCTCATAGAATTTGTAATCCTGCGGTTTCAGGTCGTCGTCCGTGCGATACGGGAGGAATAATTGGAGAATACTCAAATGAAACCGCTCCGGATTTTTGTGCTCGGAGAAGCGCGCATAACGGACAACTGCAGGTTTGGTGCGTGTGCGTTTTACGACCACACCACAATTATTTTGCAGCTCTATCGCATTTTTAGAGCTTTCGTTTTTTGACAATAGCCGATATTCGGACGCGAAAGTAGCGATGCACAGGTCGTCAAATTCCTGATCGTGTGGCCTATTTTTGTACCGGTCCACGATGTTTAGCATCCACTGGGACCCGGACTCATCTTGCTGCTGCAGAACAGCAAGCGGTTTGCTCATCCTAATGATGTTGTCCCCGGTTGGAATGAACACAACTTTTCTGGAGCATTCTTTTAGGTGCATATTAGCCAATCTATACACTGCTTCTTGAGCCGACACATGCCGATTATGTAAATATACGGTGCCTAATTTCTTCAGTGTCTCTTTTGCACTGGTGTTTCCCTTTTCCGCTTCTTTTTGGGTGTTTCGCAACAACAGGCCAATTTCACGCTCTTCTTTTGAAATGTACGAGATGATGTACACGACGCAAGCGAACGCATCAACGATGTACTGAATGTCCATGTTTGCATTCCAACATTTTAACAGGGACTTGTTGTAGGGGTTGATCCAGATTTCATTTTTGTTTCTTTTTAGGACGACCTGGCTTCTCCGATGGCAGGCCCTGAACAGTTTCTCGTATATTTCCTGGTCAATTTGGAAATACTCAAAGATCTGCTCCAGGGTTTCGAATTCTGATTTCTCGTCATTAACAACGCGGTTAATTTCGGTCAAAAAGTCAAATGCCTCCGCAGCAATCTGCTTCTTCATGTCAATCTTCCAGCAGATGCATTCTAATTTGGATACTTCGCCGGCTTTAACGTTCGGGTCGGTACATTTGGGGCATTTCACAATCTTTTCATCTTCGATAACAAATGTGCGGCCGGATGCTGTTTTTGGAAAGTTGAAGCGACATTTGGTCCCGCCTTTCTTACAGGACTTTGTGTGGTTCCTAGAGTGCTGCTGGACAGCCAAAACAATTTCCCTCAACACTTCGTCATCCCGAGGAATCTCGCAGGTGACATATCTATCTATGAACGCTGCGACCTCCTCTTCCGACTCTTTCCCTATCCGTGGAGCCCCCTCAATCCAAAACAAAACGTGCACGTGAGGGGACCCACGCTGCTGGAACTCAATCCTATAAAAGAAATCCACAATTTTCCCTATAGGATTAGCCGGAGACATCAGGACCACCCTCAGGAAACAGTGCCAGCGGAAGTCAAACATGCGTGCCGCTGTGACGCTGTTCCTGCGCAACAGTTCACATCTTTCAGCCCAATCCAACTGGTCAGCTGTCTGGGTTCTCCCCTCCTGTCTTAACACAGTGTCGAGGAGATTTTTCCAACGCATGTCGGCTGCAGAGAACGAACAGAACCACGTTGGAATACCCAGCTGACGAACACAGGCCAACAGGTCCTTCTGCGTTGCCTGCCAGAATGCCGGAGTGCCTCGAATAGGCCGGAGAAAACAAAAGCCCTGATCTGCTTCCAGCAGCTTCTTCAGGGTTTTCTCAGAATGTGCATCGGCACTTACACCTTCAGATGCACTTCCTGATTTTTCTTTTCTGAGAGCCACAGATACACTAGAAACAACCTTCTCCACCTCCGACATGTACTGTGCAAAAAAGATGTACTCGACGTTCTGTGCAAACCTACCGTCAGCATGGAGGATCCTATTGTTGAAGTAACGCGAGAGAGTCAATTTGAACTTTCTGTTTTCATGGTAAACGTTTTTACCATCGGGAAAGATGACAGGAAAACATTTAGCTTCATTTTCTCGATTAGTCAATAGTCGGACCGGATTGTTTCCTTCCGCCGGGGCCAAATTCAAAATGTCTTCAAAATATTGGTCCAGGACTTCTTGGCCAATGTCCACTGGGAACAGAGCAGAATCTTGGAACATGCAGTGATTCTGTCTGTCATGGAGAAGCTCATCTTCTCCATCATCGGCCTCATCCTCTTTTTCATCTTTTTTGAACGCCTGATTTTCTGGTTCGTTGCGATTTTCTTCTTCCAGTTCTTCTTTACAAAAGTCATTGAGCCAAGCTTCATTAAAGTCTATGTCTTTGTAATATTTATTGCTGCGTTTCAAATATTGCAAGGCTCGCCTAATGTGCATGGTATCCACAAACTGATACTCATAATGACCTTTGTAAGTCAGTTTACGCTTTAATTTGACGCGCAACAGAGACCCTTCCATGTCTGACCGAGGCAGCACATTGGTCGTTTGCACCAAGTTGGCAGGAACACACGTGATTGGGCCGTGAACACCATTCTGCCCACCTTTAGGCAGAGCAAGCATCTTCATGAAAGGTATATGCAGTGCAATCAGATGCTGCTCCAAACTATTCAAACAAGCCAACTCAGGTGGGACAGGACAAACCTCCAGGTTATTACCGACCCACTCAGGCGGGGTCAGACCTCTTTTTAACTTTGAGTCGCAGCAGTGGCAAATCCACAGAGCGCTCCTCGCCGTCCCTAAAAACAAACAAGGGCTCTCACAGTCCATGTTGCAGCGGTGCAGGTAGTCCTCGCTAATGCACGCATCTGCAATCTCTGCCATCTTCGCAGATTTGCTGTACGTCTCCCTGACACACAGCAAAACCTGGTGATGAAACAGAAGTCTGTTGCACACACAGCAAACAAACTCTGGACCTTTTTCCACCTTTTTTAGGAAGTCCTGCATGACTTCCTGGAAACTCTGCATCTTATTTTTTAACAACTGCCTCTTGACTTTAACGTTACTTTTGACACTTTCTCTAAACACAGGATTTTCTCTATAACGCTTTTTGTTTGTAGATTTTACCTTATTTCTGTGGGACTTGTCTCTTCTGTACTTGTCTTTGCTCAGCGAGATCAATGTGTTCCTATGTTTAGTGTCTTTTCTATATTTTTCTTTGCTCAGCGCAATCAATGTGTTCCTATGTTTAGTGTCTTTTCTATATTTTTCTTTGCTCAGCGCGATCAATGTGTTCCTATGTTTAGTGTCTTTTCTATATTTTTCTTTGCTCAGCGCAACCAATGTGTTCCTGTATACAGCATCTTTCCTGTATTTCTTTATGCCAAGATTAATCTTCATCTTTCTTAATGTTTCATCATCTTGATATTTTGTTTTTCTTTTAGTTTTAATTTTCTCCATTTCATCTGCGTAATTTGTTTTTGCTCTCAATTTTTCCATTTCTCTAAAATCATCATTTTCCATGTATCTTAGTTTATGTCTTCTCCTATTTATTGATTTTACTTTTTGCCTGTAACCTGCATCTAGTAAATACTTCTTTTGGATAGTGTGCTTCAACCTCTCCCTCTTATTTTCTCTGCAAATTTTTCCTTTATAATTTTTGGCCATTTGCAGCCTCTTTTGATCTAAAACATATTTGGAGTAAAGCTTTCCACATCCACTCTGGTCATCAATTGTTAAATTAGTAATTTTGTTTATCGAATAATTGTCACCTTTTTCATTTGAACGCATGTAGTACGTTTTTGGTTGTTTGTTGGCAGAGGGACAACAACCAGCACAGCGGTCCTGTTGTGGATCTTTAACACACACAACAGTCTCAAAATGTGTTCCACCACAATTTTCAATATAAATAGCACTTTCCGATATTTGTCGACCGCTGCTCTGGTGCCGAAGCCACCTGCCATCAAACAATACATAAACATTTACTCCTAATAAATCGGCTGTGGCTTGAATTTCTACGTCGGTTGCCCAAACACTAACAAACCGCATCCTAGATTTGGTTATGTACTCAGCCACAGAAGAGTACTCACGCCCAATTACCCAGCTGTACAGATCGGGGTTCGTTTCCAATTGTTTAACAACAGCTAACCGAATTTTTCTGTGGCTGTTTTGGGATCCGCTCACAGCCTGAGAGATGGCCCTAAAGTAACAATTTCCATCTCCTATGATTCTTTCGTTGGTGCAGGGGGGCCCCAACAAACCAATGGGAGGAGCAGGTGGGGCATTAAAATTTTGGAACTCAATATTTAACATTGAGCACAGAGCCTGGCAGACATGCTGATTTAAAGGGTTAAAATAGAAAATTTCCTGCTCAGGCTCACTAAAAATTACTTCCTGTTCCTCCACAGCAACATCATCTAATTTGACTTTCTTCAGGTTTTCGATTGAAGGGTCTGCAATATCAATTTGTGAATCAATTTTTCGTTTTGTTGCTGTATTTTTAGGTTCTACAGTTTCATTTATCGAAGTGTCATGGAAGAGGCTCTCTTTGCAGAGGTTCAGGGAGTTACTTTCTGCAGGACTTCCTAAGAAAGGGCCAAATGTATTGGAAGCAGAAAAAACAACACCAACCATTTCAAACTCTGTGAGGACAATGCCCTCGACTGACCTCTGCAGGTAGTTGTGAACTTTACCCACAGAGTCAAAAAACAGAACTACGCTGGTTCCATCAGGGACCCTCATCCCTTCAGGACTGCGAGAATGGGAGTCTACAATAGCCCAGCGTCCATTCTCAGCAATGACGGCACACGTGTTCTCACACAGTGTCAGCAGACACGTGTTGTACTGTGCCGTCATCCTAGCCAGCCCCTCCTTCAGGGGAACCATCGCACCCACATCAACAAACTCACCTGAATCTATCCTAGCATCCCCACTAACAACTTCCCCAAAATCACAGGACAGTTCAACCCCATCTACCACTACTTGACCTGGAAGATCAGTCACTCTCAGAAAACCTGCAGAGTCAGTGATTTTGTTCTGTCTCTGCAGGTCCGAGTAAACCTGATCTCCAGCAAGCAGCACAGAATCTAACTCACAAGTGTCCCACTGAAAAACACCTTTAACAGTGTGCTTGGCAGCAGCCACCAAAGAGATGGCCATGCACTGCCGCCCACTGTTGCTCCCAAACAGCTCACTGCCCTGGTGAAACGATCCTCTGATGCTGGGGAACTTTAACGTACCAGCAGCAGGAACAGGACCAGGCTCCTGGACCTCAGAGGTTACCACCTCATCATCCGAGGAGCCAAACGTTACACCAACCTCCATGTCAACTGAACTGCAGTCTGACACAGCCTCAACATTACAACTGGCAGGAGCAGGAACCACTTCACTCAAGTTTTCAGAGGAACCAAACAAGATTACAGGGTCTGAACTTGGCTGAACCACACAGCAGATGCAGGAAGGAGAACAGCTCTTACCTTTGCTGCTCTTCTTACCTCCTGCAGCAGGCTGTCCACGCTGCTGCTGGTCCTTTAGAAAAAAGGAGAAAAGAAAGACATTATTTTAAAAGGATACAAGGCTTAGGAAGCATTTTGATCATACTTGCCCAAGAATCATGTATGCTACTAAAGGAGCACACAAACCAACATGTCAAGGTTAAAATGACTAAATAAATAAAAACATCACTCCTAAAGAAAATAGAGCCTTTTTCTTTTAGTCTCTCACCTGGTCCACAGGCCGCTCCACCGTCACGTCCTTGGTAGGAGACCTAGGTGTCACCCCCACACGGTCCTGCATACAAACATGAAATGTATTTAATGTCACACTTTTTCCATAAACTTAGGTGCTGCAGCATTCTGACTAAATGAAACTACAAAGTGATTATACCTGGGCCGGCACCCTCTCCTTCCTGGCACGCCTGGCAGGTGAAGGCCGGGGTTTCACCTCCACGTGCTCGGGGACCTCCGCCTTAGTAAAAAACAAAACACAAAAATACACACCATTAAATATCTCACTTTATAAATCTGTTTTGACCTCTACAACACATAACACTGAAATGTGTCCACTTCTTACCTGGGGCCTGGGGGCAGCCCTCTGGGATGCAGCCACAGCCCTCCGGCGACGTCTAGCACGAGACGTCTGAGGAATAATGACAAACACCAGAAAAAAGGGTATTTAGGAGCAGTTTTAAAGCTATTCTGAACTCTGAGCATCAAGAAAAAACAGTTACCTTGTTCCCAGCAGGAACAGGCGCAGCAGCTCCAGCACAGTCCAGATCTGACGGGTAAAATTTGTCCATCAGATCCAGAATAGCAGGGCTGAAGCGCACGGGCGACACCGGGAGAGGAGCGGCCTGTGGAATAGAAAACATAGAAATGTTATCATGTGTACACAACACACACACTGCAGTTTTATTTTTCCTGCAACTCACCTGCTCCAATCCTCGCCCGTGCCAGGATGCCAGAGGAGAGCGGTCTGCACCTGAAGGACTGGCTTTCTGTAGAGAGTGAGAAAGAAAGAGAAAACTATTTAGACACTCGAACTAGCCTCTTCCATGGACCACAGACCTGCTCTGCACACGCCACTTCTGGTCTGGCTTTCAGGAAGTTGGATTCACCTTGAACACATGGACAAGTTTAAAACAGGAAAAATCATTTCATTTGTATGAAATGAGCTGACGCTTACCTTTGCCTTCCCTACCTTGCAAGCCCACTCAAAAGGGTTGGTTGGAGGAGGGGACACAGGGTGCTCCCTCACAACCACCTTAGGAGTGACTCGCCGCACGGCAGGCCGGGGCGACGCAGGAGGAGGCGCCTGGACCTCTGGCTCCACCAGCTGCAGAGCAGAGTAGTTCCACAGCAGGGAAGCCAGAAGGACCATCCCTCCATCGTCACTCAGGTGGACCTGAGAGACACAAAAAAACAAGAAAACCCCACGAGATTTGATTTGAGACTTATTGTACTGAGAAAAGCTGTCTGCATCAAAAACAACCAGAACCATCAACCTACCCCATCGCGGGCCCACAGCTCCAAGCGGTCCAAGCTGAAGTGCTCAGCAACAGACAGGTACTTAATGCCTGCACAGGAATGAAAGTTAGTGAACTGTTCCCCCAGACAATCATCTACATGACAACCAACAAGGACATGATGTTATACCCATCTGCGCCGCCACTCGGTTGAAGTCCTGGCGGAGGAACGTCTGCAGGTCTGGGGCCACAGTCAGGCGAGGCGGGAAGTCCAGGACGAAGAGCTGGTAAAACATTCCCACAAACACACAAACCAGCTTCAGTAATTACACTTTCTGCTGCTGCATCCCCCTCTGCTTCTCTTCAACGTGCAACGATTAAAACACACTTACCTTGGACCACTTGGACTGGAGCAGAGCCAGGAGCCGCCTGAAGTCCACAGCTGCCTCGGGGAGCGTCCGGCTGGCCGTCAGGTTGTTGCTGGGGGCGAGAAGACACACAAGATCGGGGGTACGTGGAATGTTTGCGTGCCTTACCTCTTTGTACAGCTCGGCTGCACTGGCGCCAGGGGTGGACATGAACCCGAAGGTCATGCCCCCACCCCCAGGCATCCGGACGATCCCGTCCACCAGGGCGCGAAGGTGGGAGTCTCCTACCACCAGGACGAACTGGAACACATGCAGTAGTTGTCATAGCCATAACTTACACTGGCTAACAGTCAGTCACAGGTACTTTACCTTCTCCCCGGGAGACTCTGGCGGCACAAGGCACTTGTGGCTCTTCCCGGTGGCAGAAGACACTGGCCATCTTCGCACGGGGTGCCTAAACCCAGTGCCGGAGCCTGGGAAACACAACACGTTAGGGTGTGTTCTCTTTTTAGCCAACAGCACATACACATGCATCAATTCATAAAAGATTAGGGAGCAGAATAAAACTGATGCAATAATGGAGTGAGAGAAAAACATCTCAGTTACTTACGTGAACTCGGAGCACTCGGGCTTGGATGGCCAGTCGGTCCCAGGTCCATGGGCGCGAAGTTCCTGGCACGGGCTCTGCGGTGGTCCTTGCCCCGTGGCATCTACCCAAAGATCATAAACACACAAAAACACACAAAAAACACTTTTAGCACAACCAGTACTTTTATAATATAAGATCATTTTGTCCAATATACATTAAAACTAATTTTCCTTGACAATATAAATAATAGCAGTACGTTTAAAAAGCATTGTATGTTTCTTTCAGAATAAACTTTAGAAAAAGATTTACAGCAAGCAAAAATAGTTGCCACCGTTGATGAGCAGTAATCTTTTATTCAGTATTTCTATTAATCTATTCCAAAACACAGAATGAAATAGTGTGCTATACATCTTTTTTGTTATAAAAAACAGATCTTAAAGAAAATAACTTTTTGCTGACCACTGCAGCAGCAGAAGCAGGACATGCTAAAATTCACATGGACAGTCAGCCCAGAAATGAGATAAATCTGGCCAAGCAGCAGGAAATGGCCAAAACGACAATAAAAAAATAAAAACAAAAATCAGCCAGGTGCATTAACAGGCCTCTTTCATGTCAGGAAAACTGATTTAGTGCAGCAACCAGCATGTTCAAAATGTTTGCAGCAGAAAAACCCGTCTGACTTCTGACTGCAGCTGCAAGTTACATTTATTACAATTAAGATTTTTATCTGAACTGTCATTTCATTTTAAAAAAAAAGTTGAAATACTAGAAAGCATATTTTTTCCAGAGGTTTTTTACCCTTTGGTGAAAAGCACACCTGTTTTTAATAAGATACCCTTTGAAAAGTAACATTACTAGTTCAAAATGGCTTCTTCTGCTACATATATGAAGTCTATTTTGGTGAGCCATCAGTTCTTTATTCATTACTTCTATTAATATTTTCCAAAACACTTCTACAGAGTGAAATAAATGTGCTTTAAATCTTTTTTTGTTTTAACAAACAGATCTTAAAGAAAATCTAACTTTTTACCAATCTTTTCCTCCAGAGGATACAAAGATCACAAACAGGCCTTTAATTTCGCATCAAGCCAGCAGATAAACTTTACAGTTTCAGGAGATCCTCAGCCATAAATCCACAGATCTGACTAAATTCAACTTCATCATTTGGCTGAGGTTACACAATCTCACAAACTTGCATCAAAACAACATGCAGCTCCATGAGTGATCAGTACTTTCATTAAGAAACCAGCTGCACCAGCAAGCCCAAACCATCCATAGGTAAATTCACACTAAAAAACACAGCATTCAAATTAAATCTACCAAATAGAATCAATCACAACATCCAGGAGTCAACAGTAACAGTCACTGCGAAGACAGTAACTAATACATAATAGCATCTACCTACATGCAAATGTAACCCAATGTGTGTCACATTTCAGGTAAAATGAACAAAAACAAAAAAAAAAAATCCTAGCAGGTTCTATTTGTAATGATCTTACAAATCCATGTGAACTTGGAACCTTTTAAACACAAAATAAATACCCCAATCTGATAATGTCATACGTTTTAATAAACTCTTAATGACTTAACAAAAGAACACTTATTTAATAAATGCTTTACCTCTTTGACAAAATATTTAGAACATAGCTGAATTTTTTCATGTGCAGTTAGATTTTTTTTTTAAATGCAACTTTTAATGCATTTTAAGATATTTTTAATTCTAAACTGAATGAAAGCAATACAATCAGCACCGAGTTGAATAACAGTAAAATATACATAAAATCACCAAGCAATAACACAATAAAATTAGACAATGCCACAGCAATAAAGCAGCAAACCGCATGAACAGATGAGTGAACACCGACCGACCCCCCCCCCCCCACACACACACACCATTCCGGCAACATCAAACACACCGACTGTCCTTTGAAGTTAAAGCTAAAGCCAAGTCGAAGCTGCGCCACTAATAAATTACAAAAATGCAACACTCAACAGCAAAAATATGAAACACGAGCATTTTGCTCTCAATACTTTAGCTTTGGGTAATTCCATACTGACAAAGCTAACACAAACTAGCTTGCTTCAGAAAAAACGTCCACTTGATGTTAAGATAACTTCAACACGAGGCAAAGTCACCGATAAAACTACACAAATGCAACACTCATCTTCACAACAGCAGAAAAATAAACCAAGCATTTTACTCAAATACTTTTAAATTTGGGTCTTTCAATGTTCTGGCTTGCTAACGCTAGTTAGCTAGCTTAAAACGGCAATGCTTTGAAGTTCGGCTAAACTTCGACACACAGCAAACAAAGTGACTACTAAAATGCAATACTCTTTTTTTACAACAGCAGAAATATAAAGCACAAGCATTTTACTCTCAAATACGTCTGAGATATTTATAAAACGCTTACCTTCTCGACCTAAAAAGTGGGCCGGGGCAACAAAATGGAGTCCTACTACAGAGACAGAGGAGATGAAAAAACGGGGGGATGGGTGGAGAATTAAAAACTCTGGGGGGGAAAAGATAGAGTTAAATCCTCTTTTGGTCGAAGTAACAGGCAGTAGAGATGCTTCTCTGGCGAAAATCAGCCGATCCTCTGGATACAGAAACCAAGGAAAACCTTTTCTCACAGAGCTCTGACAGACACGTCCGATCACTCAGAAGTCCCGTGGGAAAAGGGACGAATTCTCCACCTTTCCAGAAGCTTCTACCAGTTTGGACCAATCACAGACAGCCACACCCCAATTTTTTACGTGATTGGATAGAAAACGGGCAAAACCATTTGTAGGACTTTTGCAACTACAAAATCACAATACTTTATTATTCACAACGTTTTAAGAACCGACTCAGCATTACTTACTGTTTGCAGAAAAAAAGAGTGAATCTGTGAATTACAACAGTGACAATGCTTTTATATAAAATAGTATCAGCATTTATTTAATTCCTTTCAAAATTTGTCTACAGCAGCTTCACAAAATGGCGGCTCCCTGGTGGAATAAAAACGTTTAATATATAATGTATTTTTTATAAATGACTCTTTTGTGACATTTCTAAGCAATACAAACTAATTTGACATAAAATACACCTTTGTGAATGGACAAGATGTTTTTTTAATCATACTTTGTTAGCAGAGAGCAATTTTTTTTATTAGTGATGACTTATGAGCATGTACCACAGCAGTTAAAATGTATTTACATTTTAAATGAGACAAAAAACCTATATGTATCAATGTCCCCCCCCCCCCTTAAAACCTGATTACTATTTTCAATTCAAATAAAAAAACACCTTTGTATTTAAAAATGATCATTATAGATTTTTTTTTTGGTTACATTTGTTCCCCTGAAATTTGGAAGCCTATTTTTAAGTACAAAGCATCTTTATCTTATCAGAAAAATGAAATACCCACCTGTCCACATTCAATGAGGTTTGAACTGCTCCATTTCTCCTTTAAAGACTGATGGTTTTCTTTAATTCTGGCCTAACATGATTTTTTAAACATGTTCACACACAGAAAGTTGTTTCAATTCTTACAAAAAATGAAAATTGCTACCACATCAGTATGTAAGCTAGATGAGCTTTTGTGAGTGTTACATGTCAATCATTGTAGGTTATGGGAAGCATTCAAGCATCTTCACTCAGTGAGAAAATGACAGAATACCACGTTGACTTGATTTATTCATATCACAAAGAACACAGGTGTCAGTGACAGATAACTGCTTTGCCATCCCGACTCTGCTGACGCTCACAGCATCTCCTCATCAGCTCAGTCATCTCCTGCTCCACCTCCTTCTGAAGACCTTTGACCCCCCTCACTTCAGTTAGCTGTTGGAATCTGATCCTTTTCTTCACTTCACCTCTTCTCTTCTGGAGGGGACGGATCATATCAGTGAAGACCTCCTCACTCTCCTCCACCTGCTGTTGAAGTAGCTGTGAGATGAGACAGTGTTATGTTCTTCCACAGAGCAGAGAGAACAGATTGTGATCAGTGCGACAGAACATCCTCATCACCTCATGACTGGAGGAGCAGATGTTCTCCTGCAGGTTCTTGGAGGGTCCCACCAGCTTGTGTTTCTTCAATGCAGCTGCTTTCAAATGAGGCTGAAGGTGTTCCTCCCAGGAAGGAGAAAGGCAGGTCAGACAGGACTTCAGGGTGTGTCGTTTTTTCCAGTGCAGACGTCACAGGCCACATCTGCTCTGCATCTCTAAGCAGCTTGAAGTTCCTGTGACAACAGTGGCACCTATTATTCAGAAGTTTAAGACCCACGGTACAGTAGCCAACCTCACTGGACGATGGAAGAGGAACATTGATGACAAACTGAGGAGACGGATAGTTGTAACTGTATCCAAAGAACCTAGAACAACCTCTAAAGACATCAAAAGTAAACTCCTAGATCAAAGTACATCAGTGTCAGATCGCACCATTCGTGGTTGTTTCAGCCAGAGTGGACTTCATGGGAGACGACCAAGGAGGACACCACTGTTGAAAGGAAATCATCAAAAAGCCAGACTGGAATTTGCAAAAATGCATGTTGACAAGCCACAAAGCTTCTGGGAAAATGTCCTTTGGACAGATGAGACCAAACTGGAGCTTTTTGGTAAGGCACATCAGCTCTATGTTGGTAGACTCAAAAATG
Source organism: Oryzias latipes (assembly GCF_053564925.1). NCBI lineage: Eukaryota > Metazoa > Chordata > Actinopteri > Beloniformes > Adrianichthyidae > Oryzias > Oryzias latipes. The sequence goes on from NC_136239.1 coordinate 3,609,843, forward strand.
AAGCATCCAACCAAAAGAACACTGTCCTCCTGTGAAACATGGAGGAGGCTGAGTTCTGTTTTGGGGCAGCTTTGCTGCATCTGGAACAGGGTGTCTTGAAGTTGTGCAAGGTCAAATGAAATCTCCAGATGATCAAGGCATTCTGGGTAGAAATGTGCTGCCTATTGTCAGAAAGCTTGTTCTCTTGGCCCTATTTCATTAGTTTTTTTTTTTTTTAATTCTGTTAATCAACAACTCAAAAGTAATGGCTGATTGTGATTATTTAACTTTCAAAAATGTTTTATTTATTGTTACTTTTGAACGTTTCAAGTCATTTCAGTGAACATTGGGGACTTTCTTTAACTGAGGAGTACCAACTATTTTGTCCACCACCCTTGGTACCATCTAGTGAATAAAAAATTGTACTACACTCAGAGGGAACATAGAGAATTATAATTGTGGATCAAAATAAATTATTTTTATTTTATTCATGAGCAAATAAATATGTAAATCTTTAAATATATCTGTTAATATAAATGTATTTGTAAATACTTGTAAATAAAATTATTAAAATTATTTCTGGAAGATGCTGCTACTTTGTTCTGCTCAGAACAAGGACAGAACTTTAGAAAAGAAAACATCCACAGAGACCTTCATGCAGCAATAAACCACATCAGGTTTCTCACTCCAGGCCACTGAAGAGCAGGGAAGCAGCAGGATCAGAATGTATCTGCCCCCAGCTGCTCAGGAACTTTGCAGAGCACCTCTGTGATGTACTCACATGTACACTATAGTACCAAAAGTATAGTCACCTGCCTTGACTCACATGAACTGAAGTGTCGTCCATCCAGTTCAGACTCTGTGCAGGTCAGTCCAGGTCATCCCACAGACTCTGTCCTCCATGTCTTCATGGACCTTGTTGGAAGAGGAAGGAATGCAGTCCAAAGTGCAGCACCTGGCAGATGGAGCCCCCCCTTGAAGATTCTTAGAGACAGAAACACACATCATGAAAAACAGAAATCTCCTCCAAATATCATTTCCTATCAATAAACAGAGAACAGCAGAGTGTACCTGTCCTCTGGAGCTGGAACAATGTTTGCTGAGGATGGTGCTGACTGTGGGTCCTGGATGGAGCTGAACGTCTGTGTGTAGCGTCTAGACCAATTGTTAAAATCCTGCATCCTCACTCTGGAAAATTCAACCCTGAGAGAATCCAGCAGCTGCAGGTTCATGATGACTGGAAAAGACAAACACATTTATCAAATACACACATTTCAGGTGTGTCTAAACATTTTTCTGTCACTGAGTCCTGCTAAAAAACACAAAAAGAATGTTAGAATTACATTAGGTATTTAAAAGAAGCCCCAAAATGTACTTTGAACCTGAAGTTGGATTTTTTGATTCAGGAAAAATCTTATTTTTATATCCTGTGTTCAATCAGTCTCAGCTTTATATCAGAAAATTCAGAGATCCAGAGATTTCAGGTCAGGGAAATATGAGGGAATGTTCAGATAAAGTCTAAACATGTGAGCAGGATCCAGCTTCATGTCCTGAACCACTGACACATGCTCCTGTAAATCAATTTGCTATAAAAATGACTTCCATTGTCTTTGGAGGACTTAATAGCTGTCATTTAAAGGTGAATGTTGCTCAGCACCTAGAACCATTGAAGTTACTAGACACAGACACAGTCCACCTGCACTTCCCTGAAGAAAGAGCAGAAAGCCCCACATCTATACATCACTACACTCATACTAAGTCATGTCTAGACAATGTTTGTTCAATTGGAAATTGTGTTAACTGAAGGTGAATCCAGTTAGTTTCTGGTAGCTGGTAATCAACACATAGAAAAAAATATCTGATTCAATTCAGGAACCAAGATCAAAGATTCACAGATCAAACCACATTTCTTAGCAGTTAAATGTTATGCTGGTGTTTGTCTTTGAACCGGATGTATGAAAATTAAAACAATGCATCTAAAATAATCAATTATCATTTTTCTAAACAAGAAATACAAACCAACTAATAATAAGTATATGAATAAAAACCATAACTTTGAAAGAAAGAAATAATATTGAATAATCATGAATGTTGTGCTCTAAAGGTTTTCTGCCAACTTTCTGGTTAATTGAGCAGTAAACCAACATCACTGTTTCTGTTGGATCATTTTATAACTATCGTGGAAGCAAAAATGATGTAGAAGTCATTTTAAAAAACGGGACTTATTTCACCAATATTTATTAAATTATTTATAATTTAAAAAGCTCCAAACGTCACAAATGCTCTTATTTATTTACCAAAAACAGCCAGCGTTGCAGTTAGTAGAAACAGACCACAAAAATACAAGAAAAGCGAATGCATTTTAACTAGAATGTGTGTGTGTGTGATCTTTGCTCGGGCGAACATGCTAATGCTAACACGGCATGCTAATAGCAGTTCAATATAAATATTGATTAAAAACTGCTGACCTGTGCCTCTCTGGTGACTCACGGTTTGGTATATCTTTAAAGTACCTCTACAGCTTACAGTGACCAACTGTTAAAGGTTAAAAATGCAGAAAATTAGTTTGCAAACTCACACTGTCTGCCGTCACCGACAGGCGTGTGCTGGCGAATTAACTCCTGAAATCCACTTCCTGTTTTTTGTCTGTATTTCTTCCGGGTCCAGTGGATGTTTTAAAATTCGTCTTCAAGCCAAATTGATATAAAACATGCATCAAACCACGTTAGCTCCACATTTATTTACCCAAACTTGTGTCTGAATTTTTTTAATATTCTAATAGGAACCTCTGTTAGTCTCTCGTAGGAAATGTTTAGGTGTAACACACAACATCCTGTGACGTCACACACGGTTGATTAGGTCAATATTCTTGGAAAGAAATGTCCAATCCAAGGTAAGTTTTATGAAGAATAAAATATGTGCATGATTATTGTATATTTTTAACACTAGTATGACGATCTACAGTCCTAACAAAGACAATGAACAATTATTAAAATGTCTGAGCTTTGTGTGCACATCTAGTGGACAATAAAATGTACTACACTCAGAGAGAAAAGATTTCTATTTAACTAATGAACGAATAAATATGTAAATCTTTGTGATATCAACATAAATGTTAACTTTATTAACATAGAGTCTGTAAACAAATATCTAATGTTGCAGAATGTTAAAAGCAGAAACCGATTTCATGCTGAAACTGCTGTTTTTTGTCATTTAGTACAGATTTCAGGACAGTTTAGAGTCATTGTTCCCAAATATTACTAACATTTTATTCACTCCCAATACACAATTCTCAAATCAAACAATATCTCCTTCACTAGTGTAATGGTTCAACACTTGTGTATTTTCTTTAGGAATTGCCATTGTTATCACAGAAATATTGTGGTGGGACGTGAATGTCATTTCTATCCATTCTTTTTCTTCAGATCTGTCCATCTAACAATGAACATGGATCCCTCCTATACCCAGCAGCACACGGACCTCAGCCCAGGCCTTTACCTGTGAATAGTCATGTGTCAGTGACACTGGGACAGCAGTGAGTTGTGCACTACTGACCCAGGTCACTCCAAAGTCATGCAGTGCAGTCTTTCAGCATGGTTGTGTTATGTGTGAATGTAAGTGTGTAACAGGGTTCCTGTGGGCTCCTTAAACGTCTCAAAAACATTACATTTAGGAATGTGGACATTATACCTGAAAAAGCCTTCAAAAGTCTGAAAATGTGATGGCTGAGCCTGGAAGTTCTGTGTATTACAGCTCTTGCCAGGAAAAGGGAAAAAGTCATTTAAAAAATAAATCTCAAGAATGTCTCAAACCCACCTGACATGAAGAAATGACGACAGTGATATGAGCTGGTCGTGATGACATCATACAACATGGAGGTGGTACCCAGGTTAGACCCCTGGCTGGACAACAAACACGCTGTTGACCACCCAAGTGGATTTTGTTCCTCTTTCACAAGTGCTGTGGTTTTGTTGAAGAATTGATTGATGGGACATTGCAGGATTTTCTTTTCTTTGTCAGAGGTCCTGGGAAACAGGCTGAGACATTGGTCTGAATTTTCTAAAAAGGTCTCAAAAAGTCTTCAATTGAACTAGAAGAAACTTCCAGGAACCCTGATGTGAACTCATTGAACAGATAAAATTCCTGCTCTGTTCTAAAGGGAGTTCTCTTTTCTACATCAGGTGATGGAAAGCAGAAGCTGCAGTGATGAAGACGCTGATGGACTCTTCATGCTCCTCCAAGGACCAGCAAGACAGAAGTCTGCACATCCTCAAAATCACACACACACATACATTTACACTGATGTTTGTGTTTACAAGGCTTTTTTGTTCATAGTGGTTTCAGATTGTGTCAGTCATGAAAGTAAAAATCTTGTAAATAACTGAGTTGCAGAAATAAAAGTCTCTTAACACTGGAGAAATGAACGGGTGTTTTTCATGTCTGTTTTCACACATTAGCATTATACCTAAAATAACATTGATTCTTATGAGCCATAGTCAAATGAACTGTTATCTGAATGGAAGATTCATGCATTCATCTCTTCACTCAAGTTCTGGTCCTTCATTTTAAAAGCTATGACTCAAAGACACATTCTTGTCAAATATGTGAAAACTTTCACTGTTGGACAGCAACACATAATGAAAAATGGGTTCATAAATTCAAACAAACACTTCATACTTTAATACTAAGGAGTTACCACGTTTACAGTCAAAAGAGGCAACAACACAAGAAAAATGTGACCTGCTGAGGATGTTTAACCTAGAAAGTCAAGTTTCTATCCAGCCATCCATTTTCTTCACCAGTTTGATCCTATGTGGGGACACAGAGCTGCAACAGTCTGGCTACTGTTGGACTAAGGCAACATCCTGGACATCACTTATATCACATGCACATGCAATTAGACTTACAGGAAGAGAAGGGGGGGTCAGGGGTATGAAGTGGCTGCTTAGCAAGTGGGGTCTGGTTAATTGAGGGTGGTGAGAGCACTGGTGGTGCCTACACCAGGGCAGCAGGGGCGGGTGGGGTGTAGAGGTGGGGAAAGAGGGGGGGGTGCGTAGACGTGGGAAGCGAGGGCGGGTGGGACGTAGAAGCGGGGGCCGGGAGCGAATGGTGTGTAGAGGTGGGCAGCGAGGGAAGGGGCGGGTAGCGCCTGCGGGCCATACAACGCCGCTTGCTTTTGGTGAGTTTTGGTGAGTTTTCGGGTATGTGGCGGGGGTCAAATTTTCGCTCAAACTGTCCGTTAGAAACCAGAAGAATAATAATAATAAAAAGTTTTTTTATTATTATTATTATTATTCTTCTGGTTTCTAACGGACAGTTTGAGCGAAAATTTGACCCCCGCCACATACCCGAAAACTCACCAAAATTGGCACACACCTAGGATAAATGTGAAATGAATTTTCGGCAAAGAAAACGTCACCCCCCCGAAGTTGATGACATCACGGCGAGCGTTCCCGTAAAAAAAATGAATGGGCCGAAAATCGCTTATGGGGCCAAAAAAAAATATTTCAAATTAGAACAACGAAACCAAAAAACACGTGTTGGAGATATCCCAAAGAAGTTATAAAATCATTATGGGATGGCCACACAACCTACGGCTTGGCGGCCATTTTGTGGCGAACTCAGAGAAATGGCGATTTTCGTGTTTTTTGACAATATGGGAAAACTACACTTTTGTTCAAGCGATTTTCACGAAATTTCATACACATGCCACAAACACGATTCTACAACTACCAAAGAAGTTTTGTTGACCTTTGACCTTGGCAAGGGGCGGCCATCTTGAATTTTCATAAAAAAGCACCTTTATTGACGGATACAAACGAAAACTCGTCCTAGGGATTTTTATCGATCTTTTTGAAACTTCTCGGGCATCAATGGCAAGCTACTGTGGACAAAATGTTGGAATTAGAAGTTGTAGAATTTGAAACGCGTGCCCGTGAAGAATTCGCAACCATCGCCATTTTAGCTAGCTCGCACATATTTTGTCGGAATAGCCTGAAACTGAAATATGCGATACCCTGTCCCACACTGAACAAAACGATGTCACATACGACAAAATCCATAAAGGAATGTGGCCGTGGTAAACAAAAAACCGTCGCAAAAAAAAGTGCTGACTCAGCAAAAAAAAATTTTTTTGGATTTTATTTTTAAGAATCGGCTAACGAAACTCAGATAACTTTGTCGGGTATATCCAAAGAAAGTTTTGAAATCATTACGTGATGGCGACTTGACCTACGGTTTGGCGGCCATTTTTTGCCAAAATCTGCCATTTTGCGTTTTTCGCGTTTTTACACAATATGGAAAAATGAACTTTTTTTCGAGCGATTTTCACGAAATTTGACTCGCATGTCCCTAGCGTAAGTCTACAATCACCTTTGGAGTTTCGTCGACCTTTGACCTCGGGAAAAGGCGGCCATCTTGAATTTTCTATAAAAAACACCTTTACCACCAGATTCAAACGTAAACTTGTCGTTGGAATTTTCATCGATTGTCTCGAAACTTTTTGGGCATCAATGGCAAGCTACTGTGGAAAAAATGTTGGAAGTAGAAGTTGTAGATTTTGAGCGGCGTGTGCGTGGCAAGCTAGCAAAGTGGCGCACTGTTATAACTCCCATGCATTTCAATACAATACAGTGAAAATTGAATGCATGCATTCATGCCTGAAACAGAATACATTGAAAAAGACTGGACATGGACATATAAGGAATGTGGGCGTGGTTAGCATAAAACCACTGTTGCTAAGGACGACAAAAAGTTTACTTTTACCGATTTATCCGAAATTGACGTCAATCTGTTCGTCTTCTGAAGTGGACCAAAACATAAAATGGTTGCTATGGAGATAAAATAAACAGAAAAGCCGCCATTTTGGAAAAAGTCGTTTTTTTATCAACTTATGACATATAGCTTTCACCAATGGAGGAATATGTTTTTCTGAGTCAGTAAATGATGCTTATCGCTATGCTAGCAATTTTAGCCACATTAGCATAGCTAGCATAGTTAGCATAATTAGCATTTTAGGTAATGTGTTTTTCTGAGTCAGTTGATGATGCTGATCGCTATGCTAGCACTTTTAGCCACATTAGCATAGCTAGCATAGTTAGCATAATTAGCATTTTAGGTAATGTGTTTTTCTGAGTCAGTTGATGATGCTGATCGCTATGCTAGCACTTTTAGCCACATTAGCATAGCTAGCATAGTTAGCATAATTAGCATTTTAGGTAATGTGTTTTTCTGAGTCAGTTGATGATGCTGATCGCTATGCTAGCACTTTTAGCCACATTAGCGTAGCTAGCATAGTTAGCATAATTAGCATTTTAGATAATGTGTTTTTCTGAGTCAGTTGATGATGCTGATCGCAATGCTAGCACTTTTAGCCACATTAGCATAGTTAGCATTGTTAGCATAATTAGCAAATCCAGCCTTGACTAGCTTTTAATTTGCGGGCTGTGAGGGCGGTGAGGTCAGCGGTGGTGCGTAGAGTTGGGCGTGGAGGCGGGTTGCGTCTGCGGGCCATACAACGCCGCTTGCGGCTTTAATTATGGCCCGCAGCAGTCATAGACTGCAAGGACCATATTGTAACTGCTACGAGGGTCGAACACTCAAAAAGTCCAAAACGTCAAAAAAACGCGTCAAAACGCCAAAAAATGGGGTCAAAAGTCGCCCAAAGCACACAACGAGACGACAATTGTGTAACGCAACAAAAATAGACACACACACGCACAACACCAACGCACAAACGTCAAAATTGTAGTCGCAAATATGACGACAAAAACCCAAAAAAGCCCCAAAAAGCCCTCAAAAGACGGGTTTAAAGCCAAAAAGACATGCCCGGCCTATAGTAAAAGACAGGCCGCATTGAAATACATAGGAAATCCTAACCGCAAAAACTTCTATATTGTTTCTGCTTCGTTTCATTATTATTTTTTTTTTTTTTATTCTTCTTCTTTCTTTCTTCCACTTTGAGCGAAAATTTGACCCCCGCCACATACCCGAAAACTCACCAAAATTGGCACACACCTAGAATAAATTGAAAATGAATTTTCGGCAAAGAGAATGCCACCCCCCCGAAGTCGATGACATCACAGCGAGCGATCCCGTCAAAAAAATGAATGGGCCGAAAATTGCTTATGGGGCCAAAAAAAAATATTTCAAATTAGAGCAACGAAACCAAAACACGCATGTTGGAGATATCCCAAAGAAGTTATGAAATTATTATGGGATGGCCACACGACTTACGGCTTGGCGGCCATTTTGTGGCGAAATCAGAGAAATGGCGATTTTCGGGTTTTTTCACAATATGGGAAAACGACACTTTTGTTCAAGCGATTTTCACGAAATTGCACACACATGCCAAAAACACGATTCTACAACTACCAAAGAAGTTTTGTTTACCTTTGACCTTGGGAAGGGGCGGCCATCTTGAATTTTCATAAAAAAGCACCTTTAGTAACGGATACAAACGAAAACTCGTCCTAGGGATTTTTATCGATCTTTTTGAAACTTCACGGGCATCAATGGCAAGCTACTGTGGACAAAATGTTGGAATTAGAAGTTGTAGAATTTGAAACGCGTGCACGTGGATAATTCGCAACCGTCGCCATTTTAGTTAGCTCGCACATATTTTATCGGAATAGCCTGAAACTGAAATATGCGATACCCTGGCCCACACTGAACAAAACAATGTCACATACGACAAAATCGATAAAGGAATGTGGCCGTGGTAAACAAAAAACGATCGCAAAAAAAAGTGCTGACTTGGCAAAAAAAAAAAATTCGGATTTTTTTTTTAAGAATCGGCTAACGAAACCCAGATAACTTTGTCGGGTATATCCAAAGGACGTTTTGAAATCATTACGTGATGGCGACACGATCTACGGTTTGGCGGCCATTTTGTGCCAAAATCTGCCATTTTGAGTTTTTCGCGTTTTTACACAATATGGAAAAATGAACTTTTTTTCGAGCGATTTTCACGAAATTTGACGCGCATGTCCCTAGCGTAAGTCTACAATCACCTCTGGAGTTTCGTCGACCTTTGACCTCGGGAAAAGGCGGCCATCTTGAATTTTCTATAAAAAACACCTTTACCACCGGATTCAAACGTAAACTTGTCGTTGGAATTTTCATCGATTGTCTCGAAACCTTTTGGGCATCAATGGCAAGCTACTGTGGAAAAAATGTTGGAATTAGAAGTTGTAGATTTTAAACGGCGTGCGCGTGGCAAGCTAGCAAAGTGGCGCACTGTTATAACTCCCATGCATTTCAATACAATACAGTGAAAATTGAATGCATGCATTCATGCCTGAAACAGAATACATTGAAAAACACTGGATATGGACATATAAGGAATGTGGGCGTGGTTAGCATAAAACCACTGTTGCTAAGGACAACAAAAAGTTTACTTTTACCGATTTGTCCGAAACTGACGTCAATCTGTTCGTCCTCCAGAGAGGACCAAAACATAAAATGGTTGCTATGGAGATAAAATCAACAGATAAGTCGCCATTTTGGAAAAAGTGTTTTTTTTTATCAACTTATGACATATAGCTCTCACCAATGGAGGAATGTGATTTTCTGAGTCAGTTGATGATGCTGATCGCTATGCTAGCACTTTTAGCTATGTTAGCATAACTAGCATAGTTAGCATAATTAGCATTTTATATAATGTGTTTTTCTGAGTCAGTTGATGATGCTGATCGCTATGTTAACACTTTTAGCCACATTAGCATAGCTAGCATAGTTAGCATAATTAGCATTTTAGGTAATGTGTTTTTCTGAGTCAGTTGATAATGCTGATCGCTATGCTAGCACTTTTAGCCATATAAGCATAGCTAGCATAGTTAGCATAATTAGCATTTTAGGTAATGTGTTTTTCTGAGTCAGTTTATTATGCTACCACTTTTGCTAGGACTTTTAGCCACATTAGCATAGCTAGCATAGTTAGCATAATTAGCATTTTTGGTTATGTATTTTTCTGAGTTAATAATCCTGATCGTAATGCTAGCACTTGTAGTCACATTAGCATAGCCAGCATAGTTAGCATGATTAGCATTTTGAGCAGTGTCTTTCTGAGTCAGATGATTATGCTGATCGTAATGCTAGCACCTTTAGACATAAGCATAGCTAGCATAATTATAATTTTGAGCAATGTATTTTTGAGAGAAAGTTGATGATGCTGATCACAATATTAGCACTTTTACGACTTGCAACATCATCTGACTGAATGAATTATGTATTAAACCAGCCTCTGGAAGAAGCGACGTCACAACACGCTCCCGCTGCTTGACTGCGGCGCCGTGCCCGATGATTAAATTGTCATGCAGCATCTCTGGTTCTTAAAAAAAGAAAACCGACACTTGGGCTCCTGGGTTTAAGGCACAAAGTGACAGAGAGACACTCCTACTACGGTTCAGTCAATTTTTCTGAATAAATAAATAAAACTCTTGATGGCAAGCAATAAAATGTTCTTTACATTTAATACATTTTATGAAATGTTTTTACAAAGCATCAGAAATCTTTCAGAAGGCTTTTTGATGAGTAAAGATCGGTGACGGGATATTCTTCAGCCGCGGGGGCAGTGGATGATTTTCCATACTGGCAGACTCAGCGTATTGGCGGGAGCCTCTGGTCCCAAATCCCAGCGAATACTGGGAACTTGGATGCTAGACATGTGGAGATTGAAATCATAACATTGCAGAATGACCTCTAGCTCAAAGCCTACCACGCTGCACTAAACTTAAGGTGCCTTGTTGATCCCAGAAGTTGTCAGTGAAACATGGCAGTGACATGGCAAAGTGGAAATAAAATATAGAATAAATGTGTTCAATTTAAAAGTATGTCCATGACATGTAGCACTTCTAATTTAGTTAAAAGCGCTGCACATTTGGTCATTACTTCAAAATGACAAGAGTTAAACATATACAAGTTGATTTTTCTTTATTGCATAATTTATAAACGTGCTGCAAGACCGAAAACTTCACTTTGACATCATCAAACTTGTCATTCAAATTTGTAGCCCTTCATATGACTTTGCTAAGTAGCTCTCAAATTTCAAAAAGGACTGGTGACCCTGGGTTAAAGCATTGTTTAACTGGAGCACAATCCTTGCAATTCCAGGAACAGCAGCTGCCTCCTCATATCTGAAACTTAGGGAGAAAGTGTCATCTTGGTACAATCATAATAAAAAAACAATGGAGTAGAAAATAAGACATTTACATGATATAAATTTGATATTGCTCTGTTCATCAAACCCTAAACAATTCTTTATCAACATGTAATAACCTTTAAAACTTTAAATTATTCTATTTAGGAAGTATACTTACTGATGTTTCATGTCAAAGTCAAAGAATTTTCAAGGACACTGCAGGGAGTTGAACCCCATCTGGCTGAAGCCAGAGTACCAACTACCAGTGCCTTTTGCTTTTTTGACTGAACATGGAAGCAAAACCTGTATTCCAACCAGCATGAGACTTCAAATGATTAAATACACTAGAAGTGAAAGTTAATCTAATTGCTTTGAAAAGCTATTAGAAATAACGTGTTTTTGTGTCACATGCTTGTTGAAACACAGTAAAAGAAACCGAGCATTTTAAAAATGAACATGAACACATGCATTAAAAGAGAACAAAAAAATGAAGAACTTACCTTTTAAAATACATATGCCATTTAATATCAAAGAAAGCTATAAAAACTGTTTACCAGACAATTTACTACAATAGGTCTAGACCCCCTTCCCTCCAAAATTTCGACCAAATCCAACGACAATTCCCCACCCTACAATAACCACCAGGCTGTCTCCAGCAGAAAACTCCCCCCTCTAGGCTGCACTAAATGAACAGAGGATCCCCTCGTGGTCACTGAAGTAAATTTGACTGACCACGGCCTTGACAGTGAATTTAGAAGTTTTGACATAGACATGATCTATGATGGTTTCCCCCCTCTCTGTTGTGGGAGAAGTGACATGCTGCCTGAAGCCTCTGTCCGTCATCAGATTAAAAATGGAAGAGGACTTCAGGATGTCTTCATTAAAATCTCCCATCACTACTGATTCACTTTGACCTTCCAACCAAAGTACTAAATCCTGTAGGTGGGATCTAAACAGCACTACAGGATAGGAGGGGGGCCGATACACTACAGCTAAAACTAAATTTAGAGCCAGACTCCTGTAAACAACACACTCCAAATTAAGGTCTGGCTTCTCCAGAATTTGGTAGTCTCCTCCGTCCGTACAGTAGATCCCAACGCCACCATGTTGCTGGCTCTTCAGGCCAACTAATGCTGGGTTGGTTCCACTGTAGGAAAGCCCTCTCGGACGGCTGTGGAAACTGAAGCCGTCCATTTGGACAGCTTCTAAGGCAGAGCTAGGGGTCAGCCATGTCTCTGTCACAGCAATGCAGTTAGGCTGCAGCTGCTGTGTACAGTGGGCCAGATAGGAGACATGTCTGCATAATCCCTGAACATTTAGCAGAAAAACTCTGAAAGAAGATGGGTCGCATCTTCTTTCATCACTCAGGAGGGGGGGCATCTTCTCCAGAGCAGCCTTCGCATGTTTATTGCAGTAAATCGCCTTTTCCTTAAAATCCCGAATGATTAACCCCTCGATGGTCCTGACCCGACTCACAGCAACATACACCTGTCCAGCAGCAAAGATCTTGTTAAAGGAGACCACAGCTTTGTCCACGGTCAGGCCTTGTACCTTGTGGACGGTACAAGCCCATGCCAGCTTGAGTGGGAACTGTCTCCTCATCCCCCCCTTTTGGCTCACCCGCTCTTCCTCGGGCCCTATAGCAGTGGAACCAGGCAAGTCGGCTTTGCCACACCTTCTCCGAGCTATTTTCCCAATTTCCTCGTCGTCAAATTTGACATAAACATATTTTGGAAACCCCCCCTCTGTGTAGGATTCAATGTGGGTGACTATGCCGCATGCCCCATTTACCAATCCATCTGTGATGTCTAAATTTTTGCATAGCATCACTCGAGCGTTGACTCCCAATAACAGCCTCTCTTCCAAACAGCTGTTCTTCACTTTTTTGTGATGCCCACTCATCAGTTGCAGTTTACCCGTCTCTTTACTCGGGATAAAGTCTTCTGCAACAATTTCAGAGTAATCTTCACAAGTAATTTTGAGCTGCTCCAAGTTGTGTTGAAACACTTGGGCATTGGTGGGGAAAATGTGCAAAGCCGTGCTGTCCTCGCCCGTTTCACACTGCTTCAGCATTTGCACGTCACTGGGCAACAATTTGGTGTCTTTTGTACGCGTCCTAAGCCTGTTTAACATCTGTGCAAATGCTTGGTCTTTCTGTCGGACGATCTCTGTCAGTTCAACCACTTTGAAGCACATGGACCACAAATTTACGTCAGATTTGTCTGCATAAAGTGGTGTCCCTTTAACAGGAGGCAACTGATAGAAATCTCCAACAGCGATAATCGACACTTTTCCAAATGGGGAAAAGTCACCTGTTTGTTTAATTTGTCGCAGTCTGCCGTGGATGTAGGTCAATAGTCTGTGGTCCACCATGGAAATCTCATCAATGATCAAAATCTGCAAATCGTGGTACTTAACGCGCATAGAATTAAGTTTCTCCTCGCCCAAAGGAGAGTACGGCAGACGGATTTCTGTACCGATTCCAAATGTAGTGTGAATGGTTGCTGCCTTCAGACTGTAGGCAGCAATCCCTGTGGGGGCGGTCAGCAGAACCGACACGGCGTCCGGCTGGAGACACAGAGGTGACAGCAACCTCGTAGCCTCGTACTGGATCGCTCTGATCAGGTGGCTCTTTCCAGTCCCTGCACCGCCTGTAACAAACATGTGCAGAGGATCTGGGTTCTGACCTGAGACCTTCTGTAAACACCACTCTCTGACATGGAGGAAGGTGGAGAGCTGCAGCTCATTCAGAGAGCTGATGAGCAACAGCCCCTCCTCCCTACTGAGACCGGGACTCTTCTCCAGTCGAGCAGCTTCTCCACGGAGGACATCCAGATCTGGAATGTCCTCCTGATGTTCCCCCTCTGTCCCTCTCTCTACCAGCTGCTCTCGCTGCTCCATCTCACTCTCCCGCTGCTCCAACTGGGCCCCGGGGACCAAAATGTCCCATGCAGCCTCCAAAAACTCTGCATCCGTCAGCTCAGCCTGGGCCAGCTCTAACGCATCAGCCTCAAGCTCGAACTTCTCCCGGTTCCGATCGACAACACTTTCAACAGTGTGTTCACCGCTACGAAGACGCACTGTACCATTCTTATAATAATCCTCATAGAATTTGTAATCCTGCGGTTTCAGGTCGTCGTCCGTGCGATACGGGAGGAATAATTGGAGAATACTCAAATGAAACCGCTCCGGATTTTTGTGCTCGGAGAAGCGCGCATAACGGACAACTGCAGGTTTGGTGCGTGTGCGTTTTACGACCACACCACAATTATTTTGCAGCTCTATCGCATTTTTAGAGCTTTCGTTTTTTGACAATAGCCGATATTCGGACGCGAAAGTAGCGATGCACAGGTCGTCAAATTCCTGATCGTGTGGCCTATTTTTGTACCGGTCCACGATGTTTAGCATCCACTGGGACCCGGACTCATCTTGCTGCTGCAGAACAGCAAGCGGTTTGCTCATCCTAATGATGTTGTCCCCGGTTGGAATGAACACAACTTTTCTGGAGCATTCTTTTAGGTGCATATTAGCCAATCTATACACTGCTTCTTGAGCCGACACATGCCGATTATGTAAATACACTGTGCCTAATTTCTTCAGTGTCTCTTTTGCACTGGTGTTTCCCTTTTCCGCTTCTTTTTGGGTGTTTCGCAACAACAGGCCAATTTCGCGCTCTTCTTTTGAAATGTACGAGATGATGTATACAACGCAAGCGAACGCATCAACGATGTACTGAATGTCCATGTTTGCATTCCAACATTTTAACAGGGACTTGTTGTAGGGGTTGATCCAGATTTCATTTTTGTTTCTTTTTAGGACGACCTGGCTTCTCCGATGGCAGGCCCTGAACAGTTTCTCGTATATTTCCTGGTCAATTTGGAAATACTCAAAGATCTGCTCCAGGGTTTCGAATTCTGATTTGTCGTCATTAACAACGCGGTTAATTTCAGTCAAAAAGTCAAATGCCTCCGCAGCAATCTGCTTCTTCATGTCAATCTTCCAGCAGATGCATTCTAATTTGGATACTTCGCCGGCTTTAATGTTCGGGTCGGTACATTTGGGGCATTTCACAATCTTTTCATGTTCGATAACAAATGTGCGGCCGGATGCTGTTTTTGGAAAGTTGAAGCGACATTTGGTCCCGCCCTTCTTACATGACTTTGTGTGGTTCCTGGAGTGCTGCTGGACAGCCAAAACAATTTCCTTCAGCACTTCATCCTGAGGAATCTCGCAGGTGACGTATCTATCAATGAACTCTGCAACCTCCTCTTCCGACTCTTTCCCTATCCGTGGAGCCCCCTCAATCCAAAACAAAACATGCACGTGAGGGGACCCACGCTGCTGGAACTCAATCCTATAGAAGAAATCCACAATTTTCCCTATAGGATTAGCCGGAGACATCAGGACCACCCTCAGGAAACAGTGCCAGCGGAAGTCAAACATGCGTGCCGCTGTGACACTGTTCCTGCGCAACAATTCACATCTTTCAGCCCAATCCAACTGGTCAGCTGTCTGGGTTCTCCCCTCCTGTCTTAACACAGTGTCGAGGAGATTTTTCCAACGCATGTCGGCTGCAGAGAACGAACAGAACCACGTTGGAATACCCAGCTGACGAACACAGGCCAACAGGTCCTTCTGTGTTGCCTGCCAGAATGCCGGAGTGCCTCGAATAGGCCGGAGGAAACAAAAGCCCTGATCTGCTTCCAGCAGCTTCTTCAGGGTTTTCTCAGAATGTGCATCGGCACTTACACCTTCAGATGCACTTCCTGATTTTTCTTTTCTGAGAGCCACAGATACACTAGAAACAACCTTCTCCACCTCCGACATGTACTGTGCAAAGAAGATGTACTCGACGTTCTGTGCAAACCTACCGTCAGCATGGAGGATCCTGTTGTTAAAGTAACGCGAGAGAGTCAATTTGAACCTTCTGTTTTCATGGTAAACGTTTTTACCATCGGGAAAGATGACAGGAAAACATTTAGCTTCATTTTCACGATTAGTTAATAGTCGGACCGGATTATTTCCTTCCGCCGGGGCCAAATTCAAAATATCCTCAAAATACTGATCCAGGACTTCTTGGCCAATGTCCACTGGGAACAGAGCAGAATCTTGGAACATGCAGTGATTCTGTCTGTCATGGAGAAGCTCATCTTCTCCATCATCAGCCTCATCCTGTTTTTCATCTTTTTTGTCCGCCTGATTTTCTGGTTCGTTGCGATTTTCTTCTTCCAATTCTTCTTTACAAAAGTCATTGAGCCAAGCTTCATTAAACTCTATGTCTTTGTAATACTTATTGTTGCGTTTCAAATATTGCAAGGCTCGCCTAATGTGCATGGTATCCACAAACTGATACTCATAATGACCTTTGTAAGTCAGTTTACGCTTTAATTTGACGCGCAGCAGAGACCCTTCCATGTCAGACCGAGGCAGCACATTGGTCGTTTGCACCAAGTTTGCAGGAACACACGTGATTGGGCCGTGAACACCATTCTGCCCACCTTTAGGCAGAGCAAGCATCTTCATGAATGGTATATGCAGTGCAATCAGATGCTGCTCTAAACTATTTAAACAAGCCAACTCAGGTGGGACAGGACACACCTCCAAGTTGTTTCCGACCCACTCAGGCGGGGTCAGACCTCTTTTTAACTTGGAGTCGCAGCAGTGGCAAATCCACAGAGCGCTCCTCGCCGTCCCTAAAAACAAACATGGGCTCTCACAGTCCATGTTGCAGCGGTGCAGATAGTCCTCACTAATGCACACATCTGCAATCTCTGCCATCTTCACAGATTTGCTGTACGTCTCCCTGACGCACAGCAAAACCTGGTGATGAAACAGAAGTCTGTTGCACACACAGCAAACAAACTCTGGACCTCTTTCCACCTTTTTTAGGAAGTCCTGCATGACTTCCTGGAAACTCTCCGCTTTCTGTTTATTCAACTGCCTCTTCTGCTGCACATTACTTATAACACTCTTTCTGAATGTAGAATTTTCCCTATACCTCTTTTTGTTAGAAGCTTTTACACTAATTTTGCGCGATTTATCACTCCTGTATTTTTCCTTGCCAAGAGTGATCAGTGTGTTCCTGTATGAAGCATCTTTCCTGTATTTTTCTTTGCTAAGCGTGATCAGTGTGTTCCTGTATGAAGCATCTTTCCTGTATTTTTCTTTGCCAAGCACGATCAGTGCGTTTCTGTATGAAGCATCTTTCCTGTATTTTTCTTTGCCAAGCGCGATCAGTGTGTTCCTGTATGAAGCATCTTTCCTGTATTTTTCTTTGCCAAGCGCGATCAGTGCGTTCCTGTATGAAGCATCTTTCCTGTATTTTTCTTTGCCATGCGCGATCAGTGTATTCCGGTGAGTGGCATCTTTCCTATATTTGTTTATGCTAAGATCTTTCTTAATCTTTCTTAATATTTCATCATCTCGATATTTTATTTTTCTGTTCATTTTAATTTTCTCCATTACATCAGAATATTTTGTTTTCGCTTTTATCTTTGCCAATTCTCTAAAATCTTCATTTTCCATGTATTGTAGTTTTTGTCGTCTCCTATTACTTAATTTTACTTTTTGTCTGTAACTTGCATTTAGTAAATATTTACTTTGCATTGAGTGCTTTAATCTCTGCCTCTTATTTTCTCTGGAAATTTTTCCTTTATAGTTTTTGGCCATTTGCAGCCTCTTTTGATTTAAAACGTATTTGGAAGATAGCTTTCCACGTCCACTCTGATCATCAATTAAACTACTCATTTTGTTTGTTGACCTAATGTCATCTTTTTCATTTGAACGCATGTAATATGTTTTTGGTTGTTTGTTGGCAGAGGGACAACAGCCAGCACAGCGGTCCTGTTGTGGATCTTTAACACACACAACAGTCTCAAAATGTGTTCCACCACAATTTTCTATATAAATAGCATTTTCTGATAATTGTTGACCGCTGCTCTGGTGCCGAAGCCACCTGCCATCAAACAATACAAAAACATTTACTCCTAATAAATCCGCTGTGGCTTGAATTTCTATGTCTGTTGCCCAAATACTAACAAAACGCATCCTAGATTTGGTTATGTACTCAGCCACAGATGAGTACTCCCGCCCAATTACCCAGCTATACCGATCGGGGTTCGTTTCCAATTGTTTTACAACGGCTAGCCGAATTTTTCTGTGGCTGTTTTGGGATCCGCTTACAGCCTGAGAGATGGCCCTAAAGTAACAATTTCCATCTCCAATGATTTTTTCGTTGGTACAGGGGGGCCCTAACAAACTAATGGGAGGAGCAGGTGGGGCATTAAAATTTTGGAACTCAATATTTAACATTGAGCACAGAGCCTGGCAGACATGCCGATTTAAAGGGTTAAAATAGAAAATTTCCTGCTCAGGCTCACTAAAAATTACATCCTGATCCTCCACAGCAACATCATGTAATTTGACTTTCTTCAGGTTTTCGACTGAAGGGTCTGCAATATCAATTTTTGAATCCATTTTTCGTTTTGTTGCTGTCTTTTTAGGTTCTACAGTGACATCTAATGAAGTGTCATGGAAGAGGCTCTCTTTGCAGAGGTTCAGGGAGTTACTATCTGCAGGACTTCCTAAGAAAGGACCAAATGTATTGGAAGCAGAAAAAACAACGCCAACCATTTCAAACTCTGTGAGGACAATGCCCTCGACTGACCTCTGCAGGTAGTCGTGAACTTCACCCACAGAGTCAAAAAACAGAACTACGCTGGATCCATCAGGGACCCTCATCCCTTCAGGACTGCGAGAATGGGAGTCTACAATAGCCCAGCGTCCATTCTCAGCAATGACGGCACACGTGTTCTCACACAGTGTCAGCAGACACGTGTTGTACTGTGCCGTCATCCTAGCTAACCCCTCCCTCAGGGGAACCAACACACCCACATCTACAAACTCACCCGAATTGATTTTAGCATCCCCACTAACAATTTCCCCAAAATCACAGGACAGTTCAACCCCATCTACCACTACTTGACCTGGAAGATCAGTCACTCTCAGAAAACCTGCAGAGTCAGTGATTTTGTTCTGTCTCTGTAGGTCCGAGTAAACCTGATCTCCAGCAAGCAGCACAGAATCTAACTCACAACTGTCCCACTGAAAAACACCTTTAACAGTGTGCTTGGCAGCAGCCACCAAAGAGATGGCCATGCACTGCCGCCCACTGTTGCTTCCAAACAGCTCACTGCCCTGGTGAAACGATCCTCTGATGCTGGGGAACTTTAACGTTCCAGCAGCAGGAACAGGACCAGGCTCCTGGACCTCAGAGGTTACCAGCTCATCATCCGAGGAGCCAAACGTTACACCAACCTCCATGTCAACTGAACTAGAGTCTGACACAACCTCAACGTCACAAATGGCAGGAGCAGGACCCACTTCACTCAAGTTTTGAGAGGAACCAAACAATATTACAGGGTCTGAACTTGGCTGAACCACACAGCAGATGCAGGAAGGAGAACAGCTCTTACCTTTGCTGCTCTTCTTACCTCCTGCAGCAGGCTGTCCACGCTGCTGCTGGTCCTTTAGAAAAAAGGAGAAAAGACATTACTTTAAAAAGGATACAAGGCTTAGGAAGCATTTTGATCATACTTGCCCAAGAATCATGTCTGCTACTAAAGGAGCACACAAACATGTCAAGCTTTTAATGACTAAATAAATAAAAACATCACTCCTAAAGACAATATTGAGCCTTTTTCTTTTAGTCTCTCACCTGGTCCACAGGCTGCTCCACCGTCACGTCCTTGGTAGGAGACCTAGGTGTCACCCCCACACGGTCCTGCATACAAACATGAAATGTATTTAATGTCGCACTTTTGCCATAAAGCATTGAAGCATTCTGACTAAATGAAACTACAAAGTCATTATACCTGGGCTGGAACCCTCTCCTTCCTGGCACGCCTGGCAGGTGAAGGCCGGGGTTTCACCTCCACGTGCTCGGGGACCTCCGCCTTAGTGAAAAGAACACAAAAATACACACCATTATATGTGTTTAACAAAGAACATCTCACTATAAAAATCTATTTTGACCTCTACAACACATAACACTGAAATGTGTCCTCTTCTTACCTGGGGCCTGGGGGCAGCCCTCTGGGATGCAGCCACAGCCCTCCGGCGACGTCTAGCACGAGACGTCTGAGGAATAATGACAAACACCAGAAAAAAGGTATTTAGGAGCAGTTATAAAGCTATTCTGAACTCTGAGCATCAAGACAAAACAGTTACCTTGTTCCCAGCGGGAACAGGCGCAGCAGCTCCAGCACAGTCCAGATCTGACGGGTAAAATTTGTCCATCAGATCCAGAATAGCGGGGCTGAAGCGCACGGGCGACACCGGGAGAGGAGCAGCCTGTGGAATAGAAAACACAGAAATGTTATCATGTGGACACAACACACACACTGCAGTTTTCTTTTTCCTGCAACTCACCTGCTCCAATCCCCGCCCGTGCCAGGATGCCAGAGGAGAGCGGTCTGCACCCGAAGGACTGGCTTTCTGTAGAGAGTGAGAAAGAAAGAGAAAACTATTTAGACACTTAAACTAGCCTCTTCCATGGACCACAGACCTGCTCTGCACACGCCACTTCTGGTCTGGCTTTCAGGAAGCTGGATTCACCTTGAACACATGTACAAGTTTAAAACAGGAAAATCATTTCATTTGTATGAAATGAGCTGACGCTTACCTTTGCCTTCCCTACCTTGCAAGCCCACTCAAAAGGGTTGGTTGGAGGAGGGGACACAGGGTGCTCCCTCACAACCACCTTAGGAGTGACTCGCCGCACGGCAGGCCGGGGCGACGCAGGAGGAGGCGCCTGGACCTCTGGCTCCACCAGCTGCAGAGCAGAGTAGTTCCACAGCAGGGAAGCCAGAAGGACCATCCCTCCATCGTCACTCAGGTGGACCTGAGAGACACAAAAAAAAACAAGAAAACCCCACGAGATTTGATTTGAGACTTATTGTACTGAGAAAAGCTGTCTGCATCAAAACCAACCAGAACCATCAACCTACCCCATCGCGGGCCCACAGCGCCAAGTGGTCCAAGCTGAAGTGCTCAGCAACAGACAGGTACTTAATGCCTGCACAGGAATGAAAGTTAGTGAACTGTTCCCCCAGACAATCCTCTACATGACAACCAACAAGGACATGATGTTATACCCATCTGCGCCGCCACTCGGTTGAAGTCCTGGCGGAGGAACGTCTGCAGGTCCGGGGCCACAGTCAGGCGAGGCGGGAAGTCCAGGACGAAGAGCTGGTAAAACAATCCCACAAACACACAAACCAGCTTCAGTAATTACACTTTCTGCTGCTGCTGCATCCCCCTCTGCTTCTCTTCAACGTGCAACGATTAAAACACACTTACCTTGGACCACTTGGACTGGAGCAGAGTCAGGAGCCGCCTGAAGTCCACAGCTGCCTCGGGGAGCGTTCGGCTGGCCGTCAGGTTGTTGCTGGGGGCGAGAAGACACACAAGATCGGGGGTACGTGGAATGTTTGCGTGCCTTACCTCTTTGTACAGCTCGGCTGCACTGGCGCCAGGGGTGGACATGAACCCGAAGGTCATGCCCCCACCCCCAGGCATCCGGACGATCCCGTCCACCAGGGCGCGAAGGTGGGAGTCTCCTACCACCAGGACGAACTGGAACACATGCAGTTGTTGTCATAGCCATAACTTACACTGGGTAACCGTCAGTCACAGGTACGTTACCTTCTCCCCGGGAGACTCTGGCGGCACAAGGCACTTGTGGCTCTTCCCGGTGGCAGAAGACACGGGCCATCTTCGCACGGGGTGCCTAAACCCAGTGCCGGAGCCTGGGAAATACAACACGTTAGGGTGTGTTCTCTTTTTAGCCAACAGCACATACACATGCATCAATTCATAAAAGATTAGGGAGCAGAATAAAACTGATTCAATAATGGAGAGAGGAAAAAAATCTCAGTTACTTACGTGAACTCGGAGCACTCTGGCTTGGATGGCCAGTCGGTCCCAGGTCCATGGGCGCGAAGTTCCTGGCACGGGCTCTGCGGTGGTCCTTGCCCCGTGGCATCTACACAAAGATCATAAACACACAAAAACACACAAAAAACACTTTTAGCACAACCAGTACTTTTATAATATAAGATCATTTTGTCCAATATACATTAAAACTAATTTTCCTTGACAATATAAATAATAGCAGTACATTTAAAAAGCATTGTATGTTACTTTCAGAATAAACTTTAGAAAAAGATTTACAGCAAGCAAAAATAGTTGCCACTGTTTGTGAGCAGTCAATCTTTTATTCAGTATTTCTATTAATCTATTCCAAAACACAGAATGAAACAGTGTGCTATATATCTTTTTTGATTTAAAAAACAGATCTTAAAGAAAATATAACTTTTTGCTGACCACTGCAGCAGCAGAAGCAGGACATGCTAAAATTCACATGGACAGTCAGCCCAGAAATAAGATAAATCTGGCCAAGCAGCAGGAAATGACCAAAACGACAATAAAAAATAAAATAAAAACAAAAATCAGCCAGGTGCATTAACAGGTCTCTTTCATGTCAGGAAAACTGATTTAGTGCAGCAACCAGCATGTTCAAAATGTTTGCAGCAGAAAAACACGTCTGACTTCTGACTGTGCAGCTGCAAGTTACATTTATTACAATTAAGATTTTTATCTGAAATATTTCATTTAAAAAAAATGTTGAAATACTAGAAAACTTTTCTTCAAGAGGTTTTTTCCCTTTGGAGAAAAGCACACCTGTTTTTAATAAGATACCCTTTGAAAAGTAACATTACTAGTTCAAAATGGCTTCTTCTGCTACATATATGAAGTCTATTTTGGTGAGCCATCAGTTCTTTATTCATTACTTCTATTAATCTTTTCCAAAACACTTCTACAGAATGAAATAAATGCGCTTTAAATCTTTTTTGTTTTAACAAACAGATCTTAAAGAAAATCTAACTTTTTACCAATATTTTCCTCCAGAGGATACACAGATCACAAACAGGCCTTTAATTTCGCATTTAAGTCAGCAGATAAACTTTACAGTTTCAGGAGATCCTCAGCCATAAATCCACAGATCTGACTAAATTTAACTTCATCATTTGGCTGAGGTTACACAATCTCACAAACTTGCATCAAAACAACATGCAGCTCCATGAGTGATCAGTACTTTCATTTAGAAGAAACCAGCTGCACCAGCAAGCCCAAACCATCCATAGGTAAATTCACACTAAAAAAATCACAGAATTCAAATTAAATCTACCAAATAGAATCAATCACAACATCCAGGAGTCAACAGTAACAGTCACTGCGAAGACAGTAACTAATACATAATAGCATCTACCTACATGCAAGTGTAACCCAATGTGTGTCACATTTCAGGTAAAATGAACAAAAAAAAAAAAAAAAAAAAAATCCTAGCAGGTTCTATTTGTAATGATCTTACAAATCCATGTGAACTTGGAACATTTTAAACACAAAATAAATACCCCAATTTAAAAATGTCATACGTTTTAATAAACTCTTAATGACTTAACAAAAGAACATTTATTCTAAATGCTTTACCTCTTTGACAAAAGATTTAGAACATAGCTGAATTTTTTCATGTGCAGTTAGATTTTTTTTTTAAATGCAACTTTTGATGCAATTTAAGACATTTTTAGTTCTAAACTGAATGAAAGCAATACAATCAGCAATGAATTGAATAACAGTAAAATATATATAAAATTACCAAGCAATAACACAATAAAATTAGACAATGCCACAGCAATAAAGCAGCAAACCGCATGAACAGATCAGTGAACACCGACCGACCCCCCCCCCCCACACACACACACCATTCCGACAACATCAAACACACCGACTGTACTTTGAAGTTAAAGCTAAAGCCAAGTCGAAGCTAAGCCACTAATAAATTACACAAATGCAACACTCACAACAGCAAAAATATGAAACACGAGCATTTTGCTCTCAACACTTTAGCTTTGGGTAATTCCATACTGACAAAGCTAACACAAACTAGCTTGCTTCAGAAAAAAACGTCCACTTGATGTTAAGATAACTTCAACACGAGGCAAGGTCGCTGATAAAAATCATACAATGCAACGCTTATGTTCACAACAGCAGAAAAATAAATCAAGCATTTTACTCTCAAATACTTTCAAGTTTGGGTCTGGACTAGCTAGCTAACTCGCTAGCTAGCTAGCTTCAAAATGTCATCCTTTTGAAGTTAAGCTAACTTCAACACGAGGCAAAATCACTGATAAAATTACACAAATGCAACACTTATCTTCACAACAGCAGAAAAATAAACCAAGCATTTTACTCAAATACTTTTAAATTTGCGTCTTTCAATGTTCTGGCTTGCTAACGCTAGTTAGTTTGCTAGCTTAAAACGGCAATGCTTTGAAGTTCGGCTAAACTTCGACACACAGCAAACAAAGTGACTACTAAAATGCAATACTCTTTTTTTACAACAGCAGAAATATAAAGCACAAGCATTTTACTCTCAAATACGTCTGAGATATTTATAAAACGCTTACCTTCTCGACGTAAAAAGTGGGCCGGGGCAACAAAATGGAGTCCTACAGAGACAGAGGAGAAGAAAAAACGGGGGGATGGGTGGAGAATTAAAAACTCTGGGGGGGGAAAGATGGAGTTAAATCCTCTTTTGGTCGAAGTAACAGGCAGTAGAGATGCTTCTCTGGCGAAAATCAGCCGATCCTCTGGATACAGAAACCAAGGAAAACCTTTTCTCACAGAGCTCTGACAGACACGTCCGATCACTCAGAAGTCCCGTGTGAAAAGGGACGAATTCTCCACCGTTCTAGAAGCTTCTACCACCTTGGACCAATCACAGACAGCCACACCCCAATTTTTTTACGTGATTGGATAGAAAACGGGCAAAACCATTTGTAGGAATTTTGCAACTACAAAATCATAATTACTTTATTATTCACAACGTTTTAAGAACCGACTCAGCATTACTTACTGTTTGCAGAAAAAAAGAGTGAATCTGTGAATTACAACAATGACAATGCTTTTATATAAAATAGTATCAGCATTTATTTAATTCCTTTCAAAATTTGTCTACAGCAGCTTCACAAAATGGCGGCTCCCTGGTGGAATAAAAACGTTTAATATATAATGTATTTTTTATAAATGACTCTTTTGTGACATTTCTAAGCAATACAAACTAATTTGACATAAAATACACCTTTGTGACTGGACAAGATGTTTTTTTAAATCATACTTTGTTAGCAGAGAGCAGTTTTTTTTATTAGTGATGACTTGTGAGCATGTACCACAGCAGTTAAAATGTATTTACATTTTAAATGAGACAAAAAACCTATATGTATCAATGCCCCCCCCCCCTTAAACCTGATTACTATTTTCAATTCAAATAAAAAAAACACCTTTGTATTTAAAAATGATCATTATAGATTTTTTTTTGTTACATTTGTTCCCCTGAAATTTGGAAGCCTATTTTTAAGTACAAAGCATCTTTATCTCATCAGAAAAATGAAATACCCACCTGTCCACATTCAATGAGGTTTGAACTGCTCCATTTCTCCTTTAAAGACTGATGGTTTTCTTTAATTCTGGCCTAACATGATTTTTTAAACATGTTCACACACAGAAAGTTGTTTCAATTCTTACAAAAAGTGAAAATTGCTACCACATCAGTATGTAAGCTAGATGAGCTTTTGTGAGTGTTACATGTCAATCATTGTAGGTTATGGGAAGCATTCAAGCATCTTCACTCAGTGAAAAAATGACAGAATACCACGTTGACTTGATTTATTCATATCACAAAGAACACAGGTTTAAGTGACAGATAACTGCTTTGCCATCCCGTCTCTGCTGACGCTCACAGCATCTCCTCATCAGCTCAGTCATGTCCTGCTCCACCTCCTTCTGTAGACCTTTGACCCGCCTCACTTCAGTTAGCTGTTGGAATCTGATCCTGTTCTTCACTTCACCTCTTTTCTTCTGGATGAGACGGGTCATCTCAGTGAAGACCTCCCGACTCTCCTCCACCTGCTGTTGAAGCAGCTGTGAGATGAGACAGAGTTATGTTCTTCCACAGAGCAGAGAGAACAGATTGTGATCAGTGCGACAGAACATCCTCATCACCTCATCATGACTGGAGGAGCAGATGTTCTCTTGCAGGTTCTTGGAGGGTCCCACCAGCTTGTGTTTCTTCAATGCAGCTGCTTTCAAATGAGGCTGAAGGTGTTCCTCCCAGGAAGGAGAAAGGCTGGTCAGACAGGACTTCAGGGCGTGTCGTTTTTTCCAGTGCAGACGTCACAGGCCACATCTGCTCCGCATCTCTAAGCAGCTTGAAGTTCCTGTGACAACAGTGGCACATATTATTCAGAAGTTTAAGACCCACGGGACAGTAGCCAACCTCACTGGACGATGGAAGAGGAACATTGATGACAAATTAAGGACACGGATAGTTGGAACTGTATCCAAAGAGCCCAGAACAACCTCCAAAGACATTAAAGGTGAACTCCTTGATCAAGGTACATCAGTGTCAGATCGCACCATTTCATTTGAGCCAGAGTGGACTTCATGGGAGCATCAAGGAGGACACCACTGTTGAAAGGAAATCATCAAAAAGCCAGACTGGAATCTGCAAAAATGCATGTTGACAAACCACAAAGCTTCTGGGAATATGTCCTTTGGACAGATGAGACAAAACTGGAGCTTTTTGGTAAGAAACATCAGCTCTATGTTGGTAGACTCAAAAATGAAGCATACAATGAAAAGAACACTGTCCCTACTGTGAAACATGGAGGAGGCTCAGTTCTGTTTTGGGGCTGCTTTGCTGCATCTGGCACAGGGAGTCTTGAAGTTGTGCAAAGTAAAATGAAATCTCAATATTATCAAGGCATTCCGGGTAGAAATGTGCTGCCTAGTGTCAGAAAGCTTGGTCTCAGTGGCAGGTCATGGGTCTTCCAACAGGACAACGATCCACAACACAGAGCCAATAACCAGGGGTTGACATAGCCCAGAAATTTGCACTGGCCCACAGGGCCAGTAGTTTTTGAAACTTACTGGCCCTGCCTGAAAGTTACTGGCCCGACACCGCGCATAGCGGGACCCGCCGCTCCGCAGGTGCTTGCAACTTTAGGGGGGTCTGGGGGCATGCCCCCCCGGAAACTTTTATTATGGTACAATTTGGTGCATTCTGGTGACATCACTTATTTCTACACTTTTCAATGACTGAAAATAGACCATATCAAACTTAAATCTGCTCTAGTCTGTTTCAGATGTTTTGAAGAGAGCACTGCAGTGTAGTAGGTAACACTAGTTCAGAAGTTTTCATGCTGCTTCTAACGGCAAATATCGCAATAAATCATAAACCTTAAATGTGTTAAAACAATCTAATGGCTGCTTGAACCATTTAACGAATCAAATAAATCCCTTAATGCATTTGACCAATCGGATGGACGCCTTCACATTGTTGACCAATCAGATGGAGCCCTGTTATGTTAGATGTTTGTAACCTATGTCAACGTGGGTCATTTGGAGTATAATTTTTAAACTGGGAATGGTTATTTGGTTATTTTGCTGTTTGTTTATATACCGCAAATTATATCGTTATCGCAATTTTAATCTCTGATATCGCGAGTTTTCCTCATATTGTGCAGGTCTAACTGAGATCATTCAGCTAACTAGAAATACTTACTGCTTACAGTGTTGTAAAGAAAAACAAAATTAAGTAGTTTAACATTCTACTGCATTTGAGTCTGAGATTCAGGTATTTGGAGTTGCCTTTGATTCTTTGACATTCAGCTTAAAGCTTAGTGGATACAGTTTCATCTTCAATGCATTCATTAAATATCTTGCTGTCCATACTACTAATTATACCCACTACTCCATCCAACATATTCCTATCTATTCCTGCCATGTCTTCCACATCTCTGACATGCTTCAGTCTCTCTTCAGTGACGGTGTCGGATTTATAATCAAATGTAATAATAACCCACTGGCTTGTGCCTTCGTTGTTGCTGTTTAACATTGTTTTGTATTGAATTGTTACATTCAATAAAGTTTGAAAAAAAAAAGTAGTGAGCGCGTGCCGCGTGGCGCTCGGCAGTGAAAGCCGCGCGCGTGCAGGCGGGAGAGAAGGAGAAGTGATCAAAAGTTTCCCATAGAAACCCTTGAAGTCTGAACACAGGACTAGCAGAAAAACTAAATTATGAAGACGAGGTAAATCTACACGTTTTCGCAAAATTTACTTTATTGAAAAAGGTGAAGAATATATAAACCGTTAAATATTTTAGTGGCCCGAGCGGACAAGTGAAAAGTAAAGTCTTGTGGTCCGCACTGCTCGAAAAACAGGACCGGGCCAGCGGACAAATGGCTATGTCGAGCCCTGCAATAACCCCCCAAGAATGGCTCAGAGAAAAGCGTTGGACCATTCTGAAGTGGGGTTCTATGAGCCCAGATCTGAATCCCATTGAACATCAGTGGAAGGAGCTGAAACATGCCATTTGGAGAAGACACCCGTCAAACCTGAGACAACTGGAGCAGTTTGCTGATGAGGAGGGGGCCAAAATACCTGTGGACAGGTGCAGAAGGCTCATTGACAAATACAGAAACCGTTTCATTGCAGTGATTGTCCCAAAAGGTTGTGTAACAAAATAATAAGTTATGGAGGTACCATCATTTTTGTCCAGCCCTATTTCATTAGTTTTTTTTTAATAATTCTGTTAATCAACAACTCAAAAGTAATGGCTGATTGTGATTATTTAACTTTCAAAAATGTTTTATTTATTGTTACTTTTGAACGTTTCAAGTAATTTCAGTGAGCATTGGGGACTTTTTTTCTTTAACTGAGGGGTACCAACTATTTTATGCACCACTCTTAGCATCATCTAGTGGACAAAAAAAATTGTACTACACTCAGAGTGAACATAGCGAATTATAATTGTGGCTCAAAATAAATTATTTCTATTTCACTTATGAGCGAATAAATATGTAAATCTTTAAATATATCTGTTAATATAAATGTATTTGTAAATACTTGTAAATAAAAATTATTAAAATTATTTCAGGAAGATCCTGCTCCTTTGTTCTCCTCAGAACAAGGACAGAACTTTAGAAAAGAAAACATCCACAGAGACCTTCATGCAGCAATAAACCAGATCAGGTTTCTCACTCCAGGCCACTGAAGAGCAGGGAAGCAGCTGAGGGCAGATGACATCAGGACTCTGTGCAGGCCAGTCCAGTTCATCCACACCAGACTCTGTCCTCTGACTCTGATTAGAGTATGTTAGAATGTTAGAATGACATTGGGTATTTTTTAACAAGCTCTAAAAGTACTTTGAACCTTGCTCCTTTTACATCTAGATCCTTTTAAGAAGCCACTTAACAATAAAAACTAATGAAAGTAAAGTTGGATTTTTTTTATTCAGGAAAAATCTTATTTTTTATATCATGTGTTCAATCAGTCTTAGCTTTATATCAGAAAATTAAACCTAGGAACAAATGTAACATCTATCAACTTTATAAAGGAAATTTCTTCAGTCTGAATCTTCTGATCAGTCAGCTCAGACTCACTTGTGTGTTTGATGAGGAGCTCAGCAGACACATCCAAAGATTTCAGGTCAGGTAAATATGAGGAAATGTTCAGCTAAACTGCCATTAGTCACCTCTGGTTTTTTAGCAGCTCGCTGGGTCTTCCACCTTTCAAAAGGTCACAGGGAGCATCGATGGCTTCCACATATGAATAAAGGGCCTAAAAGAAAATGCAGTTTGTTATTTTAACAGGAAACTTTTTTATTTCATTCAAATGCAGGCTGTATGTGACTCTAGTGCCACATTTATAGATATTTTTGTTGGAAATCCAGGATCAATCCATGATTCACAGGTTCTACGTCAAAGCCCAATTTATGTAAATAAAACATACCCACCTGAAGGAATCTTTTGGGTGATGGTGGGTATCACTGCATTGCACATCCCATCATGCTGCTGACATGAGGAATGCCATTGAGGCCCGTTACAACCAGGGCACGCTCTGTGGTGGAGAGAGAGCATTTGGCATGATGAGGAGGAGAGCAATATTTCTGGGGGCGTTGGAAGTAAAACCAACCTTTGCAATGAAAATCATTGCCTGCAGCACCATCCTGCACAATCTGTGCATCTGTGAAGGGGACTGCTGGGAGCCGCAGATGTTGAGCCACAAAGGGCAACACCAGGAACCAGCAGGACGAGCAAAGTGGCGTCCATCTGCGAGGACTAATCTCTGCTTTCCTTTCAACTCCAACTGTGTCCGACATGACTCTGGAGGACCACGATGATTGTTAACATGTATACAAATATATGTTAACATATAAAACGAAATTGTAAATATGTACATTTGATATTTGTATGAAAATCCTTTTGGGATTGTTAAAAATAGCTCAGATTTAAATACATGTAAATTATTCAATTTTTTGTTCATGCATTTATTAAACAAATAGGAAAAACAACGGCAACATAACATTTTTGAACAATGTTTTCAACTCAAGTAAGCTGAACAGACTATCGTGTTGCTCTTTGTCCTTTCCTCTGGCTCTTTCAACAAAAAACTTTACCCCACTATGACAACGATTAACCGTTTATTAATAAATGAAGACAAATCTAATCATGATCGAGTGTCTCTCTTCCCTCCATCCGGCACGAGCTTGCCTGAAAACAAATAAGCTATCTTTCTCCATCCATAGATGGATTAGATTTTCCTCTTCCTCGTCTGTCCCTTCATATATAAACACATTAAAAAATGTTTTAATAACTTATGACTACGTTTAGAAGTCACTGTTTTTTGATGTAATAACTAGCGTTTGTTTTTAGCCTTCGGGGCTAATTCGCGTTAGCGTTAGCTTTAGCATTACTATTAGCATTACTATTAAATAATACACTAAGGACGTTGTATATTGAGAAATCACTGGGATCAAGCTACACTGGCGTACCACTTAGTCGTCAGTGACAGTAGCTCAGCGGAATAATCAGAGGCACGAGCTTCCACAGGTTCTAGGATCGAGCCTCGAACCCGACTTTTTTTTTGCGTTTTATTTTTTTCTTCATGTGATGTGTATTTTGCCGTGTCAAGCACTTTTCACAGAAAAAAAAGAAGCTGCAGTGATGAAGACGCTGATGGACTCTTCATGCTCCTCCAAGGACCAGCAAGGCAGATGTGTGCACATCCTCAAAATCACACATTCACAATCACAATCACTTACATTCACACTGACGTTTGTGTTTAGAAGGCTTTTTTGTTCATAGTAGTTTCAGATTGTGTCAGTCATGAAAGTAAAAATCTTGTAAATAACTGTTTCAGAAATAAAAGTCTCTTAATGGAGAAATGAACAGGTGTTTTTCATGTCTGTTTTCACATATTAGCATAAGACCTAAAATAACATTGATTCTATGAGCTATAGTCAAATGAACTGTTATCTGAATGGAAGATTCATGCATTCATCTCTTCACTCAAGTTCTGGCCCTTCATTTAAAAAGCTTTGACTCAAAGACACATTCTTGTCAAATATGTGAAAACTTTCACTGTTGGACAGTAACACATAATGAAAAATGGGTTCATAAATTCAAACAAACTCTTCATACTTTCATACTAAGGAGTTACCACGTTTACAGTCAAAAGAGGCAACAACACAAGAAAAATGTGACCTGCTGAGGATGTTTAACCTAGAAAGTCAGGTTTCTATCCAGCCATCCATTTTTCTTCACCAGTTTGATCCTTTTTGGGGACACAGAGCTGCAAGAGTCTGGCTACTGTTGGGCTAAGGCAGAACTTCTCAATAATTTTTTGCAAGGCCCCCCCTAGGAAAAAAAAATATTTCAGGCCCCCCTAACCCCCTCCCCCCCACACACACACACTCGTCACGGAGACAATACATTAGTTTAGTATCTAAAAATTGAGTAAGTATTCATGAAATTGTATCTTTTAACAATAAAATAGGAAAAAAGAAATATAAATCCACTTCCAACAAATATTAAATTTATTTTGCCACACAGAAACCCTGTTCTAGTCTAAAACAGAATAAAACTTTAAAATAAAAAGTCTGTCAGTCCTTACTTAACTAGAAACATTTTGACATAATGAACCATTTGATGCTGAGAAAAATAATTCAATCAATAAATACAATTTAATGTAAATTGATTTAAAACATTAACACAGCAGCACCAATATATTTAATGTTTTTAGTCTGAAGAAATAGGTCAAAAACATTGTGCTGACTTTTTTCTAAACGATGGATTGTTTATTTTTGATCTCATAAAGTGCAGCTGTTTTCATGCATTACCTGCTGTCTTTATGTCAAATACTGACACCAACTAAACCACAGGCGGACAAAGAATACATGTATGAAAAATAAAGACACGTCATCAAAATGTCTTCAATAGTTCATAAAGAATGACATTATTAGAATGAGCTGAGGAATCTAAAGGCACAAGATGATCCTAATCTGGGCAACTCTCCAAGTGAGCGTTCCAAACATCAGCCGGAGCCCACCACCCCTCTCCTTTCATGCTCTTAGACATGCCAGCCGCATGTGACAGGAGAGATAATATATATATATGGGGATAATAAGAAAACAAAAGTGAGGCGGATTTTTTTCCAAGCACTGAGCCGTTGTCACCGCCAACCCCCGTTAAATTTGCGCACCTGTGCCTAAGACCGCTGCTACTGCGCGCCCCCCTTGACATCGCCCTGCCCCACTATTTGAGAAGCACTGGGCTAAGGCTACATCCTGGTCATCACTCAAATCACATGCATCTATGATCAGCCTTACAGGAAGAGAAGGGGGGGTCAGGAGTATGAAGTGGCTGCTTAGCAAATTGGGTCTGGTTAATGGTGGGTGGTGTGAGCACCGGTGGTACCTACACCAGGGCAGCAAGGACGGGTGGGGCGTAGAGGCGGGGAGCGAGTGCGGGTGGTGCGTAGACGTGGGAAGCGAGGATGGGTGAGGCCTATAGGCGGGGGTGAGAGCGGTTGGTGGGTAGAGGTGGGCGGTGAGGGAAGGGGCGCGTAGCGCCTGCGGGCCATACAACGCCGCTTGCGGCTTTAATTATTATTATTATTATTACGTTTCTTCTTTCTTACGGATCCGTTGATCGCAAATTTGACCCCCGCCACATACCCGAAAACTCACCAAAATTGCCACACAGCTGGGATAAATTGAAAATGAATTTTCGGCAAAGAGAACGTCACCCCCCCCACGATGATGACATCACGGCGAGCGTCCCCGTAAAAAAAATGAATGGGCCGAAAATCGTTTATGGGGCCAAAAAAAAATATTTTGAAATACAGTTACGAAACCAAAACACATGTGTTGGAGATATCTCAAAGATGTTATGAAATCATTATGGGATGACCACACAACCTTCGGCTTGGCGGCCATTTTGTGGCGAACTCAGAGAAATGGCGATTTTCGTGTTTTTTCACAATATAGGAAAACGACACTTTTGTTCAAGCGATTTTCACGAAATTGCAGACACATGCCACAAACACGATTCTACAACTACCAAAGAAGTTTTGTTGACCTTTGACCTTGGGAAGGGGCGGCCATCTTGAATTTTCATAAAAAAGCACCTTTAGTAAGGTATTCAAACGAAAACTCGTCCTAGGAATTTTCATCGATCTTTTTGAAACTTCTCGGCCATCAATAGCAAGCTACTGTGGACAAAATGTTGGAATTAGAAGTTGTAGAATTTGAAACGCGTGCGCGTGGCGAATTCGCAACCGTCGCCATTTTAGCTAGCTTGCACATATTTTATCGGAATGTCGTGAAAATGAAATATACGATTCCCTGGCCCACACTGAACAAAACGATGTCACATACGACAAAATCGATAAAGGAATGTGGCCGTGGTAAACAAAAAACGATCGCAAAAAAAAGTGCTGACTCGGCTAAAAAAAAAAATTTGGATTTTTTTTTTATGAATCGGCTAGCGAAACCCAGATAACTTTGTCGGGTATATCCAAACAAAGTTTTGAAATCATTACGTGATGGCGACACGACCTACGGTTTGGCGGACATTTTGTGCCAAAATCGGCCATTTTGAGTTTTTCGCGTTTTTACACAATATGGAAAAAGGAACTTTTTTTTGAGCGATTTTCACGAAATTTGACTCGCATGTCCGTAGCATAAGTTTACAATTACCTCTGGAGTTTCGTCGTCCTTTGACCTCGGGAAAAGGCGGCCATCTTGAATTTTCTATAAAAAACACCTTTGCCACTGGATTCAAACGTAAACTTGTCGTTGGAATTTTTATCGATCGTCTCGAAACTTTTTGGGCATCAATGGCAAGCTACTGTGGAAAAAATGTTGGAATTAGAAGTTGTAGATTTTGAACGGCGTGCGCGTGGCGAGCTAGCAAAGTGGCGCACTGTTATAACTCCCATGCATTTCAATACAATACAGTGAAAATTGAATGCATGCATAAATGCCTGAAACTGAATACATTGAAAAACACTGGATATGGACATATAAGGAATGTGGGCGTGGTTAGCATAAAACCCCTGTTGCTAAGGACAACAAAAAGTTTACTTTTACCGATTTGTCCGAAACTGACGTCAATCTGTTCGTCTTCTCAAGGGGAACAAAACATAAAATGGTTGCTATGGAGATAAAATCAACAAAAAAGCCGCCATTTTGGAAAAAGTGGGTTTTTTATCAACTTATGGCATAGAGCTCTCACCAATGGAGGAATGTGTTTTTCTGAGTCAGTTGATGATGCCGATCGCTATGCTAGCACTTTTAGCCACTTTAGCATAGCTAGCATAGTTAGCATAATTAGCATTTTAGGCAATGTGTTTTTCTGAGTCAGTTGATGATGCTGATCGCAATGCTAGCACTTTTAGCCACATTAGCATAGCTAGCATAGTTAGCATAATTAGCATTTTTAGTAATGTGTTTTTCTGAGTAAGTTGATGATGCTGATCGCTATGCTAGCACTTTTAGCCACATTAGCATAGCTAGCATAGTTAGCATAATTAGCATTTTAGGTAATGTGTTTTTCTGAGTCAGTAGATGATGCTGATCGCTATGCTAGCACTTTTAGCCACATTAGCATAGCTAGCATAGTTTCATAATTAGCATTTTAGGTAATGTGTTTTTCTGAGTCAGTTGATGATGCTGATCGCTATGCTAACACTTTTAGCCACATTAGCATAGTTAGCATAGTTAGCATAATTAGCATTTTAGGTAATGTGTTTTTCTGAGTCAGTTGATGATTCTGATCGCTATGCTAGCACTTTTAGCCACATTAGCATAGCTAGCATAGTTAGCATAATTAGCATTTTTAATAATCTGTTTTCCTGAGTCAGTTGATGATGCTGATCGCAATGCTAGCACTTTTAGCCAAATCAGCATAGCTAGCATAGTTAGCATAATTAGCAAAAGCCGTTTTGACTAGCCTTTATCAAAAGTGGGCAGTGAGGGAGGCGGTGGTGCGTAGAGTTGGGCGTGGAAGGCGGGTTGCGTCTGCGGGCCATACAACGCCGCTTGCGGCTTTAATTATTATTATTATTATTATTCTTCTTGTCCTATAACGGCGTCTTTGAGCTTAATTTTGACCCCCGCCACATACCCGAAAACTCACCAAAATTGGCACACACCTGGGATAAATTGAAAATGAATTTTTGGCAAAGAGAACGCCACCCCCCCGAAGTCGATGACATCACGGCGAGCGATCCCGTAAAAAAAATGAATGGGCCAAAAATCGCTTATGGGGCCAAAAAAAAATATTTTGAAATACAGTTACGAAACCAAAACACGCGTGTTGGAGATATCCCAAAGAAGTTATGAAATCATTATGGGATGCCCACACGACCTACGGCTTGGCGGCCATTTTGTGGCGAACTCAGAGAAATGGCGATTTTCGTGTTTTTTGACAATATGGGAAAACTACACTTTTGTTAAAGCGATTTTCACGAAATTTCATACACATGCCAAAAACACGATTCTACAACTACCAAAGAAGTTTTGTTGACCTTTGACCTTGGGAAGGGGCGGCCATCTTGAATTTTCATAAAAAAGCACCTTTAGTAACGTATACAAACGAAAACTCGTCCTAGGGATTTTTATCGATCTTTTTGAAACTTCTCAGGCATCAATGGCAAGCTACTGTGGACAAAATGTTGGAATTAGAAGTTGTAGAATTTGAAACGCGTGCGCGTGGCGAATTCGCAACCGTCGCCATTTTAGCTAGCTCGCACATATTTTATCGGAATAGCCTGAAACTGAAATATGCGATACCCTGGCCCACACTGAACAAAACGATGTCACATACGACAAAATCGATAAAGGAATGTGGCCGTGGTAAGCAAAAAACCGTCGCAAAAAAAAGTGCTGACTCGGCAAAAAAAATTTTTTTCGGATTTTATTTTTAAGAATCGGCTAACAAAACCCAGATAACTTTGTCGGGTATATCCAAAGAAAGTTTTGAAATCATTACGTGATGGCGACACGACCTACGGTTTGGCGGCCATTTTGTGCCAAAATCTGCCATTTTGAGTTTTTCGCGTTTTTACACGATATGGAAAAATGAACTTTTTTTTGAGCGATTTTCACGAAATTTGACTCGCATGTCCCTAGCGTAAGTCTACAATCACCTTTGGAGTTTCGTCGACCTTTGACCTCGGGAAAAGGCGGCCATCTTGAATTTTCTATAAAAAACACCTTAACCACCAGATTCAAACGTAAACTTGTCGTTGGAATTTTCTTCGATCGTCTCAAAACTTTTTGGGCATCAATGGCAAGCTACTGTGTAAAAAATGTTGGAATTAGAAGTTGTAGATTTTGAACGGCGTGCGCGTGGCAAGCTAGCAAAGTGGCGCACTGTTATCACTCCCATGCATTTCAATACAATACAGTGAAAATTGAATGCATGCATTCATGCCTGAAACTGAATACATTGAAAAACACTGGATATGGACATATAAGGAATGTGGGCGTGGTTAGCATAAAACCACTGTTGCTAAGGACGACAAAAAGTTTACTTTTACCGATTTGTCCGAAACTGACGTCAATCTGTTCGTCCTCCCGAGGGGACCAAAACATAAAATGGTTGCTATGGAGATAAAATCAACAGAAAAGCCGCCATTTTGGAAAAAGTGGGCTTTTTAGCAACTTATGACATATAACTCTCACCAATGGAGGAATGTGTTTTTCTGAGTCAGTTGATGATGCTGATCGCTATGCTAGCAATTTTAGCCACATTAGCATAGCTAGCATAGTTAGCATAATTAGCATTTTAGGAAATGTGTTTTTTTGAGTCAGTTGATGATGCTGATCGCTATGCTAGCACTTTTAGCTATGTTAGCATAGCTAGCATAGTTAGCATAATTAGCATTTTAGGTAATGTGTTTTTCTGAGTCAGTTGAAGATGCTGATTGCTATGCTAGCACTTTTAGCCACATTAGCATAGTTAGCATAGTTAGCATAATTAGCATTTTAGGTAATATGTTTTTCTGAGTCAGTTGATGATGCTGATCGCTATGCTAGCACTTTTAGCCACATTAGCATAGCTAGCATAGTTAGCATAATTAGCATTTTAGGAAATGTGTTTTTTTGAGTCAGTTGATGATGCTAATCGCAATGCTAGCTCATTTAGGCACATTAACATAGCTAGCATGGTTAGCATAATTAGCATTTTAGGAAATGTGTTTTTCTGAGAGAGTTGATTATGCTGATCGCTATGCTAGGACTTTTAGTCACATTAGCATAGTTAGCATAGTTAGCATTATGAGCAAATCCAGCCTTGATTAGCTTTTAATTTGTGGGCGGTGAGGGCGGAGAGGGCCGCGGTAGTGCGTAGAGTTGGGCGTGGAAGGCGGGTTGCGTCTGCGGGCCATACAACGCCGCTTGCGGCTTTAATTATTATTATTATTCTTTTTCTTCCGACGGAAGAGTCGCCTTTTTGAGGCCTTTAAAATACCCCAAAACTCACCAAATTTGGCACACACATCAGGAGTCGCGAAAAATTTCGTATTTTACAGGAGATTGGCATGGGCGCACAAAAACGGCTCGACAGCGCCACCTACAGTGACATTTGTCCCGAGCCCCCGCATATGCTTTAACATACAAGCTTGATTTTTACAGGACATGTTCATCAGATGGAAACCTACAAAAAAGTCTCTTGGTACCAAGCTGTCAGTCGCACAGGAAGTCTGCTATATTGGTGTCAATATGTCATTTTTGCTCTATTTTGGACATTTGTAGGCCTCCTTCTAGAACGAACTCCTCCTAGAGATTTATGAATAATGACTCCAAACTTTGGTTTTGTAAACTAAACACATGTCCGATGTTAAATTGCAAAGCTTTTAAGTTTTTATGGATGTTTGTGACCATGGCGGCGCGTCAAAATTGGAGGTCGTTTCGAAAACACGCCATGAAAAGAAAAATGGCCATTACTCAGCCATGCATAATCCAATCTGATCCAAAATTGATGTGCATGATTGTAGTCTGACTCTGAACACATCTGCAGTGAAAAAATCTGGAAAAAGTGTAGCGCCACCTGCTGGCAAGAGGAAATGACATGTTTTACTTGGAGCATCACTGCTCCGAGTAGGATGAGCCGACACACCTGAAAATGACGTCCACCTGTTGAAAAGCCATTGAAGTTTACTCTGACAAAAAAACATAACTTTCAATGCGGGGGTGTGGTCGTGACAGAGCGGCAAAGTTGGGCATCTCGCTATGCACACAAAAGTTGCTCTCACGTGCACATTCCTTGTCCAATCTCACTGAAATTCAATGGATATGATGAAGCTTCTATTCTGAACCCATGGATATGACAATCTTGGACGAGCTCTATAGCGCCACCTAGTTATTGCATTGGGCACATTCTGCCCTGTATTTTCTCTTTGCTTTGTCCGATGTGCATGAAATTAAAACTGGAGATACTCAGAAGGGTCCTCTCTCATCATGTAAAGTTTCATGGGTGTACACCTGACGGTGCCTGCGTAACAGGAAGTGGTCGATTATGTGCACCCAAATAATAGAAATTTATTTTAAATCAGCCGTTTGTCTCAGGAAGCTGAGATTTCAGAATTAGATGCCTTTAATAACCTCCAGCTTTGATATGTAACACTATAGGGTCTACGAGAAACTTCATCACTTGATTTTTTTAATGAAATTTTGGACTGAACAAAGATTTTTAGCATAAATTCTGTTTAGGTTATCAGCACCAAGAATTCAACTTTCATAGGCATTTATGTGCTACTGCTTCCTAAAAAAATTCAGAATGATTGAAGTTACAGGTGACATCTTAGAGAGCATTACATCCAAAAAGGTCCGAAAACGTCTTTTTAGGCAAAACTGCAAACACCTATTTTTTTGCATAACTTATCTTTCAAATATCAGCACAAAAAAATTAAAAACGGTAGGGATCTGTGTTTGCTGCCTTCCATATTTTTTTCAGACTTAAAAGTGTAACAGATGATTTATATAAAATCCTTTTCATCCAAAAACCTGTGTTAAATCTGTCTAGACTCCAAACAAACATTTTTTTATGGTAACTTATGTTTCAACAATCGACACCAATTTTCACAGACCTAAAGCTGAACATGTCCCATAGCTCCCTGAATATTTTCATAGATATAAAATGAACTGGTCATTCTAACATCTGGCATTCTAACATCTAACATCTTACATGTCAAAGCCTCTCTCAGCCTGGCTCTGCTGAAGGAGTCGTGTTACAACCCCGCCCCCTCCTGCTGGGACCCCTGCTATGTAAATTAGCAAGCAGTGAACAGAGAGATGAGGAGTAAGAATGGTCATTACTCAGGCATGCATAATCCAAAGACAGCCAGTTAAACACTGAAAGAC
Organism: Oryzias latipes; assembly: GCF_053564925.1. Taxonomy (NCBI): domain Eukaryota; kingdom Metazoa; phylum Chordata; class Actinopteri; order Beloniformes; family Adrianichthyidae; genus Oryzias; species Oryzias latipes. Next base: position 3,649,791 of record NC_136239.1, read on the forward strand.
ATATTTTTTCGGTATGTCTTTCATACATCTTTAGTATTAAAAACTCTCCAAGATGAATGTGCCTGACTCCACCTGCAGGTGGATCACAGACTTCCTGACGGACAGACAGCAGTATGTGAGGCTGGGGAAGCTCGTCTCAGATACTCGGACCACAAGCACCGGATCCCCCCAGGGCTGTGTCCTTTCACCCCTGTTACTCTCCCTGTACACAAACAGCTGCACAGCTGGTCAACTGTCTGTCAAACTCCTGAAGTTTGCTGACGACACCACACTCATCGGCCTCATCTCTGACGGAGATGAGTCGGCCTACAGGAGTGAAATAGCCAGGCTGGTGTCATAGTGCAGCGCTAACAACCTGGAGCTTAATGCTCTGAAGACAGTGGAGATGACAGTGGACTTCAGGAAGGCCCCAGCCCCCCTCCCCCCTGTCATCCTCTGTGACTCCCCGGTGACCTCTGTGGAGTCCTTCTGCTTCCTGGGAACCATCATCAGCCAGGACCTCAAGTGGGAGCAGAACATCAGCTCCATCACTAAGAAGGTCCAGCAGAGGATGTACTTCCTGAGGCAGCTGAAGAAGTTTCACCTCCCTGAAAAGATGCTGGTAGACTTTTACACCGCCATCATCGAATCCACCTTCACGTCCTCCATCACAGTCTGGTTCGCTGCGGCCACGGCCAGAGACAAGGCCAAGCTGCAACGCGTCATCCACTCAGCAGAGAAGGTGATCGGCTGCCACCTCCCGTCTCTCCAGGAGCTGCACATCTCCAGGACCTGGAGGCGGGCAGCCAGGATTGTAGCCAACCCCTCTCATCCAGGACATAATCTCTTTCGGCCCCTCCCTTCTGGCAAGAGGCTCCGGTCCATAAGGACCAGGACCTCGCGCCACAAGAACAGCTTCTTCCCCACTGCAGCCAGCCTGCTGAACAGAACCCCAACTCCCCCAGGTGACCCCCCCTCCCCCCCCCCCGCCCACCAAAGGACTGTCGGTGCCACTTACAGGCCCCACCATCCCAGCCCATCTGTGCTCCCACTTTAATTCACCTTACTCTACTGTATATAGTGTGTTGTTGTTGTTAACTTAATTTTTAACTTATTCTTAATTGCACTATACACCAAGTCAAATTCCTCGTTTTGTAAAGTGTGCTCTACTGAACCTGGCAATAAAACTTTTTCTGATTCCTGATTCTGATTCTGATTCTATTAATCATTGTTTTTTATTCATTCAAAATGCAATTAAATCAATATTTTATCTTTTTTCTTTTCCTTTTTTTTTATCTCTTATATCCTTTTTTATAATCAATGTTTGAACTTCTTTTCCTTTCTATTGTCATGGTTTCAGTTTGTTGTCTTTTTTTTCGCTTTAGTTCTTGTTCTGTCTTGTTTGGTTCTTTTTCCTGTTTTATTTTGAAAGGTTTCCTGTCTTGTCATGTTTCTTGAGTTTTACTTCCTTTGGTCCCCATCTGCCCTAATCGTGTTCACCTGTGTCTTGTCTGCCCTGTCTGTATATAAGTCTTGTCTCTGCCTTCCTCCTGTGCTGGTCCATTAACTTCTGCTCATGTTGATCACGTCTTCTTGTCTGGCGTCCATGTCCCTTGCCATGCCACAGTAAGTTTTTGTTTTTAGTTTTGTCATCCTGCTCTGCAGCGCTTTTTGTTAGTTAAATAAACCCACTTGCCCTGAACCCGTTTGCCTCCCGTCTCTGCGCCTGGGTCCTATCTGCTCTCGAGCCTCCCCCCCACACGACATCTATACATCCAATGAAATTAAACTACAAATCAACAAACACAACTGATAACAAATGTCTCTAAAAAATGATGTGTATATTTGCAGAACCTTAAAAACACCAAACAAATAACAAATGCTTCCCAATTAAAGCACAAAAAATGGAACACAAAATGTAAAACCCAAGTTAGAAATTGCAATTTGAAAAAGATACTTTTTTCAGCAGCTTTTCAAAATCAATCACCAATTCTACTCTTCTGTGGATGAAACAAAGAACTCCAGAACAATGAAGCCATTTCTCTAAGTCTCTCTCACCTTCAGTTTTAAACAAGGTCTGTGAAAATCCACCATACATTGGTCACATGAACTCAGAGACCTGCTAAAAGTGCACAATTGTAAAAGCTCTTTTATATAGACAACTGTTTGTTTGCTTAGAGCTCTAAATATAAAAAAAATGCTTTTCTATCACCTAGACACAGATGGAGAACCATATCAACTGGATTAATAACAGGGTGGCATGTTTAGACAACATGAAGCTGTCCATCACATTTTTGACCTAAACATGTAAACATATCCTTGGCTCTGCGGTTAGGAAATGGTATTTGGGAATCTCTTTATACCAGGAGCCAGCCTGGCCATTGGAACATCGCCACAGTGCCCATCCAGACTGGGACAGCAACGGGGTCCACTTCAGAGCCGTGAGCTGCTGTGTTTAACTCCAGCTGTCCCAGCAAGGTAGACAACTGCAGCAACATCCACTGACCAAGCTGACAAGCCCTGGCAGAAAAGATCCCCACAAGAAAAACACTGGCTCAGGCAGGCTGGTCAAAAAAAAATAGTTTTGCCATTGTCTTGCAGCTCGCAGATCAAGTGGTTTAGTTTTCCAGTAATGTCAGTCAAGAATGCAAGTTCAGATTCACAATGTTCATATTCACCATATTCAACAGACATCTCCTCCAATAGCACCTTAAAAATCCTGTGCTGTTTAGCTTTGCAGCTGAGGTTGTTTACGATTTTCAGAATAAGTCATTATATGTCCAGAGCCAATCACTTCTGCACATAAGGCCTGCTGGTGAATGACGCAGCAGTAATGCAGACATTTTGGAAAGTCTGGGTCAGCTTTACAGTGAGTGATGAAACCTGTTTGTCTATTGATCATAGCAGGAGTCCCATCTGCAGTCACTGCTACCAGCTTTTCTAATTGTACCTTTTTCTGCACAAAAACTCCTTCACCGTGTTATACATTTCAACTCCTCTTGTAATTGTCTGTTAGGGCAGATGTGTCAGGAGTTCTTCTCTTGTGGAAACCAAAAGCTATGCTGTACTGTTGCCGTCCACAGACTCATCACACTGGACGTTAACCACCTGCACTTTGCAAGATCCCGGTCCAGCTAATTGGCCAAGTTATCAGACATAGCTGACACTCATCTAGACATTGTAGTGGAAATTGAATGAGTTCTATTGTTCTCATCCTTAGGGACAGTGATAGCAATTATCATCATTGCTTGAATTTTTTTCATGCTATATGCAAGAGTCTTTGTCCCTTAAGGCAACAGATTACAGCCCCCCCCCCCCCCCCCCAGGCTGCTGTCGTATTAACAATAGCTTGGAGCTCCAGAATGGACAAGAAAAAACGACGAGAATGGCTCGAGCAGGGCGTTGCTCACGGGGCGGTCGCTCGTGCCATGCGGTCGCACGTGCTCGGGCCCGCTAAATGCTACTTGTAGCTTTAATTATTATTATTCTTTTTCTTCCGACGGAAGAGTCGCCTTTTTGAGGCCTTTAACATACCCCAAAACTCACCAAATTTGGCACACACATCAGGAGTCGCGAAAAATTTCGTATTTTACAGGAGATTGGCATGGGCGCACAAAAACGGCTCGACAGCGCCACCTACAGGGACATTTGTCCCGAGCCCCCGCATATGCTTTGACATACAAGCTTGATATTTACAGGACATGTTCATCAGATGGAAACCTACAAAAAAGTCTCTTGGTATCAAGCTGTCAGTCGCACAGGAAGTCTGCTATATTGTTGTCAATATGTCATTTTTGCTCTATTTTGGACATTTGTAGGCCTCCTTCTAGAACGAACTCCTCCTAGAGATTTATGAATAATGACTCCAAACTTTGGTTTTGTAAACTAGACCCATGTCCGATGTTAAATTGCGAAGCTTTAAAGGTATTACGGATGTTTGTGACCGTGGCGGCGCGTCGAACTTGGAGGTCATTTTGAAAACACGCCATGAAAAGAAAAATGGCCATTACTCAGCCATGCAAAATCCAATCTGATCCAAAGTTGATATGCATGATTTTAGTCTGACTCTGAACACATCTGCAGTGGAAGAATCTGGAACAAGTGTAGCGCCACCTGCTGGCAGCAGGAAATGACATGTTTGACTTGGAGCATCACTGCTCCAAGTAGGATGAGCCGACACACCTCAAAATGATGTCCACCTGTTGAAAAGCCATTGAAGTTTACTCTGATAAAAAGCCATAACTTTCAACGCAGGGGTGTGGTCGTGACAGAGCGGCGAAGTTGGGCGTCTCGCCATGCACACAAAAGTTGCTCTCACGTGCACATTCCTTGTCCAATCTCACTGAAATTCAATGGAGGTAATGAGGCTTCCATTCTGAACCAATGGATATGACAATCTTGGACGAACTCCACAGCGCCACCTAGATATTGACAAATACATTTTATGTCACATTCTGACCTATCTTTTCTCTGCGCTTCGTCCGACGTGCATGAAATTAAAACTGGAGATACTCAGAAAGGTCCTCTCTCATCATCTAAAATTTCATGGGTGTACATCTGACTGTGCCTTCATAAGGCCCCCCCAAACAGGAAGTGGTCAATTGCACTTACTCATAAAACAAAGCTTCATAGCAAATCAGCCGTTTGTCTCAGGAAGCTGAGATTTCAGAGTTAGATGCCTCTTACAAATCTCCAACTTTGATAGATAGCACTATAGGGTCTACGAGAAACTTCATACCGGTGTTTTTCCTATGCAATTTTGGACTGAACAAAGATTTTTAGCATAAATTCTGTTTAGGTTATCAGCACCAAGAATTCAACTTTCATAGGTATTTATGTGCTACTGCTTCCTAAAAAAATTCAGAATGATTGAAGTTACAGGTGAACTTTTAGACAACATTTGATCCAAAAAGGTCCGAAAACGTCTTTTTAGGCAAAACTGCAAACACCTATCTTTTTGCATAACTTATCTTTCAAATATCAGCACAAAAAAATTAAAAACGGTAGGGATCTGTGTTTGCTGCCTTCCATATTTTTTTCAGACTTAAAAGTGTAACAGATGATTTATAAAAAATCCTTTTTCATCCAAAAACCTGTGTTAAATCTGTCTAGACTCCAAACAAACATTTTTTTATGGTAACTTATGTTTCAACAATCGACACCAATTTTCACAGACCTTTAGCTGAACATGTCCCATAGCTCCCTGAATATTTTCATAGATATAAAATGAACTGGTCATTCTAACATCTAGCATTCTAACATCTAACATCTTACATGTCAAAGCCTCTCTCAGCCTGGCTCTGCTGAAGGAGTCGTGTTACAACCCCGCCCCCTCCTGCTGGGACCCCTGCTATGTAAATTAGCAAGCAGTGAACAGAGAGATGAGGAGTAAGAATGGCCATTATTCAGGCATGCATAATCCAAAGACAGCCAGTTAAACACTGAAAGACATATTTTTTCGGTATGTCTTTCATACATCTTTAGTATTAAAAACTCTCCAAGATGAATGTGCCTGACTCCACCTGCAGGTGGATCACAGACTTCCTGACGGACAGACAGCAGTATGTGAGGCTGGGGAAGCTCGTCTCAGATACTCGGACCACAAGCACCGGATCCCCCCAGGGCTGTGTCCTTTCACCCCTGTTACTCTCCCTGTACACAAACAGCTGCACAGCTGGTCACCTGTCTGTCAAACTCCTGAAGTTTGCTGACGACACCACACTCATCTGCCTCATCTCTGACGGAGATGAGTCGGCCTACAGGAGTGAAATAGCCAGGCTGGTGTCATAGTGCAGCGCTAACAACCTGGAGCTTAATGCTCTGAAGACAGTGGAGATGACAGTGGACTTCAGGAAGGCCCCAGCCCCCCTCCCCCCTGTCATCCTCTGTGACTCCCCGGTGACCTCTGTGGAGTCCTTCTGCTTCCTGGGAACCATCATCAGCCAGGACCTCAAGTGGGAGCAGAACATCAGCTCCATCACTAAGAAGGTCCAGCAGAGGATGTACTTCCTGAGGCAGCTGAAGAAGTTTCACCTCCCTGAAAAGATGCTGGTAGACTTTTACACCGCCATCATCGAATCCACCCTCACGTCCTCCATCACAGTCTGGTTCGCTGTGGCCACGGCCAGAGACAAGGCCAAGCTGCAACGCGTCATCCACTCAGCAGAGAAGGTGATCGGCTGCCACCTCCCGTCTCTCCAGGAGCTGCACATCTCCAGGACCTGGAGGCGGGCAGCCAGGATTGTAGCCAACCCCTCTCATCCAGGACATAATCTCTTTCGGCCCCTCCCTTCTGGCAAGAGGCTCCGGTCCATCAGGACCAGGACCTCGCGCCACAAGAACAGCTTCTTCCCCACTGCAGTCAGCCTGCTGAACAGTACCCCAACTCCCCCAGGTGACCCCCCCTCCCCCCCCCGCCCACCAAAGGACTGTCGGTGCCACTTACAGGCCCCACCATCCCAGCCCATCTGTGCTCCCACTTTAATTCACCTTACTCTACTGTATATAGTGTGTTGTTGTTGTTAACTTAATTTTTAACTTATTCTTAATTGCACTATACACCAAGTCAAATTCCTCGTTTTGTAAAGTGCGCTCTACTGAACCTGGCAATAAAACTTTTTCTGATTTCTGATTCTATTAATCATTGTTTTTTATTCATTCAAAATGCAATTAAATCAATATTTTATCTTTTTTCTTTTCCTTTTTCTTTTTTTTTTATCTCTTATATCCTTTTTTATAATCAATGTTTGAACTTCTTTTACTTTCTATTATCATGGTTTCAGTTTGTTGTCTTTTTTTTCGCTTTAGTTCTTGTTCTGTCTTGTTTGGTTCTGTTTCCTGTTTTATTTTGAAAGGTTTCCTGTCTTGTCATGTTTCTTGAGTTTTACTTCCTTTGGTCCCCATCTGCCCTAATCGTGTTCACCTGTGTCTTGTCTGCCCTGTCTGTATATAAGTCTTGTCTCTGCCTTCCTCCTGTGCTGGTCCATTAACTTCTGCTCATGTTGATCACGTCTTCTTGTCTGGCGTCCATGTCCCTTCCCTTGCCATGCCACAGTAAGTTTTTGTTTTTAGTTTTGTCATCCTGCTCTGCAGCGCTTTTTGTTAGTTAAATAAACCCACTTGCCCTGAACCCGTTTGCCTCCCGTCTCTGCGCCTGGGTCCTACCTGCTCTCGAGCCTCCCCCCCACACGACATCTATACATCCAATGAAATTAAACTACAAATCAACAAACACAACTGATAACAAATGTCTCTAAAAAATGATGTGTATATTTGCAGAACCTTAAAAACACCAAACACATAACAAATGCTTCCCAATTAAAGCACAAAAAATGGAACACAAAATGTAAAACCCAAGTTAGAAATTGCAATTTGAAAAATATACTTTTTTCAGCAGCTTTTCAAAATCAATCACCAATTCTACTCTTCTGTGGATGAAACAAAGAACTCCAGAACAATGAAGCCATTTCTCTAAGTCTCTCTCACCTTCAGTTTTAAACAAGGTCTGTGAAAATCCACCATACATTGGTCACATGAACTCAGAGAGCTGCTAAAAGTGCACAATTGTAAAAGCTCTTTTATATAGACAACTGTTTGTTTGCTTAGAGATCTAAATATAAAAAAAAATGCTTTTCTATCACCTAGACACAGATGGAGAACCATATCAACTGGATTAATAACAGGGTGGCATGTTTAGACAACATGAAGCTGTCCATCACATTTTTGACCTAAACATGTAAACACATCCTTGGCTCTGCGGTTAGGAAATGGTATTTGGGAATCTCTTTATACCAGGAGCCAGCCTGGCCATTGGAACATCGCCACAGTGCCCATCCAGACTGGGACAGCAACGGGGTCCACTTCAGAGCCGTGAGCTGCTGTGTTTAACTCCAGCTGTCCCAGCAAGGGAGACAACTGCAGCAACATCCACTGACCAAGCTGACAAGCCCTGGCAGAAAAGATCCCCACAAGAAAAACACTGGCTCAGGCAGGCTGGTCAAAAAAAAAATAGTTTTGCCATTGTCTTGCAGCTCGCAGATCAAGTGGTTTAGTTTTCCAGTAATGTCAGTCAAGAATGCAAGTTCAGATTCACAATGTTCATATTCACCATATTCAACAGACATCTCCTCCAATAGCACCTTAAAAATCCTGTGCTGTTTTGCTTTGCAGCTGAGGTTGTTTACGATTTTCAGAATAAGAGTCATTATATGTCCAGAGCCAATCACTTCTGCACATAAGGCCTGCTGGTGAATGACGCAGCAGTAATGCAGACATTTTGGAAAGTCTGGGTCAGCTTTACAGTGAGTGATGAAACCTGTTTGTCTATTGATCATAGCAGGAGTCCCATCTGCAGTCACTGTTACCAGCTTTTCTAATTGTACCTTTTTCTGCACAAAAACTCCTTCACCGTGTTATACATTTCAACTCCTCTTGTAGTTGTCTGTTAGGGCAGATGTGTCAGGAGTTCTTCTCTTGTGGAAACCAAAAGCTATGCTGTACTGTTGCCGTCCACAGACTCATCACACTGGACGTTAACCACCTGCACTTTGCAAGATCCCGGTCCAGCTAATTGGCCAAGTTATCAGAAATAGCTGACACTCATCTAGACATTGTAGTGGAAATTGAATGAGTTCTTTTGTTCTCATCCTTAGGGACAGTGATAGCAATTATCATCATTGCTTGAATTTTTTTCATGCTATATGCAAAAGTATTTGTCCCTTAAGGCAACAGATTACAGCCCCCCCCCCCCCCCCCCCCCCCCAGGCTGCTGTCGTATTAACAATAGCTTGGAGCTCCAGAATGGACAAGAAAAAACGACGAGAATGGCTCGGGCGTTGCTCACGGGGCGGTCACTCGTGCCATGCGGTCGCACGTGCTCGGGCCCGCTAAATGCTACTTGTAGCTTTAATTAGGGCCCGAGCACGGAGTGCAAGGACCCTATTGTAATTCGAATGTTTATTATTAGGGCCCGAGCACGGAGTGCAAGGACCCTATTGTAATTCGAATGTTTATTATTATTATTATTAGGGCCCGAGCACGGAGTGCAAGGACCCTATTGTAATTCGAATGTTTATTATTATTATTATTATTAGGGCCCGAGCACGGAGTGCAAGGACCCTATTGTATCTGTTAGGTTTATTATTATTATTAGGGCCCGAGCACGGAGTGCAAGGACCCTATTGTAATTCGAATGTTTATTATTATTATTATTATTATTCTACCGGAAGAGTCGCCTTTTTGAGGCCTTTAACATACCCCAAAACTCACCAAATTTGGCACACACATCAGGAGTCGCGAAAAATTTCGTATTTTATAGGAGATTGGCATGGGCGCACAAAAACGGCTCGATAGCGCCACCTACAGTGACGTTTGTCCCGACGCCCCGCATACGCTTTAACGTACAAGCTTGATTTTTACAGGGCATGTTCTTCAGATGGAGACTTACAAAAAAGTCTGAAAGGACCCACCTGTCACTCGCACAGGAAGTCTGATATATTGAGGTCAATATGTCATTTTTGCTCTATTTTGGACATTTGCAGGCCTCGCTCTAGAACGAACTCCTCCTAGAGATTTGTGAATAATGACTACAAACTTTGGTTTTGTAAACTAGACACATGTCCGATGTTAAATTGCGAAGCTTTTAAGTTTTTACGGTTGTTTGTGACCGTGGCGGCGCGTAGAAATTCGACGTTGTTTCGAAAACACGCCATGAAAAGAAAAATGGCCATTACTCAGCCATGCATAATCCAATCTGATCCAAAATTGATATGCATGATTGTAGTCTGACTCTGAACACATCTGCAGTGAAAGAATCTGGAAAAAGTGTAGCGCCACCTGCTGGCAAGTGGAAATGACATGTTAGACTTGGAGCATCACTGCTCCAAGTAGGATGAGCCGACACACCTGAAAATGACGTCCACCTGTTGAAAAGCCATTGAAGTTTACTCTGACAAAAAACCATAACTTTCAATGCGGGGGTGTGGTCGTGACAGAGCGGCAAAGTTGGGCATCTCGCTATGCACACAAAAGTTGCTCTCACGTGCACATTCCTTGTCCAATCTCACTGAAATTCAATGGATATGATGAAGCTTCTATTCTGAACCCATGGATATGACAATCTTGGACGAGCTCTATAGCGCCACCTAGTTATTGCATTGGGCACATTCTGCCCTGTATTTTCTCTTTGCTTTGTCCGATGTGCATGAAATTAAAACTGGAGATACTCAGAAGGGTCCTCTCTCATCATGTAAAGTTTCATGGGTGTACACCTGACGGTGCCTGCGTAACAGGAAGTGGTCGATTATGTGCACCCAAATAATAGAAATTTATTATAAATCAGCCGTTTGTCTCAGGAAGCTGAGATTTCAGAATTAGATGCCTTTAATAACCTCCAGCTTTGATATGTAACACTATAGGGTCTACGAGAAACTTCATCACTTGATTTTTTTAATGAAATTTTGGACTGAACAAAGATTTTTAGCATAAATTCTGTTTAGGTTATCAGCACCAAGAATTCAACTTTCATAGGCATTTATGTGCTACTGCTTCCTAAAAAAATTCAGAATGATTGAAGTTACAGGTGACATCTTAGAGAGCATTACATCCAAAAAGGTCCGAAAACGTCTTTTTAGGCAAAACTGCAAACACCTATTTTTTTGCATAACTTATCTTTCAAATATCAGCACAAAAAAATTAAAAACGGTAGGGATCTGTGTTTGCTGCCTTCCATATTTTTTTCAGACTTAAAAGTGTAACAGATGATTTATAAAAAATCCTTTTCATCCAAAAACCTGTGTTAAATCTGTCTAGACTCCAAACAAACATTTTTTTATGGTAACTTATGTTTCAACAATCGACACCAATTTTCACAGACCTAAAGCTGAACATGTCCCATAGCTCCCTGAATATTTTCATAGATATAAAATGAACTGGTCATTCTAACATCTGGCATTCTAACATCTAACATCTTACATGTCAAAGCCTCTCTCAGCCTGGCTCTGCTGAAGGAGTCGTGTTACAACCCCGCCCCCTCCTGCTGGGACCCCTGCTATGTAAATTAGCAAGCAGTGAACAGAGAGATGAGGAGTAAGAATGGCCATTATTCAGGCATGCATAATCCAAAGACAGCCAGTTAAACACTGAAAGACATATTTTTTCGGTATGTCTTTCATACATCTTTAGTATTAAAAACTCTCCAAGATGAATGTGCCTGACTCCACCTGCAGGTGGATCACAGACTTCCTGACGGACAGACAGCAGTATGTGAGGCTGGGGAAGCTCGTCTCAGATACTCGGACCACAAGCACCGGATCCCCCCAGGGCTGTGTCCTTTCACCCCTGTTACTCTCCCTGTACACAAACAGCTGCACAGCTGGTCACCTGTCTGTCAAACTCCTGAAGTTGGCTGACGACACCACACTCATCGGCCTCATCTCTGACGGAGATGAGTCGGCCTACAGGAGTGAAATAGCCAGGCTGGTGTCATAGTGCAGCGCTAACAACCTGGAGCTTAATGCTCTGAAGACAGTGGAGATGACAGTGGACTTCAGGAAGGCCCCAGCCCCCCTCCCCCCTGTCATCCTCTGTGACTCCCCGGTGACCTCTGTGGAGTCCTTCTGCTTCCTGGGAACCATCATCAGCCAGGACCTCAAGTGGGAGCAGAACATCAGCTCCATCACTAAGAAGGTCCAGCAGAGGATGTACTTCCTGAGGCAGCTGAAGAAGTTTCACCTCCCTGAAAAGATGCTGGTAGACTTTTACACCGCCATCATCGAATCCACCCTCACGTCCTCCATCACAGTCTGGTTCGCTGCGGCCACGGCCAGAGACAAGGCCAAGCTGCAACGCGTCATCCACTCAGCAGAGAAGGTGATCGGCTGCCACCTCCCGTCTCTCCAGGAGCTGCACATCTCCAGGACCTGGAGGCGGGCAGCCAGGATTGTAGCCAACCCCTCTCATCCAGGACATAATCTCTTTCGGCCCCTCCCTCCTGGCAAGAGGCTCCGGTCCATCAGGACCAGGACCTCGCGCCACAAGAACAGCTTCTTCCCCACTGCAGTCAACCTGCTGAACAGTACCCCAACTCCCCCAGGTGACCCCCCCCCCCCCCCGCCCACCAAAGGACTGTCGGTGCCACTTACAGGCCCCACCATCCCAGCCCATCTGTGCTCCCACTTTAATTCACCTTACTCTACTGTATATAGTGTGTTGTTGTTGTTAACTTAATTTTTAACTTATTCTTAATTGCACTATACACCAAGTCAAATTCCTCGTTTTGTAAAGTGCGCTCTACTGAACCTGGCAATAAAACTTTTTCTGATTTCTGATTCTATTAATCATTGTTTTTTATTCATTCAAAATGCAATTAAATCAATATTTTATCTTTTTTCTTTTCCTTTTTCTTTTTTTTTTTATCTCTTATATCCTTTTTTATAATCAATGTTTGAACTTCTTTTCCTTTCTATTGTCATGGTTTCAGTTTGTTGTCTTTTTTTCCGCTTTAGTTCTTGTTCTGTCTTGTTTGGTTCTATTTCCTGTTTTATTTTGAAAGGTTTCCTGTCTTGTCATGTTTCTTGAGTTTTACTTCCTTTGGTCCCCATCTGCCCTAATCGTGTTCACCTGTGTCTTGTCTGCCCTGTCTGTATATAAGTCTTGTCTCTGCCTTCCTCCTGTGCTGGTCCATTAACTTCTGCTCATGTTGATCACGTCTTCTTGTCTGGCGTCCATGTCCCTTGCCATGCCACAGTAAGTTTTTGTTTTTAGTTTTGTCATCCTGCTCTGCAGCGCTTTTTGTTAGTTAAATAAACCCACTTGCCCTGAACCCGTTTGCCTCCCGTCTCTGCGCCTGGGTCCTACCTGCTCTCGAGCCTCCCCCCCACACGACATCTATACATCCAATGAAATTAAACTACAAATCAACAAACACAACTGATAACAAATGTCTCTAAAAAATGATGTGTATATTTGCAGAACCTTAAAAACACCAAACAAATAACAAATGCTTCCCAATTAAAGCACAAAAAATGGAACACAAAATGTAAAACCCAAGTTAGAAATTGCAATTTGAAAAAGATACTTTTTTCAGCAGCTTTTCAAAATCAATCACCAATTCTACTCTTCTGTGGATGAAACAAAGAACTCCAGAACAATGAAGCTATTTCTCTAAGTCTCTCTCACCTTCAGTTTTAAACAAGGTCTGTGATAATCCACCATACATTGGTCACATGAACTCAGAGACCTGCTAAAAGTGCACAATTGTAAAAGCTCTTTTATATAGACAACTGTTTGTTTGCTTAGAGCTCTAAATATAAAAAAAATGCTTTTCTATCACCTAGACACAGATGGAGAACCATATCAACTGGATTAATAACAGGGTGGCATGTTTAGACAACATGAAGCTGTCCATCACATTTTTGACCTAAACATGTAAACACATCCTTGGCTCTGCGGTTAGGAAATGGTATTTGGGAATCTCTTTATACCAGGAGCCAGCCTGGCCATTGGAACATCGCCACAGTGCCCATCCAGACTGGGACAGCAACGGGGTCCACTTCAGAGCCGTGAGCTGCTGTGTTTAACTCCCGCTGTCCCAGCAAGGGAGACAACTGCAGCAACATCCACTGACCAAGCTGACAAGCCCTGGCAGAAAAGATCCCCACAAGAAAAACACTGGCTCAGGCAGGCTGGTCAAAAAAAATAGTTTTGCCATTGTCTTGCAGCTCGCAGATCAAGTGGTTTAGTTTTCCAGTAATGTCAGTCAAGAATGCAAGTTCAGATTCACAATGTTCATATTCACCATATTCAACAGACATCTCCTCCAATAGCACCTTAAAAATCCTGTGCTGTTTTGCTTTGCAGCTGAGGTTGTTTACGATTTTCAGAATAAGAGTCATTATATGTCCAGAGCCAATCACTTCTGCACATAAGGCCTGCTGGTGAATGACGCAGCAGTAATGCAGACATTTTGGAAAGTCTGGGTCAGCTTTACAGTGAGTGATGAAACCTGTTTGTCTATTGATCATAGCAGGAGTCCCATCTGCAGTCACTGCTACCAGCTTTTCTAATTGTACCTTTTTCTGCACAAAAACTCCTTCACCGTGTTATACATTTCAACTCCTCTTGTAGTTGTCTGTTAGGGCAGATGTGTCAGGAGTTCTTCTCTTGTGGAAACCAAAAGCTATGCTGTACTGTTGCCGTCCACAGACTCATCACACTGGACGTTAACCACCTGCACTTTGCAAGATCCCGGTCCAGCTAATTGGCCAAGTTATCAGACATAGCTGACACTCATCTAGACATTGTAGTGGAAATTGAATGAGTTCTATTGTTCTCATCCTTAGGGACAGTGATAGCAATTATCATCATTGCTTGAATTTTTTTCATGCTATATGCAAAAGTCTTTGTCCCTTAAGGCAACAGATTACAGCCCCCCCCCCCCCCCCCCCCCCAGGCTGCTGTCGTATTAACAATAGCTTGGAGCTCCAGAATGGACAAGAAAAAACGACGAGAATGGCTCGAGCAGGGCGTTGCTCACGGGGCGGTCGCTCGTGCCATGCGGTCGCACGTGCTCGGGCCCGCTAAATGCTACTTGTAGCTTTAATTATTATTATTATTATTATTCTACCGGAAGAGTCGCCTTTTTGAGGCCTTTAACATACCCCAAAACTCACCAAATTTGGCACACACATCAGGAGTCGCGAAAAATTTCGTATTTTATAGGAGATTGGCATGGGCGCAGAAAAATGGCTCGATAGCGCCACCTACAGTGACTTTTGTCCCGACGCCCCGCATACGCTTTAACGTACAAGCTTGATTTTTACAGGGCATGTTCTTCAGATGGAGACCCACAAAAAAGTCTGAAAGGACCCACCTGTCACTCGCACAGGAAGTCTGATATATTGAGGTCAATATGTCATTTTTGCTCCATTTTGGACATTTGCAGGCCTCGCTCTAGAACGAACTCCTCCTAGAGATTTGTGAATAATGACTCCAAACTTTGGTTTTGTAAACTAAACACATGTCCGATGTTAAATTGCGAAGCTTTTAAGTTTTTACGGATGTTTGTGACCGTGGCGGCGCGTCGAAAATGGAGGTCATTTTGAAAACACGCCATGAAAAGAAAAATGGCCATTACTCAGCCATGCAAAATCCAATCTGATCCAAAATTGATATGCATGATTGTAGTCTGACCCTGACCACATCAGAAGTGGAAAAATCCAGAACAGGTGTAGCGCCACCTGCTGGTAAAAGGAAATGACATGTTTTACTTGGAGCATCACTGCTCCAAGTAGGATGAGCCGACACACCTCAAAATGATGTCCACCTGTTGAAAAGCCATTGATGTTTACTCTGATAAAAAGCCATAACTTTCAATGCGGGGGTGTGGTCGTGACAGAGCGGCGAAGTTGGGCGTCTCGCCATGCACACAAAAGTTGCTCTCACGTGCACATTCCTTGTCCAATCTCACTGAAATTCAATAGAGGTGATGAGGCTTCCATTCTGAACCAATGGATATGACAATTTTGGACGAGCTCCATAGCGCCACCTAGATATTAACAAATACATTTTATGTCACATTCTGACCTATCTTTTCTCTGTGCTTTGTCCGACATTCATAAAATTACAACAGGAGATACTCATAAGGGTCTTCTCTCATCGTCTAAAGTTTCATGGGTGTACACCTGACGGTGCCTGCGCAAGCCAGTGCCAAACAGGAAGTGGTTGATTGCGTTGCAGTCAGATAATTAAAAATTCATAAAAAATCAGCCGTTTGTATCACGAGGCTGAGATTTCAGAATGAGAGGCCTCTTACATATCTCCAACTTAGATACACAGCACTTGCAAGGGTGAACAAAAAACGGCTCAATAGCGCCACCTACCATGTTTGTTTTTGAGAGCCCCGGCATGTTCTTTAACATACAAGCTTGATTTTTACAGGACATGTTCATCAGATAGAAACCTACAAAAAAGTCTCTTGGGACCAAGCTGTCAGTCGCACAGGAAGTCTGCTATATTGGTGTCAATATGTCATTTTTGCTGTATTTTGGTCATTTGCAGGCCTCGTTCTAGAACGAACTCCTCCTAGAGATTTTTGAACAATGACTCCAAACTTTGGTTTTGTAAACTAAACACATGTCCGATCTTAAATTGCGAAGCTTTTAAGTTTTTACGGATGTTTGTGACCGTGGCGGCGCGTCAAAATTTGAGGTCGTTTCGAAATCACGCCATGAAAAGAAAAATGGCCATTACTCAGCCATAAATAATCTAATCTGATCCAAATTTGTTGTGCATGATTGTAGTCTGACTTTGAACACATCTCCAGTGGAAAAATCCGAAACAGGTGTAGCGCCACCTGTTGGCAACAGGAAATGACATGTTTTACTTGGAGCATCACTGCTCCAAGTAGGATGAGCAAACACACCTCAAAATGACGTCCACCTGTTGAAAAACCATTGAAGTTTACTCTGATGAAAAACAAATCTTTCAACGCGGGGGTGTGGTCGTGACAGAGCGGCGAAGTTGGGTATCTCGCCATGCACAAATGTTGCTCTCACGTTCACATTCCTTGTCTGATCTCACTGAAATTAAATAGATTTGATGAAACTTCCATTCTGAACCCATGGATATGACAATTTTGGACGAGCTATATATGTTCATAAATGATCATGAAGCATGATCATATAATCAAGCTTCATAGGAAATCAGCCGTTTGTCTCAGGAAGCTGAGATTTCAGAATTAGATGCGTCTTACAAAGCTCCACGTTTGAAAAGCAGCACTATACGTACGAGAAACATTTAACCACCTTAATCCCCCTATTGTGCTGAAAGCAAATTTTTGGACATTTTGACTCAAGCAAATATTTTTATCATAACTTCTGTTTAGTTTATCAGCACCAAAATAAAAAATATTTACATTTATAAAATGAACTGGTCAACTCTAGGATTTTATTTATTCAATCTTACATCCTCAAGCTTTTCATCAGTCTCCCCTGCTGCAGGAGTGGAGTTAGCCCCCCCCCCCCCCCCCCCCCCCCCCCCAACCCCCGGCTGTGTGCTCACATGTAAATTAGCCAGGAGTGGCAGACAGAAAGTAGAACAGTTAGAAAGCCTAGTTCAACACTAAATTACAGCAATTTCCTTTGTTTTGTTTGTCTTTTATACATCCTTAGCACTAATCATTGCTTTTTTATTCATCCAAAATACAATTAACTTTATATTTTATCTTTTTTTTTTTTACAAACAAAATATATGAATGTGCTCCAAAACAAAACCCAGCCTCAGTACACTCCTACAGATGTAACATCAGACAGTAAATGTCTCTTTTATGCTTTTTTAATCAATGCTGCAACTTCTTTTCATTTCCTTTCAATACATCCAAAGAAATTAAACTACAACGACAACAAACACAACATATAGCAAATGTCTCTAAGAAGATTGTGTATATACAATATGTACCACCTTTAAACACCAAATAAATAACAAATCTTTCTAATACAATCACAAAAAATGGAACACAAAATGTAAAACCCAAATTAGAAATTGCAATTTTAAAAAGATACATTTTTCAGCAGCTTTTCAAAATCAATCACATATTTTACTCTTCTGTGGATGAAACAAAGAAGTCCAGAGCAATGTAGCCACTTCTCCAAAGTCTCTGTCACCTTCAGTTTTAAACAAAGTCTGTGAAAATCCACCATACATTGGTCACATGTATTCAGAGACCGGCTAAAAGTCCACAATTGTAAAAGCTCTTATATAGACAACTGTTTGTTTGCTTGGAGCTCTAAATATAAAAAAATGCTTTTCTATCACCTAGACACAGATGGAGAACCACATCAACTGGATTAGTAACAGGGAAACATGTTTAGGTTTAAACTTACATCAATAGACAACATGAAGCTGTTCATCACATTTTTGACCTAAACATGTAAACACATCCTTGGCTCTGCGGTTAGGAAATGGTACTTGGGAATCTCTTCATACCAGGAGCCAGCCTGAACATTGGAACATCACCACAGTGCCCATCCAGACTGGGACAGCAACGGGGTCCACTTCACAGCCGTGAGCTGCTGTGTTTAACTCCAGCTGTCCCAGCAAGGGAGACAACTGCAGCAACATCCACTGACCAAGCTGGCAAGCCCTGGCAGAAAAGATCCCCACAAGAAAAACACTGGCTCAGGCAGGCTGGTCAATAAAAAAATATAGTTTTGCCAATGTCTTGCAGCTCGCAGATCAAGTGGTTTAGTTTTCCAGTAATGTCAGTCAAGAATACAAGTTCAGATTCACCATATTCATATTCACCATATTCAGCAGATATCTCCACCAATAGCACCTTAAAAATCCTGTTCTGTTTTGCTTTGCAGCTGAGGTTTTTTATGATTTTCACAATAGGAGTCATTATATGTCCAGAGCCAATCACTTCTGCACATAAGGCCTACTGGTGAAAGAAGCAGCAGTAATGCAGACATTTTGGAAAGTCTTGGTCAGCTTTACAGTGAGTGATGAAACCTGTTTGTCGGTCAATCATAGCAGGAGCCCCGTCTGCAGGTATGGCTACCAGCTTTTCTAATGGTACCTTTTTCGGCACAAAAACTCCTTCACCGTGTTATACATTTCAACTCCTCTTGTAGTTGTCTGTTAGGGCAGATGTGTCAGGAATTCTTCTCTTGTGGAAACCAAAAGCTATGCTGTACTGTTGCCGTCCACAGACTCATCACACTGGACGTTAAACCACCTGCACTTTGTAAGATCCCGGTCCAGCTAATTCGCCAAGTTATCAGACATAGCTGACACTCATCTAGACATTGTAGTGAAAATTGAATGAGTTCTATTGTTCTCATCCTTAGGGACAGTGATAGCAATTATCATCATTGCTTGTTTCTTAATCTGATAAAAACCTTCTTCTACTTGATGAGAAAATGAGCAGGTCTAAACGAGGCTTAGATTTAAGAATTTTTTTTTAATGCTATATGCATAAGTCTTTGTCCCTTAAGGCAACAGATTATAGTCCCCCCCCCCCCCCCCCCCCCCCCCCCACAGGCTGCTGTCATATTAACATTAGCTTGGAGCTCCAGAATGGACAAGAAAAAACGACGAGAATGGCTCGAGCAGGGCGTTGCTCACGGGGCGGTCGCTCGTGCCAGGCGGTGGCACGTGCTCGGGCCCGCTAAATGCTACTTGTAGCTTTAATTATTATTATTTTTCTTCTGCCGGAAGAATCGCATTTTTGAGGCCTTTAACATACCCCAAAACTCACCAAATTTGGCACACACATCAGGGGTCGCGAAAAATTTCGTATTTTATGAGAAATTGGCATGGGTGCGCAAAAATGGCTCGACAGCGCCACCTACACTGACTTTTGTCCCGACGCCCCGCATACGCTTTAACGTACAAGCTTGATTTTTTCAGGGCATGTTCATCAGATGGAAACCTACAAAAAAGTCTGTAGGTACCAAGCTGTCAGTCGCACAGGAAGTCTGCTATATTGATGTCAATATGTCATTTTTGCTCTATTTTGGACATTTGCAGGCCTCCTTCTAGAACGAACTCCTCCTAGAGATTTGTGAATAATGACTCCAAACTTTGGTTTTGTAAACTAGACACATGTCCGATGTTAAATTGCAAAGCTTTTAAGTTTTTACAGAAGTTTGTGACCGTGGCGGCGCGTAGAAATTCGACGTTGTTTCGAAAACACGCCATGAAAAGAAAAATGGCCATAACTCAGCCATGCATAATCCAATCTGATCAAAAATTGATATGCATGATTGTAGTCTGACTCTGAACACATCTGCAGTGAAAGAATCTGGAAAAAGTGTAGCGCCACCTGCTGGCAAGAGGAAATGACATGTTTGACTTGGAGCATCACTGCTCCGAGTAGGATGAGCCGACACACCTGAAAATGACGTCCACCTGTTGAAAAGCCATTGAAGTTTACTCTGACAAAAAACCATAACTTTCAATGCGGGGGTGTGGTCGTGACAGAGCGGCAAAGTTGGGCATCTCGCTATGCACACAAAAGTTGCTCTCACGTGCACATTCCTTGTCCAATCTCACTGAAATTCAATGGATATGATGAAGCTTCTATTCTGAACCCATGGATATGACAATCTTGGACGAGCTCTATAGCGCCACCTAGTTATTGCATTGGGCACATTCTGCCCTGTATTTTCTCTTTGCTTTGTCCGATGTGCATGAAATTAAAACTGGAGATACTCAGAAGGGTCCTCTCTCATCATGTAAAGTTTCATGGGTGTACACCTGACGGTGCCTGCGTAACAGGAAGTGGTCGATTATGTGCACCCAAATAATAGAAATTTATTATAAATCAGCCGTTTGTCTCAGGAAGCTGAGATTTCAGAATTAGATGCCTTTAATAACCTCCAGCTTTGATATGTAACACTATAGGGTCTACGAGAAACTTCATCACTTGATTTTTTTAATGAAATTTTGGACTGAACAAAGATTTTTAGCATAAATTCTGTTTAGGTTATCAGCACCAAGAATTCAACTTTCATAGGCATTTATGTGCTACTGCTTCCTAAAAAAATTCAGAATGATTGAAGTTACAGGTGACATCTTAGAGAGCATTACATCCAAAAAGGTCCGAAAACGTCTTTTTAGGCAAAACTACAAACACCTATTTTTTTTCATAACTTAATCATCATATATCAACACCATTTATTTTTTCAAATGTAGGGATCTGTGTTTGCTGCCTTCCATATTTTTTTCAGAAGTCCAGGTGAAACAGATGATTTTAAAAAAATCCTGATTCATCCCAAAACCTGTGCTTTTTCCGTCTGGACTCCAAACAAGTGTGTTTTAAAATTACTTATGCTTCAAATATCCACACCAAGTTTCACACGCATATAGCTGAACATGTCTAAATGCTTCTTGAATATTCTTTACAGATATAAAATGAACTGGTCAACTGTAGGATGTCATTTCCTCTTACATGCTTAAGTCTTTTCCTCATGCTGCAGCCTGCTCCTCAATCATCCCTGTTGCTGGAGTCAAATTTCACCCCCCCCCCCCCCCCCCCCACACACACACACCAGCTGCCAGTTCATATGCTAACTAACCCAGAAGTGAGGTGACAAGAGTTTAGACACAAGAGGGAGGGCAGACTGCTTTTTCATTTGTTTTGTATGTCTTTCATAGATTTTTATGAATAATCATTGCTTTTCTAGTCATGTAAAATGCAATTAACCTAATATTTTATCTTTTTTTTTTACAAACAAAACATATGAATGTGCTCCAAAACAAAACCCAACTCTCAGTACAGTTCTACAGATGTAACATAAGACTTAGACAGTAAATGTCTCTTTTATCCTTTTTTATCAATGCTGCAACTTCTTTTCCTTAATATAAATCCAATGAAATTAAACTACAAAACCAAAAAACACAACGTATAGCAAATTTCTCTAAATAAATTATGTGTATATACAATATGTAGCACTTTTAACAAAATAATAACAAATCCTTCCAATACAAGCACAGAAAAATGGAACACAAAATTTAAAACCCAAATTTGAAATGGCAATTTTAAAAAGATAATTTTTTCAGCCTGCTAAAAGTGCACAATTGTAAAAGCTCTTTTATATAGACAACTGTTTGGTTGCTTAGAGCTCTAAATATAAAAACAATGCCTTTATGGACGTGGCACGGATGGCACGGATGTTCAGCAGGGTAAACCCCAGGAAAGCGGCGGGACCTGATGGAGTTCCCGGAAAGGTTCTGCGGGCCTGCGCCGATCAACTCTCCCAGGTCTTCACAAAAATCTTCAACCTGTCGCTAGCTCAGGCTTTCATCCCTGCTTGCCTGAAGTCATCCACTATCATCCCGATACCCAAAAAGTCCTCATCCACAGCCTTCCTCACGGACTTCCGCCCAGTTGCACTCACTGCTGTCATCACAAAGTGTCTGGAGCGGCTGCTCCTGGGACACATCAAAGACTCCCTCCCTCCAATCTTCGTCCCCCACCAGTTTGCTTACAAAGCAAACAGATCAACGGATGATGCCATTTCCATCACCCTCCACACTGCGCTGAGCCACCTGGAACACAGAGACACCTACGCCAGGATGCTCTTTGTGGACTATAGCTCAGCCTTTAACACAATCATTCCTGACATTCTGGTCAACAAACTGTCTGAACTAGGACTCCACCCACTCACCTGCTCGTGGATCAAGGACTTCCTGACAAACAGACCACAGACAGTCAAACTTGACCCCCACCTCTCCTCCACCCGGACGCTGAGCACAGGCTCCACACAGGGATGTGTGCTGAGTCCTCTGCTGTATACACTGTACACAGCAGACTGCAGACCAGCCCACACCAGCAACACCGTGGTGAAGTTTGCAGACGACACTACTGTGGTGGGGCTGATCTCTGGGGACGACGAGACGGCCTACAGAGACGAAGTCCTGAAACTCTCAAGGTGGTGTCAGGCTAATAACCTCATCCTGAACACCACCAAGACCAAGGAGATCATCCTGGACTTCAGAAAAAACAGAACAGATCCACCCCCACTCTACATCGATGGAAACTGTGTGGAGAGGGTCCACAGCTTCACCCTCCTGGGCACCACCATCTCTGCTGACCTCACATGGTCTAACAACACCATGACTGTCATCAGGAAGGCCCAGCAACGCCTGCACTTCCTGAGAAAACTTAGGAGGAACGACGTCAGCCAGGAGCTGCTGGTAACGTTCTACCGCTCAACCATTGAGAGCATTCTGTCCTATGGCATCAAAGTGTGGTTTTCCCACTGCACTGAAGCAGAACGGCAGAGCCTCCAGAGAGTGGTAAAGACAGCGCAGAGGATCATCGGCTGCCCCCTCCCCTCACTGAAGGACATTTACCAGTCTCGCTGCCTCAGCAGAGTGACTAGCATCACCACTAACTCCACCCATTCTGCTTTCCCTCTGTTTGAACTGCTGCCCTCTGGAAGGAGGTACAGGTCCATCAGAACCAGGACAAACAGACTAAGAAACAGCTTTTTTCCATAGGCAATTATCATACGGAATGCACATACGTCCACCAACCACACCTCACTCTAATTTTACTACAATGCGTGCAATATCCTGACTGTCTAACCGGGTCACTGTGCAATAACTTGATATTTATTAAGCTGTGCTCACAGCAACTCATGTAATTCCATTCTATTTTATTCAAAAATATTTAATATTTAACAGTTTCTGTCCATATTGTTCATTTTTTGTTAAGAGTTGTAAATACAGTATTTCTTTTTCTATTCTATTTTTATTTTTATTTTATGTAACTCCTTCACTCCAAGGCTGCTGCAATTTCATTGTATCCCCATGTACAATGACAATAAACGATTCTGATTCTGATTATATCACTTAGACACAGATGGAGAACCATATCAACTGGATTGGTAACAGCAACAACCACCGACCAAGCCGGCAAGCCCTGGCAGAAAAGATCCCCACAAGAAACACTGCAGGCTGTTCCATAAAAAATATAGTTTTACCATTGCCTTGCAGATCACAGTTGAAGTGGTTTAGTTTTCCTAAAAAAATTCAGAATGATTGAAGTTACAGGTGAACTTTTAGACAACATTTGATCCAAAAAGGTCCGAAAAAGTCTTTTTAGGCAAAACTGCAAACACCTATTTTTTTGCATAACTTATCTTTCAAATATCAGCACAAAAAAATTAAAAACGGTAGGGATCTGTGTTTGCTGCCTTCCATATTTTTTTCAGACTTAAAAGTGTAACAGATGATTTATAAAAAATCCTTTTTCATCCAAAAACCTGTGTTAAATCTGTCTAGACTTAGTATTAAAAACTCTCCAAGATGAATGTGCCTGACTCCACCTGCAGGTGGATCACAGACTTCCTGACGGACAGACAGCAGTCTGTGAGGCTGGGGAAGCTCGTCTCAGATACTCGGACCACAAGCACCGGATCCCCCCAGGGCTGTGTCCTTTCACCCCTGTTACTCTCCCTGTACACAAACAGCTGCACAGCTGGTCACCTGTCTGTCAAACTCCTGAAGTTTGCTGACGACACCACACTCATCGGCCTCATCTCTGACGGAGATGAGTCGGCCTACAGGAGTGAAATAGCCAGGCTGGTGTCATAGTGCAGCGCTAACAACCTGGAGCTTAATGCTCTGAAGACAGTGGAGATGACAGTGGACTTCAGGAAGGCCCCAGCCCCCCTCCCCCCTGTCATCCTCTGTGACTCCCCGGTGACCTCTGTGGAGTCCTTCTGCTTCCTGGGAACCATCATCAGCCAGGACCTCAAGTGGGAGCAGAACATCAGCTCCATCACTAAGAAGGTCCAGCAGAGGATGTACTTCCTGAGGCAGCTGAAGAAGTTTCACCTCCCTGAAAAGATGCTGGTTTTTCAGTTTGTTGTCTTTTTTTTCGCTTTAGTTCTTGTTCTGTCTTGTTTGGTTCTGTTTCCTGTTTTATTTTGAAAGGTTTCCTGTCTTGTCATGTTTCTTGAGTTTTACTTCCTTTGGTCCCCATCTGCCCTAATCGTGTTCACCTGTGTCTTGTCTGCCCTGTCTGTATATAAGTCTTGTCTCTGCCTTCCTCCTGTGCTGGTCCATTAACTTCTGCTCATGTTGATCACGTCTTCTTGTCTGGCGTCCATGTCCCTTGCCATGCCACAGTAAGTTTTTGTTTTTAGTTTTGTCATCCTGCTCTGCAGCGCTTTTTGTTAGTTAAATAAACCCACTTGCCCTGAACCCGTTTGCCTCCCGTCTCTGCGCCTGGGTCCTACCTGCTCTCGAGCCTCCCCCCCACACGACATCTATACATCCAATGAAATTAAACTACAAATCAACAAACACAACTGATAACAAATGTCTCTAAAAAATGATGTGTATATTTGCAGAACCTTAAAAACACCAAACAAATAACAAATGCTTCCCAATTAAAGCACAAAAAATGGAACACAAAATGTAAAACCCAAGTTAGAAATTGCAATTTGAAAAAGATACTTTTTTCAGCAGCTTTTCAAAATCAATCACCAATTCTACTCTTCTGTGGATGAAACAAAGAACTCCAGAACAATGAAGCCATTTCTCTAAGTCTCTCTCACCTTCAGTTTTGAACAAGGTCTGTGAAAATCCACCATACATTGGTCACATGAACTCAGAGACCTGCTAAAAGTGCACAATTGTAAAAGCTCTTTTATATAGACAACTGTTTGTTTGCTTAGAGCTCTAAATATAAAAAAAATGCTTTTCTATCACCTAGACACAGATGGAGAACCATATCAACTGGATTAATAACAGGGTGGCATGTTTAGACAACATGAAGCTGTCCATCACATTTTTGACCTAAACATGTAAACACATCCTTGGCTCTGCGGTTAGGAAATGGTATTTGGGAATCTCTTTATACCAGGAGCCAGCCTGGCCATTGGAACATCGCCACAGTGCCCATCCAGACTGGGACAGCAACGGGGTCCACTTCAGAGCCGTGAGCTGCTGTGTTTAACTCCAGCTGTCCCAGCAAGGTAGACAACTGCAGCAACATCCACTGACCAAGCTGACAAGCCCTGGCAGAAAAGATCCCCACAAGAAAAACACTGGCTCAGGCAGGCTGGTCAAAAAAAAATTGTTTTGCCATTGTCTTGCAGCTCGCAGATCAAGTGGTTTAGTTTTCCAGTAATGTCAGTCAAGAATACAAGTTCAGATTCACAATGTTCATATTCACCATATTCAACAGACATCTCCTCCAATAGCACCTTAAAAATCCTGTGCTGTTTTGCTTTGCAGCTGAGGTTGTTTACGATTTTCAGAATAAGAGTCATTATATGTCCAGAGCCAATCACTTCTGCACATAAGGCCTGCTGGTCAATGACGCAGCAGTAATGCAGACATTTTGGAAAGTCTGGGTCAGCTTTACAGTGAGTGATGAAACCTGTTTGTCTATTGATCATAGCAGGAGTCCCATCTGCAGTCACTGCTACCAGCTTTTCTAATTGTACCTTTTTCTGCACAAAAACTCCTTCACCGTGTTATACATTTCAACTCCTCTTGTAGTTGTCTGTTAGGGCAGATGTGTCAGGAGTTCTTCTCTTGTGGAAACCAAAAGCTATGCTGTACTGTTGCCGTCCACAGACTCATCACACTGGACGTTAACCACCTGCACTTTGCAAGATCCCGGTCCAGCTAATTGGCCAAGTTATCAGACATAGCTGACACTCATCTAGACATTGTAGTGGAAATTGAATGAGTTCTATTGTTCTCATCCTTAGGGACAGTGATAGCAATTATCATCATTGCTTGAATTTTTTTCATGCTACATGCAAAAGTCTTTGTCCCTTAAGGCAACAGATTACAGCCCCCCCCCCCCCCCCCCCCCAGGCTGCTGTCGTGTTAACAATAGCTTGGAGCTCCAGAATGGACAAGAAAAAACGACGAGAATGGCTCGAGCAGGGCGTTGCTCACGGGGCGGTCGCTCGTGCCATGCGGTCGCACGTGCTCGGGCCCGCTAAATGCTACTTGTAGCTTTATCTATTATTAGGGCCCGAGCACGGAGTGCAAGGACCCTATTGTATCTGTTAGGTTTATTATTATTATTATTATTATTATTATTATTCTTCCGACTTTTCCGTCGCCTTTTTGAGGCCTTTAACATACCCCAAAACTCACCAAATTTTGTATACACATCAGGAGTCGCGAAAAATTTCATATTTTATAGGAGAACGGCATAGGTAAACAAAAATGGCTCGATAGCGCCACCTGCAAAATTTGTTTTCGCGAGCACCTCCATATGCTTTATAGTACAAACCTGATTTTAACAGGGCATGTTCATCGGATAGAAACCTACAAAAAAGTCTCTTGGGACCAAGCTGTCAGTCGCACAGGAAGTCTGATATTTTGATGACAATATGTCATTTTTGCTGTATTTTGGTCATTCGCAGGCCTCGCTCTAGAACGAACTCCTCCTAGAGATTTGAGAGTAATGACTCCAAACTTTGGTTTTGTAAACTATACACATGTCCGATGTTAAATTGCAAAGCTTTTAAGTTTTTATGGATGTTTGTGACCATGGCGGCGCGTCAAAATTGGAGGTCGTTTCGAAAACACGCCATGAAAAGAAAAATGGCCATTACTCAGCCATGCATAATCCAATCTGATCCAAAATTGATGTGCATGATTGTAGTCTGACTCTGAACACATCTGCAGTGAAAGAATCTGGAAAAAGTGTAGCGCCACCTGCTGGCAAGAGGAAATGACATGTTTTACTTGGAGCATCCCTACTCCGAGTAGGATGAGCCGACACACCTGAAAATGACGTCCACCTGTTGAAAAGCCATTGAAGTTTACTCTGACAAAAAACCATAACTTTCAATGCGGGGGTGTGGTCGTGACAGAGCGGCAAAGTTGGGCATCTCGCTATGCACACAAAAGTTGCTCTCACGTGCACATTCCTTGTCCAATCTCACTGAAATTCAATGGATATGATGAAGCTTCTATTCTGAACCCATGGATATGACAATCTTGGACGAGCTCTATAGCGCCACCTAGTTATTGCATTGGGCACATTCTGCCCTGTATTTTCTCTTTGCTTTGTCCGATGTGCATGAAATTAAAACTGGAGATACTCAGAAGGGTCCTCTCTCATCATGTAAAGTTTCATGGGTGTACACCTGACGGTGCCTGCGTAACAGGAAGTGGTCGATTATGTGCACCCAAATAATAGAAATTTATTATAAATCAGCCGTTTGTCTCAGGAAGCTGAGATTTCAGAATTAGATGCCTTTAATAACCTCCAGCTTTGATATGTAACACTATAGGGTCTACGAGAAACTTCATCACTTGATTTTTTTAATGAAATTTTGGACTGAACAAAGATTTTTAGCATAAATTCTGTTTAGGTTATCAGCACCAAGAATTCAACTTTCATAGGCATTTATGTGCTACTGCTTCCTAAAAAAATTCAGAATGATTGAAGTTACAGGTGAACTTTTAGAGAACATTTCATCCAAAAAGGTCCGAAAACGTCTTTTTAGGCAAAACTACAAACACCTATTTTTTTTCATAACTTAATCATCATATATCAACACCATTTATTTTTTTAAATGTAGGGATCTGTGTTTGCTGCCTTCCATATTTTTTTCAGAAGTCCAGGTGAAACAGATGATTTAAAAAAAATCCTTTTTCATCCCAAAACCTGTGCTTTTTCCGTCTGGACTCCAAACAAGTGTGTTTTAAAATTACTTATGCTTCAAATATCCACACCAAGTTTAACACGCATATAGCTGAACATGTCTAAATGCTTCTTGAATATTCTTTACAGATATAAAATGAACTGGTCAACTGTAGGATGTCATTTCCTCTTACATGGTTCAGTCTTTTCCTCATGCTGCAGCCTGCTCCTCAATCTTTCCTGTTGCTGGAGTCAAATTTCAACCCCCCCCCCCCCCCCCACACACACACACACCAGCTGCCTGTTTATATGCTAACTAACCCAGAAGTGAGGTGACAATAGTTTAGACACAAGAGGGAGGGCAGACTGCTTTTTCATTTGTTTTGTATGTCTTTCATAGATTTTTATGAATAATCATTGCTTTTCTAGTCATGTAAAATGCAATTAACTTAATATTTTATCTTTTTTTTTTTACAAACAAAACATATGAATGTGCTCCAAAACAAAACCCAACTCTCAGTACAGTTCTACAGATGTAACATAAGACTTAGACAGTAAATGTCTCTTTTATCCTTTTTTAATCAATGCTGCAACTTCTTTTCCTTAATATAAATCCAATGAAATTAAACTACAAAACCAAAAAACACAACCTATAGCAAATTTCTCTAAATAAATTATGTGTATATACAATATGTAGCACTTTTAAACAAAATAATAACAAATCCTTCCAATACAAGCACAGAAAAATGGAACACAAAATTTAAAACCCAAATTTGAAATGGCAATTTTAAAAAGATAATTTTTTCAGCCTGCTAAAAGTGCACAATTGTAAAAGCTCTTTTATATAGACAACTGTTTGGTTGCTTAGAGCTCTAAATATAAAAACAATGCCTTTATGGACGTGGCACGGATGGCACGGATGTTCAGCAGGGTAAACCCCAGGAAAGCGGCGGGACCTGATGGAGTTCCCGGAAAGGTTCTGCGGGCCTGCGCCGATCAACTCTCCCAGGTCTTCACAAAAATCTTCAACCTGTCGCTAGCTCAGGCTTTCATCCCTGCTTGCCTGAAGTCATCCACTATCATCCCGATACTCAAAAAGTCCTCATCCACAGCCTTCCTCACGGACTTCCGCCCAGTTGCACTCACTGCTGTAATCACAAAGTGTCTGGAGCGGCTGCTCCTGGGACACATCAAAGACTCCCTCCCTCCAATCTTCGTCCCCCACCAGTTTGCAGAACAGAACAGATCCACCCCCACTCTACATCGATGGAAACTGTGTGGAGAGGGTCCACAGCTTCACCCTCCTGGGCACCACCATCTCTGCTGACCTCACATGGTCTAACAACACCATGACTGTCATCAGGAAGGCCCAGCAACGCCTGCACTTCCTGAGAAAACTTAGGAGGAACGACGTCAGCCAGGAGCTGCTGGTAACGTTCTACCGCTCAACCATTGAGAGCATTCTGTCCTATGGCATCACAGTGTGGTTTTCCCACTGCACTGAAGCAGAACGGCAGAGTCTCCAGAGAGTGGTAAAGACAGCGCAGAGGATCATCGGCTGCCCCCTCCCCTCACTGAAGGACATTTACCAGTCTCGCTGCATCAGCAGAGTGACTAGCATCACCACTAACTCCACCCATTCTGCTTTCCCTCTGTTTGAACTGCTGCCCTCTGGAAGGAGGTACAGGTCCATCAGAACCAGGACAAACAGACTAAGAAACAGCTTTTTTCCATAGGCAATTATCATACGGAATGCACATACGTCCACCAACCACACCTCACTCTAATTTTACTACAATGCGTGCAATATCCTGACTGTCTAACCAGGTCACTGTGCAATAACTTGATATTTATTAAGCTGTGCTCACAGCAACTCATGTAATTCCTTTCTATTTTATTCACAAATATTTAATATTTAACAGTTTCTGTCCATATTGTTCATTTTTTGTTAAGAGTTGTAAATACAGTATTTCTTTTTCTATTCTATTTTTATTTTTATTTTATGTAACTCCTTCACTCCAAGGCTGCTGCAATTTCATTGTATCCCCATGTACAATGACAATAAACGATTCTGATTCTGATTATATCACTTAGACACAGATGGAGAACCATATCAACTGGATTGGTAACAGCAACAACCACCGACCAAGCCGGCAAGCCCTGGCAGAAAAGATCCCCACAAGAAACACTGCAGGCTGTTCCATAAAAAATATAGTTTTACCATTGCCTTGCAGATCACAGTTGAAGTGGTTTAGTTTTCCTAAAAAAATTCAGAATGATTGAAGTTACAGGTGAACTTTTAGACAACATTTGATCCAAAAAGGTCCGAAAACGTCTTTTTAGGCAAAACTGCAAACACCTATTTTTTTGCATAACTTATCTTTCAAATATCAGCACAAAAAAATTAAAAACGGTAGAGATCTGTGTTTGCTGCCTTCCATATTTTTTTCAGACTTAAAAGTGTAACAGATGATTTATAAAAAATCCTTTTTCATCCAAAAACCTGTGTTAAATCTGTCTAGACTTAGTATTAAAAACTCTCCAAGATGAATGTGCCTGACTCCACCTGCAGGTGGATCACAGACTTCCTGACGGACAGACAGCAGTATGTGAGGCTGGGGAAGCTCGTCTCAGATACTCGGACCACAAGCACCGGATCCCCCCAGGGCTGTGTCCTTTCACCCCTGTTACTCTCCCTGTACACAAACAGCTGCACAGCTGGTCACCTGTCTGTCAAACTCCTGAAGTTTGCTGACGACACCACACTCATCGGCCTCATCTCTGACGGAGATGAGTCGGCCTACAGGAGTGAAATAGCCAGGCTGGTGTCATAGTGCAGCGCTAACAACCTGGAGCTTAATGCTCTGAAGACAGTGGAGATGACAGTGGACTTCAGGAAGGCCCCAGCCCCCCTCCCCCCTGTCATCCTCTGTGACTCCCCGGTGACCTCTGTGGAGTCCTTCTGCTTCCTGGGAACCATCATCAGCCAGGACCTCAAGTGGGAGCAGAACATCAGCTCCATCACTAAGAAGGTCCAGCAGAGGATGTACTTCCTGAGGCAGCTGAAGAAGTTTCACCTCCCTGAAAAGATGCTGGTAGACTTTTACACCGCCATCATCGAATCCACCCTCACGTCCTCCATCACAGTCTGGTTCGCTGCGGCCACGGCCAGAGACAAGGCCAAGCTGCAACGCGTCATCCACTCAGCAGAGAAGGTGATCGGCTGCCACCTCCCGTCTCTCCAGGAGCTGCAAATCTCCAGGACCTGGAGGCGGGCAGCCAGGATTGTAGCCAACCCCTCTCATCCAGGACATAATCTCTTTCGGCCCCTCCCTTCTGGCAAGAGGCTCCGGTCCATCAGGACCAGGACCTCGCGCCACAAGAACAGCTTCTTCCCCACTGCAGTCAGCCTGCTGAACAGTACCCCAACTCCCCCAGGTGACCCCCCCTCCCCCCCCCCCCCCCCCGCCCACCAAAGGACTGTCGGTGCCACTTACAGGCCCCACCATCCCAGCCCATCTGTGCTCCCACTTTAATTCACCTTACTCTACTGTATATAGTGTGTTGTTGTTGTTAACTTAATTTTTAACTTATTCTTAATTGCACTATACACCAAGTCAAATTCCTCGTTTTGTAAAGTGCGCTCTACTGAACCTGGCAATAAAACTTTTTCTGATTTCTGATTCTATTAATCATTGTTTTTTATTCATTCAAAATGCAATTAAATCAATATTTTATCTTTTTTCTTTTCCTTTTTCTTTTTTTTTATCTCTTATATCCTTTTTTATAATCAATGTTTGAACTTCTTTTCCTTTCTATTGTCATGGTTTCAGTTTGTTGTCTTTTTTTCCGCTTTAGTTCTTGTTCTGTCTTGTTTGGTTCTGTTTCCTGTTTTATTTTGAAAGGTTTCCTGTCTTGTCATGTTTTTGAGTTTTACTTCCTTTGGTCCCCATCTGCCCTAATCGTGTTCACCTGTGTCTTGTCTGCCCTGTCTGTATATAAGTCTTGTCTCTGCCTTCCTCCTGTGCTGGTCCATTAACTTCTGCTCATGTTGATCACGTCTTCTTGTCTGGCGTCCATGTCCCTTGCCATGCCACAGTAAGTTTTTGTTTTTAGTTTTGTCATCCTGCTCTGCAGCGCTTTTTGTTAGTTAAATAAACCCACTTGCCCTGAACCCGTTTGCCTCCCGTCTCTGCGCCTGGGTCCTACCTGCTGTCGAGCCTCCCCCCCACACGACATCTATACATCCAATGAAATTAAACTACAAATCAACAAACACAACTGATAACAAATGTCTCTAAAAAATGATGTGTATATTTGCAGAACCTTAAAAACACCAAACAAATAACAAATGCTTCCCAAATAAAGCACAAAAAATGGAAAACAAAATGTAAAACCCAAGTTAGAAATTGCAATTTGAAAAGATACTTTTTTCAGCAGCTTTTCAAAATCAATCACCAATTCTACTCTTCTGTGGATGAAACAAAGAACTCCAGAACAATGAAGCCATTTCTCTAAGTCTCTCTCACCTTCAGTTTTAAACAAGGTCTGTGAAAATCCACCATACATTGGTCACATGAACTCAGAGACCTGCTAAAAGTGCACAATTGTAAAAGCTCTTTTATATAGACAACTGTTTGTTTGCTTAGAGCTGTAAATATAAAAAAAAATGCTTTTCTATCACCTAGACACAGATGGAGAACCATATCAACTGGATTAATAACAGGGTGGCATGTTTAGACAACATGAAGCTGTTCATCACATTTTTGACCTAAACATGTAAACACATCCTTGGCTCTGCGGTTAGGAAATGGTATTTGGGAATCTCTTTATACCAGGAGCCAGCCTGGCCATTGGAACATCGCCACAGTGCCCATCCAGACTGGGACAGCAACGGGGTCCACTTCAGAGCCGTGAGCTGCTGTGTTTAACTCCAGCTGTCCCAGCAAGGGAGACAACTGCAGCAACATCCACTGACCAAGCTGACAAGCCCTGGCAGAAAAGATCCCCACAAGAAAAACACTGGCTCAGGCAGGCTGGTCAAAAAAAAATAGTTTTGCCATTGTCTTGCAGCTCGCAGATCAAGTGGTTTAGTTTTCCAGTAATGTCAGTCAAGAATGCAAGTTCAGATTCACAATGTTCATATTCACCATATTCAACAGACATCTCCTCCAATAGCACCTTAAAAATCCTGTGCTGTTTTGCTTTGCAGCTGAGGTTGTTTACGATTTTCAGAATAAGAGTCATTATATGTCCAGAGCCAATCACTTCTGCACATAAGGCCTGCTGGTGAATGACGCAGCAGTAATGCAGACATTTTGGAAAGTCTGGGTCAGCTTTACAGTGAGTGATGAAACCTGTTTGTCTATTGATCATAGCAGGAGTCCCATCTGCAGTCACTGCTACCAGCTTTTCTAATTGTACCTTTTTCTGCACAAAAACTCCTTCACCGTGTTATACATTTCAACTCCTCTTGTAGTTGTCTGTTAGGGCAGATGTGTCAGGAGTTCTTCTCTTGTGGAAACCAAAAGCTATGCTGTACTGTTGCCGTCCACAGACTCATTACACTGGACGTTAACCACCTGCACTTTGCAAGATCCCGGTCCAGCTAATTGGCCAAGTTATCAGACATAGCTGACACTCATCTAGACATTGTAGTGGAAATTGAATGAGTTCTATTGTTCTCATCCTTAGGGACAGTGATAGCAATTATCATCATTGCTTGAATTTTTTTCATGCTATATGCAAAAGTCTTTGTCCCTTAAGGCAACAGATTACAGCCCCCCCCCCCCCCCCCCCCCCCCCCAGGCTGCTGTCGTATTAACAATAGCTTGGAGCTCCAGAATGGACAAGAAAAAACGACGAGAATGGCTCGAGCAGGGCGTTGCTCACGGGGCGGTCGCTCGTGCCAAGCGGTCGCACGTGCTCGGGCCCGCTAAATGCTACTTGTAGCTTTAATTATTATTATTATTCTACCGGAAGAGTCGCCTTTTTGAGACCTTTAACATACCCCAAAACTCACCAAATTTAGCACACACATCAGGAGTCGCGAAAAATTTCGTATTTTATAGGAGATTGGCATGGGCGCAGAAAAACGGCTTGATAGCGCCACCTACAGTGACTTTTGTCCCGACGCCCCGCATACGCTTTAACGTACAAGCTTGATTTTTACAGGGCATGTTCTTCAGATGGAGACCTACAAAAAAGTCTGAAAGGACCCACCTGTCACTCGCACAGGAAGTCTGATATATTGAGGTCAATATGTCATTTTTGCTTCATTTTGGACATTTGCAGGCCTCGCTCTAGAGCGAACTCCTCCTAGAGATTTGTGAATAATGACTCCAAACTTTGGTTTTGTAAACTAAACACATGTCCGATGTTAAATTGCGAAGCTTTTACGTTTTTACGGTTGTTTGTGACCGTGGCGGCGCGTCGAAAATGGAGGTCATTTTGAAAACACGCCATGAAAAGAAAAATGGCCATTACTCAGCCATGCAAAATCCAATATGATCCAAAGTTGATATGCATGATTGTAGTCTGACTTTGAACACATCTGCAGTGGAAGAATCTGGAATAGGTGTAGCGCCACCTGCTGGTAAAAGGAAATGACATGTTTTACTTGGAGCATCACTGCTCCAAGTAGGATGAGCCGACACACCTAAAAATGATGTCCACCTGTTGAAAAGCCATTGATGTTTACTCTGATAAAAAGCCATAACTTTCAATGCGGGGGTGTGGTCGTGACAGAGCGGCGAAGTTGGGCGTCTCGCCATGCACACAAAAGTTGCTCTCACGTGCACATTCCTTGTCCAATCTCACTGAAATTCAATAGAGGTGATGAGGCTTCCATTCTGAACCCATGGATATGACAATCTTGGACGAGCTCCATAGCGCCACCTAGATATTGACAAATACATTTTATGTCACATTCTGACCTATCTTTTCTCTGTGCTTTGTCCGACATTCATAAAATTACAACAGGAGATACTCATAAGGGTCTTCTCTCATCGTCTAAAGTTTCATGGGTGTACACCTGACGGTGCCTGCGCAAGCCACCACCAAACAGGAAGTGGTTGATTGCGTTGCAGTCAGATAATTAAAAATTCATAAAAAATCAGCCGTTTATATCACGAGGCTGAGATTTCAGAATGAGAGGCCTCTTACATATCTCCAACTTAGATACACAGCACTTGCATGGGTGAACAAAAAACGGCTCAATAGCGCCACCTACCATGTTTGTTTTTGAGAGCCCCGCCATGTTCTTTAACATACAAGCTTGATATTTACAGGACATGTTCATCAGATGGAAACCTACAAAAAAGTCTCTTGGGACCAAGCTGTCAGTCGCACAGGAAGTCTGCTATATTGATGTCAATATGTCATTTTTGCTCTATTTTGGTCCTTTGCAGGCCTCGTTCTAGAACGAACTCCTCCTAGAGATTTTTGAACAATGACTCCAAACTTTGGTTTTGTAAACTAAACACATGTCCGATCTTAAATTGCGAAGCTTTTAAGTTTTTACGGTTGTTTGTGACCGTGGCGGCGCGTCAAAATTTGAGGTCGTTTCGAAATCACGCCATGAAAAGAAAAATGGCCATTACTCAGCCATAAATAATCTAATCTGATCCAAATTTGTTGTGCATGATTGAAGTCTGACTTTGAACACATCTGCAGTGGAAAAATCCGAAACAGGTGTAGCGCCACCTGTTGGCAACAGGAAATGACATGTTTTACTTGGAGCATCACTGCTCCAAGTAGGATGAGCAAACACACCTCAAAATGACGTCCACCTGTTGAAAAACCATTGAAGTTTACTCTGATGAAAAACAAATCTTTCAACGCGGGGGTGTGGTCGTGACAGAGCGGCGAAGTTGGGTATCTCGCCATGCACAAATGTTGCTCTCACGTTCACATTCCTTGTCTGATCTCACTGAAATTAAATAGATTTGATGAAACTTCCATTCTGAACCCATGGATATGACAATTTTGGACGAGCTATATATGTTCATAAATGATCATGAAGCATGATCATATAATCAAGCTTCATAGGAAATCAGCCGTTTGTCTCAGGAAGCTGAGATTTCAGAATTAGATGCGTCTTACAAAGCTCCACGTTTGAAAAGCAGCATTATACGTACGAGAAACATTTAACCACCTTAATCACCCTATTGTGCTGAAAGCAAATTTTTGGACATTTTGACTCAAGCAAATATTTTTATCATAACTTCTGTTTAGTTTATCAGCACCAAAATAAAAAATATTTACATTTATAAAATGAACTGGTCAACTCTAGGATTTTATTTATTCAATCTTACATCCTCAAGCTTTTCATCAGTCTCCCCTGCTGCAGGAGTGGAGTTAGCCCCCCCCCCCCGGCTGTGTGCTCACATGTAAATTAGCCAGGAGTGGCAGACAGAAAGTAGAACAGTTAGAAAGCCTAGTTCAACACTAAAATACAGCAATTTCCTTTGTTTTGTTTGTCTTTTATACATCCTTAGCACTAATCATTGCTTTTTTATTCATCCAAAATACAATTAACTTTATATTTTATCTTTTTTTTTTTTTTTACAAACAAAATATATGAATGTGCTCCAAAACAAAACCCAGTCTCAGTACACTCCTACAGATGTAACATCAGACAGTAAATGTCTCTTTTATGCTTTTTTAATCAATGCTGCAACTTCTTTTCATTTCCTTTCAATACATCCAAAGAAATTAAACTACAACGACAACAAACACAACATATAGCAAATGTCTCTAAGAAGATTGTGTATATACATTATGTACCACCTTTAAACACCAAATAAATAACAAATCTTTCTAATAAAATCACAAAAAATGGAACACAAAATGTAAAACCCAAATTAGAAATTGCAATTTTAAAAAGATACATTTTTCAGCAGCTTTTCAAAATCAATCACATATTTTACTCTTCTGTGGATGAAACAAAGAAGTCCAGAGCAATGTAGCCACTTCTCCAAAGTCTCTGTCACCTTCAGTTTTACACAAAGTCTGTGAAAATCCACCATACATTGGTCACATGTATTCAGAGACCTGCTAAAAGTCCACAATTGTAAAAGCTCTTATATAGACAACTGTTTGTTTGCTTGGAGCTCTAAATATAAAAAAATGCTTTTCTATCACCTAGACACAGATGGAGAACCATATCAACTGGATTAGTAACAGGGAAACATGTTTAGGTTTAAACTTACAACAATAGACAACATGAAGCTGTTCATCACATTTTTGACCTAAACATGTAAACACATCCTTGGCTCTGCGGTTAGGAAATGGTATTTGGGAATCTCTTCATACCAGGAGCCAGCCTGAACATTGGAACATCACCACAGTGCCCATCCAGACTGGGACAGCAACGGGGTCCACTTCACAGCCGTGAGGCTGCTGTGTTTAACTCCAGCTGTCCCAGCAAGGGAGACAACTGCAGCAACATCCACTGACCAAGCTGGCAAGCCCTGGAAGAAAAGATCCCCACAAGAAAAACACTGGCTCAGGCAGGCTTGTCAATAAAAAAATATAGTTTTACCAATGTCTTGCAGCTCGCAGATCAAGTGGTTTAGTTTTCCAGTAATGTCAGTCAAGAATACAAGTTCAGATTCACCATATTCATATTCACCATATTCAGCAGATATCTCCACCAATAGCACCTTAAAAATCCTGTTCTGTTTTGCTTTGCAGCTGAGGTTTTTTATGATTTTCACAATAGGAGTCATTATATGTCCAGAGCCAATCACTTCTGCACATAAGGCCTACTGGTGAAAGAAGCAGCAGTAATGCAGACATTTTGGAAAGTCTTGGTCAGCTTTACAGTGAGTGATGAAACCTGTTTGTCGGTCAATCATAGCAGGAGCCCCGTCTGCAGGTATGGCTACCAGCTTTTCTAATGGTACCTTTTTCTGCACAAAAACTCCTTCACCGTGTTATACATTTCAACTCCTCTTGTAGTTGTCTGTTAGGGCAGATGTGTCAGGAATTCTTCTCTTGTGGAAACCAAAAGCTATGCTGAACTGTTGCCGTCCACAGACTCATCACACTGGACGTTAACCACCTGCACTTTGTAAGATCCCGGTCCAGCTAATTGGCCAAGTTATCAGACATAGCTGACACTCATCTAGACATTGTAGTGAAAATTGAATGAGTTCTATTGTTCTCATCCTTAGGGACAGTGATAGCAATTATCATCATTGCTTGTTTCTTAATCTAAAAAAACCTTCTTCTACTTGATGAGAAAATGAGCAGGTCTAAACGAGGCTTAGATTTAAGAATTTTTTTCATGCTATATGCAAAAGTCTTTGTCCTTTAAGGCAACAGATTATAGTCCCCCCCCCCCCCCCCCCCCCCCAGGCTGCTGTCATATTAACATTAGCTTGGAGCTCCAGAATGGACAAGAAAAAACGACGAGAATGGCTCGAGCAGGGCGTTGCTCACGGGGCGGTCGCTCGTGCCAGGCGGTGGCACGTGCTCGGGCCCGCTAAATGCTACTTGTAGCTTTAATTATTATTATTATTATTATTATTCTACCGGAAGAGTCGCCTTTTTGAGGCCTTTAACATACCCCAAAACTCACCAAATTTGGCACACACATCAGGAGTCGCGAAAAATTTCGTATTTTATAGGAGATTGGCATGGGCGCAGAAAAACGGCTCGATAGCGCCACCTACAGTGACTTTTGTCCCGACGCCCCGCATACGCTTTAACGTACAAGCTTGATTTTTGCAGGGCATGTTCTTCAGATGGAGACCTACAAAAAAGTCTGAAAGGACCCACCTGTCACTCGCACAGGAAGTCTGATATATTGAGGTCAATATGTCATTTTTGCTTCATTTTGGTCATTTGCAGGCCTCACTCTAGAGCGAACTCCTCCTAGAGATTTGTGAATAATGACTCCAAACTTTGGTTTTGTAAACTAAACACATGTCCGATGTTAAATTGCGAAGCTTTTAAGTTTTTACGGATGTTTGTGACCGTGGCGGCGCGTCGAAAATGGAGGTCATTTTGAAAACACGCCATGAAAAGAAAAATGGCCATTACTCAGCCATGCAAAATCCAATATGATCCAAAGTTGATATGCATGATTGTAGTCTGACTTTGAACACATCTGCAGTGGAAGAATCTGGAATAGGTGTAGCGCCACCTGCTGGTAAAAGGAAATGACGTGTCGGCTCATCCTACTTGGAGCAGTGATGCTCCAAGTAGGATGAGCCGACACACCTAAAAATGATGTCCACCTGTTGAAAAGCCATTGATGTTTACTCTGATAAAAAGCCATAACTTTCAATGCGGGGGTGTGGTCGTGACAGAGCGGCGAAGTTGGGCGTCTCGCCATGCACACAAAAGTTGCTCTCACGTGCACATTCCTTGTCCAATCTCACTGAAATTCAATAGAGGTGATGAGGCTTCCATTCTGAACCCATGGATATGACAATCTTGGACGAGCTCCATAGCGCCACCTAGATATTGACAAATACATTTTATGTCACATTCTGACCTATCTTTTCTCTGTGCTTTGTCCGACATTCATAAAATTACAACAGGAGATACTCATAAGGGTCTTCTCTCATCGTCTAAAGTTTCATGGGTGTACACCTGACGGTGCCTGCGCAAGCCACCACCAAACAGGAAGTGGTTGATTGCGTTGCAGTCAGATAATTAAAAATTCATAAAAAATCAGCCGTTTGTATCACCAGGCTGAGATTTCAGAATGAGAGGCCTCTTACATATCTCCAACTTAGATACACAGCACTTGCATGGGTGAACAAAAAACGGCTCAATAGCGCCACCTACCATATTTGTTTTTGAGAGCCCCGCCATGTTCTTTAACATACAAGCTTGATATTTACAGGACATGTTCATCAGATGGAAACCTACAAAAAAGTCTCTTGGGACCAAGCTGTCAGTCGCACAGGAAGTCTGCTATATTGATGTCAATATGTCAGTTTTGCTCTATTTTGGTCATTTCCAGGCCTCGTTCTAGAACGAACTCCTCCTAGAGATTTTTGAACAATGACTCCAAACTTTGGTTTTGTAAACTAAACACATGTCCGATCTTAAATTGCGAAGCTTTTAAGTTTTTACGGTTGTTTGTGACCGTGGCGGCGCGTCAAAATTTGAGGTCGTTTCGAAATCACGCCATGAAAAGAAAAATGGCCATTACTCAGCCATAAATAATCTAATCTGATCCAAATTTGTTGTGCATGATTGTAGTCTGACTTTGAACACATCTGCAGTGGAAAAATCCGAAACAGGTGTAGCGCCACCTGTTGGCAACAGGAAATGACATGTTTTACTTGGAGCATCACTGCTCCAAGTAGGATGAGCAAACACACCTCAAAATGACGTCCACCTGTTGAAAAACCATTGAAGTTTACTCTGATGAAAAACAAATCTTTCAACGCGGGGGTGTGGTCGTGACAGAGCGGCGAAGTTGGGTATCTCGCCATGCACAAATGTTGCTCTCACGTTCACATTCCTTGTCTGATCTCACTGAAATTAAATAGATTTGATGAAACTTCTATTCTGAACCCATGGATATGACAATTTTGGACGAGCTATATATGTTCATAAATGATCATGAAGCATGATCATATAATCAAGCTTCATAGGAAATCAGCCGTTTGTCTCAGGAAGCTGAGATTTCAGAATTAGATGCGTCTTACAAAGCTCCACGTTTGAAAAGCAGCACTATACATACGAGAAACATTTAACCACCTTAATCACCCTATTGTGCTGAAAGCAAATTTTTGGACATTTTGACTCAAGCAAATATTTTTATCATAACTTCTGTTTAGTTTATCAGTACCAAAATAAAAAATATTTACATTTATAAAATGAACTGGTCAACTCTAGGATTTTATTTATTCAATCTTACATCCTCAAGCTTTTCATCAATCTCCCCTGCTGCAGGAGTGGAGTTAGCCCCCCACCCCACCCCCCGGCTGTGTGCTCACATGTAAATTAGCCAGGAGTGGCAGACAGAAAGTAGAACAGTTAGAAAGCCTAGTTCAACACTAAAATACAGCAATTTCCTTTGTTTTGTTTGTCTTTTATACATCCTTAGCACTAATCATTGCTTTTTTATTCATCCAAAATACAATTAACTTTATATTTTATCTTTTTTTTTTTACAAACAAAATATATGAATGTGCTCCAAAACAAAACCCAGCCTCAGTACACTCCTACAGATGTAACATCAGACAGTAAATGTCTCTTTTATGCTTTTTTAATCAATGCTGCAACTTCTTTTCATTTCCTTTCAATACATCCAAAGAAATTAAACTACAACGACAACAAACACAACATATAGCAAATGTCTCTAAGACGATTGTGTATATACATTATGTACCACCTTTAAACACCAAATAAATAACAAATCTTTCTAATACAATCACAAAAAATGGAACACAAAATGTAAAACCCAAATTAGAAATTGCAATTTTAAAAAGATACATTTTTCAGCAGCTTTTCAAAATCAATCACATATTTTACTCTTCTGTGGATGAAACAAAGAAGTCCAGAGCAATGTAGCCACTTCTCCAAAGTCTCTGTCACCTTCAGTTTTACACAAAGTCTGTGAAAATCCACCATACATTGGTCACATGTATTCAGAGACCTGCTAAAAGTCCACAATTGTAAAAGCTCTTATATAGACAACTGTTTGTTTGCTTGGAGCTCTAAATATAAAAAAATGCTTTTCTATCACCTAGACACAGATGGAGAACCATATCAACTGGATTAATAACAGGGAAACATGTTTAGGTTTAAACTTACATCAATAGACAACATGAAGCTGTTCATCACATTTTTGACCTAAACATGTAAACACATCCTTGGCTCTGCGGTTAGGAAAAGGTACTTGGGAATCTCTTCATACCAGGAGCCAGCCTGAACATTGGAACATCACCACAGTGCCCATCCAGACTGGGACAGCAACGGGGTCCACTTCACAGCCGTGAGGCTGCTGTGTTTAACTCCAGCTGTCCCAGCAAGGGAGACAACTGCAGCAACATCCACTGACCAAGCTGGCAAGCCCTGGCAGAAAAGATCCCCACAAGAAAAACACTGGCTCAGGCAGGCTGGTCAATAAAAAAATATAGTTTTGCCAATGTCTTGCAGCTCGCAGATCAAGTGGTTTAGTTTTCCAGTAATGTCAGTCAAGAATACAAGTTCAGATTCACCATATTCATATTCACCATATTCAGCAGATATCTCCACCAATAGCACCTTAAAAATCCTGTTCTGTTTTGCTTTGCAGCTGAGGTTTTTTATGATTTT
Source organism: Oryzias latipes (assembly GCF_053564925.1). Taxonomy (NCBI): domain Eukaryota; kingdom Metazoa; phylum Chordata; class Actinopteri; order Beloniformes; family Adrianichthyidae; genus Oryzias; species Oryzias latipes. The sequence continues at coordinate 3,692,191 of NC_136239.1, forward strand.
CACAATAGGAGTCATTATGTGTCCAGAGCCAATCACTTCTGCACATAAGGCCTACTGGTGAAAGAAGCAGCAGTAATGCAGACATTTTGGAAAGTCTTGGTCAGCTTTACAGTGAGTGATGAAACCTGTTTGTCGGTCAATCATAGCAGGAGCCCCGTCTGCAGGTATGGCTACCAGCTTTTCTAATGGTACCTTTTTCTGCACAAAAACTCCTTCACCGTGTTATACATTTCAACTCCTCTTGTAGTTGTCTGTTAGGGCAGATGTGTCAGGAATTCTTCTCTTGTGGAAACCAAAAGCTATGCTGTACTGTTGCCGTCCACAGACTCATCACACTGGACGTTAAACCACCTGCACGTTGTAAGATCCCGGTCCAGCTAATTGGCCAAGTTATCAGACATAGCTGACACTCATCTAGACATTGTAGTGAAAATTGAATGAGTTCTATTGTTCTCATCCTTAGGGACAGTGATAGCAATTATCATCATTGCTTGTTTCTTAATCTGATAAAAACCTTCTTCTACTTGATGAGAAAATGAGCAGGTCTAAACGAGGCTTAGATTTAAGAATTGTTTTCATGCTATATGCAAAAGTCTTTGTCCTTTAAGGCAACAGATTATAGTCTCTTCCCCCCCCCCCCCCCCCACAGGCTGCTGTCATATTAACATTAGCTTGGAGCTCCAGCATGGACAAGAAAAAAACGACGAGAATGGCTCGAACAGGGCGTTGCTCACGGGGCGGTCGCTCGTGCCAGGCGGTGGCACGTGCTCGGGCCCGCTAAATGCTACTTGTAGCTTTAATTATTATTATTTTTCTTCTGCCGGAAGAATCGCATTTTTGAGGCCTTTAACATACCCCAAAACTCACCAAATTTGGCACACACATCAGGAGTCGCGAAAGATTTCGTATTTTATGGGAAATTGGCATGGGTGCGCAAAAATGGCTCGACAGCGCCACCTACAGTGACTTTTGTCCCGACGCCCCGCATACGCTTTAACGTACAAGCTTGATTTTTACAGGGCATGTTCTTCAGATGGAGACCTACAAAAAAGTCTGAAAGGACCCACCTGTCACTCGCACAGGAAGTCTGATATATTGAGGTCAATATGTCATTTTTGCTCTATTTTGGACATTTGCAGGCCTCCTTCTAGAACGAACTCCTCCTAGAGATTTGTGAATAATGACTCCAAACTTTGGTTTTGTAAACTAAACACATGTCCGATGTTAAATTGCAAAGCTTTTAAGTTTTTACAGAAGTTTGTGGTCGTGGCGGCGCGTAGAAATTTGACGTTGTTTCGAAAACACGCCATGAAAAGAAAAATGGCCATAACTCAGCCATGCATATTCCAATCTGATCCAAAATTGACATGCATGATTGTAGTCTGACTCTGAACACATCTGCAGTGAAAGAATCCGGAAAAAGTGTAGCGCCACCTGCTGGCAAGATGAAATGACATGTTTTACTTGGAGCATCACTGCTCTGAGTAGGATGAGCCGACACACCTGAAAATGACATCCACCTGTTGAAAAGCCATTGAAGTTTACTCTGACAAAAAACCATAACTTTCAATGCGGGGGTGTGGTCGTGACAGAGCGGCAAAGTTGGGCATCTCGCCATGCACACAAAAGTTGCTCTCACGTGCACATTCCTTGTCCAATCTCACTGAAATTCAATGGATATGATGAAGCTTCTATTCTGAACCCATGGATATGACAATCTTGGACGAGCTCTATAGCGCCACCTAGTTATTGCATTGGGCACATTCTGCCCTGTATTTTCTCTTTGCTTTGTCCGATGTGCATGAAATTAAAACTGGAGATACTCAGAAGGGTCCTAACTCATAATCTGAAGTTTCATGGGTGTACACCTGACGGTGCCTGCGTAACAGGAAGTGGTCGATTATATGCACCCAAATAATAGAAATTTATTATAAATCAGCCGTTTGTCTCAGGAAGCTGAGATTTCAGAATTAGATGCCTTTAATAACCTCCAGCTTTGATATGTAACACTATAGGGTCTACGAGAAACTTCATCACTTGATTTTTTTAATGAAATTTTGGACTGAACAAAGATTTTTAGCATAAATTCTGTTTAGGTTATCAGCACCAAGAATTCAATTTTCATAGGCATTTATGTGCTACTGCTTCCTAAAAAAATTCAGAATTATTGAAGTTACAGGTGAACTTTTAGACATCATTTCATCCAAAAAGGTCCGAAAACGTCTTTTTAGGCAAAACTGCAAACACCTATTTTTTTGCAGAACTTATCTTTCAAATATCAGCACAAAAAAATTAAAAACGGTAGGGATCTGTGTTTGCTGCCTTCCATATTTTTTTCAGACTTAAAAGTGTAACAGATGATTTATAAAAAATCCTTTTTCATCCAAAAACCTGTGTTAAATCTGTCTAGACTCCAAACAAACATTTTTTTATGGTAACTTATGTTTCAACAATCGACACCAATTTTCACAGACCTATAGCTAAACATGTCCCATAGCTACCTGAATATTTTCATAGATATAAAATGAACTGGTCATTCTAACATCTGGCATTCTAACATCTAACATCTTACATGTCAAAGCCTCTCTCAGCCTGGCTCTGCTGAAGGAGTCGTGTTACAACCCCGCCCCCTCCTGCTGGGACCCCTGCTATGTAAATTAGCAAGCAGTGAACAGAGAGATGAGGAGTAAGAATGCCCATTACTCAGGCATGCATAATCCAAAGACAGCCAGTTAAACACTGAAAGACATATTTTTTCGGTATGTCTTTCATACATCTTTAGTATTAAAAACTCTCCAAGATGAATGTGCCTGACTCCACCTGCAGGTGGATCACAGACTTCCTGACGGACAGACAGCAGTATGTGAGGCTGGGGAAGCTCGTCTCAGATACTCGGACCACAAGCACCGGATCCCCCCAGGGCTGTGTCCTTTCACCCCTGTTACTCTCCCTGTACACAAACAGCTGCACAGCTGGTCACCTGTCTGTCAAACTCCTGAAGTTTGCTGACGACACCACACTCATCGGCCTCATCTCTGACGGAGATGAGTCGGCCTACAGGAGTGAAATAGCCAGGCTGGTGTCATAGTGCAGCGCTAACAACCTAGAGCTTAATGCTCTGAAGACAGTGGAGATGACAGTGGACTTCAGGAAGGCCCCAGCCCCCTCCCCCCTGTCATCCTCTGTGACTCCCCGGTGACCTCTGTGGAGTCCTTCTGCTTCCTGGGAACCATCATCAGCCAGGACCTCAAGTGGGAGCAGAACATCAGCTCCATCACTAAGAAGGTCCAGCAGAGGATGTACTTCCTGAGGCAGCTGAAGAAGTTTCACCTCCCTGAAAAGATGCTGGTAGACTTTTACACCGCCATCATCGAATCCACCCTCACGTCCTCCATCACAGTCTGGTTCGCTGCGGCCACGGCCAGAGACAAGGCCCAGCTGCAACGCGTCATCCACTCAGCAGAGAAGGTGATCGGCTGCCACCTCCCGTCTCTCCAGGAGCTGCACATCTCCAGGACCTGGAGGCGGGCAGCCAGGATTGTAGCCAACCCCTCTCATCCAGGACATAATCTCTTTCGGCCCCTCCCTTCTGGCAAGAGGCTCCGGTCCATCAGGACCAGGACCTCGCGCCACAAGAACAGCTTCTTCCCCACTGCAGTCAGCCTGCTGAACAGTACCCCAACTCCCCCAGGTGACCCCCCCTCCCGCCCACCAAAGGACTGTCGATGCCACTTACAGGCCCCACCATCCCAGCCCATCTGTGCTCCCACTTTAATTCACCTTACTCTACTGTATATAGTGTGTTGTTGTTGTTAACTTAATTTTTAACTTATTCTTAATTGCACTATACACCAAGTCAAATTCCTCGTTTTGTAAAGGGCGCTCTACTGAACCTGGCAATAAAACTTTTTCTGATTTCTGATTCTGATTCTATTAATCATTGTTTTTTATTCATTCAAAATGCAATTAAATCAATATTTTATCTTTTTTCTTTTCCTTTTTCTTTTTTTTTATCTCTTATATCCTTTTTTATAATCAATGTTTGAACTTCTTTTCCTTTCTATTGTCATGGTTTCAGTTTGTTGTCTTGTTTTTCGCTTTAGTTCTTGTTCTGCCTTGTTTGGTTCTGTTTCCTGTTTTATTTTGAAAGGTTTCCTGTCTTGTCATGTTTCTTGAGTTTTACTTCCTTTGGTCCCCATCTGCCCTAATCGTGTTCACCTGTGTCTTGTCTGCCCTGTCTGTATATAAGTCTTGTCTCTGCCTTCCTCCTGTGCTGGTCCATTAACTTCTGCTCATGTTGATCACGTCTTCTTGTCTGGCGTCCATGTCCCTTGCCATGCCACAGTAAGTTTTTGTTTTTAGTTTTGTCATCCTGCTCTGCAGCGCTTTTTGTTAGTTAAATAAACCCACTTGCCCTGAACCCGTTTGCCTCCCGTCTCTGCGCCTGGGTCCTACCTGCTCTCGAGCCTCCCCCCCACACGACATCTATACATCCAATGAAATTAAACTACAAATCAACAAACACAACTGATAACAAATGTCTCTAAAAAATGATGTGTATATTTGCAGAACCTTAAAAACACGAAACAAATAACAAATGCTTCCCAATTAAAGCACAAAAAATGGAACACAAAATGTAAAACCCAAGTTAGAAATTGCAATTTGAAAAAGATACTTTTTTCAGCAGCTTTTCAAAATCAATCACCAATTCTACTCTTCTGTGGATGAAACAAAGAACTCCAGAACAATGAAGCCATTTCTCTAAGTCTCTCTCACCTTCAGTTTTAAACAAGGTCTGTGAAAATCCACCATACATTGGTCACATGAACTCAGAGACCTGCTAAAAGTGCACAATTGTAAAAGCTCTTTTATATAGACAACTGTTTGTTTGCTTAGAGCTCTAAATATAAAAAAAAATGCTTTTCTATCACCTAGACACAGATGGAGAACCATATCAACTGGATTAATAACAGGGTGGCATGTTTAGACAACATGAAGCTGTCCATCACATTTTTGACCTAAACATGTAAACACATCCTTGGCTCTGCGGTTAGGAAATGGTATTTGGGAATCTCTTTATACCAGGAGCCAGCCTGGCCATTGGAACATCGCCACAGTGCCCATCCAGACTGGGACAGCAACGGGGTCCACTTCAGAGCCGTGAGCTGCTGTGTTTAACTCCAGCTGTCCCAGCAAGGGAGACAACTGCAGCAACATCCACTGACCAAGCTGACAAGCCCTGGCAGAAAAGATCCCCACAAGAAAAACACTGGCTCAGGCAGGCTGGTCAAAAAAAAATAGTTTTGCCATTGTCTTGCAGCTCGCAGATCAAGTGGTTTAGTTTTCCAGTAATGTCAGTCAAGAATGCAAGTTCAGATTCACAATGTTCATATTCACCATATTCAACAGACATCTCCTCCAATAGCACCTTAAAAATCCTGTGCTGTTTTGCTTTGCAGCTGAGGTTGTTTACGATTTTCAGAATAAGAGTCATTATATGTCCAGAGCCAATCACTTCTGCACATAAGGCCTGCTGGTGAATGACGCAGCAGTAATGCAGACATTTTGGAAAGTCTGGGTCAGCTTTACAGTGAGTGATGAAACCTGTTTGTCTATTGATCATAGCAGGAGCCCCATCTGCAGTCACTGCTACCAGCTTTTCTAATTGTACCTTTTTCTGCACAAAAACTCCTTCACCGTGTTATACATTTCAACTCCTCTTGTAGTTGTCTGTTAGGGCAGATGTGTCAGGAGTTCTTCTCTTGTGGAAACCAAAAGCTATGCTGTACTGTTGCCGTCCACAGACTCATTACACTGGACGTTAACCACCTGCACTTTGCAAGATCCCGGTCCAGCTAATTGGCCAAGTTATCAGACATAGCTGACACTCATCTAGACATTGTAGTGGAAATTGAATGAGTTCTATTGTTCTCATCCTTAGGGACAGTGATAGCAATTATCATCATTGCTTGAATTTTTTTCATGCTATATGCAAAAGTCTTTGTCCCTTAAGGCAACAGATTACAGCCGCCCCCCCCCCCCCCCCCCCCCAGGCTGCTGTCGTATTAACAATAGCTTGGAGCTCCAGAATGGACAAGAAAAAACGACGAGAATGGCTCGAGCAGGGCGTTGCTTACGGGGCGGTCGCTCGTGCCATGCGGTCGCACGTGCTCGGGCCCGCTAAATGCTACTTGTAGCTTTAATTATTATTATTATTTTTCTTCTGCCGGAAGAATCGCATTTTTGAGGCCTTTAACATACCCCAAAACTCACCAAATTTGGCACACACATCAGGGGTCGCGAAAAATTTCGTATTTTATGAGAAATTGGCATGGGTGCGCAAAAATGGCTCGACAGCGCCACCTACACTGACTTTTGTCCCGACGCCCCGCATACGCTTTAACGTACAAGCTTGATTTTTTCAGGGCATGTTCATCAGATGGAAACCTACAAAAAAGTCTGTAGGTACCAAGCTGTCAGTCGCACAGGAAGTCTTCTATATTGATGTCAATATGTCATTTTTGCTCTATTTTGGACATTTGCAGGCCTCCTTCTAGAACGAACTCCTCCTAGAGATTTGTGAATAATGACTCCAAACTTTGGTTTTGTAAACTATACACATGTCCGATGTTAAATTGCAAAGCTTTTAAGTTTTTACAGAAGTTTGTGACCGTGGCGGCGCGTAGAAATTCGACGTTGTTTCGAAAACACGCCATGAAAAGAAAAATGGCCATTACTCAGCCATGCATAATCCAATCTGATCCAAAATTGATGTGCATGATTGTAGTCTTACTCTGAACACATCTGCAGTGAAAGAATCTGGAAAAAGTGTAGCGCCACCTGCTGGCAAGAGGAAATGACATGTTTGACTTGGAGCATCACTGCTCCGAGTAGGATGAGCCGACACACCTGAAAATGACGTCCACCTGTTGAAAAGCCATTGAAGTTTACTCTGACAAAAAACCATAACTTTCAATGCGGGGGTGTGGTCGTGACAGAGCGGCAAAGTTGGGCATCTCGCTATGCACACAAAAGTTGCTCTCACGTGCACATTCCTTGTCCAATCTCACTGAAATTCAATGGATATGATGAAGCTTCTATTCTGAACCCATGGATATGACAATCTTGGACGAGCTCTATAGCGCCACCTAGTTATTGCATTGGGCACATTCTGCCCTGTATTTTCTCTTTGCTTTGTCCGATGTGCATGAAATTAAAACTGGAGATACTCAGAAGGGGCCTCTCTCATCATGTAAAGTTTCATGGGTGTACACCTGACGGTGCCTGCGTAACAGGAAGTGGTCGATTATGTGCACCCAAATAATAGAAATTTATTATAAATCAGCCGTTTGTCTCAGGAAGCTGAGATTTCAGAATTAGATGCCTTTAATAACCTCCAGCTTTGATATGTAACACTATAGGGTCTACGAGAAACTTCATCACTTGATTTTTTTAATGAAATTTTGGACTGAACAAAGATTTTTAGCATAAATTCTGTTTAGGTTATCAGCACCAAGAATTCAACTTTCATAGGCATTTATGTGCTACTGCTTCCTAAAAAAATTCAGAATTATTGAAGTTACAGGTGAACTTTTAGACATCATTTCATCCAAAAAGGTCCGAAAACGTCTTTTTAGGCAAAACTGCAAACACCTATTTTTTTGCATAACTTATCTTTCAAATATCAGCACAAAAAAATTAAAAACGGTAGGGATCTGTGTTTGCTGCCTTCCATATTTTTTTCAGACTTAAAAGTGTAACAGATGATTTATAAAAAATCCTTTTTCATCCAAAAACCTGTGTTAAATCTGTCTAGACTCCAAACAAACATTTTTTTATGGTAACTTATGTTTCAACAATCGACACCAATTTTCACAGACCTATAGCTAAACATGTCCCATAGCTACCTGAATATTTTCATAGATATAAAATGAACTGGTCATTCTAACATCTGGCATTCTAACATCTAACATCTTACATGTCAAAGCCTCTCTCAGCCTGGCTCTGCTGAAGGAGTCGTGTTACAACCCCGCCCCCTCCTGCTGGGACCCCTGCTATGTAAATTAGCAAGCAGTGAACAGAGAGAAGAGGAGAAAGAATGACCATTATTCAGGCATGCATAATCCAAAGACAGCCAGTTAAACACTGAAAGACATATCTTTTCGGTATGTCTTTCATACATCTTTAGTATTAAAAACTCTCCAAGATGAATGTGCCTGACTCCACCTGCAGGTGGATCACAGACTTCCTGACGGACAGACAGCAGTATGTGAGGCTGGGGAAGCTCGTCTCAGATACTCGGACCACAAGCACCCGATCCCCCCAGGGCTGTGTCCTTTCACCCCTGTCACTCTCCCTGTACACAAACAGCTGCACAGCTGGTCACCTGTCTGTCAAACTCCTGAAGTTTGCTGACGACACCACACTCATCGGCCTCATCTCTGACGGAGATGAGTCGGCCTACAGGAGTGAAATAGCCAGGCTGGTGTCATAGTGCAGCGCTAACAACCTGGAGCTTAATGCTCTGAAGACAGTGGAGATGACAGTGGACTTCAGGAAGGCCCCAGCCCCCCTCCCCCCTGTCATCCTCTGTGACTCCCCGGTGACCTCTGTGGAGTCCTTCTGCTTCCTGGGAACCATCATCAGCCAGGACCTCAAGTGGGAGCAGAACATCAGCTCCATCACTAAGAAGGTCCAGCAGAGGATGTACTTCCTGAGGCAGCTGAAGAAGTTTCACCTCCCTGAAAAAATGCTGGTAGACTTTTACACCGCCATCATCGAATCCACCCTCACGTCCTCCATCACAGTCTGGTTCGCTGCGGCCACGGCCAGAGACAAGGCCAAGCTGCAACGCGTCATCCACTCAGCAGAGAAGGTGATCGGCTGCCACCTCCCGTCTCTCCAGGAGCTGCACATCTCCAGGACCTGGAGGCGGGCAGCCAGGATTGTAGCCAACCCCTCTCATCCAGGACATAATCTCTTTCTGCCCCTCCCTTCTGGCAAGAGGCTCCGGTCCATCAGGACCAGGACCTCGCGCCACAAGAACAGCTTCTTCCCCACTGCAGCCAGCCTGCTGAACAGAACCCCAACTCCCCCAGGTGACCCCCCTCTCCCCCCCCGCCCACCAAAGGACTGTCGGTGCCACTTACAGGCCCCACCATCCCAGCCCATCTGTGCTCCCACTTTAATTCACCTTACTCTACTGTATATTGTGTGTTGTTGTTGTTAACTTAATTTTTAACTTATTCTTAATTGCACTATACACCAAGTCAAATTCCTCGTTTTGTAAAGTGCGCTCTACTGAACCTGGCAATAAAACTTTTTCTGATTCCTGATTCTGATTCTGATTCTATTAATCATTGTTTTTTATTCATTCAAAATGCAATTAAATCAATATTTTATCTTTTTTCTTTTCCTTTTTCTTTTTTTTTTATCTCTTATATCCTTTTTTATAATCAATGTTTGAACTTCTTTTCCTTTCTATTGTCATGGTTTCAGTTTGTTGTCTTTTTTTTCGCTTTAGTTCTTGTTCTGTCTTGTTTGGTTCTGTTTTATTTTGAAAGGTTTCCTGTCTTGTCATGTTTCTTGAGTTTTACTTCCTTTGGTCCCCATCTGCCCTAATCGTGTTCACCTGTGTCTTGTCTGCCCTGTCTGTATATAAGTCTTGTCTCTGCCTTCCTCCTGTGCTGGTCCATTAACTTCTGCTCATGTTGATCACGTCTTCTTGTCTGGCGTCCATGTCCCTTGCCATGCCACAGTAAGTTTTTGTTTTTAGTTTTGTCATCCTGCTCTGCAGCGCTTTTTGTTAGTTAAATAAACCCACTTGCCCTGAACCCGTTTGCCTCCCGTCTCTGCGCCTGGGTCCTACCTGCTCTCGAGCCTCCCCCCCACACGACATCTATACATCCAATGAAATTAAACTACAAATCAACAAACACAACTGATAACAAATGTCTCTAAAAAATTATGTGTATATTTGCAGAACCTTAAAAACACGAAACAAATAACAAATGCTTCCCAATTAAAGCACAAAAAATGGAACACAAAATGTAAAACCCAAGTTAGAAATTGCAATTTGAAAAAGATACTTTTTTCAGCAGCTTTTCAAAATCAATCACCAATTCTACTCTTCTGTGGATGAAACAAAGAACTCCAGAACAATGAAGCCATTTCTCTAAGTCTCTCTCACCTTCAGTTTTAAACAAGGTCTGTGAAAATCCACCATACATTGGTCACATGAACTCAGAGACCTGCTAAAAGTGCACAATTGTAAAAGCTCTTTTATATAGACAACTGTTTGTTTGCTTAGAGCTCTAAATATAAAAAAAAATGCTTTTCTATCACCTAGACACAGATGGAGAACCATATCAACTGGATTAATAACAGGGTGGCATGTTTAGACAACATGAAGCTGTCCATCACATTTTTGACCTAAACATGTAAACACATCCTTGGCTCTGCGGTTAGGAAATGGTATTTGGGAATCTCTTTATACCAGGAGCCAGCCTGGCCATTGGAACATCGCCACAGTGCCCATCCAGACTGGGACAGCAACGGGGTCCACTTCAGAGCCGTGAGCTGCTGTGTTTAACTCCAGCTGTCCCAGCAAGGTAGACAACTGCAGCAACATCCACTGACCAAGCTGACAAGCCCTGGCAGAAAAGATCCCCACAAGAAAAACACTGGCTCAGGCAGGCTGGTCAAAAAAAAATAGTTTTGCCATTGTCTTGCAGCTCGCAGATCAAGTGGTTTAGTTTTCCAGTAATGTCAGTCAAGAATGCAAGTTCAGATTCACAATGTTCATATTCACCATATTCAACAGACATCTCCTCCAATAGCACCTTAAAAATCCTGTGCTGTTTAGCTTTGCAGCTGAGGTTGTTTACGATTTTCAGAATAAGAGTCATTATATGTCCAGAGCCAATCACTTCTGCACATAAGGCCTGCTGGTGAATGACGCAGCAGTAATGCAGACATTTTGGAAAGTCTGGGTCAGCTTTACAGTGAGTGATGAAACCTGTTTGTCTATTGATCATAGCAGGAGTCCCATCTGCAGTCACTGCTACCAGCTTTTCTAATTGTACCTTTTTCTGCACAAAAACTCCTTCACCGTGTTATACATTTCAACTCCTCTTGTAGTTGTCTGTTAGGGCAGATGTGTCAGGAGTTCTTCTCTTGTGGAAACCAAAAGCTATGCTGTACTGTTGCCGTCCACAGACTCATCACACTGGACGTTAACCACCTGCACTTTGCAAGATCCCGGTCCAGCTAATTGGCCAAGTTATCAGACATAGCTGACACTCATCTAGACATTGTAGTGGAAATTGAATGAGTTCTATTGTTCTCATCCTTAGGGACAGTGATAGCAATTATCATCATTGCTTGAATTTTTTTCATGCTATATGCAAAAGTCTTTGTCCCTTAAGGCAACAGATTACAGCCCCCCCCCCCCCCCCCCCAGGCTGCTGTCGTGTTAACAATAGCTTGGAGCTCCAGAATGGACAAGAAAAAACGACGAGAATGGCTCGAGCAGGGCGTTGCTCACGGGGCGGTCGCTCGTGCCATGCGGTCGCACGTGCTCGGGCCCGCTAAATGCTACTTGTAGCTTTAATTATTATTATTATTATTCTTCCGACTTTTCCGTCGCCTTTTTGAGGCCTTTAACATACCCCAAAACTCACCAAATTTTGTATACACATCAGGAGTCGCGAAAAATTTCATATTTTATAGGAGAACGGCATAGGTAAACAAAAATGGCTCGATAGCGCCACCTGCAAAATTTGTTTTCGCGAGCACCTCCATATGCTTTATAGTACAAACCTGATTTTAACAGGGCATGTTCATCGGATAGAAACCTACAAAAAAGTCTCTTGGGACCAAGCTGTCAGTCGCACAGGAAGTCTGATATTTTGATGACAATATGTCATTTTTGCTGTATTTTGGTCATTTGCAGGCCTCGCTCTAGAACGAACTCCTCCTAGAGATTTGAGAGTAATGACTCCAAACTTTGGTTTTGTAAACTAGACACATGTCCGATGTTAAATTGCAAAGCTTTTAAGTTTTTATGGATGTTTGTGACCATGGCCGCGCGTCAAAATTGGAGGTCGTTTCGAAAACACGCCATGAAAAGAAAAATGGCCATTACTCAGCCATGCATAATCCAATCTGATCCAAAATTGATGTGCATGATTGTAGTCTGACTCTGAACACATCTGCAGTGAAAAAATCTGGAAAAAGTGTAGCGCCACCTGCTGGCAAGAGGAAATGACATGTTTTACTTGGAGCATCACTACTCCGAGTAGGATGAGCCGACACACCTGAAAATGACGTCCACCTGTTGTAAAAGCCATTGAAGTTTACTCTGACAAAAAACCATAACTTTCAATGCGGGGGTGTGGTCGTGACAGAGCGGCAAAGTTGGGCATCTCGCTATGCACACAAAAGTTGCTCTCACGTGCACATTCCTTGTCCAATCTCACTGAAATTCAATGGATATGATGAAGCTTCTATTCTGAACCCATGGATATGACAATCTTGGACGAGCTCTATAGCGCCACCTAGTTATTGCATTGGGCACATTCTGCCCTGTATTTTCTCTTTGCTTTGTCCGATGTGCATGAAATTAAAACTGGAGATACTCAGAAGGGTCCTCTCTCATCATGTAAAGTTTCATGGGTGTACACCTGACGGTGCCTGCGTAACAGGAAGTGGTCGATTATGTGCACCCAAATAATAGAAATTTATTATAAATCAGCCGTTTGTCTCAGGAAGCTGAGATTTCAGAATTAGATGCCTTTAATAACCTCCAGCTTTGATATGTAACACTATAGGGTCTACGAGAAACTTCATCACTTGATTTTTTTAATGAAATTTTGGACTGAACAAAGATTTTTAGCATAAATTCTGTTTAGGTTATCAACACCAAGAATTCAACTTTCATAGGCATTTATGTGCTACTGCTTCCTAAAAAAATTCAGAATGATTGAAGTTACAGGTGACATCTTAGAGAGCATTACATCCAAAAAGGTCCGAAAACGTCTTTTTAGGCAAAACTACAAACACCTATTTTTTTTCATAACTTAATCATCATATATCAACACCATTTATTTTTTTAAATGTAGGGATCTGTGTTTGCTGCCTTCCATATTTTTTTCAGAAGTCCAGGTGAAACAGATGATTTTAAAAAAATCCTGATTCATCCCAAAACCTGTGCTTTTTCCGTCTGGACTCCAAACAAGTGTGTTTTAAAATTACTTATGCTTCAAATATCCACACCAAGTTTCACACGCATATAGCTGAACATGTCTAAATGCTTCTTGAATATTCTTTACAGATATAAAATGAACTGGTCAACTGTAGGATGTCATTTCCTCTTACATGCTTAAGTCTTTTCCTCATGCTGCAGCCTGCTCCTCAATCATCCCTGTTGCTGGAGTCAAATTTCACCCCCCCCCCCCCCCACACACACACCAGCTGCCAGTTCATATGCTAACTAACCCAGAAGTGAGGTGACAAGAGTTTAGACACAAGAGGGAGGGCAGACTGCTTTTTCATTTGTTTTGTATGTCTTTCATAGATTTTTAAATGGTAAATGGTAAATGGCGTATACTTATATAGCGCTTTCTACCTTCTTTCGAAGGCCCAAAGCGCTTTACAGTCACAGTCCCATTCACCCATGCACACACACACAATCACACACACATCCACACACTGATGGCGGCTCCGCTGCCAAACACTGGCGCCAACCTCCCACCAGAGGCAAGGTGGGGTTCAGTGTCTTGCCCAAGGACACTTCGACACATGGGCGTGCAAGGCGGGAATCGAACCTGCAATCTTACGATCATGGGTCGACCGCCCTACCGCTGCACCACGGCCGCCCGAATAAATCATTGCTTTTCTAGTCATGTAAAATGCAATTAACCTAATATTTTATCTTTTTTTTTTACAAACAAAACATATGAATGTGCTCCAAAACAAAACCCAACTCTCAGTACAGTTCTACAGATGTAACATAAGACTTAGACAGTAAATGTCTCTTTTATCCTTTTTTAATCAATGCTGCAACTTCTTTTCCTTAATATAAATCCAATGAAATTAAACTACAAAACCAAAAAACACAACGTATAGCAAATTTCTCTAAATAAATTATGTGTATATACAATATGTAGCACTTTTAAACAAAATAATAACAAATCCTTCCAATACAAGCACAGAAAAATGGAACACAAAATTTAAAACCCAAATTTGAAATGGCAATTTTAAAAAGATAATTTTTTCAGCCTGCTAAAAGTGCACAATTGTAAAAGCTCTTTTATATAGACAACTGTTTGGTTGCTTAGAGCTCTAAATATAAAAACAATGCCTTTATGGACGTGGCACGGATGGCACGGATGTTCAGCAGGGTAAACCCCAGGAAAGCGGCGGGACCTGATGGAGTTCCCGGAAAGGTTCTGCGGGCCTGCGCCGATCAACTCTCCCAGGTCTTCACAAAAATCTTCAACCTGTCGCTAGCTCAGGCTTTCATCCCTGCTTGCCTGAAGTCATCCACTATCATCCCGATACCCAAAAAGTCCTCATCCACAGCCTTCCTCACGGACTTCCGCCCAGTTGCACTCACTGCTGTCATCACAAAGTGTCTGGAGCGGCTGCTCCTGGGACACATCAAAGACTCCCTCCCTCCAATCTTCGTCCCCCACCAGTTTGCTTACAAAGCAAACAGATCAACGGATGATGCCATTTCCATCACCCTCCACACTGCGCTGAGCCACCTGGAACACAGAGACACCTACGCCAGGATGCTCTTTGTGGACTATAGCTCAGCCTTTAACACAATCATTCCTGACATTCTGGTCAACAAACTGTCTGAACTAGGACTCCACCCACTCACCTGCTCGTGGATCAAGGACTTCCTGACAAACAGACCACAGACAGTCAAACTTGACCCCCACCTCTCCTCCACCCGGACGCTGAGCACAGGCTCCACACAGGGATGTGTGCTGAGTCCTCTGCTGTATACACTGTACACAGCAGACTGCAGACCAGCCCACACCAGCAACACCGTGGTGAAGTTTGCAGACGACACTACTGTGGTGGGGCTGATCTCTGGGGACGACGAGACGGCCTACAGAGACGAAGTCCTGAAACTCTCAAGGTGGTGTCAGGCTAATAACCTCATCCTGAACACCACCAAGACCAAGGAGATCATCCTGGACTTCAGAAAAAACAGAACAGATCCACCCCCACTCTACATCGATGGAAACTGTGTGGAGAGGGTCCACAGCTTCACCCTCCTGGGCACCACCATCTCTGCTGACCTCACATGGTCTAACAACACCATGACTGTCATCAGGAAGGCCCAGCAACGCCTGCACTTCCTGAGAAAACTTAGGAGGAACGACGTCAGCCAGGAGCTGCTGGTAACGTTCTACCGCTCAACCATTGAGAGCATTCTGTCCTATGGCATCACAGTGTGGTTTTCCCACTGCACTGAAGCAGAACGGCAGAGTCTCCAGAGAGTGGTAAAGACAGCGCAGAGGATCATCGGCTGCCCCCTCCCCTCACTGAAGGACATTTACCAGTCTCGCTGCCTCAGCAGAGTGACTAGCATCACCACTAACTCCACCCATTCTGCTTTCCCTCTGTTTGAACTGCTGCCCTCTGGAAGGAGGTACAGGTCCATCAGAACCAGGACAAACAGACTAAGAAACAGCTTTTTTCCACAGGCAATTATCATACGGAATGCACATACGTCCACCAACCACACCTCACTCTAATTTTACTACAATGCGTGCAATATCCTGACTGTCTAACCGGGTCACTGTGCAATAACTTGATATTTATTAAGCTGTGCTCACAGCAACTCATGTAATTCCATTCTATTTTATTCACAAATATTTAATATTTAACAGTTTCTGTCCATATTGTTCATTTTTTGTTAAGAGTTGTAAATACAGTATTTCTTTTTCTATTCTATTTTTATTTTTATTTTATGTAACTCCTTCACTCCAAGGCTGCTGCAATTTCATTGTATCCCCATGTACAATGACAATAAACGATTCTGATTCTGATTTTATCACTTAGACACAGATGGAGAACCATATCAACTGGATTGGTAACAGCAACAACCACCGACCAAGCCGGCAAGCCCTGGCAGAAAAGATCCCCACAAGAAACACTGCAGGCTGTTCCATAAAAAATATAGTTTTACCATTGCCTTGCAGATCACAGTTGAAGTGGTTTAGTTTTCCTAAAAAAATTCAGAATGATTGAAGTTACAGGTGAACTTTTAGACAACATTTGATCCAAAAAGGTCCGAAAACGTCTTTTTAGGCAAAACTGCAAACACCTATTTTTTTGCATAACTTATCTTTCAAATATCAGCACAAAAAAATTAAAAACGGTAGGGATCTGTGTTTGCTGCCTTCCATATTTTTTTCAGACTTAAAAGTGTAACAGATGATTTATAAAAAATCCTTTTTCATCCAAAAACCTGTGTTAAATCTGTCTAGACTTAGTATTAAAAACTCTCCAAGATGAATGTGCCTGACTCCACCTGCAGGTGGATCACAGACTTCCTGACGGACAGACAGCAGTATGTGAGGCTGGGGAAGCTCGTCTCAGATACTCGGACCACAAGCACCCGATCCCCCCAGGGCTGTGTCCTTTCACCCCTGTTACTCTCCCTGTACACAAACAGCTGCACAGCTGGTCACCTGTCTGTCAAACTCCTGAAGTTTGCTGACGACACCACACTCATCGGCCTCATCTCTGACGGAGATGAGTCGGCCTACAGGAGTGAAATAGCCAGGCTGGTGTCATAGTGCAGCGCTAACAACCTGGAGCTTAATGCTCTGAAGACAGTGGAGATGACAGTGGACTTCAGGAAGGCCCCAGCCCCCCTCCCCCCTGTCATCCTCTGTGACTCCCCGGTGACCTCTGTGGAGTCCTTCTGCTTCCTGGGAACCATCATCAGCCAGGACCTCAAGTGGGAGCAGAACATCAGCTCCATCACTAAGAAGGTCCAGCAGAGGATGTACTTCCTGAGGCAGCTGAAGAAGTTTCACCTCCCTGAAAAGATGCTGGTAGACTTTTACACCGCCATCATCGAATCCACCCTCACGTCCTCCATCACAGTCTGGTTCGCTGCGGCCACGGCCAGAGACAAGGCCAAGCTGCAACGCGTCATCCACTCAGCAGAGAAGGTGATCGGCTGCCACCTCCCGTCTCTCCAGGAGCTGCACATCTCCAGGACCTGGAGGCGGGCAGCCAGGATTGTAGCCAACCCCTCTCATCCAGGACATAATCTCTTTCGGCCCCTCCCTTCTGGCAAGAGGCTCCGGTCCATCAGGACCTCGCGCCACAAGAACAGCTTCTTCCCCACTGCAGTCAGCCTGCTGAACAGTACCCCAACTCCCCCAGGTGACCCCCCCCCCCCCCCCCCCCCGCCCACCAAAGGACTGTCGGTGCCACTTACAGGCCCCACCATCCCAGCCCATCTGTGCTCCCACTTTAATTCACCTTACTCTACTGTATATAGTGTGTTGTTGTTGTTAACTTAATTTTTAACTTATTCTTAATTGCACTATACACCAAGTCAAATTCCTCGTTTTGTAAAGTGCGCTCTACTGAACCTGGCAATAAAACTTTTTCGGATTTGTGATTCTGATTCTGATTCTATTAATCATTGTTTTTTATTCATTCAAAATGCAATTAAATCAATATTTTATCTTTTTTCTTTTCCTTTTTCTTTTTTTTTAATCTCTTATATCCTTTTTTATAATCAATGTTTGAACTTCTTTTCCTTTCTATTGTCATGGTTTCAGTTTGTTGTCTTTTTTTTCGCTTTAGTTCTTGTTCTGTCTTGTTTGGTTCTGTTTTATTTTGAAAGGTTTCCTGTCTTGTCATGTTTCTTGAGTTTTACTTCCTTTGGTCCCCATCTGCCCTAATCGTGTTCACCTGTGTCTTGTCTGCCCTGTCTGTATATAAGTCTTGTCTCTGCCTTCCTCCTGTGCTGGTCCATTAACTTCTGCTCATGTTGATCACGTCTTCTTGTCTGGCGTCCATGTCCCTTGCCATGCCACAGTAAGTTTTTGTTTTTAGTTTTGTCATCCTGCTCTGCAGCGCTTTTTGTTAGTTAAATAAACCCACTTGCCCTGAACCCGTTTGCCTCCCGTCTCTGCGCCTGGGTCCTACCTGCTCTCGAGCCTCCCCCCCACACGACATCTATACATCCAATGAAATTAAACTACAAATCAACAAACACAACTGATAACAAATGTCTCTAAAAAATTATGTGTATATTTGCAGAACCTTAAAAACACCAAACAAATAACAAATGCTTCCCAATTAAAGCACAAAAAATGGAACACAAAATGTAAAACCCAAGTTAGAAATTGCAATTTGAAAAAGATACTTTTTTCAGCAGCTTTTCAAAATCAATCACCAATTCTACTCTTCTGTGGATGAAACAAAGAACTCCAGAACAATGAAGCCATTTCTCTAAGTCTCTCTCACCTTCAGTTTTAAACAAGGTCTGTGAAAATCCACCATACATTGGTCACATGAACTCAGAGACCTGCTAAAAGTGCACAATTGTAAAAGCTCTTTTATATAGACAACTGTTTGTTTGCTTAGAGCTCTAAATATAAAAAAAAATGCTTTTCTATCACCTAGACACAGATGGAGAACCATATCAACTGGATTAATAACAGGGTGGCATGTTTAGACAACATGAAGCTGTCCATCACATTTTTGACCTAAACATGTAAACACATCCTTGGCTCTGCGGTTAGGAAATGGTATTTGGGAATCTCTTTATACCAGGAGCCAGCCTGAACATTGGAACATCGCCACAGTGCCCATCCAGACTGGGACAGCAACGGGGTCCACTTCAGAGCCGTGAGCTGCTGTGTTTAACTCCAGCTGTCCCAGCAAGGGAGACAACTGCAGCAACATCCACTGACCAAGCTGACAAGCCCTGGCAGAAAAGATCCCCACAAGAAAAACACTGGCTCAGGCAGGCTGGTCAAAAAAAAATAGTTTTGCCATTGTCTTGCAGCTCGCAGATCAAGTGGTTTAGTTTTCCAGTAATGTCAGTCAAGAATGCAAGTTCAGATTCACAATGTTCATATTCACCATATTCAACAGACATCTCCTCCAATAGCACCTTAAAAATCCTGTGCTGTTTTGCTTTGCAGCTGAGGTTGTTTACGATTTTCAGAATAAGAGTCATTATATGTCCAGAGCCAATCACTTCTGCACATAAGGCCTGCTGGTGAATGACGCAGCAGTAATGCAGACATTTTGGAAAGTCTGGGTCAGCTTTACAGTGAGTGATGAAACCTGTTTGTCTATTGATCATAGCAGGAGTCCCATCTGCAGTCACTGCTACCAGCTTTTCTAATTGTACCTTTTTCTGCACAAAAACTCCTTCACCGTGTTATACATTTCAACTCCTCTTGTAGTTGTCTGTTAGGGCAGATGTGTCAGGAGTTCTTCTCTTGTGGAAACCAAAAGCTATGCTGTACTGTTGCCGTCCACAGACTCATCACACTGGACGTTAACCACCTGCACTTTGCAAGATCCCGGTCCAGCTAATTGGCCAAGTTATCAGACATAGCTGACACTCATCTAGACATTGTAGTGGAAATTGAATGAGTTCTATTGTTCTCATCCTTAGGGACAGTGATAGCAATTATCATCATTGCTTGAATTTTTTTCATGCTATATGCAAAAGTCTTTGTCCCTTAAGGCAACAGATTACAGCCCCCCCCCCCCCCCCCCAGGCTGCTGTCGTATTAACAATAGCTTGGAGCTCCAGAATGGACAAGAAAAAACGACGAGAATGGCTCGAGCAGGGCGTTGCTCACGGGGCGGTCGCTCGTGCCATGCGGTCGCACGTGCTCGGGCCCGCTAAATGCTACTTGTAGCTTTAATTTTACAGTGCTTTTCTTCTTTCCTCGAAGGTTGGCTCCACTGCCGAAAACTGGTTCCAACCTATAACCACCAGAGGTTGGTGTAGAGTTAAGCGTCTTGCCTAAAGTCACTTAAATCTACACATGAGTGGGAAAGGCGGAATGGAACCGGCAATCTTCTGTTCAGATGTTGACCACTGCACCTTGGTGAGAGTTGCTGCCAAAAATGGTGACATTGAGTGACTCGAACATATCTCTGCTTACTGATGATGTCTTGCTCCAATGTCTGTATCACAAAAGAAAGTGACTGAATTGACTTCATTTGATTGGATCTGGAAGTAAACCCTTCTTTATGGGTGACGTCATACTTCTACAGGCCAGGTCTCAAATACAGTCAACGGTTGTGACTGTGATGCTTCAACCACTGCCTACGAGGGCAGAACTTAACTCCAGAATAAAGCTCAGAGCTGAAAGACCACACACAAATGAAACAGAAAACAGGATTCTAAAAATTAGGGACACATTTTAGACACACTCAATCATCAACTTTAAAAAGTGAAACGGGAGACTGCAGGAGGTTCAGGAATTTTGAGGTGACTAGAATTAGCATAATTACAACTTTCTGAATGTGACATTTGCAACGGAGTAGCTAATGCCATATTTCTAAATAACCAATGTCAGCTGACATTTAGAAAAACGTTTTTCTCGGTGATAAAACTGTCCATTTTCCTTCATGTTTGCATTTGTGTTAAACTCAAGAAGCTGCTTCCTCTACATCAAGCCTCCAAAGAGAAGAAAATTGGAAGTAATAATTGATGTGGAAGTGAGAGGCTTTCAGCAGCTCTTGTATTGAATGATGGCCGTTCCTCTCCTGAGAACATTTAACTTCTGCATGCTAGTTTTTTCTGTGACTTTTATATTTGACTCCCTTCTGCTGTCTTTCTTGTTTTTCTTTTACCCTCCATGGTACATCTAGAAGACGTCCATGTGTAGCAGGTCTTTGCATTTCTCACATGCACGGGTAGTATGTTTTTTATTTAATGGCAACATACAATGGTGCATTGTGTTAGCTAGCCAGTGAGGAGCTTTATCACATCTTGCCTGATCTTCAACGGTAGCATTAGGTAGAGATCTCCTTCCATGAGTTAGTGGTTTTGTCCAAGCCTTTGCCTAACAGACTATGAGACTCTCTTTGACAAGGTGAGCAGGTCGATGGTCCCTCCAAGAACATCTCTGATGGCCGTTTACAAGAAAACAGTTCATAGACCATGCAGGAAAGGGCCACAACTTCTTTACCTCATTGAAATAAAGTATCGTGATCCTGTAGGTCCTGAAGGTCTACACCAGCCATGTGCTCATTGTATTTTTCATTTAATTTATTTATTTGTTCCTTTCATGAAAATTGATGTTCAAATGTTTACATGTTTCTCTTACATATTGAACATTTTCATGATTAGAAGGGAGCAGAATTGAAGAATACAATTCTTATAATTATCTGCTCCCTTTTAAACATTGCCTTTACATTTCTCACACCATCACCTGTGCTCAGATTTCACAATATACAGTTCCACTACACAGTAAATACATTCCATTCATTTAATACATACATTCCAAAAATTCCATTCAACAGTCAAGTTTGTACAAACTAATTTGTTTAGCTTTATACATCCGTTTAAATTGAATAACATTTTGACAACTTTTTAACTGATTCTCCTGGGAATTCCACATTTTTACCCCTGCAATAGACAAACACTTTTGCTTTAATGTTGTTCGAACAATCTGTTGTTTGAAATCAAATTTTCTCCTATGATTTTCATCTCCTGTGGTAAAAATCGCTTTTGTAGGTCTTCTGGTAGATCTATGTATCTGGCTTTAAACATAACTAATAAGGTCTGCACTTCAATTAAATTTTTAAGTTTTAATAAACCTGACTTTAACAAAAGTTCATTTGTGTGATCTCTAAAATTAGCTTTATGAATAATTCGAATAGCTCTCTTCTGCAATATAATTAAGGGCATTATATTAGTTTCATACGTATTTCCCCACATTTCAATACAATATGTAAAATAAGGTAAAACCAAAGAGCAATTTAACATGTCCATAATATCACATGGTAAAACATATTTGGATTTGTTCATAACAAAAAGGCTCTTGGTTACTATATTTTTTACATAGAATACATGAGATTTCCATCTTCATTTGTCGTCCAACATAACCCCTAAAAATTTAAATTCAGACACCTGTTCTATGTTTATGTTGTCAATGGACAAAGTCACTTCTGTTTTTTCTTTATTACCAAACACCCTAAACTTTGTTTTTGTTAGATTCAAAGATAGTTTATTGTAGTCAAACCACGTTTTGAGTTTTATCATTTCCATTTCATTACTCTTAGCTCAGGTTTTCAGATTATCCCCAGAACAGAAAAAGTAAGTATCATCGGCAAATAAAACAAACTGCAACAACTTAGAAATATCACAAATATCATTTATATATAAAATAAAAAGTTTAGGTACCATAATTGAGCCTTGTGGGAGTCCACAGATAATATTAATGAGATCAGACTTATTACCTCCAAACTGCACATTTTGTTGTCTGTTTTGTAAATAACTGGTGATCCAGTTCAGGGCGATTCCTCTAACCCCACATGCATATAATTTAGAAATCAGGATAGAACGATCGATGGTGTCAAAGGCCTTCTTTAAATCAATGAAAACTCCTATTTTTTTTATACTTGTCCTGTCCAACAGCTAGGCAGGCAGATGAGAGCTGAGGGCCTCTTGTGTTGGACATATTTTACTTTAACAAGAGGGGTTATTAATCTTCAGACAAACCAAAGGTATGACTGAATAAACCCCTTTTGTAATTGAGGCCAAACTTTATTCATTTCAACCATGATTGAAAATCTTTGGTGTTGGACCGGACGGAAAAGGAGAGAAGGGAAGAAGAGGGAGGGATGTCAGGGGGGGGGGGGGGTGATAGTGAGAGGGGGGGGGGGGGGGGGGGGTAAGACCATGAAGCAGCATAGAGCAGACAGGTTTACTGGTTGTTTATCATTACAGTACGGTTCAAATGTAGTACAAAAAGGGCGGGGCCTGTTCACACACACTCAAATGTTATCAACACACCTGCTAGCTGCAAAAATGTCCACATGTCAACATGTACACAAAACAGATAGTGTTCACAAACGCATACCTATGCCTTTAAACCAACTAGTGTGAAATCTTTCATTCATTCAATCATGCAAACTATAAGTGCAAAGGTGAGCTAACACCTGTGCTCAGGTGAGTGTTTATGTTCTTCTAAAATGGATGGTGGAATGTGAAAATAAGGAGGAGCAGCGCCAAGCCACCCACACACCCAGACCCCCGCCGCAGCAGCAGCGGCAGCCGGAATTCCCCCAACGCCACACGGGAAAAGGGCAGGGAACAACCGCCCCCCGGGCGACCAAGACCGCCACCCAGGCCAGGGCCAGCAGGACCGCCGCGAGGCCCCCAGAGCCAGAGAGCAGGGAGGCGCGGAGGGAAAGAGAGCGCCGCCCCAGCCCAGCCAGGAAAGCAGCCCCCCCGCCGCGCCGGTAGAGCCCAACGCAGGGCCCCACCGGAGAAGGACGCCCACAGCCCCAGACGAGCACCCCACCACCACCCAGGAGTTCCCGGCATACCCCAGCCCCAACCCCAGGTACGAGCCAGGACGCGCTCCGCACTCCAGGCAGCCACCCACCCGGCCCACGGTTGGTCCAGGTAGGAGCAAGGCAGGGGCCCGCCGCCCCCGCCCAGGAGGGGGGAACCCCGGGGAAAAAAGGGTGGCCCATAAGGGGTGTTATAAATATGGCCCGACCAGGCTCGGCCATGTTGGAAGTTTGGCGGGGCCCAGCGCTCAGGGGCAAGGACCAGGACCCACCCCCCAGGGACACGAACACCCCCGGCTCAGGTGTAATATGAACCCCCCCACCGTGCGGAGAGAGCACCGCCGGGCCCAGGGAGCCGGCACCCAAGGGACACGGCCGCCATCGCCAAGGGGCCCGCACCCCCCACCAGGGAAGGGGTAGGGGACAGATGGACCCAGGTCCCACCTTCCTTGCAAAATGTGTGTGCGTGTATCTGTGTTTGAGAGGGTGTGTGTGTGCATGTGTGTGTGTTTATGTTGGAATGTATATATTGAAGAGGGAGGGGTGTGTGTACTAAGGGGGGTGCAGTTAAAATTGGCGAGTAGGGCACTAAGGGGACATCTCCTGATTACTCACAGTGATGTCCCCTTACCCTCCCCACCAAGGGGCCCTAAATGTCTAAGGTGCGGTTAAAATTGGCGGGTAGGGTGCCAGGAGGACATCTGCTGCTTGCTTGCAGTGATGTCCAAGCATCCCCCCTACCAAGGACCCTACATGTCTAAGGTGCAAATAAAACCGAAAGAGGGGGGGCCCACTCCATACGACAACCATAGGAGGGGGGCCACTGCCAAGTAGCCCCCCCCCAAGGCGCATCGCAGGCTAGACCCCCCACCCCCTCACCCTAATATGAGGTTATATGAGTAAGGGGGTAAGTTGGGGACAGCTGGTAGACTGTCCCCCGGTGGTCAAACAGCCGTCCCCCCAGCCCCCCCCCCCAGCAAAGGGGCCAGGGCCACCCAGCCCAGGGGCCCCGCCCCCGGAGGCGCCGACACCCCAGGCCCGGCACCACCCACCCCACACAGAGAGAGAGGAGCCATAAAGTGTCGCCCCCCCCGGAGCAAGCCCATGGCCCCACCCCCAGACGCCGGCCCTAGAGGAGCTCTGGTCAGGCCTTGACGGGACCGGGGAGGCCAACCGGCCGAGGCAACCACTGATTGCCTCAGCGGAGACCCCGACCCGTTAGCCCCCCCGACACGTACCAATAATGCCCCCCCCCCCTCCCCCAGAACGCCCCCCCACAGGACAGGGCCGACAAGCCCCCCACCCCACCCCACCCCAGACCCCGTAGCCGAAGCGGATGACACCCAGAGCGACCGGGGACCCCGAGAGGGTTGTCCCGTCCCGTCCCAGAGCCAGGGAAGGGCCGATCCCAGCCCCAGGTGCAGATGGGCAGCCCATCCGGCGCCGCTGGGCCCCCCCCCCCCGAGCAGGGCCCCCCGCCAACCCCCCCCCAGCACAGGCAAAGGGACCACCCCGCCAAGCCAAGCCAGACCACCACCCCACCACGCACCCCCACACCCAAGCCCAGAGGACCACGCAGCGCCCCAGCCCGCCCCACCCAGGCACCGGACCCGACCCCCCGACCAACAGAGCCCCCACCGCCCCCGCCAGGCACCGGAAGCCCCGACCCCCACCCCGCACCACGGCAGAAGGGCAAGGAGCAGCGACGACCAAGCCCCCACCCCCTAAGTCAACCACAGGAGACCAGAGAGACTGAATTCTTTCAAAGTTACTTGAGCTTTGGGCTGACATTTTTTCCAAGCTGATATGATCAAAGAGCAGATTTCTGTGTTGACTTATGTTTATATTTTTCTTGTTTTTCCAATTTATTAAAATAGTTTTTTTGGCAATACAAAGAGTTATGAAAATGATAGATGCTAATCCTTCTTCTATATCGATGGCACTCATGTCACCAAGCACACAAAGTGACGGTGAGGCAGTGATTGAAAACCTTAAGCCAGACTGATAAATCGGCACATACCTGCTGCCAGAGAGCCTGGACAGGAGTGCAGAACCACAGTGCGTGCATGTAGCTGTCGGGTAGATTATTATCACAGTGCTCGCAAATGTCTGAGTTACTGAGACCCATCTTGAACATCCTCTGTCCAGTGTAGTAAATTCTGTGAAGAGTTTTGAGATGGATTAGCTGCAGATTTGGACTTTTTGTCAGTTTAAAGGTGTTTAGACAGAGTTCTGACCAGAAGCTTTCATCTGTGCTGATGCTCAAATCTGCATCCCATTTTTTTGTTGGAAGGCTAATATTGTTATCTAAATTACATAAAAGTTTGTATATTTTGGAGAGAGTTCTATTCATTGAAAAATTAATCGGAGTGGTAACTACATCTGGTAGCTTTAAATCGTCGTCTTTAAATTTATACTTTTTAGTAATACTTGATTTAAGTTGCTGATATTCCAAGAAGTTATTTATTCCATGTTTGTCTTGAAGTTCCTGGGGAGTTATGAATATTCGATCAATAATTACGTGCTCTAGTTGTTTTATGCCCCCTGCTTGCCAAGCTGGGAAGTGAATCATTTTTTTGTTAATAAGGATGTCCGGGTTGTTCCAGATGGGTGTCATTTTGCACGGTTGAATTGATGATTTTGATATTTTGAGAAATTCCCACCAGGCTGTTAAAGTGGCATTTATATTAATGCTTTTGAAACAATCCTGTTTTTTAACTGTTTGGCTAATAAATGGTCGCTGTGACAGGTTGATCTTTCCACATAACGCCTGTTCCAAGTCTAACCATGAGTTGGTTTCTGGATTATTTTTTAACCATTTTAAGATATATTGTAATCTATTTGCAAGAAAGTATTTGTGGAAGTTAGGTAATTCTAATCCTCCACAGCTTTTTGCAGATTTTAAAGTTTTTAGACTAATTCTTGCAGGTTTGTTGTTCCATAGAAAGCTTGATATGGATGAGTCTAATGTTTTGAACCATTTTAACGGCGGTTGTGTGGGAATCATTGAGAAGAGATAAGTAACCTTGGGTAAGATTTTCATTTTAACCGTGGCTACCTTGCCCATAAGGGACAGAGGCAGGTTGGTCCAGCGTGTTAGATCGTCCTGTATGCTTTTCAGTAATGGGGTGTGGTTTAGCTGCACCAGTTCTGATAGTTTGGGGGAAAAGTAGATACCCAGATATTTGATATTTCCTGTTTTAACTGGAATTGTGAGTCTTTGTTCCATATTCCTGTTGAGTGGTAATAAAACAGACTTATTCCAATTAATGGAATAGTCTGATATGGAGGAGAATTCATTTATGATCATTGCTGTTTCATTTACAGAATGTAAATTCCTTAAAAACAGTAATATGAATAAAATTAAGACTAATTTTATGATGGCTGTGTTTGGTTTTTATTCCTATAATGCTCTCATTCTGTCTTATTGCTGCAGCTAAAGGCTCAATAAATATAGCAAAAAGAGAAGGAGAGAGTGGGCAGCCCTGTCTGGTTCCTCTTCCAAGAAAAAACCTGTTTGAAGTCTGTTTATTAGTTCTAACTGATGCATTGGGGTTGTGATATAATATTTTGATCCAATTGATGAATGCTTCTCCAAAACCAAACTTATGGAGGGCGGCAATAAGGAACTTCCAATTTACTCTATCAAAGGCTTTTTCAGCATCCAGCGATAGTACCGTCATTTCCTGGTTTTCAATGGTGGCAAAATCTATTATATTAACTAGTCTACGGACATTATCATCCGAGTGTCTGCCTTTGATGAATCCAGTTTGGTCGAAGTGAATTATGTGAGGAGTGATTTTTTCTATTCTCTGTGCTAGTGCTTTGCAGAAAATTTTTACATCTGCATTGATTAGAGAAATAGGGCGATAGCTTGAAGGGCTAGTGGGATCTTTGTCTGGTTTTAGAAGAAGAATTATGTTGGCTGAGTTCATGTTAGGTGGCATTGATTGGCTCTCATTAATAGATGTGACCGTTTTATAAAATGTTGGTGCCAGTTGTTCCCAGAATTCTTTATAAAACTCAGCAGGAAAGCCATCAGGCCCTGGTGCTTTACCATTAGGCACAAGTAACAGAGCTTCATGAAGTTCAGACAGCGAGAGCGGAGAATCTAAGTTTGTTATTTGATCCTCATTTAGCCTGGGTAGGTTTACATTATTAAGAAATGAGTCAATACTTTGCTCTGACGGATTAATCTGTGGTGTGTACAAGTTTTTATAAAAGTTTTCAAATGCGTTATTAATCTTGACCGGGTCATGAGTGACATTTCCTGTTTGGTCCGTAATAGAGGTGATTGATGATTTTTCTCTATTAATTTTAAGCTGATTAGCCAGAAATTTGCCAGATTTATTAGAGTTTTCAAATCTTCCAAGTCGTAGCCTTTGTATTTGAAATTGTGTTCGTTTATTAATGATGTCATTTAACTGCAGCTTTAAATTTTTCAGATCTCCCAGAATGTGTTCCTGTGCAGAAGCAGCATAAGCAGTCTCCAGGGTTTTGATTTTATTTTCTAATTCTAATAAATCTGCTTTGTCTTTGCGTTTTTTGTGCGTTGAATAAGAAATGATTTTCCCTCTCATGACTGCCTTTGCTGTTTCCCAAAGAATGCACGGTGGGATGTCTGGAGTATTGTTGAAGTCTAAGAAGGTTGCCCACTCTTTTTTAAAGAATTCAAGAAATTCCTGGTCCTTTAACAGAGACGTATAAAACCCCCAGGTTGTACAAGAGGGTGTGGATTTTTCCCTAGAAATGTTTACAGAGACTGGTGCATGATCACTGATAATAATTGGATGGATATTGGAACTTTGAATATTTTTTAAAAGAGAGTTGCTGATTAATAAATAGTCTAAACGGGAGTGTAAATGGTGAACTGGAGAGAAAAAGGTGAACCCTTTAGTGTTTGGGTGACATGAGCGCCACGCGTCGCAGAGACCCAAATCATTTATGTACTGCTTTGGAATACTTGCAGACCGCCATGTACGCTGATTTGCTGCTGTGCTGAGTCTGTCAAGTTCAGGGTCCAAAACAAGGTTGAAGTCTCCTCCTATAATGATTGTGGAGTCAGAGTGAACTGAGAGTGAGGTGAAGAATCTGTGAAAGAAGGAAGAGTCGTCAACATTAGGGCCGTAAACACTCGCTATACAAAAGTCCTTATTCTGAATGGATATATTAATGATTACAAATCTGCCTTCTGGGTCAGTAACTGTATCCTTATGAGTAAAATTAAGATTTTTATTAATTAAAAC
The DNA here is from genome assembly GCF_053564925.1 of Oryzias latipes. Taxonomy (NCBI): domain Eukaryota; kingdom Metazoa; phylum Chordata; class Actinopteri; order Beloniformes; family Adrianichthyidae; genus Oryzias; species Oryzias latipes. The sequence goes on from NC_136239.1 coordinate 3,720,978, forward strand.
AGCAACTCCTCGTTGTTTGGAGTTGTAACTGGCAGAGTATATAACTGGAAATTGTAAGCAGCACATAAGGTGATTCAAAGAATTTGATAAATGGGTCTCCTGCAGTAGAGCTATATCTGCTTTTAGACCATCCAGGTGATTTAACACTTTCAATCTCTTTGGCTCAGAGCCAAGTCCACGCACATTCCAGCTAACGATGTTAAGACTGTTCATAACTGCTCTGACTGAAAAGGTGTAAAGCTAAGTAGTGCTTGTGTACCAGTCCGTGTGCGCGTGCCCGCATTGAGAAGCGCTGTGCGCGTGAACGTTTTCTGGCTATGTGAGCTGCGTGTCGCGTGCGTCCTATGAGAGCCTGTGTGAGGTGTTTGCAGTATGTCAGAGTGTGTGTGCGGGATCGCATGTGCACGCCCCTGTGTGCGCTTGTGTTCGTGCGCGCCCGTTCCGTGCATAAATGAATACTTACCGAGGATGAGTTGCTTCCAGGTGATTTACATATGATGAGGGGGGAGAGGGGGGGGGAGTAAAGGAAAGAAAGAAAGAGATAGAAGGGAAAACGAAAACAACAACAAAACAACAATAGAAACATGAGTGGGACTGAGGTGAAGAAGAAAAAAAAGACTGTTTTCCTGAGATCGAGGTGTGGATTATTGATGATCCGGTTTTCCATTCATTGAAGTTAGTTTAGCGGGTTTCTTCTGGGCAGCGCAGATGTTCTCAGCGCGGATCTGAAAGCCTTCAGCACAGCCAGGGGGTGATCTCCGGGTCCCGGAACAGCCGGCCGTCCACGTAAAGTTTGTCAACGGCCACAATCGCTCTCGAACCAGCAGCAAGATGCTTCCTCCTCAGCGGGAACAGGATCTTCCTTCTACGGAGGATTTCTGCCGGGAACTGGTCATTAACGCTGTAATGTGTGCCTTTCAGTTCCCGTCCGCGGCCCTTCACCAACTCCTTCTGTTTGAAATGTTCGAATTTAGCCACAATAGGACGCGGGCGCTGGTGGTCGGACCTTCTTCCTCCGAGGCGGTGAACCCTGTGGAAAGATATCTTCTGCACCTCCTCCTTGGGGAGCTTCAGGTGGACCTCTTAAAAGGACCTCACGGTGGCCTCAGGGTCTTCTCCTGCCTCCTCTGGAACCCCCGCGACCACTAGATTGTCCCTCATGCTCCTCGACTGAAGATCCAGGAGGGTTTCCTTGATGGATCGGTTCTCCTCGGAGAGGCGGGCGGTGTCATTGCCCAGGATCTTGACGGTCTCTCTGAGGGCCTGGTTGTTCTCCGCTGCGAGCTCCCGCACCTGCTGCTGGCTGAATTCCAGAGACTCCCGCAGACCTTGAAATTCTCTATGGAGGATCTCCAGCAAATTGAGGCGGCAATCAAAGCTGGAGAGCTTTTTGTCAATCGAATCCAGGATATCGCTCACTCCGCTGCCTGGAGAGGACACAGCCCCGGGAGAGTCCTCAGGCCGTTCACGCTTGGCGGAGGGGGTGGTGGTGGCGGTTCTGGGCTTCACCATGTTGCAGGTATTAAAACACTCGTCAATGAAATTCTCCAGGTCCTCCAGGCTGACAGAAGCTTAATACTCTTAACAGGTTATGTTAGTTTGCAGGAAATATTTTAATATGGCGGAAAAAGGAAACAAGATCGAAAATGTTTGTTCAAATGCTTACGCACCGCCAAGTCGACTCACCACACTCGTCTCGCTGGGTCTCGCGATACTACAGCATCACGTTCTCACCTCTCTCAGGTTTGTCCCTAAACTCCTATTGTGTATTTCTTTTTGTTAATTGCTGTTGAAATGTCTTCAACTATTTTCATTATAGCCAAATCTGTACACCCATTAGAACGAAACCCAAACTGATTCTGACTTAACAATTTATTTTTCTCAATAAAGCTGTCTAGTTTGTTAACAAACAATTTTACTAAAACTTTTGAAAAATGGGAAAGTAATGATACTGGTCTGTAATTATTACAAGTATGTCTGTCTCCATTAAAAACAAAAAAGGAATAACTTTAGCTATTTTCATCCTCTCAGGAAAAATTCCTAATTTAAGTGAACGATTAAAGATACAATGTAGTGTTTTGACAATACGATCTATTGTCATTTTGATTATTTTCATGTCAATCGCATCACTGTCCTTTGAGGTCTTGTTGTCAAAATGTCATTTTCAGTCACATCAGATAAATACATAGATTGGGAAATCCAATTTTTATTTTTACAAACATCTTTTGATTGTATATTGCATATGATATTTTCTGCTAAGTTGGGTCCTATATTTACAAAAAATGAATTTAATTAATTTGCCATGTCCTCTTGCTTTTTAATGACCACATTGTCTTTAAGAAAGAAGTGAGGTAGTTCTATTGATTCTGACTTATTTTCTATGACCTTATTCAGAATATTCCACGTAGTCTTTGTTATATTTATTTTCATACAGAATGCTATGATAATATTTCTTCTCAGCTTGTCTCAATACATTTGTTAACTTGTTTTTGTAAACCTTATAACGTTTTTCAGCTGCTGTTCTTAAGTTTAAAAAGTCCTTTTAGAGTTTGTTTTTCTTTTTACAAGCATTCTGTAAGCCCTTTGTGATCCAGGATTTTCTGTTATGTTTAGATTTCGCTCTACCTAAAACTTCTGGACAGTGTCTGCTGTAAAGATCTAAATAACATTTCAGAAAAGCCTCATATGCACCGTTTACATCATCTGTATAAATTTCATTCCAGTCTTGATTTATGAGATCATTTCTGAAAGCGTTCACAGTTTCATTTATTGACGGATGCATTTTGGTTGTTGGATGTTGTTAAAGGTACATTGGTGCCTGTTCCATGTCCTGACAGAGGTTTTGGTGTATTTTTCATCCATGTTTGTTGCCACTGCTACGTTGTCATTGTCTTTCCAACGTAGCAGCAGCTTCTCTCTTTGGCGCAGAACCTCATTGGCTCCCCTGTCTATTTTCATGAAAGCATTCAGTGGTTTGAACGGGACATCAAACAGGGACTTCTGCCTCGTGGTTCCAGAGCTTACATTTCTTATTTTTGTCCTCTCAACCATAAAGTAAAATGTGATAAAGAGGTTGTCACAGAAGAACCTGCAACTTTAAGGTACCCGAAGTTGCTCTGCTAAACCAATTATACACTGGGCCCCTGACCCAGCCCTGTCTCTGGGAGTGTGCGATCCACAATGTGGTTCCATGTGGTACATGCATTTAGTGGATGAGGCGAGGCTCCATACCTTGTAACCAAAACAAACTAGTTTGCATTTGATGAATTGTTTGCATCCAGCTAGTGTTCTGCATGTCTAAATGTGTGTAAGTCTCTACCTGTGATTGCATACGTGTGGATGTACGTGCATGAGTGGAAAGTTAAATCAAATTAGTCAACTAGCTAGTCTTTGTGTGTAGTTTTGTTTTTGTGTATAAATTTAAGTATAAAGGTAACAGCAGAAAATAAGGTGGAACAGTTAGACTGTAAATTGGTACCCAACAACCATGTATACCAGTAGGTAAATACTTGTGGGTTAATTTTACTTGATCTCATAAAAACAGGGAGGCGGACCTAATTTCATCTTTTTGATAGAAAAAAAAAAGAAGTCAGTCCACGTGATGAGCATTAAGATCCAGCAGCCGAAGCCAGCTACCCAGAATACAAGTGAAACAGGATTGGTATCTAAGAAATATTAGGGCTAGAAGTCCAGGAAAAAAAATCACATATGCTCCTGAAATCATGAGATCTGCCAGCCTTTTTCAAGCAGGAAACAAAAGTGGCATTTTTCTGATGGTAGAGTACTTGTATAAAAATTTTTATCTAAAAATTGCATTTTTGAGTATTTCTTTATTCAAATTGTTGTGAATTATGTTCTTAATTGGGCCTATTTTACTTTGTTGTTGCTTTATTTATAGGCCTATATTTGTCATATTTTATTCATTTGATGAATTTAATTGTAATGTTCTAGGATGTTGCTCTTAAATACAATTTAATTTTCCTTTTGAGTGCCTTATTTTATCTGATCAGGTGGCCCATTTAACCTGAATGTGTCACATCTCAAAAGTGCTTAACAGCTGATGTTATAACAGCTATAGAGTTTTAACAATAATATTGTGTCTCATATATTTTGCACAAAAACGTTAAAAACATTTATTCATAATATAAAGGACACATTCAAATGTCATACATCGTTTATTCTCAGTTTCCCAAGCGATTAACCAAAGACTGGATCAATTTAACTGATGTCACCCCACTATAGACCCACTCTGAGAAAAAAAAACAAAAGTGTTTTTTGCATTTTTAACATATTCTTTTGGTATTTTTGTAATGATGGAAGACATAATAAAGAAAATTAAAATTGCTTTTACGCATATTTCTGTCTTCAATATTTTGTGAGTCAGGAGCAGATAAAAAAAGCTGTGTAAAAAAGATTAAATTTGTGAGGTAGAAAATACCCCCAGATGGCTACGAGGCCCTGCTCCGCTCCATTCTGATCACCCACTGTCAGACCAATAGATTAATGAACGTCTTTGTTTTCCTCATCTGAGCTGGAATCTGGATATAAACTGTAGGACTGGATAGATCCGATATCGATCATCATTTTTGTTGCACCATCAATGTCAGCTTGAGGTTGTGAATGGTTATAAAGCTAGCAGGAGAATTTAGAGGTGAATTTCTAATAAACTATGTCCTTGTAAATTACAATTTTCTTTTTTTTTAAATTATGATCTGGGCGGGACTTCAAAAGACAAACAGTATTACGTCATTTTTCCGGTGAATGCTCACGGCTTTCAATGGAACATCAAGGTGGTGTCATTCTCATGTGCTGCTTTTCCTTGCAGCTGTCATCCGTGTTGCTGAAACCGTTGACAAAACATCTCTCTGTGCCTCTTCACAAGATTTCTCACACTTACCCTCCATGGCTCACCCCCATATGGGGTTGGAGGCATGCTGACATTTGTCTGAGCGCAGCACTGCCGTGTTGTTGATGTGTGAAAAAAGCCGGCAGGATGAAATCTGTGCTGCCACAGCTCACACACAAGAGAGTTCAGTGGGATGTCGCAGCCATGACCTTCCCCCTCCTTCACTGATGGCTCACACAGTGGTGCTGAATCTGCTGCAAAGATGGAAAAAGCCTTTGTTCGCTGAAAGTTGTTTGCAGAGACACTGATGCTGTGTCCGAATTCCTACCCTAACCCCTAACTTCTAAAACCCTATATAGTGCAGCACTATATAGTTCTCTGAATTTTCAAAGCAATTCAGACACCCATGCTCACTACTTTTCTCTTTCGGGTGTTTTCATATGGCGCTTGACACGGAAACAAAGTGGCGCCTTACCGCCACCACCTGGTCTGGAGGCGAACTACTTCTATTTAATGCAGAGAAGGACACCTATTTGTCAAAGTAAAAACATAATAACCCTCCCACTCCCCTAAGACTGGTTTCAGGATCCCCTACGCTGTAATGAAGGGTCCACATGACCCCAACCTTACTCTGACAAGTTCTCCAAGTGATCCCACCTTACTCTTAGGCTGTCAGAATGTTCACTCGATTGTCACACAGTTAGGGAAAACAGCCCTTACATTGAAAAGGGTACACAGAGCGGCCTTGGATCCTGGTCTTGATAGACAAAACATCCTGTTTTCCCACCATCAACGTGAGAACTGCCTCCTACCACCTGGTCTTGACAGACAAAACGTAGCGTTTTCCCACCATCAACGCGAGAACTGTCTCCTACCCACAGTCTCACCATAACCCTCCCGCGCCACTCAGGCTGATTTGAGGAACCCCAACGCTGTCTCGAGGGGTCCACGCGACCCGAACCTTACTTCTACGAGTTCTCCAAGTGACCCCACCTTTACTTTGAGAAATGTAGTCCTACGAAGGCCAAGTATCCCTACAGCTCCCCTTAGGCTAATTCGAGGAACGCCAACGCTGTCTCGAGGGGTCCACGCGACCCCGACCTTACTTCTACGAGTTCTCCAAGTGACCCCACCTTTACTTTGAGAAATGTAGTCCTACGAAGGCCAAGTATCCCTACAGCTCCCCTTAGGCTGATTTGAGGAACCCCAACGCTGTCTCGAGGGGTCCACGCGACCCCGACCTTACTTCTACGAGTTCTCCAAGTGACCCCACCTTTACGGTGAGAAATGTAGTCCTACGAAGGCCAAGTATCCCTCCCGCTCCCCTTAGGCTGATTTGAGGAACCCCAACGCTGTCTCGAGGGGTCCACGCGACCCCAACCTTATTTTGACTAGTTCTCCAAGTGACCCCACCTTTACGGTGAGAAATGTAGTCCTCCGAAGGCCAAGTATCCCTCCCGCTCCCCTTAGGCTGATTTGAGGGGTCTCGCGTACCCCACAAGGCAACGCGCTGAACTATATTTTGTTTTGGTCTATCCTGTATGTCTTGACGGGTTCGCGTGACCCCACAATGCGGCGTGCTGAACTATATTTTGTTTTGTTTTACTGTGTCTGTCTAGAGGGGTCACATGTACCCAACAAGGCATCGCTCGGAACTATATTTTGTTTTTGTTTACTTTGGGATCACACGTACCCCACAAGGCAGCGCGCTGAACTATATCTTGTTTTGCTTTACAATGTCTGTCTAGAGGGGTCACGTGTACCCCATGAATAAATGAGGCTCGTCATGTATCATCTTATCCCGCGGGCCAGCCGTATATCCCTCCCACTCCCCTAAGGCTGGTTTCAGGATCCCCTACGCTGTAATGAAGGGTCCACATGACCCCAACCTTACTCTGACAAGTTCTCCAAGTGATCCCACCTTACTCTTAGGCTGTCAGAATGTTCACTCGATTGTCACACAGTTAGGGAAAACAGCCCTTACCTTGAAAAGGGTACACAGAGCGGCCTTGGATCCTGGTCTTGACAGACAAAACATCCTGTTTTCCCACCGTCAACGTGAGAACTGCCTCCTACCCCCTGGTCTTGACAGACAAAACGTAGCTTTTTCCCACCATCAACGCGAGAACTGTCTCCTACCCACAGTCTCACCATAACCCTCCCGCGCCACTCAGGCTGATTTGAGGATCCCCAACGCTGTCTCGAGGGGTCAGCGCGACCCCAACCTTATTTCGACGAGTTCTCCAAGTGACCCCACCTTTACTTTGAGAAATGTAGTCCTACGAAGGCCAAGTATCCCTCCCGCTCCCCTTAGGCTGATTTCAGGAACCCCTACGCTGTAATGAGGGGTCCACATGACCCCTTCCTTACTCTGACAAGTTCTCCAAGTGATCCCACCTTACTCTTAGGCTGTCAGAATGTTCACTCGACTGTCACACAGTTAGGGAAAACAACTCTTACATTGAAAAGGGTACACAGAGCGGCCTTGGATCCTGGTCTTGATAGACAAAACATCCTGTTTTCCCACCGTCAACGTGAGAACTGCCTCCTACCACCTGGTCTTGACAGACAAAACGTAGCTTTTTCCCACCATCAACGTGAGAACTGTCTCCTACCCACAGTCTCACCGTGACCCTCCCGCGCCACTCAGGCTGATTCGAGGAACCCCAACGCTGTCTCGAGGGGTCCACGCGACCCGAACCTTACTTCTACGAGTTCTCCAAGTGACCCCACCTTTACTTTGAGAAATGTAGTCCTACGAAGGCCAAGTATCCCTACAGCTCCCCTTAGGCTAATTCGAGGAACGCCAACGCTGTCTCGAGGGGTCCACGCGACCCCGACCTTACTTCTACGAGTTCTCCAAGTGACCCCACCTTTACTTTGAGAAATGTAGTCCTACGAAGGCCAAGTATCCCTACAGCTCCCCTTAGGCTGATTTGAGGAACCCCAACGCTGTCTCGAGGGGTCCACGCGACCCCGACCTTACTTCTACGAGTTCTCCAAGTGACCCCACCTTTACGGTGAGAAATGTAGTCCTACGAAGGCCAAGTATCCCTCCCGCTCCCCTTAGGCTGATTTGAGGAACCCCAACGCTGTCTCGAGGGGTCCACGCGACCCCAACCTTATTTTGACTAGTTCTCCAAGTGACCCCACCTTTACGGTGAGAAATGTAGTCCTCCGAAGGCCAAGTATCCCTCCCGCTCCCCTTAGGCTGATTTGAGGGGTCTCGCGTACCCCACAAGGCAACGCGCTGAACTATATTTTGTTTTGGTCTATCCTGTATGTCTTGACGGGTTCGCGTGACCCCACAATGCGGCGTGCTGAACTATATTTTGTTTTGTTTTACTGTGTCTGTCTAGAGGGGTCACATGTACCCAACAAGGCATCGCTCGGAACTATATTTTGTTTTTGTTTACTTTGGGATCACACGTACCCCACAAGGCAGCGCGCTGAACTATATCTTGTTTTGCTTTACAATGTCTGTCTAGAGGGGTCACGTGTACCCCATGAATAAATGAGGCTCGTCATGTATCATCTTATCCCGCGGGCCAGCCGTATATCCCTCCCACTCCCCTAAGGCTGGTTTCAGGATCCCCTACGCTGTAATGAAGGGTCCACATGACCCCAACCTTACTCTGACAAGTTCTCCAAGTGATCCCACCTTACTCTTAGGCTGTCAGAATGTTCACTCGATTGTCACACAGTTAGGGAAAACAGCCCTTACCTTGAAAAGGGTACACAGAGCGGCCTTGGATCCTGGTCTTGACAGACAAAACATCCTGTTTTCCCACCGTCAACGTGAGAACTGCCTCCTACCCCCTGGTCTTGACAGACAAAACGTAGCTTTTTCCCACCATCAACGCGAGAACTGTCTCCTACCCACAGTCTCACCATAACCCTCCCGCGCCACTCAGGCTGATTTCAGGAACCCCAACGCTGTCTCGAGGGGTCAGCGCGACCCCAACCTTATTTCGATAAGTTCTCCAAGTGACCCCACCTTTACTTTGAGAAATGTAGTCCTACGAAGGCCAAGTATCCCTCCCACTCCCCTTAGGCTAATTCGAGGAACCCCAACGCTGTCTCGAGGGGTCCACGCGACCCGGACCTTACTTCTACGAGTTCTCCAAGTGACCCCACCTTTACTTTGAGAAATATAGTCCTACGAAGGCCAAGTATCCCTACATTTCCCCTTAGGCTAATTTGAGGAACCCCAACGCTGTCTCGAGGGGTCCACGCGACCCCGACCTTACTTCTACGAGTTCTCCAAGTGACCCCACCTTTACGGTGAGAAATGTAGTCCTACGAAGGCCAAGTATCCCTCCCGCTCCCCTTAGGCTGATTTGAGGAACCCCAACGCTGTCTCGAGGGGTCCACGCGACCCCAACCTTATTTCGACTAGTTCTCCAAGTGACCCCACCTTTACGGTGAGAAATGTAGTCCTCCGAAGGCCAAGTATCCCTCCCGCTCCCCTTAGGCTGATTTGAGGGGTCTCGCGTACCCCACAAGGCAACGCGCTGAACTATATTTTGTTTTGGTCTATCCTGTATGTCTTGACGGGTTCGCGTGACCCCACAATGCGGCGTGCTTAACTATATTTTGTTTTGTTTTACTGTGTCTGTCTAGAGGGGTCACATGTACCCAACGAGGCAGCGCGCTGAACTATATTTTGTTTTGGTTTACGTTATCTGTCTTGAGGGGTTTGCAGGACCCCACAAGGCAGCGTACGGGACTGTATTTTGTTTTGGTTTACGTGGGTATCCCCACGGACCCCACAAAGCAGCACGCTGTAATGTATTTTGTTTAGGTTTACGTTGGGGTACCTCAGAGCCCCACAAGGCCGCGAGGGACTATATTTTGTTTTAGCTTACGTTGGGGTACCTCAGACCCCACAAGGCAGCGCAGGGAAGAGGCTAGAGCTTGGGCTTGCATTTGTCGGAAAACAGTCATTTTAAAATTTCCATCTTTTCATAAACTTTCATGAACATTATGTTTGGTCCTGCAAAAACACTCTTCTTTTCTCACAGATAACGGACACAGAGCGACCTTGGATCCTGGCTTTTACAGACAAAACATAGCGTTTTCCCACCATCAACGTGAGAACTGTCTCCTACCACCTGGTCTTGACAGACAAAACATAGCGTTTTCCCACCATCAACGTGAGAACTCTCTCTTACCAACATTCTCACCATAACCCTCCCGCACCCCTAAGGCTGATTTGAAGATCCCCTACGCCGTCTTGACAAGGTTACCCGCAGACCCCACGAGGCAGCGCGGGGAAGAGGCAAGAGCTCGGGCTTGTTTTCCTGTCAGAAAACAGTCATTTTAACATTTCCGTCTTTTCATAAACTTTCCATATTATGTTTGGTCCTGCAAACACTCTTCTTTTCTCACAGATAACGGACACAGAGCGACCTTGGATCCTGGTCTTGACAGACAAAACATCCCGTTTTCCCACCGTCAACGTGAGAACTGTCTCCTACCACCTGGTCCTGACAGACAAAACATAGCGTTATCCCACCGTCAACGTGAGAACTGTCTCCTACCACCTGGTCCTGACAGACAAAACATAGCGTTTTCCCACCGTCAACGTGAGAACTGTCTCCTACCACCTGGTCCTGACAGACAAAACATAGCGTTTTCCCACCGTCAACGTGAGAACTGTCTCCTACCACCTGGTCCTGACAGACAAAACATAGCGTTTTCCCACCGTCAACGTGAGAACTGTCTCCTACCACCTGGTCCTGACAGACAAAACATAGCGTTTTCCCACCGTCAACGTGAGAACTGTCTCCTACCACCTGGTCCTGACAGACAAAACATAGCGTTTTCCCACAGTCAACGTGAGAACTGTCTCCTACCACCTGGTCTTGACAGACAAAACATAGCGTTTTCCCACCATCAACGTGAGAACTGTCTCCTACCACCTGGTCTTGACAGACAAAACATAGCGTTTTCCCACCATCAACGTGAGAACTGTCTCCTACCACCTGGTCTTGACAGACAAAACATAGCGTTTTCCCACCGTCAACGTGAGAACTCTCTCTTACCAACATTCTCACCATAACCCTCCCGCACCCCTAAGGCTTATTTGAAGATCCCCTACGCTGTCTTGACAAGGTTACCCGCAGACCCCACGAGGCAGCGCGGGGAAGAGGCTAGAGCTTGGGCTTGTTTTTCTGTCAGAAAACAGTAATTTTAACATTTCCGTCTTTTCATTAACTTTCCATATTATGTTTGGTCCTGCAAAAACTCTTCTTTTCTCACAGATAACGGACACAGAGCGACCTTGGATCTTGGTCTTGACAGACAAAACATCCCGTTTTCCCACCATCAACGTGAGAACTGTCTCCTACCAGCCGGTCCTGACAGACAAAACATAGCGTTTTCCCACCATCAACGTGAGAACTGTCTCCTACCAGCCGGTCCTGACAGACAAAACATAGCGTTTTCCCACCATCAACGTGAGAACTCTCTCTTACCGACAGTCTCATTATAACCCTCCCGCACCCCTTAGGCTGATTTGACGATCCCCTACGCTGTCTTGACGAGGTTACCCGCAGACCCCACAAAGCAGCGCCCAGGACTATATTTGGTCCAGGTTTCCGCTGGGGTCGCCGGCGACCCCGCGAGGCAGCGTGCGGGACTATACATCGTCCAGGTTACCGCTGGGGTCACCGCAGACCCCGCGAGGCAGCGTGCGGGACTATATATCATCCAGGTTTCTGTTGGGGTCACCGCGGACCCAACAAGGCAGCGAAACTGCTTTTTTGGAGCAGAACCTTTTTTTTTTCTTTCAGTCAGAATTTTCACTTGATTTTCACAGAGTGGGGAAGAACAGATAGAACCCACCTGCCGGCGCTGGTCGGAGGGGTTGATATCTCGTTCGGACCCCCTCACAGCTGCAGCTTTGGGAGTGAGATTTTAGCGGCTTTCTTCTGTCGGCGTCTTGTCCAGCCTTCGCAGATTCGCATGGTTCAGGACGTCATAAAAAATGAAATGGGAAACTAAAGGTCAAACAAGAGTTTGCATGAATTTTCAAACCTTTTGTAAGAGGGGAGAGGTGGAGAAACACGACCTGTTAGGCTCTGTGGCTGTCCGCTCTCTCCGGCCTAAAGGCAAACAAAACAAAAACTTTTTCATTAAATTTATCCCGTAAGGGAAGATGAAAACATACAAAATACAACATTAGACTGGTGTGTTTTTGTTTAGTCTGCATTGCTGGTGTCGTGGCTCCATAAACACTCCAGTACAGAGAGAAAACAGAGACCGAAAGTCACGTACCCCACAAAGCAGCGCGCTGAACTATACAGGCCTACTGGTGACCGTGATACCTGCTATCTGCTACTGAGGAAAGGAATCAAGCATATTTCTGCAATACAGTATACATGCATATATAGAATCCATTCAATGCTTAATAGAAATAATTTAGAACATACCTCCACAATACCCCCGTTTGGATCTACTCCCCACAATATCCACACACACACAAACAAAGCAACAGATAGACAAAATATAACAAACACAGTACCACCGGATCTCCCTCACCACCCACCAAACCCCGGACTACCTGCTGCCAAAAAGGTCATCGTCTACCTTTGGGACCCGGCTGTCAATGGCGGAGGAAAGGAGGTGGACTACGAGTGAACCAATCAAACCACAAACAAACAAAAACAAAACCAAGTGAACAAACAAAAAGCAACAACAAAAAAAAGCAACAAACACAAAACACGAAATCACAACAGACGTAATCACACCTGAAAAAAAAGAAAGATCACGATGAAGAAGACAGACAACTGACGATGCCGCTGCTTGGGTCAGCTGGTTCCATCAGACATGAGAAGGAAAAGGAAAGAAAACAAAAAGAGTCCGGTGCTCCATAATCTGAAACACAAAGGAACTATGGAAGAGAAACCAGAACAGACAGTAAGTGTTGAGGAGTTGGAGAAGCCTAGAGGATGGAGCTGCTGCAGATCAAGAGGACAAGGAGGATGATGTATATCCGGACAATCTAGAGAAAGCTGAAAAGCTGATGAGGTCTCTCACGAGCCAGCCTCATTGTGAAGATGTGCTACCCTTTGCTGTGCCCTTTTCCACGAACCTCATAAACCACAAGCATAAAGTCAATTTCACCCCAGGTTCTCAAAATAAAATCAAAACGTACACAGATCACAAGGTAAAAAAAAAAAACCCACACATATACAGTTACACGACATCAAAACACTCCGAAAAGCTTCTGTAAAGAGACAATTGTGGTTTCGTTTGGATATTCTGTCCTGTTTTTTATTTTTTGTTTTTAATTTTACAGCCAGTGAATACCTGACAGAACATTAGCAATAGCTTCAGATGTGGTGCTGGAGGGCCAATTCACTCTCTCTCTCTCTCTCCATTCCGCTGACCTGTGGGCTGTTTCGGGACCATGCCTGGGGTTGGATCCCCGAGTCATGTTGTAATAAAAACGTCATCATACAAAAATACATTCTGGGTTCGTTTGGATTTTCTATTCTGTTTTTTATTTATTTATTTTATTTTTTTTATTTTACAGCCAGTGAAAACTTCACAAAACATTCACAATAGCTTCAGGTGGAGAGCTCGTAGACATGTGAAGCAACCCCGATGGAGCTAAGCCGCAGATCAGCCCGCACCTGCAGGGCAACAAACCGAGAGGCAGGCTGGAGAGCGCCGTGACTGAGAGCAGCCGGCAGGTCCATCCTCTCCCGTCTGACAGCACTCGTAGCTCTATAGAAAGGTTCAGGTTGGGTGAAGGGAACTGCACGAGCGGTGACGAGTCACACCAAAGTGCGCTGTGTCAGAGAGGCTCTGACCTCTGACGGAGGTCACCGTGTCTGTAAAACACACACACACAGTCGATGTGATTTTCAAACTTCATCTCAGAATTTCTTACCTTGCTGGAGTGATGAGACTGCGATCTCAGTGACGGTGACTGATCACAGACAAAACAGGGGAGCCGACACGGCTTGTTGCGATCACACAGAGGCTTGGTGACCTTGATGAGACGGGCAGCTGCGCTCTTCGACACCTTCTGCAGCCGTTGGTCTTTCTGCCTGAGTTTCTGCACCTCGGCCTGCAGCATTGCCTCGTCCTCATTTCTGCTGCATAACAGCAGCCGGACTCCAGCTTTGCAGCCACACGGCTGTGAAGCGGCCTCTGCTGCTGTCCCAGTCAGGGCTGACGCTGTGGCGATGCTCACATGGCTCCTGGTACGGAGAGATTCCCAAATACTGCCGACTGACAGGCGGGCGGCAGAGCGCCTTGACTGAGAACAGCCAGCAGGTCCAATCCTCTCCCCTCTGACAGGTCATGAAGCTTCATGGAAAGGCTCAGGTTGGGTGCAGGGAACCGCACGAGCGGCTTCCCTGACGAGTCACACCCCAGAGCGCTGTGTCAGGGAGGTTCAACTCAGAGGCAGGCCGCAGCCTGTCGCGTCTGAGGAACCCACGCAGCCTGCACCATCAGGGGAGCACGCAGGTCCTCCTCTGCCCTCTGAAAGTCATGAAGCTCCATAGAAAAACTCAGGTGGGGTGCGGTGAAGGGAACCGCACGAAGGCCTCAGCGACCAGTCACACCACAGAGCGCTGTGTCAGGGAGGCTCAGCTCAGAGGCAGGCTGTGGGTGATATACCGTTTCGAGTGAATGTTTCAGGCCTAGCGGGGCTCCAACCTGCCGCAGGTCCTGGTTTCTGTAACGGATTCCATCGTTTGACCTGTCTTTTGTGAAAAAATCATGGCGTTGAATGCCATGCCTCTGGTCACCCAGTATATGCATCCATGCACACCAACACATACCTGTATTCTCTGACGGAGGTCACCGTGTCTGTAAAATACACACACACACACACAGTCGATGTGATTTTCAAACTTCATCTCAGAATTTCTTACCTCGCTGGAGTGATGAGACTGCGATCTCAGTGACTGTGACTGATCACAGTCAAAACAGGGGAGCCGACACGGCTTGTTGCGATCACGCAGAAGCTTGGTTGACCTTGATGAGACGGGCAGCTGCGCTCTGCGACTCCTTCTGCAGCCGTTGGTCTTTCTGCCTGAGTTTCTGCACCTCGGCCTGCAGCATTGCCTCGTCCTCATTTCTGCTGCCAAAAAGCAGCCGAAGTCTAACTTCACAGCCACACGGCTGTGAAACGGCCTCTGCTGCTGTCCCAGTCATTGCTGACGCTGTGGCGATGCTCACATGGCTCCTGGTACGGAGAGATTCCCAAATACTGCCGACTGACAGGCGGGCGGCAGAGCGCCTTGACTGAGAACAGCCAGCAGGTCCAATCCTCTCCCCTCTGACAGGTCATGAAGCTTCATGGAAAGGCTCAGGTTGGGTGCAGGGAACCGCACGAGCGGCTTCCCTGACGAGTCACACCCCAGAGCGCTGTGTCAGGGAGGTTCAACTCAGAGGCAGGCCGCAGCCTGTCGCGTCTGAGGAACCCACGCAGCCTGCACCATCAGGGGAGCACGCAGGTCCTCCTCTGCCCTCTGAAAGTCATGAAGCTCCATAGAAAAACTCAGGTGGGGTGCGGTGAAGGGAACCGCACGAAGGCCTCAGCGACCAGTCACACCACAGTGCGCTGTGTCAGGGAGGCTCAGCTCAGAGGCAGGCTGTGGGTGATATACCGTTTCAATTGAATGTTTCAGGCCTAGCGGGGCTCCAACCTGCCGCAGGTCGTGGTTTCTGAAATGGATTCCATCGTTTGACCTGTCTTTTGTGGGAAAAATCATGGCGTTGAATGCCATGCCTCTGGTCACCCAGTAAATGCATCCATGCACACCAACAAATACAACATTCATTGTTATTTTAGTGGGTTACCAGGTTTTTGGTCCCCACAATAAAACTGGTCCCCACACCGTGAGTGTGCTACCAGGCTGAGGTCCCCTTAATGTAATAATGACAAACACACACACACACACACACACACACACAAAACTCCCAAAACTTTGACAGGACATTTTTTTGGCAATGTTAACATTGAATTCAATGTTATTTTAGTGGGGACTAGATTTTTGGTCAAATGACAAATAATGACAAACACTCAAACACTCACCTCAGAATTCCTTAACTGGCTGGAGTGATGAGACGATGATCTCAGTGACTGTGACAGTGTTTGATCACAGTCTTAACAGGGGAGCGAACACGGCTTGAGCAGGGTGCTGCCTGCTCCCTGAGAACCTCCCAGCTCTGAAACACAGACGCCGTTCGCTTTCCTCGCTCACAAGGCATGAAAGAAGGGAGGGGTTTTTCTGAGACTGCGGTGCACTCCAAGTGCCTCGCTCAGACCGTTCCGTTCTACGGCAGGGCAAATCCCCACCGGAACGGCCACTAAATCCTCTCTGTGAAGGAGCTCTCTTCATAGAGCCTAGAGAAGACTGCAGCTGAAATCTCACGTGCAAAGCTGCTGCTGTGAAATCGGTAAGGGAGCGAGAGGGTCCGGTCAGATTCCCACCCGACCGACGGGCATTCGGACGATCAGACGGCAATGCTGTCTGTCCGACCGGTGTCAGACTGCATCTCGACAGTCCTGTCTCGACAGAACCCAGGAGAAGCGGTGGGGGTGATTCGCCCTGCTGAAGAATCTGTGTTTGCAGCATTACACAAACCAAATGCGTGTTTCAGAGCGCAGGTTTTGTGGAGCAACTCAAATGAGCTGCCTACACGGCTTTACACAGCAGCTGGGTGACCTTGGAGAGCAGTGGGCCCTGCGCTCTAAGACTGCTCCTGCAGCCTTTTCATTCTTTTTCTGCCTGAGCGTCTGCACCTCGACCTCAGTTCTGCCACTAACTTTTCGGCCTCATGGCTGTGAAGTGGACACTTTTTTAATGTATCTTTCATTTACTTAGGAATCGTCCCGTTGAGATTAAGAATCTCCTTTTTTCAAGGGAGTCTTGGCTATCGGGGGGGGGGGAGGAAACAATAAATTACATTTACAATAGACGTTTCAACATTAAAAACGTAGAAATAAAAAAGAATGAGAGCTCATGTAAAACAGGTACAGTTAAAAGTGACTTCTGAGCCTCCCATCTCAGATTAGGAGACCTGACTGCACTGGCCCAGACACGTCTTCATACTTCATACCACTATATTTTGTTTTAAAAAGTAAAAATGCACATTGCGTCCTGCCCGGTCTTCGTGCAGCTGAGACTGGGAGGCCTGCTTCTCCTGACTGCACCGTCTGCCCATAAGAGCAGCTTCCATCATCATTGAGCGCTGTTTCAGTCATAGGATAGAAAAACACTTTTCAGTTTATTCGGTAAATCTAGTGAAAGGAATCATTCACGTGTGTCTGAAACAAAACCAGTTTGGAACAAACTCATTTATTTTTATCTTCGTGATTAGTGATACTTCAAATCCTGCCTCAGCACAGCTAAGAGACACTTTTGTTGCAGGGCGCTCCGTGTTCCCTGAGAACCTCACTGCTTTGAATCAGAGAAACCGTTCGCTTTCCTCGCTCATAAGTCATGAAAGAAGGAAGGGGTTTTTCGTGGCACTGCGGTGCACTCCGAGTGCCTCGCTCAGACCGTTCCGTTTAACGGCAGGGAACATCCCCACCGGAACAGCCACTAAATCTTCTCTGTGAAGGAGCTCTCTTCGTAGAGCCTAGAGAAGACTGCCGCTGAAATCTCACGTGCAAAGCTGCTGCTGTGAGATCGGGAAGGGACCGGTCAGATTCCCACCCGACCGACGGGCATTCGGACGATCAGACGGCAATGCTGTCTGTCCGACCGGTGTCAGACTGCATCTCGACAGTCCTGTCTCGACAGAACCCAGGAGAAGCGGTGGGGGTGATTCGCCCTGCTGAAGAATCTGCGTTTGCAGCATTGCACAAACCAAATGCGTGTTTCAGAGCGCAGGTTTTGTGGAGCAACACGATGGAGCTGCCTACACGGCTTTACACAGCAGCTGGGTGACCTTGGAGAGCAGGGGGCCCTGCGCTCTAAGACTGCTCCTGCAGCCTTTTCATTCTTTCTCTGCCTGAGCGTCTGCACCTCGACCTCAGTTCTGCCACTAACTTTTCGGCCTCATGGGTGTGAAGTGGACACTTTTTTTTAATTTAACTTTCATTTACTTAGGAATCGTCCCGTTGAGATTAAGAATCTCTTTTTCAAGGGAGTCTTGGCTAGGTTGGGGGAAACAATAAATTACATTTACAATAAAAATGTCAACATTAAAAACATAGAAATAAAAAAGAATGAGAGCTCATGTAAAACAGGTACAGTTGAAAGTGATTTCTGAGCCTCCCATCTCAGACTAGGAGACCTGACTGCACTGGCCCAGACATACGTCTTCATACTTCATACTTCATACCACTATATTTTGTTTTAAAAAGTACAAATGCACATTGAGTCCTGCCCGGTCTTCGTCCAGCTGACACTAGGAGGCCCGCAGCTCCTGACTGCACCGTCTGCTCGTAGGAGCAGCTTCCATCATCATTGAGCGCTGTTTCAGTCGTAGGATAGAAAAACCCTTTTCAGTTTATTCGGTAAATCTAGTGAAAGGAATCATTCACGTGTGTCTGAAACAAAACCAGCTTGGAACAAACTCATTTATTTTTATCTTCGTGATTAGTGATACTTCAAATCCTGCCTCAGCACAGCTAAGAGACACTTTTGTTGCAGGGCGCTCCGTGCTCCCTGAGAACCTCACTGCTTTGAAACACAGAAACCTTTCGCTTTCCTCGCTCACAAGTCATGAAAGAAGGGAGGGGTTTTTCTGAGACTGCGGTGCACTCCGAGTGCCTCGCTCAGACCGTCCCGTTCTACGGCAGGGCAAATCCCCACCGGAACGGCCACTAAATCCTCTCTGTGAAGGAGCTCTCTTCGTAGAGCCTAGAGAAGACTGCAGCTGAAATCTCACGTGCAAAGCTGCTGCTGCGAAATCGGGAAGGGAGCGAGAGGGTCCGGTCAGATTCCCACCCGACCGACGGGCATTCGGACGATCAGACCGCAATGCCGTCTGTCCGACCGGTGTCAGACTGCATCTCGACAGTCCTGTCTCGACAGAACCCAGGAGAAGCGGTGGGGGTGATTCGCCCTGCTGAAGAATCTGCGTTTGCAGCATTACACAAACCAAATGCGTGTCTCAGAGCGCAGGTTTTGTGGAGCAACTCAAATGAGCTGCCTACACGGCTTTACACAGCAGCTGGGTGACCTTGGAGAGCAGTGGGCCCTGCGCTCTGCGACTGCTCCTGCAGCCTTTTCATTCTTTCTCTGCCTGAGCGTCTGCACCTCGACCTCAGTTCTGCCACTAACTTTTCGGCCTCATGGCTGTGAAGTGGACACTTTTTTAATGTAACTTTCATTTACTTAGGAATCGTCCCGTTGAGATTAAGAATCTCTTTTTCAAGGGAGTCTTGGCTATCGGGGGGGGGAAACAATAAATTACATTTACAATAGACGTTTCAACATTAAAAACCATAGAAATAAATAAGAATGAGAGCTCATGTAAAACAGGTACAGTTAAAGTGACTTCTGAGCCTCCCATCTCAGACTAGGAGACCTGACTGCACTGTCCCACACACGTCTTCATACTTCATACTTCATACTATTATATTTTGTTTTAAAGAGTCAAAATGCACATTGCGTCCTGCCCAGTCTTCGTCCAGCTGACACTAGGAGGCCCGCAGCTCATGACTGCACCGTCTGCCCCAAAGAGCAGCTTCCATCATCATTTAGCGCTGTTTCAGTCACGGGATACAAAAACCCTTTTCAGTGTTTCGGTACATCTAGTGAAAGGAATCATTCACGTGTGTCTGAAACAAAACCAGCTTGGAACAAACTCATTTATTTTTATCTTCGTGATTAGTGATACTGCAAATCCTGCCTCAGCACAGCTAAGACACATTTTGTTGCAGGGCGCTCTCTGCTCCGTGTTCCCTGAGAACCTCACTGCTTTGAATCAGAGAAACCTTTCGCTTTCCTCGCTCACAAGTCATGAAAGAAGGAAGGGGTTTTTCGTGGCACTGCGGTGCACTCCGAGTGCCTCGCTCAGACCGTCCCGTTCTACGGCAGGGCAAATCCCCACCGGAACGGCCACTAAATCCTCTCTGTGAAGGAGCTCTCTTCGTAGAGCCTAGAGAAGACTGCAGCTGAAATCTCACGTGCAAAGCTGCTGCTGCGAAATCGGGAAGGGAGCGAGAGGGTCCGGTCAGATTCCCACCCGACCGACGGGCATTCGGACGATCAGACCGCAATGCCGTCTGTCCGACCGGTGTCAGACTGCATCTCGACAGTCCTGTCTCGACAGAACCCAGGAGAAGCGGTGGGGGTGATTCGCCCTGCTGAAGAATCTGCGTTTGCAGCATTACACAAACCAAATGCGTGTCTCAGAGCGCAGGTTTTGTGGAGCAACTCAAATGAGCTGCCTACACGGCTTTACACAGCAGCTGGGTGACCTTGGAGAGCAGTGGGCCCTGCGCTCTGCGACTGCTCCTGCAGCCTTTTCATTCTTTCTCTGCCTGAGCGTCTGCACCTCGACCTCAGTTCTGCCACTAACTTTTCGGCCTCATGGCTGTGAAGTGGACACTTTTTTAATGTAACTTTCATTTACTTAGGAATCGTCCCGTTGAGATTAAGAATCTCTTTTTCAAGGGAGTCTTGGCTATCGGGGGGGGGAAACAATAAATTACATTTACAATAGACGTTTCAACATTAAAAACCATAGAAATAAATAAGAATGAGAGCTCATGTAAAACAGGTACAGTTAAAAGTGACTTCTGAGCCTCCCATCTCAGACTAGGAGACCTGACTGCACTGTCCCACACACGTCTTCATACTTCATACTTCATACTATTATATTTTGTTTTAAAGAGTCAAAATGCACATTGCGTCCTGCCCAGTCTTCGTCCAGCTGACACTAGGAGGCCCGCAGCTCATGACTGCACCGTCTGCCCATAAGAGCAGCTTCCATCATCATTGAGCGCTGTTTCTCCCATCTCAGACTAGGAGACCTGACTGCACTGTCCCACACACGTCTTCATACTTCATACTTCATACTATTATATTTTGTTTTAAAGAGTCAAAATGCACATTGCGTCCTGCCCAGTCTTCGTCCAGCTGACACTAGGAGGCCCGCAGCTCATGACTGCACCGTCTGCCCCAAAGAGCAGCTTCCATCATCATTGAGTGCTGTTTCAGTCATAGGATACAAAAACCTTTTTCAGTTTATTCGGTAAATCTAGTGAAAGAAATCATTCACGTGTGTCTGAAACAAAACCAGCTTGGAACAAACTCATTTATTTTCATCTTCGTGATTAGTGATACTGCAAATCCTGCCTCAGCACAGCTAAGACACATTTTGTTGCAGGGCGCTCTCTGCTCCGTGTTCCCTGAGAACCTCCCTGCTTTGAAACACAGAAACCTTTCGCTTTCCTCGCTCACAGGTCATGAAAGAAGGGAGGGGTTTTTCTGAGATTGCGGTGCACTCCAAGTGCCTCGCTCAGACCGTCCCGTTCTACGGCAGGGCAAATCCCCACCGGAACGGCCACTAAATCCTCTCTGTGAAGGAGCTCTCTTCGTAGAGCCTAGAGAAGACTGCAGCTGAAATCTCACGTGCAAAGCTGCTGCTGCGAAATCGGTAAGGGAGCGAGAGGGTCCGTTCAGATTCCCACCCGACCGACGGGCATTCGGACGATCAGACGGCAATGCTGTCTGTCCGACCGGTGTCAGACTGCATCTCGACAGTCCTGTCTCGACAGAACCCAGGAGAAGCGGTGGGGGTGATTCGCCCTGCTGAAGAATCTGCGTTTGCAGCATTACACAAACCAAATACGTGTTTCAGAGCGCAGGTTTTGTGGAGCAACACGATGGAGCTGCCTACACGGCTTTACACAGCAGCTGGGTGACCTTGAGGAGCTGAGGGCCCTGCGCTCTGCGACTGCTCCTGCAGCCTTTTCATTCTTTCTCTGCCTGAGCGTCTGCACCTCGAGCTCAGTTCTGCCACTAACTTTTCGGCCTCATGGCTGTGAAGTGGACACTTTTTTTTAATGTAACTTTCATTTACTTAGGAATCGTCCCGTTGAGATTAAGAATCTCTTTTTCAAGGGAGTCTTGGCTAGGTTGGGGGAGGAAACAATAAATTACATTTACAATAGACGTTTCAACATTAAAAACCATAGAAATAAATAAGAATGAGAGCTCATGTAAAACAGGTACAGTTAAAAGTAACTTCTGAGCCTCCCATCTCAGCCTGGATTTAAAAATATTCAGAGAAAAGAGTTCTTTTAATTTCCATCTTTTTTGTAGAGTGTTCCAGGTGAATGGGGAAGAAAAGAGAAAAGCCTGTTTTTTCTTTCAGTTCTTTACGAGCGAACGGAACAGCGAGCGATAAATGGTCATTTGAGCGCAGTCCGTATGATCCCACGGTCCTCAGCTTGATCAGGCTGCAAATGTAGGAAGGTAAAAGTCCAAGAAGAGATTTGTAAATAAAAATGCATCCTGCTCACGCCAAGTTTAAATCTTCAGCTCCAGCCAGGCCTGCACTGCCGTTACCCAGCTCCAGCTCGGCCTGCAATGCTTACCTCCAGCTGAAGTTTGACCTACACTGCCAATCTCCAGCTCCAGCCAGGCCTACCCTGCCGATCTCCAGCACCATTCAGGCCTGCACTGCCAATCTCCAGCTCCAGCTCTGCCTGCAATGCTTAAGACTGGGCAGGACGCAATGTGCATTTTTACTTTTTATAACAAAATATAGTAGTATGAAGTATGAAGCACGAAGAAGTGTGTGGGACAGTGCAGTCAGGTCTCCTAGTCTCAGCTGGACGAAGACTGGGCAGGACGCGATCTGTATTTTCATTTCTTTTTTATAAATGTATTTTATGTTTGTAAATGAATAATAAAGAAAGAAGGAAAGAAAGAAAGAAAGAAACAATCAAGTTTCATTAAGAATTTGAACAGGTTCCCAGACCAGCCCAGTAGGGACATTGTTCCAGGACGTTTCTGGATCTGTCCAAGATTTTCAGCCTCTAATTAGGAAGAACTCCCTGGAGAGCACCGAGCTCAGCAACGCAACGCTGCTTTCCAAACACTGCGTTGAACTGTCTGCTTTTTCCAGCTAAGTAAGGCCCTCGTAACCTTCTCACGCCAAGTTTAAATCTCCAGCTCCAGCCAGGCCTGCACTGCCTTTACCCAGCTCCAGCTCGGGCCTGCAATGCTTAACTCCAGCTGAAGTCTGACCTACACTGCCAATCCACAGCTCCAGCCAGGCCTGCAATGATTACCTCCAGCTGCAGTCTAACCTGAACTGCAAATCTGAACTGCAAGTGGACAAAATGGCCCTCTTCATTATCTTGACATGTTTGTTGGGATTCTGGGACTTCAGGCCTAACAATGCTCCCTGGGTGAATACCCATAACAACAGAATGTATTTCTGAGACTCTTTCTATGGTGGCACTTCTAATGCTATGTCTGGGCTACCGCAGCCTCATCTGGTCATGGACCCAAAATTCTGGACAGATAAACCTACAGTGTTACCTAAACACCAACATTTTCTTACTTTGTACGACCTGGCCTCAACATATACTATTACTGTCTTGAAAATGTAATATAAAACAAAGTTTGATGATAATTCTACTTTAACTTTTATCTGAAAATGTGCAGCCAACTCCAGGGCCTGAAGTGCAATGTATTCAGACACCTACTGATTTAAAGTTGATATCTGGGCTCAAACTTATTCATCTTAACGTGCGCGTCTTGGCTCCCAAAATGGACATGGTTAAAATTTGGTTTACATCAACTGAGTCGGACATTGTAATTATCTCTGAGACGTGGCTGACTAAACCTATCGCAAATGATGACATCAATGTAAATGGATATAATGTGTATCGAACAGACAGGCCCAAAAAAAGGTGGTGGTTGTGTATCCATCTATCTTAAATCTAGATTTGAAGCATCAACAGTCATGTCCAAGTCCATCCCTGAACAGTTGGAGCTTTTAGTCTTGAATGTGAAAGAGAGCTCCTTCACAGAGAGGATTTAGTGGCCGTTCCGGTGGGGATTTGCCCTGCCGTAGAACGTGACGGTCTGAGCGAGGCACTCGGAGTGCACCGCAGTGCCACGAAAAACCCCTCCTTTCTCTCATGCCTTGTGAGCGAGGAAAGCGAACGGTTTCTCTGATTCAAAGCAGCGAGGTTCTCAGGGAACACGGAGCAGAGAGCGCCCTGCAACAAAATGTGTCTTAGCTGTGCTGAGGCAGGATTTGCAGTATCACTAATCACGAAGATAAAAATAAATGAGTTTGTTCCAAGCTGGTTTTGTTTCAGACACACGTGAATGATTCCTTTCACTAGATGTACCGAAACACTGAAAAGGGTTTTTGTATCCCGTGACTGAAACAGCGCTAAATGATGATGGAAGCTGCTCTTTGGGGCAGACGGTGCAGTCATGAGCTGCGGGCCTCCTAGTGTCAGCTGGACGAAGACTGGGCAGGACGCAATGTGCATTTTGACTCTTTAAAACAAAATATAATAGTATGAAGTATGAAGTATGAAGACGTGTGTGGGACAGTGCAGTCAGGTCTCCTAGTCTGAGATGGGAGGCTCAGAAGTCACTTTTAACTGTACCTGTTTTACATGAGCTCTCATTCTTATTTATTTCTATGGTTTTTAATGTTGAAACGTCTATTGTAAATGTAATTTATTGTTTCCCCCCCCCGATAGCCAAGACTCCCTTGAAAAAGAGATTCTTAATCTCAACGGGACGATTCCTAAGTAAATGAAAGTTACATTAAAAAAGTGTCCACTTCACAGCCATGAGGCCGAAAAGTTAGTGGCAGAACTGAGGTCGAGGTGCAGACGCTCAGGCAGAGAAAGAATGAAAAGGCTGCAGGAGCAGTCGCAGAGCGCAGGGCCCACTGCTCTCCAAGGTCACCCAGCTGCTGTGTAAAGCCGTGTAGGCAGCTCATTTGAGTTGCTCCACAAAACCTGCGCTCTGAGACACGCATTTGGTTTGTGTAATGCTGCAAACGCAGATTCTTCAGCAGGGCGAATCACCCCCACCGCTTCTCCTGGGTTCTGTCGAGACAGGACTGTCGAGATGCAGTCTGACACCGGTCGGACAGACGGCATTGCGGTCTGATCGTCCGAATGCCCGTCGGTCGGGTGGGAATCTGACCGGACCCTCTCGCTCCCTTCCCGATTTCGCAGCAGCAGCTTTGCACGTGAGATTTCAGCTGCAGTCTTCTCTAGGCTCTACGAAGAGAGCTCCTTCACAGAGAGGATTTAGTGGCCGTTCCGGTGGGGATTTGCCCTGCCGTAGAACGGGACGGTCTGAGCGAGGCACTCGGAGTGCACCGCAGTGCCACGAAAAACCCCTTCCTTCTTTCATGACTTGTGAGCGAGGAAAGCGAAAGGTTTCTCTGATTCAAAGCAGTGAGGTTCTCAGGGAACACGGAGCAGAGAGCGCCCTGCAACAAAATGTGTCTTAGCTGTGCTGAGGCAGGATTTGCAGTATCACTAATCACGAAGATAAAAATAAATGAGTTTGTTCCAAGCTGGTTTTGTTTCAGACACACGTGAATGATTCCTTTCACTAGATGTACCGAAACACTGAAAAGGGTTTTTGTATCCCGTGACTGAAACAGCGCTAAATGATGATGGAAGCTGCTCTTTGGGGCAGACGGTGCAGTCATGAGCTGCGGGCCTCCTAGTGTCAGCTGGACGAAGACTGGGCAGGACGCAATGTGCATTTTGACTCTTTAAAACAAAATATAATAGTATGAAGTATGAAGTATGAAGACGTGTGTGGGACAGTGCAGTCAGGTCTCCTAGTCTGAGATGGGAGGCTCAGAAGTCACTTTTAACTGTACCTGTTTTACATGAGCTCTCATTCTTATTTATTTCTATGGTTTTTAATGTTGAAACGTCTATTGTAAATGTAATTTATTGTTTCCCCCCCCCGATAGCCAAGACTCCCTTGAAAAAGAGATTCTTAATCTCAACGGGACGATTCCTAAGTAAATGAAAGTTACATTAAAAAAGTGTCCACTTCACAGCCATGAGGCCGAAAAGTTAGTGGCAGAACTGAGGTCGAGGTGCAGACGCTCAGGCAGAGAAAGAATGAAAAGGCTGCAGGAGCAGTCGCAGAGCGCAGGGCCCACTGCTCTCCAAGGTCACCCAGCTGCTGTGTAAAGCCGTGTAGGCAGCTCATTTGAGTTGCTCCACAAAACCTGCGCTCTGAGACACGCATTTGGTTTGTGTAATGCTGCAAACGCAGATTCTTCAGCAGGGCGAATCACCCCCACCGCTTCTCCTGGGTTCTGTCGAGACAGGACTGTCGAGATGCAGTCTGACACCGGTCGGACAGACGGCATTGCGGTCTGATCGTCCGAATGCCCGTCGGTCGGGTGGGAATCTGACCGGACCCTCTCGCTCCCTTCCCGATTTCGCAGCAGCAGCTTTGCACGTGAGATTTCAGCTGCAGTCTTCTCTAGGCTCTACGAAGAGAGCTCCTTCACAGAGAGGATTTAGTGGCCGTTCCGGTGGGGATTTGCCCTGCCGTAGAACGGGACGGTCTGAGCGAGGCACTCGGAGTGCACCGCAGTCTCAGAAAAACCCCTCCCTTCTTTCATGACTTGTGAGCGAGGAAAGCGAAAGGTTTCTGTGTTTCAAAGCAGTGAGGTTCTCAGGGAGCACGGAGCGCCCTGCAACAAAAGTGTCTCTTAGCTGTGCTGAGGCAGGATTTGAAGTATCACTAATCACGAAGATAAAAATAAATGAGTTTGTTCCAAGCTGGTTTTGTTTCAGACACACGTGAATGATTCCTTTCACTAGATTTACCGAATAAACTGAAAAGGGTTTTTCTATCCTACGACTGAAACAGCGCTCAATGATGATGGAAGCTGCTCCTACGAGCAGACGGTGCAGTCAGGAGCTGCGGGCCTCCTAGTGTCAGCTGGACGAAGACCGGGCAGGACTCAATGTGCATTTGTACTTTTTAAAACAAAATATAGTGGTATGAAGTATGAAGTATGAAGACGTATGTCTGGGCCAGTGCAGTCAGGTCTCCTAGTCTGAGATGGGAGGCTCAGAAATCACTTTCAACTGTACCTGTTTTACATGAGCTCTCATTCTTTTTTATTTCTATGTTTTTAATGTTGACATTTTTATTGTAAATGTAATTTATTGTTTCCCCCAACCTAGCCAAGACTCCCTTGAAAAAGAGATTCTTAATCTCAACGGGACGATTCCTAAGTAAATGAAAGTTAAATTAAAAAAAAGTGTCCACTTCACACCCATGAGGCCGAAAAGTTAGTGGCAGAACTGAGGTCGAGGTGCAGACGCTCAGGCAGAGAAAGAATGAAAAGGCTGCAGGAGCAGTCTTAGAGCGCAGGGCCCCCTGCTCTCCAAGGTCACCCAGCTGCTGTGTAAAGCCGTGTAGGCAGCTCCATCGTGTTGCTCCACAAAACCTGCGCTCTGAAACACGCATTTGGTTTGTGCAATGCTGCAAACGCAGATTCTTCAGCAGGGCGAATCACCCCCACCGCTTCTCCTGGGTTCTGTCGAGACAGGACTGTCGAGATGCAGTCTGACACCGGTCGGACAGACAGCATTGCCGTCTGATCGTCCGAATGCCCGTCGGTCGGGTGGGAATCTGACCGGTCCCTTCCCGATCTCACAGCAGCAGCTTTGCACGTGAGATTTCAGCGGCAGTCTTCTCTAGGCTCTACGAAGAGAGCTCCTTCACAGAGAAGATTTAGTGGCTGTTCCGGTGGGGATGTTCCCTGCCGTTAAACGGAACGGTCTGAGCGAGGCACTCGGAGTGCACCGCAGTGCCACGAAAAACCCCTTCCTTCTTTCATGACTTATGAGCGAGGAAAGCGAACGGTTTCTCTGATTCAAAGCAGTGAGGTTCTCAGGGAACACGGAGCGCCCTGCAACAAAAGTGTCTCTTAGCTGTGCTGAGGCAGGATTTGAAGTATCACTAATCACGAAGATAAAAATAAATGAGTTTGTTCCAAACTGGTTTTGTTTCAGACACACGTGAATGATTCCTTTCACTAGATTTACCGAATAAACTGAAAAGTGTTTTTCTATCCTATGACTGAAACAGCGCTCAATGATGATGGAAGCTGCTCTTATGGGCAGACGGTGCAGTCAGGAGAAGCAGGCCTCCCAGTCTCAGCTGCACGAAGACCGGGCAGGACGCAATGTGCATTTTTACTTTTTAAAACAAAATATAGTGGTATGAAGTATGAAGACGTGTCTGGGCCAGTGCAGTCAGGTCTCCTAATCTGAGATGGGAGGCTCAGAAGTCACTTTTAACTGTACCTGTTTTACATGAGCTCTCATTCTTTTTTATTTCTACGTTTTTAATGTTGAAACGTCTATTGTAAATGTAATTTATTGTTTCCTCCCCCCCCCCCGATAGCCAAGACTCCCTTGAAAAAAGGAGATTCTTAATCTCAACGGGACGATTCCTAAGTAAATGAAAGATACATTAAAAAAGTGTCCACTTCACAGCCATGAGGCCGAAAAGTTAGTGGCAGAACTGAGGTCGAGGTGCAGACGCTCAGGCAGAAAAAGAATGAAAAGGCTGCAGGAGCAGTCTTAGAGCGCAGGGCCCACTGCTCTCCAAGGTCACCCAGCTGCTGTGTAAAGCCGTGTAGGCAGCTCATTTGAGTTGCTCCACAAAACCTGCGCTCTGAAACACGCATTTGGTTTGTGTAATGCTGCAAACACAGATTCTTCAGCAGGGCGAATCACCCCCACCGCTTCTCCTGGGTTCTGTCGAGACAGGACTGTCGAGATGCAGTCTGACACCGGTCGGACAGACAGCATTGCCGTCTGATCGTCCGAATGCCCGTCGGTCGGGTGGGAATCTGACCGGACCCTCTCGCTCCCTTACCGATTTCACAGCAGCAGCTTTGCACGTGAGATTTCAGCTGCAGTCTTCTCTAGGCTCTATGAAGAGAGCTCCTTCACAGAGAGGATTTAGTGGCCGTTCCGGTGGGGATTTGCCCTGCCGTAGAACGGAACGGTCTGAGCGAGGCACTTGGAGTGCACCGCAGTCTCAGAAAAACCCCTCCCTTCTTTCATGCCTTGTGAGCGAGGAAAGCGAACGGCGTCTGTGTTTCAGAGCTGGGAGGTTCTCAGGGAGCAGGCAGCACCCTGCTCAAGCCGTGTTCGCTCCCCTGTTAAGACTGTGATCAAACACTGTCACAGTCACTGAGATCATCGTCTCATCACTCCAGCCAGTTAAGGAATTCTGAGGTGAGTGTTTGAGTGTTTGTCATTATTTGTCATTTGACCAAAAATCTAGTCCCCACTAAAATAACATTGAATTCAATGTTAACATTGCCAAAAAAATGTCCTGTCAAAGTTTTGGGAGTTTTGTGTGTGTGTGTGTGTGTGTGTGTGTGTTTGTCATTATTACATTAAGGGGACCTCAGCCTGGTAGCACACTCACGGTGTGGGGACCAGTTTTATTGTGGGGACCAAAAACCTGGTAACCCACTAAAATAACAATGAATGTTGTATTTGTTGGTGTGCATGGATGCATTTACTGGGTGACCAGAGGCATGGCATTCAACGCCATGATTTTTCCCACAAAAGACAGGTCAAACGATGGAATCCATTTCAGAAACCACGACCTGCGGCAGGTTGGAGCCCCGCTAGGCCTGAAACATTCAATTGAAACGGTATATCACCCACAGCCTGCCTCTGAGCTGAGCCTCCCTGACACAGCGCACTGTGGTGTGACTGGTCGCTGAGGCCTTCGTGCGGTTCCCTTCACCGCACCCCACCTGAGTTTTTCTATGGAGCTTCATGACTTTCAGAGGGCAGAGGAGGACCTGCGTGCTCCCCTGATGGTGCAGGCTGCGTGGGTTCCTCAGACGCGACAGGCTGCGGCCTGCCTCTGAGTTGAACCTCCCTGACACAGCGCTCTGGGGTGTGACTCGTCAGGGAAGCCGCTCGTGCGGTTCCCTGCACCCAACCTGAGCCTTTCCATGAAGCTTCATGACCTGTCAGAGGGGAGAGGATTGGACCTGCTGGCTGTTCTCAGTCAAGGCGCTCTGCCGCCCGCCTGTCAGTCGGCAGTATTTGGGAATCTCTCCGTACCAGGAGCCATGTGAGCATCGCCACAGCGTCAGCAATGACTGGGACAGCAGCAGAGGCCGTTTCACAGCCGTGTGGCTGTGAAGTTAGACTTCGGCTGCTTTTTGGCAGCAGAAATGAGGACGAGGCAATGCTGCAGGCCGAGGTGCAGAAACTCAGGCAGAAAGACCAACGGCTGCAGAAGGAGTCGCAGAGCGCAGCTGCCCGTCTCATCAAGGTCAACCAAGCTTCTGCGTGATCGCAACAAGCCGTGTCGGCTCCCCTGTTTTGACTGTGATCAGTCACAGTCACTGAGATCGCAGTCTCATCACTCCAGCGAGGTAAGAAATTCTGAGATGAAGTTTGAAAATCACATCGACTGTGTGTGTGTGTGTGTATTTTACAGACACGGTGACCTCCGTCAGAGAATACAGGTATGTGTTGGTGTGCATGGATGCATATACTGGGTGACCAGAGGCATGGCATTCAACGCCATGATTTTTTCACAAAAGACAGGTCAAACGATGGAATCCGTTACAGAAACCAGGACCTGCGGCAGGTTGGAGCCCCGCTAGGCCTGAAACATTCACTCGAAACGGTATATCACCCACAGCCTGCCTCTGAGCTGAGCCTCCCTGACACAGCGCTCTGTGGTGTGACTGGTCGCTGAGGCCTTCGTGCGGTTCCCTTCACCGCACCCCACCTGAGTTTTTCTATGGAGCTTCATGACTTTCAGAGGGCAGAGGAGGACCTGCGTGCTCCCCTGATGGTGCAGGCTGCGTGGGTTCCTCAGACGCGACAGGCTGCGGCCTGCCTCTGAGTTGAACCTCCCTGACACAGCGCTCTGGGGTGTGACTCGTCAGGGAAGCCGCTCGTGCGGTTCCCTGCACCCAACCTGAGCCTTTCCATGAAGCTTCATGACCTGTCAGAGGGGAGAGGATTGGACCTGCTGGCTGTTCTCAGTCAAGGCGCTCTGCCGCCCGCCTGTCAGTCGGCAGTATTTGGGAATCTCTCCGTACCAGGAGCCATGTGAGCATCGCCACAGCGTCAGCCCTGACTGGGACAGCAGCAGAGGCCGCTTCACAGCCGTGTGGCTGCAAAGCTGGAGTCCGGCTGCTGTTATGCAGCAGAAATGAGGACGAGGCAATGCTGCAGGCCGAGGTGCAGAAACTCAGGCAGAAAGACCAACGGCTGCAGAAGGTGTCGAAGAGCGCAGCTGCCCGTCTCATCAAGGTCACCAAGCCTCTGTGTGATCGCAACAAGCCGTGTCGGCTCCCCTGTTTTGTCTGTGATCAGTCACCGTCACTGAGATCGCAGTCTCATCACTCCAGCAAGGTAAGAAATTCTGAGATGAAGTTTGAAAATCACATCGACTGTGTGTGTGTGTTTTACAGACACGGTGACCTCCGTCAGAGGTCAGAGCCTCTCTGACACAGCGCACTTTGGTGTGACTCGTCACCGCTCGTGCAGTTCCCTTCACCCAACCTGAACCTTTCTATAGAGCTACGAGTGCTGTCAGACGGGAGAGGATGGACCTGCCGGCTGCTCTCAGTCACGGCGCTCTCCAGCCTGCCTCTCGGTTTGTTGCCCTGCAGGTGCGGGCTGATCTGCGGCTTAGCTCCATCGGGGTTGCTTCACATGTCTACGAGCTCTCCACCTGAAGCTATTGTGAATGTTTTGTGAAGTTTTCACTGGCTGTAAAATAAAAAAAATAAAATAAATAAATAAAAAACAGAATAGAAAATCCAAACGAACCCAGAATGTATTTTTGTATGATGACGTTTTTATTACAACATGACTCGGGGATCCAACCCCAGGCATGGTCCCGAAACAGCCCACAGGTCAGCGGAATGGAGAGAGAGAGAGAGAGTGAATTGGCCCTCCAGCACCACATCTGAAGCTATTGCTAATGTTCTGTCAGGTATTCACTGGCTGTAAAATTAAAAACAAAAAATAAAAAACAGGACAGAATATCCAAACGAAACCACAATTGTCTCTTTACAGAAGCTTTTCGGAGTGTTTTGATGTCGTGTAACTGTATATGTGTGGGTTTTTTTTTTTTACCTTGTGATCTGTGTACGTTTTGATTTTATTTTGAGAACCTGGGGTGAAATTGACTTTATGCTTGTGGTTTATGAGGTTCGTGGAAAAGGGCACAGCAAAGGGTAGCACATCTTCACAATGAGGCTGGCTCGTGAGAGACCTCATCAGCTTTTCAGCTTTCTCTAGATTGTCCGGATATACATCATCCTCCTTGTCCTCTTGATCTGCAGCAGCTCCATCCTCTAGGCTTCTCCAACTCCTCAACACTTACTGTCTGTTCTGGTTTCTCTTCCATAGTTCCTTTGTGTTTCAGATTATGGAGCACCGGACTCTTTTTGTTTTCTTTCCTTTTCCTTCTCATGTCTGATGGAACCAGCTGACCCAAGCAGCGGCATCGTCAGTTGTCTGTCTTCTTCATCGTGATCTTTCTTTTTTTTCAGGTGTGATTACGTCTGTTGTGATTTCGTGTTTTGTGTTTGTTGCTTTTTTTTGTTGTTGCTTTTTGTTTGTTCACTTGGTTTTGTTTTTGTTTGTTTGTGGTTTGATTGGTTCACTCGTAGTCCACCTCCTTTCCTCCGCCATTGACAGCCGGGTCCCAAAGGTAGACGATGACCTTTTTGGCAGCAGGTAGTCCGGGGTTTGGTGGGTGGTGAGGGAGATCCGGTGGTACTGTGTTTGTTATATTTTGTCTATCTGTTGCTTTGTTTGTGTGTGTGTGGATATTGTGGGGAGTAGATCCAAACGGGGGTATTGTGGAGGTATGTTCTAAATTATTTCTATTAAGCATTGAATGGATTCTATATATGCATGTATACTGTATTGCAGAAATATGCTTGATTCCTTTCCTCAGTAGCAGATAGCAGGTATCACGGTCACCAGTAGGCCTGTATAGTTCAGCGCGCTGCTTTGTGGGGTACGTGACTTTCGGTCTCTGTTTTCTCTCTGTACTGGAGTGTTTATGGAGCCACGACACCAGCAATGCAGACTAAACAAAAACACACCAGTCTAATGTTGTATTTTGTATGTTTTCATCTTCCCTTACGGGATAAATTTAATGAAAAAGTTTTTGTTTTGTTTGCCTTTAGGCCGGAGAGAGCGGACAGCCACAGAGCCTAACAGGTCGTGTTTCTCCACCTCTCCCCTCTTACAAAAGGTTTGAAAATTCATGCAAACTCTTGTTTGACCTTTAGTTTCCCATTTCATTTTTTATGACGTCCTGAACCATGCGAATCTGCGAAGGCTGGACAAGACGCCGACAGAAGAAAGCCGCTAAAATCTCACTCCCAAAGCTGCAGCTGTGAGGGGGTCCGAACGAGATATCAACCCCTCCGACCAGCGCCGGCAGGTGGGTTCTATCTGTTCTTCCCCACTCTGTGAAAATCAAGTGAAAATTCTGACTGAAAGAAAAAAAAAAGGTTCTGCTCCAAAAAAGCAGTTTCGCTGCCTTGTTGGGTCCGCGGTGACCCCAACAGAAACCTGGATGATATATAGTCCCGCACGCTGCCTCGCGGGGTCTGCGGTGACCCCAGCGGTAACCTGGACGATGTATAGTCCCGCACGCTGCCTCGCGGGGTCGCCGGCGACCCCAGCGGAAACCTGGACCAAATATAGTCCTGGGCGCTGCTTTGTGGGGTCTGCGGGTAACCTCGTCAAGACAGCGTAGGGGATCGTCAAATCAGCCTAAGGGGTGCGGGAGGGTTATAATGAGACTGTCGGTAAGAGAGAGTTCTCACGTTGATGGTGGGAAAACGCTATGTTTTGTCTGTCAGGACCGGCTGGTAGGAGACAGTTCTCACGTTGATGGTGGGAAAACGCTATGTTTTGTCTGTCAGGACCGGCTGGTAGGAGACAGTTCTCACGTTGATGGTGGGAAAACGGGATGTTTTGTCTGTCAAGACCAAGATCCAAGGTCGCTCTGTGTCCGTTATCTGTGAGAAAAGAAGAGTTTTTGCAGGACCAAACATAATATAGAAAGTTAATGAAAAGACGGAAATGTTAAAATTACTGTTTTCTGACAGAAAAACAAGCCCAAGCTCTAGCCTCTTCCCCGCGCTGCCTCGTGGGGTCTGCGGGTAACCTTGTCAAGACAGCGTAGGGGATCTTCAAATAAGCCTTAGGGGTGCGGGAGGGTTATGGTGAGAATGTTGGTAAGAGAGAGTTCTCACGTTGACGGTGGGAAAACGCTATGTTTTGTCTGTCAAGACCAGGTGGTAGGAGACAGTTCTCACGTTGATGGTGGGAAAACGCTATGTTTTGTCTGTCAAGACCAGGTGGTAGGAGACAGTTCTCACGTTGATGGTGGGAAAACGCTATGTTTTGTCTGTCAAGACCAGGTGGTAGGAGACAGTTCTCACGTTGACTGTGGGAAAACGCTATGTTTTGTCTGTCAGGACCAGGTGGTAGGAGACAGTTCTCACGTTGACGGTGGGAAAACGCTATGTTTTGTCTGTCAGGACCAGGTGGTAGGAGACAGTTCTCACGTTGACGGTGGGAAAACGCTATGTTTTGTCTGTCAGGACCAGGTGGTAGGAGACAGTTCTCACGTTGACGGTGGGAAAACGCTATGTTTTGTCTGTCAGGACCAGGTGGTAGGAGACAGTTCTCACGTTGACGGTGGGAAAACGCTATGTTTTGTCTGTCAGGACCAGGTGGTAGGAGACAGTTCTCACGTTGACGGTGGGATAACGCTATGTTTTGTCTGTCAGGACCAGGTGGTAGGAGACAGTTCTCACGTTGACGGTGGGAAAACGGGATGTTTTGTCTGTCAAGACCAGGATCCAAGGTCGCTCTGTGTCCGTTATCTGTGAGAAAAGAAGAGTGTTTGCAGGACCAAACATAATATGGAAAGTTTATGAAAAGACGGAAATGTTAAAATGACTGTTTTCTGACAGGAAACAAGCCCGAGCTCTTGCCTCTTCCCCGCGCTGCCTCGTGGGGTCTGCGGGTAACCTTGTCAAGACGGCGTAGGGGATCTTCAAATCAGCCTTAGGGGTGCGGGAGGGTTATGGTGAGAATGTTGGTAAGAGAGAGTTCTCACGTTGATGGTGGGAAAACGCTATGTTTTGTCTGTCAAGACCAGGTGGTAGGAGACAGTTCTCACGTTGATGGTGGGAAAACGCTATGTTTTGTCTGTAAAAGCCAGGATCCAAGGTCGCTCTGTGTCCGTTATCTGTGAGAAAAGAAGAGTGTTTTTGCAGGACCAAACATAATGTTCATGAAAGTTTATGAAAAGATGGAAATTTTAAAATGACTGTTTTCCGACAAATGCAAGCCCAAGCTCTAGCCTCTTCCCTGCGCTGCCTTGTGGGGTCTGAGGTACCCCAACGTAAGCTAAAACAAAATATAGTCCCTCGCGGCCTTGTGGGGCTCTGAGGTACCCCAACGTAAACCTAAACAAAATACATTACAGCGTGCTGCTTTGTGGGGTCCGTGGGGATACCCACGTAAACCAAAACAAAATACAGTCCCGTACGCTGCCTTGTGGGGTCCTGCAAACCCCTCAAGACAGATAACGTAAACCAAAACAAAATATAGTTCAGCGCGCTGCCTCGTTGGGTACATGTGACCCCTCTAGACAGACACAGTAAAACAAAACAAAATATAGTTAAGCACGCCGCATTGTGGGGTCACGCGAACCCGTCAAGACATACAGGATAGACCAAAACAAAATATAGTTCAGCGCGTTGCCTTGTGGGGTACGCGAGACCCCTCAAATCAGCCTAAGGGGAGCGGGAGGGATACTTGGCCTTCGGAGGACTACATTTCTCACCGTAAAGGTGGGGTCACTTGGAGAACTAGTCGAAATAAGGTTGGGGTCGCGTGGACCCCTCGAGACAGCGTTGGGGTTCCTCAAATCAGCCTAAGGGGAGCGGGAGGGATACTTGGCCTTCGTAGGACTACATTTCTCACCGTAAAGGTGGGGTCACTTGGAGAACTCGTAGAAGTAAGGTCGGGGTCGCGTGGACCCCTCGAGACAGCGTTGGGGTTCCTCAAATTAGCCTAAGGGGAAATGTAGGGATACTTGGCCTTCGTAGGACTATATTTCTCAAAGTAAAGGTGGGGTCACTTGGAGAACTCGTAGAAGTAAGGTCCGGGTCGCGTGGACCCCTCGAGACAGCGTTGGGGTTCCTCGAATTAGCCTAAGGGGAGTGGGAGGGATACTTGGCCTTCGTAGGACTACATTTCTCAAAGTAAAGGTGGGGTCACTTGGAGAACTTATCGAAATAAGGTTGGGGTCGCGCTGACCCCTCGAGACAGCGTTGGGGTTCCTGAAATCAGCCTGAGTGGCGCGGGAGGGTTATGGTGAGACTGTGGGTAGGAGACAGTTCTCGCGTTGATGGTGGGAAAAAGCTACGTTTTGTCTGTCAAGACCAGGGGGTAGGAGGCAGTTCTCACGTTGACGGTGGGAAAACAGGATGTTTTGTCTGTCAAGACCAGGATCCAAGGCCGCTCTGTGTACCCTTTTCAAGGTAAGGGCTGTTTTCCCTAACTGTGTGACAATCGAGTGAACATTCTGACAGCCTAAGAGTAAGGTGGGATCACTTGGAGAACTTGTCAGAGTAAGGTTGGGGTCATGTGGACCCTTCATTACAGCGTAGGGGATCCTGAAACCAGCCTTAGGGGAGTGGGAGGGATATACGGCTGGCCCGCGGGATAAGATGATACATGACGAGCCTCATTTATTCATGGGGTACACGTGACCCCTCTAGACAGACATTGTAAAGCAAAACAAGATATAGTTCAGCGCGCTGCCTTGTGGGGTACGTGTGATCCCAAAGTAAACAAAAACAAAATATAGTTCCGAGCGATGCCTTGTTGGGTACATGTGACCCCTCTAGACAGACACAGTAAAACAAAACAAAATATAGTTCAGCACGCCGCATTGTGGGGTCACGCGAACCCGTCAAGACATACAGGATAGACCAAAACAAAATATAGTTCAGCGCGTTGCCTTGTGGGGTACGCGAGACCCCTCAAATCAGCCTAAGGGGAGCGGGAGGGATACTTGGCCTTCGGAGGACTACATTTCTCACCGTAAAGGTGGGGTCACTTGGAGAACTAGTCAAAATAAGGTTGGGGTCGCGTGGACCCCTCGAGACAGCGTTGGGGTTCCTCAAATCAGCCTAAGGGGAGCGGGAGGGATACTTGGCCTTCGTAGGACTACATTTCTCACCGTAAAGGTGGGGTCACTTGGAGAACTCGTAGAAGTAAGGTCGGGGTCGCGTGGACCCCTCGAGACAGCGTTGGGGTTCCTCAAATCAGCCTAAGGGGAGCTGTAGGGATACTTGGCCTTCGTAGGACTACATTTCTCAAAGTAAAGGTGGGGTCACTTGGAGAACTCGTAGAAGTAAGGTCGGGGTCGCGTGGACCCCTCGAGACAGCGTTGGCGTTCCTCGAATTAGCCTAAGGGGAGCTGTAGGGATACTTGGCCTTCGTAGGACTACATTTCTCAAAGTAAAGGTGGGGTCACTTGGAGAACTCGTAGAAGTAAGGTTCGGGTCGCGTGGACCCCTCGAGACAGCGTTGGGGTTCCTCGAATCAGCCTGAGTGGCGCGGGAGGGTCACGGTGAGACTGTGGGTAGGAGACAGTTCTCACGTTGATGGTGGGAAAAAGCTACGTTTTGTCTGTCAAGACCAGGTGGTAGGAGGCAGTTCTCACGTTGACGGTGGGAAAACAGGATGTTTTGTCTATCAAGACCAGGATCCAAGGCCGCTCTGTGTACCCTTTTCAATGTAAGAGTTGTTTTCCCTAACTGTGTGACAGTCGAGTGAACATTCTGACAGCCTAAGAGTAAGGTGGGATCACTTGGAGAACTTGTCAGAGTAAGGAAGGGGTCATGTGGACCCCTCATTACAGCGTAGGGGTTCCTGAAATCAGCCTAAGGGGAGCGGGAGGGATACTTGGCCTTCGTAGGACTACATTTCTCAAAGTAAAGGTGGGGTCACTTGGAGAACTCGTCGAAATAAGGTTGGGGTCGCGCTGACCCCTCGAGACAGCGTTGGGGATCCTCAAATCAGCCTGAGTGGCGCGGGAGGGTTATGGTGAGACTGTGGGTAGGAGACAGTTCTCGCGTTGATGGTGGGAAAAAGCTACGTTTTGTCTGTCAAGACCAGGGGGTAGGAGGCAGTTCTCACGTTGACGGTGGGAAAACAGGATGTTTTGTCTGTCAAGACCAGGATCCAAGGCCGCTCTGTGTACCCTTTTCAAGGTAAGGGCTGTTTTCCCTAACTGTGTGACAATCGAGTGAACATTCTGACAGCCTAAGAGTAAGGTGGGATCACTTGGAGAACTTGTCAGAGTAAGGTTGGGGTCATGTGGACCCTTCATTACAGCGTAGGGGATCCTGAAACCAGCCTTAGGGGAGTGGGAGGGATATACGGCTGGCCCGCGGGATAAGATGATACATGACGAGCCTCATTTATTCATGGGGTACACGTGACCCCTCTAGACAGACATTGTAAAGCAAAACAAGATATAGTTCAGCGCGCTGCCTTGTGGGGTACGTGTGATCCCAAAGTAAACAAAAACAAAATATAGTTCCGAGCGATGCCTTGTTGGGTACATGTGACCCCTCTAGACAGACACAGTAAAACAAAACAAAATATAGTTCAGCACGCCGCATTGTGGGGTCACGCGAACCCGTCAAGACATACAGGATAGACCAAAACAAAATATAGTTCAGCGCGTTGCCTTGTGGGGTACGCGAGACCCCTCAAATCAGCCTAAGGGGAGCGGGAGGGATACTTGGCCTTCGGAGGACTACATTTCTCACCGTAAAGGTGGGGTCACTTGGAGAACTAGTCAAAATAAGGTTGGGGTCGCGTGGACCCCTCGAGACAGC
Source organism: Oryzias latipes (assembly GCF_053564925.1). Lineage (NCBI taxonomy): Eukaryota > Metazoa > Chordata > Actinopteri > Beloniformes > Adrianichthyidae > Oryzias > Oryzias latipes. The sequence continues at coordinate 3,759,751 of NC_136239.1, forward strand.
GTTGGGGTTCCTCAAATCAGCCTAAGGGGAGCGGGAGGGATACTTGGCCTTCGTAGGACTACATTTCTCACCGTAAAGGTGGGGTCACTTGGAGAACTCGTAGAAGTAAGGTCGGGGTCGCGTGGACCCCTCGAGACAGCGTTGGGGTTCCTCAAATCAGCCTAAGGGGAGCTGTAGGGATACTTGGCCTTCGTAGGACTACATTTCTCAAAGTAAAGGTGGGGTCACTTGGAGAACTCGTAGAAGTAAGGTCGGGGTCGCGTGGACCCCTCGAGACAGCGTTGGCGTTCCTCGAATTAGCCTAAGGGGAGCTGTAGGGATACTTGGCCTTCGTAGGACTACATTTCTCAAAGTAAAGGTGGGGTCACTTGGAGAACTCGTAGAAGTAAGGTTCGGGTCGCGTGGACCCCTCGAGACAGCGTTGGGGTTCCTCAAATCAGCCTGAGTGGCGCGGGAGGGTTATGGTGAGACTGTGGGTAGGAGACAGTTCTCGCGTTGATGGTGGGAAAACGCTACGTTTTGTCTGTCAAGACCAGGTGGTAGGAGGCAGTTCTCACGTTGATGGTGGGAAAACAGGATGTTTTGTCTATCAAGACCAGGATCCAAGGCCGCTCTGTGTACCCTTTTCAATGTAAGGGCTGTTTTCCCTAACTGTGTGACAATCGAGTGAACATTCTGACAGCCTAAGAGTAAGGTGGGATCACTTGGAGAACTTGTCAGAGTAAGGTTGGGGTCATGTGGACCCTTCATTACAGCGTAGGGGATCCTGAAACCAGCCTTAGGGGAGTGGGAGGGTTATATATACTTTATACGATTTTACTCATTGAAATACATGTTTACTTTTAAATGTATGACAATAACCCTTGCGCTATCCTAGAGAAAAAAGAAATAAATTGGATTAGATAAAGGAACGGGGGGGCTTATTTTAACCCTTTGGCTGTCCTAGAGGGGGAACAAAAAGGCTTGGATTGAAGGAAGGGAATGGGGGGGGTCATTTTAAAAACGCACCCCCTCATCCTGGTTTGGTCCCTGACCACTGTACATGGTTTGGTCCCTGACCACTGAAGAGTGGTCATTCACCCCAAAAATTTGTAGACGTTTCAGGCACCCTCTATCACCCCCGACCACTACTGAAAAACAAAAACAAACCGTCATTCACCTCACGTGATCTATTTTTTTTTTTTTTTGTTGTACAGGGCGACTCATCCAATAAAGCGCTTAAAATGAATGAACCCAGCATTCTGTGATTTAATGTGAGCAGCAATTTCTGAAATGAACACGAAATGCCCATTGTCCTCCCTGTAGGGCAGTGTTTTCAACCCGTGGGCTGTGGGAGATGGTCAGGATCGTACGGATTGCTGACTTAATCATACACACTCCTGGACATCACTGAACAGGACTCCCCACTGAAGCCCTACGTTGAAATGGAAGCTCAGAATGGATAGCCCCTGAGGAGAAAGGTGGGAGCAGAGGGAAAGTGGAACAACAGCTGATCGCCGGCTCATCTGCGAAGTAGCCAGGGATGACCAGGAAGCTGCAGGGAAGACTTGAATGCCTATCAATCTGCGACTAAAGGAAGGACCGCTCTCCTCCCGATCTGTCTCGATGCGTGTGCCTGATACTTGTACATCACCCTAAAGTTCCCCTTTGTTTCTTTCAGCTGCAGAAATGCTGGTTTCCTGCACCGCGACCAGACCAAGACAGGCCCTTTGTTCTCCCTCCAGTGGACCAATAAATACCCTACTGGATCATCGAAGACATGAAAAGGAACGTTTTCTTAATGCAGATGAGACGGGGTGTTAGAAATGCATGCATTACATATGATAGCTTACAAGAGAATTCAGTCAGGTTCTATTATTTCTGGTTACCTAATACTGGCTCCAGCATACCTGCCTACAGCTGCATGGTTCCAGGGTGTCTAGTCAAACTACATCAAAATAAATAAACTGAGATTGACCTTTGTTGTCTCATAGACGTACAGAGCAGCTTAACCAAACGTTTTAAAATGTAGACTGCTTTCTGTGATTAAATTTAAACAGTAACTTGTAAAATGACCAAGAAACTGACTGTCCCTTCCCAGATCTTACAATGCAGCCACTCTGATCCTGAGTTACACTTGGAACTGGTCCCTGTCCGATCATTGTAGTACTTCAAGTATGTCAGTGCATCGTTTGCCTTGCTGGAGTGATAACAAAGTAGAAAGAAGAAGCAATAAAACGTAATTAAAAACAAAATCAACGTTGTCATTGTGTTTATTGAGGTTTCACAGGGACATATACTGTAACCCGATCAAAAGTAAAAAGGTGAAAGCCTTTGAGAAATCCTGTTCATGTCACAGGAACAGGCTGGACTGCGAATAGTAGTCGCAATCCCCGTATGTTTTGACAGCATTCGGACTATCTCTATGAGCATTGTACGAGATCAAGCCGTCAGCATTTCTCCCGTCGCCTTGTCTCTCTTTGAGCACTGTGGAGGTGAGCACCATTGTAATGACGTACATGGCGTAAATCAGAATGTTGAACACGGCTATGGCGCACTCCATGTTGTGCATCCTGTGTTCGTCGCGAATCATCGGCCGGTACAAGAGCTCCATGCAACCCGAAACAACTGCCATGAACAGCTCCAGATTCATCATGACCAGACAGGCCAACACCGTTCGGGTGCCTTTGTTGACCCTCCTGGGCCTGTCCTCGCCGTCGTCCATCTTGCGCTTGCTCTTGGCCGCGAAAAAGCTTAGCACCACGCTCACGACCATTGCCAGACAGCCCAGGGTTATCACAGCTATGCCGCCGTGTATGTACGCCTGATCGTAGTCACTCTTCATTGGACTCTCAGAGGAGCCAGACGAGACGTACCTCGCACTTCCCCTCACGGCGTGACTGCTATCTATCAGGTACAGGACGTTGTTGGGCAGGGCAAGGAACCCGACAATGAGAGAGGTGATGATCGCGATGGCGGCACCCAGCTTCCCCCTGAACCTGGCAACGCTCAGTACGGAGTTGGAGGAAGCGCCTGACTTTCTCCCCGTCAGCATCTCTTTCCCAGAAGAAATCAAAGAATCAAAGCCACCCACGAGGCCGTTCCTGGTCCGCTGCATCCCGCTGAGCTGAGTCTGGAGGACAGGGCTGCGTCCTATGTACGAGCAGACTGAGATCTCAGAGGTTCTTTTTCCCGACCCACCCCACCAACTCCCAAATTAACAGTTATGCTTCTGGGGCCCCCCGCCCCGCGACATTTAATAAGATGATGCTCGGGAAACCCGCGATCGAGTTCAGAGGGTCAAGCGCGAGCCTCCAGGCTAAGGCTGTGTCGCACGGCCGCTGGTACAGGGTCCACGGCATCACAAAGACCTTAAATTCTATTTCACGCTGCAGGAGACGCGCGCGATCTCACAACATGATCTGCGTGGATCTTTACGCAAAGTTCCTCCGCCATCTCGGTCGAGATCGGTGGAACTCACTGAGCTGGGTGTCCCAGCACGTGACCAACCTCAACGCACCTGAGGACAGAGCTCGCGAGTTCGAGGGCGAGCTGAGACGCCTGCTGTCATGCGACTCTCTCAACTTTCAGTCCTGCAAGCGCGCATGGGATAGAAGCAAGCTGTCCTCCAGCATAGGAAACGCAGTGGACGCTCAGTGCAAGGACGTGTTCAACGGAAAGATGGCTGCATCAGAAACCGGGCCCGTGTCTCGCCTCCTGCTCGCCCAGCTCGAGGCCCTGCGCCTCAAGCCGATCTGCGCGGGCCTCAAAGTGGCCGGCGTGCCCACACCCGACCGAGGTGGCAGCACGTACCACAACGGCTGCACCCGGGGCTGCGGGCCACTGCCGGGACGGTACAGCTTCTACACGGAAGTGGACCTCTTGGCCCACGACACGTTGACTGACACCGTGGCCCTTCTGGAGCTCAAGACCCGAAACAGCGACGTCTTGGACAACGCTACCCTGTGGCGGTACAACGCTCAGCTATGGCTGACCTGGACAATGTTCTCCCTCACTTACCCGAGCGTGGCGGAACGCTCAAACGCTTACCTGGTGATCATACGGCCGGGCACGAACACAGTCACCATAAGGAGCTGTCTGAGGCCCTCCGTGACCAAGACGCTGCGCAGCAAGTTCCGCTGGATAAACAGCTTATGTCCACAGGTGCTCAACTGCCTCACGCCGACTTGCGTCAACCTGAGAGTCCAGGCCCGTTCGAAGCCGAGCTCCGGCAGTGGGGCCAGCGTCGACCCGGAAGACCTCTGCTACAGGAACGTCATGTTCAACCGAGAAAAGGCCATAGTTTGGCAGGGACATCCCTCTCATCAGGGACCGCAAGGCCACACGCAGCATCGTACTCCCTCCACTGCCCTGACGGCCGCGGCGGATTCGGTTGCTGGGTCAGCGTTATCCCTGCGCCGAATCCGACGGAGGGGCACGCGTGAAATTATAAACCTGGACTGCGAGCTCGAGTGCTAGAGGGAAACGAACACACTGACGAACCCATCCCCTCGAAATGGGTCTGAAGGGACGGGCGCTCCACGGCATGCTGGCCAACCCAGAAATGGCGCCTTTCGAGGTAATCGAAAAACCCCATGAGCAGCAAGACTGGATCCTGATAGACCACCTCATGGTGATACACAAAGTCAGAGAATGCGATTACACGGAGAGCGAGCAAGTGATCTCCGTCGCGAGCATGGCGAGTTATTTTGCGTCATGGTACGTTCAAGAGGGGGCCCAGGGTCGATGCGTCGTGCTCGTGAAAGATGGTCCGGGGGCGCAGAAGCCAAGCGTGAGGGAAGAAAGGGCGAACAGGACGGTCCCGGCACACGTGGACTTCTGTAAGGCTCACCTGGCCGAGATAGAGTACGGCACGATGAAACTGTTGGCCGACGTGGGCATGAGAGACAACTTTTTCTTGGTCACGGGGGCGGTAGCCGAGTCGCGCTGGGCCGATACGACCGACGAGCGCGCCAGCAACCTGGTCTCATTCCACAGTGAGTACGAGGAGCGCAGGCGAGAGGAGGCTGGCCCTCTCGCGGACCGGGACCAGTTCGAAGTAGAGACCCTCGGACGTTCGGTCCGGGATCCAAGCCACTGCGACGGAAAGACCTACAGGCCTGAGGGGGTGCAGGGAGTTTACTTGACCGCGTTCGCGAGCCCTGACAACGAACGTCTCCAGGCCTTGCTCAAGGCATGTGTCGAGTGTCGAGAAACAGAGGCCGACACGCTGATGGTGGAGTTGGCCAATGCCCTGACTGGCTCAGTGACGGTGTGTACAGGAGATTCGGATCTGATCGCAGTACTCGCAGCGAGCGGAAGACCCGGCCTGGCACTGAGGTTGGACAACAGAAGTTACACGGAGGACCGAGCCATGCACGAGTCGCCCTACGGCGAGCTCCTGATCGAGCCACCAAGTCGTCGGACCACGAGCGAATCACCTAACGCCGCAGAGGATTGGTTGAGCGCCCTGTGCGACCTGTGTTTGGGAGAGCACCACCTGTTGCCTTGCGGCGTGGCGGAAAGACACGTCAATCTAGGTCGCATTCTGGAGAACTACGGTGGCGAGGGGTTCAGACTATCCGTGTACGGGTTCTTGTACCGGGGTGGCATTCGAGGCTCGGTTTACGTCACTTTCCAGAGCGCGTTTTTTGAGTCTGACGCCAGAAACAAACTGAGCGAACTTGCACTGGAAAGCCAGAAAATGTACTCGCCATGCACACGCAGCGCAAAGACGATACACTTTGTCTTCGCTGTCCTGTGTGGCGCAGCTGACACAAAAGTCGAAAGCGCAGAACACGCTCCCTCGTTGCACGCCTCCGGGGATGCCGTTCGCACGGTAACTTGCGGATCTAAGCGTCTCCGCCAGCCAGAGCTCGACGCAGAATCTGAGAGCGAATCCCACCTGCAGAAGACCAAGGGGAGGATCACGGTAGGGCTAAAGCGCACGGCCAAAGCCTACGCAGACGGAGCGATCCCCGAGTCGGCCTACGCTCGCTACCTGAGACTGACTCGCTCCGGAAGACACCTCTTCCTGAGAGCCAAAGCCAGAGTGCTGAAGGACCGGAGCGTCCGATCCGAACACTTGATTTTCATGGCCCTCTGCGGAACCGACTACAGCTTCACTCCTGTGGGACTGGGAACCAAAAGGCTGCTGGGTGGCGCGATACGCAACCGAGAGAATTTCAGCTCTTGGTGCGCGAAGCTCGTAACCGCGCTGTGGTCCAAGGACGAAGAAGATCACGAAGAGACCAAAATGTCTCTTGACTTTTGCGGGATGGCAGAGGAGTTAGCCACCCTCACGGGAGTTCCCTGGGGTACAAGCTCAAAGCATTGGACTGGGGAAAAGTTTAAAATGATGTGCAGGACGCTCAAATACGTGTGTGACCTCTGGACTTTGAAAAGGCCGCAGTTCTGTCCCCATTACGGGTTTAAAGTGCACGACGGAGTCGTGCGTTTCATGGAAGACTAAGTCTGACTTATTCTGTGTCTCCAGAGTCAACACTTGGGCATGATGTATTTTTTTTTTGTTTTTTACTGTGCAAAAAAGAAAACACATACAGGATCGATACAATAAAAGCAAATGCTGATATCCACACACAGCGTCAGAGTTTTATTTTGTCAGGGCACGGCTGTATATGCACCAGTCGTGGTCCAATGCCGGCTTCGGTAAACTCCTGTGATCTTCTGGTGTCATATCTCTTTTTTTTTTTTTATTGCTTGAGTAAAACCACGTGTCAAGATTAAGACTGAAGTTCTCCGTACGTCAACTCAAAGGACAATCGGCAGACTTCAGCCTGTTTACAGATTATGTTATAACCAGAGACTGATCTCAACCCAGGTAGCGAAGAAAATGGGTCCCAAAAGACCTCAAAGGAGAAAGACGATTCCCCGGGCCTGCAAGCGCGGAACAAAAGTGGAGGAGCCAGGGGGTTCGCGAGCCGCCCCAGTGGGGCAGACGGAAGGCCGGAAGCATGCCCGCTACGAACCGTACGACTGGGATTTAGACTCAGACGGGCCGGACGAAGAAAGGGGAGACGGCGGTCAGGTGGAGCGCAAAACCAATTCAGGTGAGCGGTCCGATCCCTCACGCGAAGCCTGCGAGCGCGAAACGGAATTGGACGAGCAAGGGGGTTCGCGAGCTGCTCCAGTGGGGCGGAAGACGATGGGTCCCGAAAGACCTCAAAGGAGAAAGACGATGCCCCGGGCCTGCAAGCGCGGAACAAGAGTGGACGAGCCTGTGGGTTCGCATGCTGCCCCAGTGGGGCAGAAGGAAGGCCGGAAGCATGACCGTTACGAACCGTACGACTGGGATTCAGACTCAGATGGGCCGGACGAAGACAGGGGAGAGGGCGGTCAGCAGGAGCGCAAAGCCAATTCAGAAGAGCGGTCCGATCCCTCACGCGAAGCCTGCGAGCGCCAAACGGAATTGGACGAGCAAAGGGGTTCGCGAGCTGCCCCAGTGGGACAGAAAGAAGGCCGGAAGCATGCCCGCTACCAGCCGTACGACTGGGATTCAGACTCAGATGAACCGGACGAAGACAGGGGAGAGGGCGGTCAGGAGGAGCGCAAAGCCAATTCAGAAGAGCGGTCCGATCCCTCAGCCGAAGCCTGCGAGCGCGGAACAAAAGTGGACGAGCCTGGGGGTCCGCAAGCTGCCCCAGTGGGGCAGAAGCAAGGCCGGAAGCATGCCCGCTACGAACCGTACGACTGGGATTCGGACTCAGATGAACCGGACGAAGACAGGGGAGAGGGCGGTCAGGAGGAGCGCAAAGCCAATTCAGAAGAGCGGTCCGATCCCTCAGCCGAAGCCTGCGAGCGCGGAACAAAAGTGGACGAGCCTGGGGGTCCGCAAGCTGCCCCAGTGGGGCAGAAGCAAGGCCGGAAGCATGCCCGCTACGAACCGTACGACTGGGATTTGGACTCAGATGAAGCCTACGAGCGCAGAACAAAAGTGGAAGAGCCTGGGGGTCCGCTAGCTGCCCCGGTGGAGCAGAAGCAAGGCCGGAAGCATGCCCGCTACGAACCTTACGACTGGGATTTAGACTCAGATGGACCGGACGAAGACTTGGGAGAGGGCGGTCAGGAGGATCGCAAAGCCAATTACGGGGAGCGGACCCATCCCTCAGGCGAAGCCTGCGAGCGCGGAACGGAATTGGACGAGCAAAGGGGTTCGCGAGCTGCCCAAGTGGGACAGAAGGAAAGCCAGAAGCATGACCGCTACCAACCCTACGACTGGGATTTAGACTCAGATGGGCCGGACGAAGACAGGGGAGACTGCGGTCAGGAGGAGCGCAAATCCAATTCAGACTGGGATTTAGACTCAAATGGTCCGGACGAAGACTGGGGAGACGGCGGTCAGGAGGAGCGCAAAGCCAATTCAGGCGAGCGGTTCGATCCCTCAGGCGAAGCCTACGTGCGCGAAACGGAATTGGAAGAGCAAGAGGGTTCGCGAGCTGCCCCAGTGGGGCAGAAGGAAGGCCGGAAGTGTGCCCGCTACCAACCCTACGACTGGGATTTAGACTCAGATGGGCCGGACGAAGACTGGGGAGACGGCGGTCAGGAGGAGCGCAAAGCCAATTCAGGCGAGCGGTCCGATCCGTCATGCGAAAAAGCCCACGAGCGCGAAATGGAAGTGGACGAGCCAGTGGGTTCTCGACCCGACTCAGGAGGACAGAAGGAAAGCCGGGATCATGCCCCCTACCAACCCTACGACTGGGATTCAGATTCAGCTTACGAGTGTGAAACGGACGTGGACGAGCCAGATGGTTCTCATAGTTACTTGGAAGAACAAGAACAAGACTTCCAAGAGGAAGACATCCAAGAAGACCGCACCTCGGAGAGCGCGATCGTGTTCCCTGACACCTTTCTCTCCAAGAACAGCAAAATCAAGTGGTCGATGGCTGCGCGAGACCAGTCGGGCGCCCAGCCGTCCCCTCCGTGCCTGTCCTCTGGTCCTACGCCTGAGGCGAGAGAGGGGGCTCAAGACATACTGTCCTGTTTTCTTTTGTTTTTCACTACAAATGTAGAAAGACTGATTTTGACAGCTACCAACCGCGAAAGTGCCGCAAATGCCCATGCCACCAAGACACCAAAACCAATGGATGAGATTGTCCTAGAAGCCTATGTGGGACTGCTGATCTTGGCCGGGGTGTACAGGTCCAGAGGCGAATCGCTGGAAAGCCTGTGGGATCCAGAGTGCGGCCGAGCTATTTTCGGGGCGACCATGTCCCTGAAAAACTTTTATCGCATCTCAGCGACGCTCAGGTTTGATGATCGACGCACGAGAACCTCGAGAGCTTCGGACAAATTGGCCTCAATCAGAGAGGTGTGGGAAGAGTGGTCCGATCGGCTCCCGAAGCTGTACGACATTGGATCCGAGGTGACTGTGGACGAGCGCATGGTTCCTTTCAAAGGTTTGGTTACAGCTTTCATTTGAACCTTTCTCACAGACTCCTAGACGTCTTCTCCTCTGTTTTAACTCCTTTTTCTTGTCCCACCCCCCCTCTCAACGCAGGACGTTGCTTTTTCAGGCAGTACATCCCCAACAAGCCGTCCAAGTATGGCTTGAAACTGTGGGTCGCAAGCGACGCAAAGACGAGCTACGCTTGGAGGGTAAAGCCGTACCTGGGCAAGCTGGCTCTCGGAGCTCGAGAGAAAAACCTTTCGTCGAGCGTAGTGTTGGATCTCACCCGCGGACTGAAGCACCGTAACGTCACGTGCGACAATTTCTTCACTTCATACGCACTTGCCATCGAGCTGCTGAAACGGAAAATCACCCTGCTGGGTACGATCAGGAGCAACAAACCCGAACTGCCTCCTGAGCTTACCTCGGCCCGCGGACGAGAAGTGTTCTCCTCTAGGTTCGCATTTACGGACTGTGTCGCGGCGGTTTCCTATGTGCCCAAAAAGAATAAAAATGTTTTGCTCCTGAGCACTAAGCACTCGAGGGTCGAAATATGCCACGAACGCAAGGACAAAAAACCAGAGATGATCTTAGATTACAATAAAACTAAAGGCGGCGTGGACAACCTGGACAAAATGCTGGCCACGTACAGCTGCAGGAGAATGACCAAGCGCTGGCCCTTGGCCCTGTTCCACAACATCATCGACACATCGGCGTACAACGCGTACGTGATATGGAGAGAAACGCATCCGGACTGGATGTCGGGGAACCGCAACCGAAGGAGAATCTTCCTCGAGAAGCTGGGCAAAGATCTCGTCAGACGGCTCATAATGAGCAGGCAGCGAGTTCCTCGCGCAAAGCCCGCCCATGATCTAATGGTCAGCATACAAGAGGCTGGCGGGAGGGCCTCGCCTGCCGATGGAAAGAGAAAACGGTGTCAGATATGTCCTCGCTCCAAGGACAGGAAGACAATGACCTCCTGCAAGGGCTGCGGAAAGTACATCTGCAGGGGCTGCACAATCCCTTTTTGCCCCGGCTGCTCTGAGCGGCAGGAAAGCGATTCCAACGGTGACACAGACTAGTCAGAGTGAAAGGGATCAGGCTGTCTGGTAGCGCAACCTAATGCCTCGCTTCCCACCACGGGTTCCAGAGTAACTGAAAATGTCCTATGTTTTGAAAACAGTATTTCAGCGAGTCTGTCCTCTGTGCTGCCCCGTGTGTCCTCTGAAATAAAGCTGAGACCTGCTGTTGTACAAAGGCATCTATGTGTGCGCGTGTCTGTGTGAACTTTTGAGATGAAAAACTGTTGAAAGGGTTTTTTTTTTTTTTTTTAGGGGTCTACATGATCTTTCGATCGAACGTGTTGGTTTCAAGAAAGGCAGACAAAACGGGGCTGGTTTGAGTTTGCAAACTCCCTCAGCGCCTACAGGCCGACTCTGTCCTCGTTCGAGCCGATAAAAAGATTATTCGCTTTAAGGCAAGAGAATTGGTCTCCAAGCTCTGAGGCTCTGTGTCCTCGAGGTTGCTTCACATTTACAAAGTAAAAATGCACATTGAGTCCTGCCCAGTCTTCGTCCAGCTGACACTAGGAGGCCCGCAGCTCCTGACTGCACCGTCTGCTCGTAGGAGCAGCTTCCATCATCATTTAGCGCTGTTTCAGTCATAGGATAGAAAAAAGTTTTCAGTGTTTCTGTAAATCTAGTCAAAGAAATCATTCACGTGTGTCTGAAACAAAACCAACTCGGAACAAGCTCCTTTATTTTCATCTCCGTGATTAGTGATACTGAAAATCCTGCCTCAGCACAGCTAAGAGACACTTTTGTTGCAGGGCGCTCTCTGCTCCCTGAGAACCTCCCAGCTTTGAAACACAGAAACCGTTCGCTTTCCTCGCTCACGAGGAGTGAAAGAAGGGAGGGGTTTTTCTGAGACTGCGGTGCACTCCAAGTGCCTCGCTCAGACCGTTCCGTTCTACGGCAGGGAACATCCCCACCGGAACGGCCACTAAATCCTCTCTGTGAAGGAGCTCTCTTCGTAGAGCCTAGAGAAGACTGCCGCTGAAATCTCACGTGCAAAGCTGCTGCTGTGAGATCGGGAAGGGACCGGTCAGATTCCCACCCGACCGACGGGCATTCAGACGATCAGACGGCAATGCTGTCTGTCCGACCAGTGTCAGACTGCATCTCGACAGTCCTGTCTCGACAGAACCCAGGAGAAGCGGTGGGGGTGATTCGCCCTGCTGAAGAATCTGCGTTTGCAGCATTACACAAACCAAATGCGTGTCTCAGAGCGCAGGTTTTGTGGAGCAACACGATGGAGCTGCCTACACGGCTTTACACAGCAGCTGGGTGACCTTGAGGAGCTGAGGGCCCTGCGCTCTAAGACTGCTCCTGCAGCCTTTTCATTCTTTTTCTGCCTGAGCGTCTGCACCTCGAGCTCAGTTCTGCCACTAACTTTTCAGCCTCATGGCTGTGAAGTGGACACTTTTTTTTTTTTAATTTAACTTTCATTTACTTAGGAATTGTCCCATTGAGATTAAGAATCTCTTTTTCAAGGGAGTCTTGGCTAGGTTGGGGGAAACAATAAATTACATTTACAATAAAAATGTCAACATTAAAAACATAGAAATAAATAAGAATGAGAGCTCATGTAAAACAGGTACAGTTAAAAGTGACTTTCGCCTCCCATCTAAGACTAGGAGACCTGACTGCACTGTCCCACACACGTCTTCATACTTCATACTTCATACTACTATATTTTGTTTTAAAGAGTCAAAATGCACATTGCGTCCTGCCCAGTCTTCGTCCAGCTGACACTGGGAAGCCCCGCAGCTCCTGACTGCACCGTCTGTCCGCAGGAGCAGCTTCCATCATCATTTACAGGACCTCTATTTGTAGAGCGTAGAGAACACAGCCGCTGAAATCTCAGGTCAAAAGCTGCACGATCACGGTAAAAACAAGGGAGCTGCCAACGCGGCTTGTTGCGATCACACAGCAGCTGGGTGACCTTGACGAGACTGGGCCACTGCGCTCTGCGACTCCTGGTGCAGCCGCTTTGCTTGGGTTCTACCAAGACAAGACTGTCGAGATGCAGTCTGACAGTGGTCGGACAGACCGTATTGCGGTCTGACCGTCTGAAAGCTGGTCGGACCAATGCCTTGGTCTGCTGCGTTCTGAAAAATGGTAGAGGATGTTTCAATACGGATTTTAACCTTTACTGTGCTCCACTGTAATTTCTAGTTGTTAATTACACTGGCATCAGCTGGAACCCCCTGCAGTCCGTGGGGCCCCAGGCAAACATCATGCATTTTATGTTCTGTAAGAGATGGTAGGAAATGTTGCATTTTTTTTTTTCAAACCCAAGTACTCTTCCAGACCCAAGTACCCTCAATGTTAGTGAAACCCAAAGAGTGTGTTAGCGGTCCCAGGAATAATAGAAATAATAAAAAAAAAAACAAATAGTGTGCTAAAAAGGACCCTACTTGTTACTAAAAACTGGACAAGTCCCCATAAAGCACTACCTGGTCAGGTTGTCAACTTTACTTTATCCTATTGATGATTTAAACTGTTATCTATATTTAAAACCACATAGACATTCTCTCTCTTTTTTTTTTTTTCAGAGTCTCAAACCCTTCAGTCCCCACAAAGCAATGGTCCAGTCAGCCCTCCCCCACAATGTCTTAAAGACAAGTATAGGTGTGTGTGTGTGTGTGTGTGTGTGTGTGAGAGAGAGAGAGAGAGAGCATTTACATGGACATGTTTGTGAATAAATAACAGTGATTTTCAAAGTGTGAACTACTTTTATTTCATAAAGGCACACTTTGAGACAAAACAGAACACCGTACAAAAACAGTAAAAACAAACACAGAAAAAAAAAAGGAAAATGACAACAATACTGCGAACACCGCGCTGGAGTGAGAACTTTTGAAAACACATCTTCAGACTTTGAAGCAATGGTCAGGGAACCGAGCGTCAGAGCTCGTAGGCTTATTCCCTCCGCGGACACAAAATGCTCCTGTTCGACACCGCATCCTACCACGACAGTTCGAGGGGCCAACATTGAGGTCCAGGCAGGCCGAGGCAGGCTGCGGCATGCAGTGTATAACAGCAGCCAGACGTTCCTGGACAGTTTTTCTCTGTTGCTGGAGCGTTCCCTTTTGACTTGCAGTCGGAACCCCCGTTAAAACAGACCCACAAGCGAGCATACCCCCCCCCCCCCCCCCCCCTACAGCTGGTCACCGATTGGTAACGCTCTTGACCCTCCCACCTGCCTGCTGCTGATAGCCCAGATATAAGAAACTTCGAGTTGACAGTAGCCTAGTTGAAGTTTCCTGGTAGGCTCGAAGGACAATCTCTTTGTTTCTCTTCTGCCGTGTTTTTCACTGGTCAATGGAGCCGACGAGCATCCCCACCACCACTCCCTTCTTCGGGCAACCCAGTTTCAACCCGAGGGACACATGCTTCTACCAGGAACTAATTTCGCACCCTCTCCACGTCGGTCCGACAGACGACTTCTCCATCTCGTCCTCTTCCTACTCCATCTCGCGTCCGCCCCAGCCGGTGAAAGCCAACGCAGACAAAAAAAAACTGGCCAATGTAAGGAGATACCTGGGGGGAGAACGGTTCAGAGACACCTATGAAAAGCTGAGGCAATTGGTCGACCCCCATCAGGAGCTGTCCAAGACGGAGATGCTCCTGAAGGTCTTGAGTTACATGGAAACACTGGAGGGGATGCTGGTGCAGCAGGAGCACAAGTATTCTCTGTCATCTCATTCGGAGCCCGCGTCCCTCCTTCCTCCTGTGGCGCCCGTCTTCTCAGATGGTCGCTCTCTTGCGTGGGGCTCTGATGCTGGAGGCTCAGCCCCGATCTTGTCCTCCTCATCTTCCTCCTACGTCTTGCGTCCGCGCCATCCGGTGAAATCCGAGGAGAAGGGGCAAAATCTTGCCAATCTGAGAACACAATCAGAGAATAGTAGTCGCCTGGAGACAGAACAGTTAAGGGACACCTACGAAAAGCTGAAGCGGTTCACGTCGGTCGACCCCCGCCAGAAGCTGTCTAAGACTGAAATCCTCATCAACGTCTTGAGTTTTGTGCAGGGCCGCTCTTTTCCCTGGAGTTCTGACGCCTTGGGCTCGGCCGCGATTTCGTCCTCCTCCTGTCTACCCCAGCTGGCAAAAGCTGAGGCTGACAAGGGGCAAAGACTTGCCCACCGGAGAAGACAAACTGCGATTCGTAGTCGCCGGGAAAGAGAAAAACTCAGGGACACCTTGGATAAGCTGAGGCAGTGCACGACGTTCGACCCCCATCAGAAGATGACCAAGATGGACATCCTACTCAACGCCGTGAGCTACGTTGAGACCTTGGAGGCGATGCTGCTGGAACAGGGGAACATGTCGGCCTCCGGGCAGCCTGCTATCTCAGAAGGTAGCTCTTTCATGTGGAGCTATGATGCCGGGGACTCAGCCGCGTGGGGCGGTCCTCACCCAGAGGCTGTCCAGGACGGGACGACCGGCCCGGGATTCGCGCAGCCCACTTTTTCAGATGGTTTCTCTTACTGCGCCTGACAGAAGCGTTCAGACCGATAGGTTTGTGGATCTGAAGACAGGTGAACAGGTGAAGTATTGCCCTTCTTCCTTTGATTTTTTAAAAAAGAAAAAAGAAAACTTAAGGCCTTTGCAAGACATTTTGATTTCAATATTTGTAAATGTTATAAAACACATGTAAAAACAAATGTTTTTCCCTGTCCTTGTTTGCCATTTTCTTCAAAAGATCCCAAAAAAGCCATCCAAGGTGCCATCGGAGGATGTGTCTACCAAGGTAGCTGGCGGGAGAGCAGGGAAGGTGTTACCTGTGCGCCTGAGGAAGCCACCTGCTCCGTTCCACGATTACTTCCCGATTTAATAAGACTCCAGGAAGACTTCTTTACTTGCCTAATCTTAACAGTTTTTCTCTCTTGTTTAAATTCTGGAAGTTCAAAGCTTCGTAGAAATTAGGTCTTGGATCTCAGAATGAACACAGAACATTAGGTCGTGATCACAGATTAATATTTTTCTGTCTTCGTTTTTACTGTTTTTGTACGATGTTCTGTTTTGTTTCAAAGTGTGCTTTTATGAAATAAAAGTAGTTCCCTCTTTGAAAATCACAGAGTTATTTATCCACAAACATGTCCATGTAAATGCTCTCTCTCTCTCACACAAACACACACACACACACACACACTGCGCTCTGCACTGAGGCTCGGTTCCCTTGAGTTTGCTTCAAAGACAGACCACCCGGGGATGCCCTCTGCCTCTCATATACTGCACGATCGACCCTGCCTCATAGTTTGCTCCCCTGCAGATGCGGGCTGCGTGTGTTTCTCAGACGCGAAAGGCTCCAGCCTTCCTCTCCGTTGGTCCCCCCCTGACACAGCGCTCTGTGGTGTTACTCCATGCAGATCCGCTCGTGCTTTTCGCTTCACACAAGCCAGGCCTTTCCATAGAGCTTCACGAGCAGTCATAGGGGAGAGGATCGGCCTGCGCGCTGCACTGAGGCTCGGTTCCCTTGAGTTTGCTTTAAAGACAGAACGCTTGTGTTCGGAAAGGTTTTTTTTTTTTTTTTTTCACCCCAGCTGTCAGAATCACATCCTTAGCCAGCCTGGAACCGAAATGGCACGGAGCTCAGCAGAATGAAGAGAAAGTTGGTCTTGGAGCTGCCCCCCTGCTATGCTATTGTGAATGTCCTGTGAGGTTTTCAATGGGTGTGAAATAAAACCAAAACAGGACAGAGAATCTAAACGCATCCAGAATTCTTTTGTATGATGACGTTTTTATTACAACTTGGATTAGGGATCGAACCCAGGGATTGAAGAGAAACGGCCCACAGCTCAACAGAATGCAGGAAGAGTTGGTCTTCTAGCACCGGATCTGAAACCATTGCGACTGTTTTGTGATGATTTTACTGGCCGTCAAATAAGAAACAGGACAGAAATTCCAAACGAAACCAAATCTTTTGTTTTTGCACACAATGTTTTTTATTGTTACAAAACGAATCCTCGAGCAGCTCGTGCTTTTCGCTTCACACAAACCCAGCCTTTCCATCCAGCTTCTTTTGCCGTAAGAGGATAGAGGGTCTGCCTGCGCTCTGCACTGAGGCTCGGCTCCCGTGAGTTTGCTTCAAAGGCAGAGGACCCGGGGATGCCCTCTGCCTTCTCATACACTGCACGATCGAGCCTGCCTCTCAGTTTGCTCCCCTGCACGGGGTAAACCGGTACGTTTCAAACAGAGAAGCTGACAAACAGAGCGGAAGCGCTCGACTTTATTTTTCATCGAACTGACATCACAGAATGAAAGATTTTGCGCAGGTCAGCATCTCTGTCCCGGGCCCCACACGTTTCAGAGCAGTTTTTGGTCATAGCAAAGTATACAAACAGACTTTCGACTTAACATGGCAATACATTTCGCCCCTCTCGATCCATTGCAATCTGAAATCTAACTTGCAAAAAGTATCGGCATGCTCACACGATCAACGGTCTCGTGCAGGAGGAAAAGAGATCGTAGCGAGGGAGAGCAGGGTAGAGAAGAAGCTGAAGATGAGGACACTTGCGAATACCAGTGTTCTCACATGAACATGATTGCTTCGATGAGACGCGAGATCGCAGAGCTGAAGGGCGCTCTGGACAGAACGGAAATGGAGCAGGAGAGCAGAGGGCTCCGCGAACGGGTCGACCTGCAGCCAGGCGTTCGAGAGTCGAGCGGACACTTCGCACCAGTGGGCAGCTCGGACCAGGAGGCAATCGTCCGCATGGCCTACGAGCTAGAGGTGTGCAGGAGGGATCTCGAAGAGACCAAGCAAGCTCTGCACCGTGCTTCGGAAGACCGAAAAGCCCTCGAGGTCGAGCTGAGGGAGAACGTCGCCCGCAGCGCGGAAGGCAAGGTGGTAGAAAGCGCATCATCGCATCGCTCTCATCTTCACCTGGACTGGGTCGGCAGACATTTCCTAGCGGTTTCGCTGCCTGAAGATCGCATGTTCAGACCGGGGGAGGCCGTAACTCCGGTTGGAGTGTTGCAGAAACTGTTCGAGATGAGGTTGGGCGAGAGGCGATCGGCGGGGTTCAGCATACTGCTGGAAAATGTCAACATCGCGCTTTCCCAGAAGGAGCCGGAGTGGTACGCAAAGCACTTTGGCTTCACCAGGCCCCGTGTCTACGGCAACGGCTACAGGTGCACGGACAAGGTGGACACGGAGGACTTTGCTTGGCTCCTGTTTGAGTACGGAGCACAGGCCCCCTTCGTCGAGCTGCTGGCTGGGCTGTTGAACGTGCTCAGCAGCACGGGGAAGGGCGGCGTCACCACCGTTGCCGTGAAACTGAGCCAGACCCTGTACTCCTCGAGCGTCACCCTTTTCAGAGAAACGGTCGCAAGGGCATCCGAGTCTTTCTTCGCTGTTCGCGGCAGGGCCACGCAGGTTCGCGAGTCTCTAGGCGTCGTCACTGTCCCGGTCAATGCAGGGCTGCCATGTGAAAGCAGCGATTCTCACAGGGGTTCTGACCGCGCGAGTAACGGTGTACTCAGGTCCATCCTGGAAGGCATCGAAAGCCCACATTTCGCAAGCTCCTATCCGAATCATGGGCAGGAGGACGGATCGCTCGAAGCTCAAGACCCCTTGAACATCGACAGGTCCCTGTCTGCATTCATCAAACGCAGATACCCGGCAGAACGGAGAGGTGAGAACGGAGGCTCGAGGACCGGAAGCGTTGATCGAGCGGCGCAGCTTCGGTTTTGCCAGGGCGGACCGGGGCAAAGCTCGCTCCTCGCGAAGCTGGTACAGATCGAGCCGTTTCTTTGACGGTCGCAGACGCGCGCACTGCGCAGTCCAGCATCGAGAGATGGATGAGACGGGGGGCGACGTCCCCTTGGCAGATTGTTCTGGCGGACCCAGCGCCCGCAAGCGCTCCCGAGCGGAAACTCACATCACGGATGAGGAACCCGCGGCTCGGGCCTTGCTCTCCCTCTCGAAGTACTGCCAGGAGGAATGGGTTCGACGCATGGTGAAGCTGCACATGTTTCGAGGCGATCGCTTGAAGGTGGCCTTGCTGAGCGGAGACGCAGGCTGCGGGAAATCGTACGCAATCGGCCTGCTGGAGAAAAAGCTGAAAGCGCTCAAGATCAGCGTTGCAGTGAGCGCCATGACCAACAAGGCTGCAGGAACGCTGATGGAGTCCGGTCATCTGGCAGAGGTGCTAACTTTTCACAAGATGATGGGTCTCAAAAAGGATTTGCTGGACGAGAAGCTCGACACTAACCGTTTCATCGAGCGCTACAGGAGAACCCACTGTGGGGCGATCGTGGCCTTCCAGGCGTTCCGTCGGTCGAAGGTCAAGGAGGCAGTCGACAAACACTCCTGCGAGCGGCCGAGGCCAGAAAGCTGCTCCGCTTGCAGCAGGATCTTCGCTCGGATGAGAGACCGCGGAGCGCCCTGCGGTTTGACCTCCGTGACCGATGCGCCTCCGTTCTTGGGTACGAACGTGCTGGTTGTGGACGAATATGGGCTGATGACGACCAGGCTTCTGGAAAGGATGCTCAGAGTGATGGCTCTGTTCTACGGTCCGGACGGGGGTCCTCTGATAATCCTGGCGGGCAGCGTGTCCCAGTTGCAACCGGCTGGTCAGGGCCCGCGTCTCTGGGAGACCGGTCGCATGGAAGCGTTGCTGTGCTGTTCGACCCCACTCTTTATCAACAGACGGCAATTCGAAGACCCGGGCTACGCCGAGGCACTCTCCTACCTCCAGTTCAACACGGTGACGCAGCAGTCCCGGACCATTTTCAGAAGTCAGGTGCTCGTCAACGAGAGACAGGCGATGGACCCGGAGTACGAGCCTCACAAGACTCGCATCTTCCACCAGGACCAACAGCTCGCCACCTACACGAAGGCGTACGCCGCCAAGGCAACGCGAAAGGCGGAGGTGTTCCTTAGCGTGACCAAGGACCGATCTTCGAACAAGGGACCCAGCGCCTGGTACAACGTCCTTCAGCAGGCGACTCAGGCTTTACCCAAACTCTTTGCCATGCCCAGGGCGCTTTTCCAGGCCGGCCAGCGCCCGTGCGAAAGGGACTACCTCAGGAACCCCGAGCTCTGGGTTGGTTGCAAGGTCAGGATGCTTTGGCACATGGAACAGAACGGCATACTGCCCGTTCAGGGTGAGCTGACGCCTCGTAAGGTCCGTTCACCGACGAAGCTCACCAGGGACTCGATGTCGGCCCCCGACGTGGAAGGCATAATCAGCGGAACGGAGTTCGCTAAAGAGACCCAGGCGTACGAGTTCTACGTAAGAGGAGAAAGGACCGGACAGCTTTACAAAGTGGGACCTTCCAAGTGGCACTGCGGAAACTGGACGGTGACCACGCACCCACTGGCCTGCATGCTGGCCATGAACACCTACGACTGTCAGGGCTGTACGATACACGGAGAGGTGCTGTACCACCCTCCGCGAAATTTTTCCATGTCCCCCATAAAACCATCTGTTTACGTGGCACTCAGCAGAGTCACTCGGAGGGAAAAGCTGCAGATGACAAACTGCAACTTCGCAGAGTCTGTCGGCCGGGTGGTATTCTACGACGAGAGGCTGGTGGCCTACCGCAAACGCGTGGAGATGAACTACTCGGCCTGAGCCGTCGGCCTGGGCCCTCGCAGGAACTCGCCTCTTGCTCTCCACTGTTGTCGAGGCAGGCCTTTTGTTTGAACCATGTGGCACAAACTCACGCTGGAAGAGCTGATACTCCTTGCGTCGCGAACGTCCACCGCTCAACAGCCGAGCCGGGTCACCGCTCGCACTACAGTCTCTCAAAGGAGAAGAGAGGGCGGCTCAGTCGAGATACTGGAGCCTCCTGAAGCTGAGTCCTGCTGCGACTTGAGATCTTACGTCTTGATCAAGTGGTGCCCGTGGTTCTCGCAGACCTTCGGGGTCCTCTCGGACGCGAATCTGAACATGCTTACGTTCGGGCTGCTGAAAGCTCACGTAGAAGAGGGGCCCGTGCAACTGGAGCTGCTGGCCGCGGCTCTGATTGTCCTTAAGGTACCCAACGCCCCTAACGCGCCCACCTGCACAGAGCCCTCGCGAGCGGTCGAGTTTCTCTGTCGTCCGGACGAGGACTAGCTGTCGTTGTGTTTTTATCTCCGTCACACCCTTCGAACCCAAATGTCTTCGACCAGGATACACGAGCCGATCCGTGCGTACACACACGGCCTGAGTGAGAGCAAGCCTCGGAGTCAGTCTGTCCCGTACGGAGCTTACAAGTACGAATCCTCAAAGAATTATCTCCCTCCTGGCCTGTTCCACTTCGTGAAAGACGGCAACCGCTATGTCCCCACGCTGCACGGCCTCAGCCTCGATTCTATTGGCCGTCTTAAGGAGGTGGCCGTGTGCTGCGTGAGCAGCTCCATCGTGGACAGACCGTTTCTGAACGCTCCCCACTTGTACGAAGTGGAGCTGATCAACACGGGTCACGAGACCTTGAGGCAGGGTGACAGGTTCTCAGTTCAGCTCCCGGACAGAAAAGACGTGGCCGCGCAGCTCGGAGTCGAAGGGGACCCGGGCTACGATATCAACGTCAACAAGGCCATCCGGGGCGGCCTGCTGGCCACCAGACGTGTGAACTGTGAGTGCGGCGGAGACCCCGTGGAGGAGGTCGTGCAGGCGCTGAAGCAGGATGAGGACTTTGACGTGTTCCAGCTGGTGTCTCCCTACCACCCCCAGTGCGTGCTGTCCATAATGACCCTCCTGGCCAACGGAGCAGAATATCATCGGGTGGAACAGGCCACTCGAAACGCAGCTGCCTCTTTGGCGAACAGCAGATTTGACTCGAATCTGGCCGCTCAGCTCGTTGAGGACCAAGAGGCGAAGCGATTCCTGAAAACTGTGATCGGACACGCGATGACCGTTGTGGAAAGTGTGCAGGGTTTCGCGGGAGGACAGGTGTTACGAGCTCGGAAAGGGCACATCGCCAGCTCGATCCGTACTGGGGATAGGTTCGTGGCTCAACTCGACATGCACAGGTGGCTGCTGTAGCAGCAGAAATGGAGGGGGTCCAGCATGAACAGGACGAGCGTTGCATCTGACCCAGAAAGATAGCTTTGCTTGTGCGCAATCAGGCAGTTTGCTTGTTAAATTGCTTGTGAAATTTCTTGTTAGACGAATGCTTTCACATGTATGAAAATGTGTTGATGTGAATAAAATACAACAAACACACCTTGGTTTTTGTTACTGATTTATTCTCATACCACCACAATCCTATTCTGGTACGTGACAGTTTTGAATTTAGGCTTCGAGACATTCGTCTGGACCGTATTCCACTGTGTGGCCTGGGTGGAACGGGTAATGAAACTCTCAACGCATGGTGCCTTCGCTACAATCCCTTCAAGCAGAAGCTCCCGGTCTTGCTTGTGTGAGGAACGGTATTTTGAAAGTGAATTGCAACGACTGGCTTCAGATGTAATTTTTGCGGCCCAGCAGCAGCATTTCGGTTTGCCAGATTCTCTGGCTCCAGATATAAGTCTGACTCCTAATCGCTTGTCTGTTTGACTTGATGAAACGATGAACCAAGCTTTTTTTTTTGTTTTGTTTTTTCAAAACAGAATTTTATTTCTTTATTTTCACGATACATCTTGAGAGACGTTTTTCCCACCACAGGTTACACAAAAACGTTTACCGTGACAATCGTTTTTCGCACCAGTTCTTCAAATTATACAATCAGGACAGGTGGAAAGATCACCTTCCCAAACCTTAGACACAACTTCCAGCTGTTTGAGATCAATCTGCTCGGCCTCAGTCAGTCCTGTGTAAACAGTCCACACGGGATCGCCGTCTGAGTTGAAGGCGTAGTGTCTCAGTTCGTAAAGCAGAGTGTCGGTCACCGCTTGGATCCTCTCGTCCTCCTTCTCTACAATGTTGCGCATGAACAGGAACGTTTTGACGGCTGGAAGATATCCAGGAGTCAGCAGTTTTTTAACCAGAGCGGGAAAGTTGGAGCAAACGAACCGCTCTTCCATTTCGAACAAACAGGGGTGCTGTGTCTGACTGGGGTGGTCGACCTGACAGCCATAGCACTCGTCTTTACGGAGCTCCTCCAAACAGCTGGTGAGGAGATGGAACATGACTATCTTCACCGCTTGTACGAGAGGGCCCTAGACACACGCTTCCTCTTCGTCCAGTTGTCCGTGCCGGAGGCTGGACGGCTCGGTAGAAGAGGACTGCGAGTTTCGGCTCTCACAGGTGGTTTCCTTCCTCTTCTTCCTAGCCTTTTCCTGGATGCAAGGGAGATAACCCGCCTGCACGTTGTGGCTCTCGCTCTTATTTTTGTAAGAGGGCGGCGGATCGTGCTGAGAAAGATCGAGCTCTGGATTCGTGTCCAGATCAGATCCCTGCATGGGGTCAGTCTCACTAGTGGTTTTCTCAATTCCCACTTCAACGCTTTTGCGAAAGGGTGGAAGAAGGACCCCTTGCAAGAGCGAGGGAGAACAGTCAGAAGACCGGCTAGGCTGTGTCCCAGAAGTAAGCGCACCCCGATCGGTCTTTTCGCATCCTTGACCGGTTAGTGACGGTGAGGCTGATTGAGTAGCCCGAGCCCAGGTGACCGGAGGATTTCTCTGCGAATGGTTGCGGAGCATGCCTGTTCGCTTGTCGATCAGTCTGCAGTTTGCAAACGGGTTCGATCTTCTCCGTTCATCTCCCTCTTTTCAATACTACGGGTGGGTCGGTTTTACCTAGAGAATTGGGGTCTTGAAGGGTGGCCTTGGAGGCGGCGGAGAGAGGCCAGCTTCCTGCTTGGCCTCGTGGCTTGATGGAGAGAGGGATAGGTATCTCAAAGCAAATTGACCCCAGTTGTACTATTCCACTCAGTACCAAGTGTTAAGGTCCAACTCTCTCCCCATTCTAGCAGTTAAGGCGCAGCTCATTTGCCCTCCTCGTGTTTCACCCTAATCATCTGCACACACTCGGGTGAGTTCACAAACACTGTCAGCACCCACGGGCTAACAAACCAGATGTAAAATTCTGAGCTTGGACTCAGGTTCTCCCATCACGGACCTCTAGCGCCCTGGGGCTAAGGAGCATTCGTTGACAAAAAAGAAAGAACAACAACACCAACACACCACTCGTTTCAGTCAGTGAACGGTTTATTCACGTTTTATCAGCATCATCTGCACTGACTCGTCCGAAGCGCACAAACACATTAAGTTTGTCAAACAGTCACAACAGTTTCTTTAACTCCGGGCTGACTCCTGTCCTTCTTTTTGTTCTTCTTGTCCTGACTGCGGTGTGGTACGTGGCCACCCTGGACTTTCGTCATCTTCACTCTGCAGAGGTCTTCCACACTCATATCTTTGCTCGAGCGAGATGGGTTCAATGAGATCAGGGGCTTGAGCGCCCCCTCTGAACCCAGGTCCATTCCGTCGAGGCTTTGGTAGTTTTGTCCCGCCTTCGGCCCCGTGGCAGCTGCAATGTCTCCCCTCGGACTTTCACCCGTCTCAGATGCCCCGCTGCAAGCGAGATCAAACCACCATTCGCGGGATCTCCGGTCGACCTCGGGGCTCAAGAAACCGAGGCGCCTTCGGAGCAAGACGCTCCCTCGAGCCCTGTCTTCTTTCGGAGAGGCGAGGTTTGTCCACCAGTCGTTTCCCGAACACTCCGATGAACCCATCCTCTCACTCATTCCAGTCTTTCGTGTATCTGGAAAAACAACCTCTGCAACCACAGCACGATGTTGGCAATCACCAACGCGGATAGAAAGACCTCCAGGAGCACCTCCAGACAGCTCTCCGAGTGCGCCTCCGGAGTCCTCAGGTGCATCGCCCTCTCCCCCCTGCTCCCGTTTGTAAATACCATCACGGTCAGAGTGCGAGCGGCTCCACCGCCGTCAACAGAGCACCAGCTGCACGCTTCTGGTGACGCCCCAGTAAAGCGCCAGAGCCGGAGCGCCGCAGGCGAGGGGCTGGGGGTCAGAGGCGTCGGTCAGCAAAATGTGAGCAGTGTTGTAGGCGAGCGCGACAGTTGTTAGCGAGCACCAGAAAGAGTGCGGCGCGTCGTATCGGTCGCGAGGGTGGAAGGGTGTCTCCTGGAGCTGCCCGAAAGCTCGCTTCCCGTAGCGATGCGCGTCGTCGTCCCGAGGGGAGAACGTCGACAGCCTCTTCTCCCTGTACACTGCCACAGTTTCCCCTTTGCTTGTGTTTGAGAGGGCCAGGTGTTGCATGCGTCTGTGCTTTTCGATCAGGCGGGCAAATTTCATGCGCATACAGGAAGCCGCCGATGTTACGGCCCCCACAGCTAGTAAGGTCTCGTATCCTACGATCCACTGGAAACCTCGCGCCAGAGGGTTGTGGATGATCAAAGAGCAAAAGATGAAAAAAGACAACCCGAACCTCGCCCCGACGGTGCACAAGCCCATTCTCGCTCAGCACAAACGGGTCTGGCCGAGCAGCCCCAGTGACCCCACCGCATTAATCCAAAGGAACAAGCCGGCCGTGCACGACCAGAGCGGCGGCCAGGCTCTCCGGCCCTCTTCCCAGCAGCCAGTACGAGACGGGTCCGTGCAGTACAGCCAGGTGTACGTGTAGGCAGAGAACAAAAGTGCAGAGAGCAGGCATTTGACCCAGAGGGGAATGACCCTCAGCGGGTGAGCGATGACTTTGGGATCCGCTTGAGAGACCAATGCGCTGGAACTCCTGGCGGCCACAGCAAGGCCTGAGATCAGAGCCGCGCAAACCATTAGGGACCAACAGGCCTCGGTCGCGTCCAACGCCGGGTAATCCCAGAGCCTTACGATGTGAGAGAAGACGGTGATCACGCTCGCTGCGTTCGACGCTCCTTTGAGCGCGCAGACTACGGAGCGCTTTGCCCGACGCGACCGTCCACGCGTGCGGTTGAGCCAGCACACCGCAGGGGATAGATACAGTGGATGGATGCCGTAGGTCACGACCGCTCCTCTGTTGAGTGCGGCCGATGCGATCAGGTCCCGATCGGGCACGAAGGTCCTCGGCAGCATTCTCGAGCTGCCGTTCTCCGAGTGCTCGGGCCCCCCCCCCCCCCTCTTCCGCCACTTTACGATGGTTAGTTGTCTGATGCACCGTCCGAAACCCCAGGATCCCCCCCCCCCCCCCCTCCGGCCGCCAGCCTTCGTCTCACAGTCTGCGGGCGGCTCTCACCGCGTCGGCCGTGTTTCCGGCCAGGCGAGAATTCTGCAAGCAGGGCATCGACGCGACTTCCGCGCCGAGCTCGCGCATCCGTTCAAAAACCTCCCGGTCATGGGCACGCCACTCGCAGGACCCGTTGCACCTGAACGTGTTCCCAGACTCCGTACCCAGGTGGACATAGTGGCTGCGTCTCACATTGCGAAAGTGATCGAAGACCTCGTCTTCGCTTGACACCCAAATCAGACCGAGAGACGCCCCGACGGTTTCTCCCAGCGGCGTGTCGTCTTTCCCGGCCGCCGACTTGGCTATCAGGTACAGCCTGGATGAGCTCGAGCCGTTCTTGCAAGGGACGGTCGAACTGTTCACGTCGCCAGTGCGATACAGCGGGCCTGAACGCGACGACACGCAACCCACGAGCTGCAACGCTTCCTTGACCAATGAGGATTTGGAAATTATGCAGTGCAGAACGTACCATAGGTGCTCACTTCTAGCGGGCACGTCCCCCAGAGTCAGCGTGATCACGTTGTTCATCAACGAGGTCCTGAGGTCCCGCGCAGGAGCGGCAACACTGCGTGCGTTCGACCATTCCCTGTTGCACCTTATCATGTCGTGGAACTGTTTTAGGGACCTGTTCCATTCTGACACGAAGACGTGTATCGGAATCGCTGGGATGTACAGCTCGTTTCGGTTCCTGGCGTAGCTCCCGATGCACCTCGAGGCCATCTGCGCACTGCCCTTTACGCAGTACGTGTTGTACAGGTCCACTATCGACGCATACTCTTCCGCGCGAGCCGCGACGGGAGCGAGGCACACGCAAAGGTCTCCCACCTGCGGAATCTGCTTTACTTCGGAAGATATCATCTGCGAAGGGACGTAACTAAAATCGAGAGGGCCGAGGGCCATGTTATTGCAACGTCTCTTCCAACAGGACGAGGGGCCCATGTGTACAGCATCACAGTCATCACCCACGTCTTCCTGAACCAAACGTTGCGATCGCTGAACGCCAGCCACCTTCACATCGGGCAGGTTGAGGGCAACGCAGATCGAGTCCACCCTCGAAACCATGATGCACTCTCAAAAAAACGTTGGAACCGCATTCTCCTCGTTAGTGAAAACTATACAGACCCTGATGCCAAAAACCGAGAAAGGAATTGGAATTGCTTGCAAGCTATAATCAGAAGGCTGTCTTTACCTTACACTAGCCCGGAAGTGCACAGAAACCCATGATGTTCATGAAGTACACATTTTTTTTTTTTCGCTTTTGATTTTTATTCAGGTAATTCAGGTAATTGCAAAAACAAGCAGCAAAAATGCAAGAACACAAGTCACACAAGCATACAGACAAATTGCAAATGTACACAACATGTCATGTTGGGGTTGCAAAGGCCAGTCAACCGTCTGCGAATCATCTGTGCACTGAGACCGACGAGATGAACTCTCGCAGTGTCGCTCGTGCATCAGAACTGCTGGGCGCCTCTCCGGACGACCTTGGGGCGTAACCGGCCTGCTGCTTCTTCTTCGCCACAGTGATGTCGTTGCTGCCCACGCAGCACGCGGCCTCCGCACTGTCACTGGGGGGTGAGCCGGCTCCTGTGTCCATGGCAGACGAGTCTTCGACGTCCTTGTGCTTTCCCGATGCCCTCGTAACTGATTGCTCTCGCAGTTCTTCCAGTTCTTTCAGCAGCGTGGGGACATCCACGGACGTACTCTCGTGTGAAGGCTGCTGCTGCCGGTCCCAGTTTCTAGCCCGCCTGTTGTAAGGAGTATCTCTCGCTATGGTCTGCAACTCTGAGCTGTGCAACGATACCTCGGGTGACGCGACCCCTTCTGTGGCCGCCGGGAACACATGCCCTTGCTGCATCGCGTCCTTGATGCCGTTCTTGATCATGTCGCCCATGCTCGCTCTGATCATTTCGATCATGGTCTCCCTCTTTTTCCGCGAGACCTCTTCTTTTTGAGACTCTTGTCTGTTGTACTCCAGCGCTATATCTCTCTTCTGTTGGTCAGTCAGGCAGTCGACTCGCGAGGGCTTCGTCTTCCCGCTCTGCGACCCGAAGTCACCTTTGCATCTGTCCTCGTAATCGAAGCCGTAGTCTTCGTAGTCTTCGTTGTCTTCGTCGTTGTGGCTGTAGCGGTGACGGTGGGGCTGAGCTCGCCCAGTTGGGCTACCCCGTGCCCAGAGACGATCTCCCCTCAGGGCACCGTACCGCAGCAGGCTGATTCTCTGACCCCGATCCTCTGCAGCCCGTCTCGAAGCCGAGAGGAGTCCCCTGACTTCCTCCAGTTCGTATTTCGACAAGGCTATTTGCGGTTGATCCTCACGAGCATCCATGTCCTTTTCAGACGCTCGATCTACCGGGTCCGGGCTCATGGCGTTAGTATGGGCTTCCTCGCCCGCGCATAGTCTGTTTCTCACCCCGGTGCGCTCCGTGAAGTCCTCCGCTCCTCGAATCGTGAACAGGGTGTCAGGGTCCTGGGGAGATTTCAACCTCTGTGCGAGAACTCCGTTCTGTACCTTGATTGCTCTTAGGACGTCCTCGAGCGCTCGCATCTCATCCGCCTGCTTGATCATGAGCCGTCTCATGACCTCGACCCTGTCTTCAGCGCTCTCGCTTTCCCGGAGCTCACCGCGGCCCGTCTCCTCGGCCGGCGCCGCAGTGAGGGAGCTCTCTGGCTCACGCGTACTCTCCTCCTTGCCACGGCGCAGACCGGCTTCGAGGGCTTTGTCTTTCACGGAGCAAAAGCCCATCCTCGTCATGGTCCGAGACACGAGGTCCTTGTCGGTGAGGACCACGCAAAAGCAGGCTGGTCGCATGGGCACCGACACCAGGCTGCACTCCTCCGTGACCGGCCCGACAGAGTTGTCTCCCACCGTCCCCAAGCTGAATGCCGTGCTCAGCGACTCGTCCTCCCTCAACTCAGAGAGCAACCTGGCAGTATATTCCGTGCTGTCGCAGGCCACGCAGCAAAACAGAAACGTCTTGTCCGCTGACCTGCTGTGTACGTGCCAGTAGCACTTCACGCGGCCGATGCCTTTCTCCGCGTCGTGCATGAACACGGCCCTTCCTGGCTGTGGGTGGCAGGCCCCAGACAAGGAGAACAAGTTCTCCACCGAGTACTCGACCCTTGACTCTGGGTAGATCTCGTCCACGTCCGCGCCGTACACGCTGCAGACACCCACGATGAACGAACACGTCCCGCAGGCGAGGATGTCCTCCAGAGCCTCATCGTAATCCTGTGTTGTGGTCCCGTAGCACTCTCTGCAGAAGATCGGCACAAAGAGAGAGGGGTCCGAACGTAACTTCTCGCCCTCGCACTCGCAACTGTCGGCGTAGTCCACCAGCGTCATGCTGCTTTTGCTCAACACGGCTCTCTTTACATCTGCCTTGGACATCTTCACATAAACGCTCTGGCCTTTGAGGCAGAACAGAGGTCCTGTCCGAGGGACCGAGGCCGATCCGCAGCTGTCTGAGCTTTGCATTTTCTACTATCCCCGATCGAGCACGAGGCGCCTATCTCCTCGGCTATCGGGGGCATGAGCGGGAACAGGCTACCGTGTCGAAGATCAGATTGTCCCCCCAGACAAACTCGTCGTCGAACTCCATGAGTCTCTCCAGTGCCGGCCCTGAGATGTGAACAACGTTCTCGACGGTGCAGTAAGGTGGTGTGCCCGCAAACGGAAAGACCCGATTCCCCTCACCGTTGCGCGAAAGCCTAAGCTCTGTTAGCAACTCCGAAAGCCGTCCTGCCTTGGCAGGAGACAGTCCAAATGTCCCGCGCAAGTAGGATCTCGCCCCGGACCGTTCAAACTCGTCCTGGGAGCGCATCGCCCCACCCTGAGTAGGTTTGCACCATTTACATCTAGCGCGTTCTATCACTGCTATCACGTGCTCCGAGCTCGTGCGGAACACGCATCGCCTGTGCGCAGGGATTCGCCAGAACCACTGGTTGGCAGGGGAGAAGAGCGCTCCGCGCACAGTCGACCTGTCGCTCTCCATTACCCCCCAGACTCCTCCAGATGGTGCCCTCGGCTCCTCACTCTTCGCAGACGACGGGGTCTCGTCTCGGACCTTGCCAGCCTTCGGATGGAGAGGTCTCGGGCTGTTCATGCCGGGCGATGCGTCGCAGAGCTGGAGGCGACAGGGGACAGGCAGGAGTAGTGCTCGAGAGGCGGAGGGGCTCCCCGGTTAGTAATCGAGGCCGCAAGGTCGCAGGGAGACGCCGCCAG
This sequence comes from Oryzias latipes, assembly GCF_053564925.1. Classification (NCBI taxonomy): domain Eukaryota; kingdom Metazoa; phylum Chordata; class Actinopteri; order Beloniformes; family Adrianichthyidae; genus Oryzias; species Oryzias latipes. Next base: position 3,789,525 of record NC_136239.1, read on the forward strand.
GCCCCTGACGGCCCGCCCTCGCCGAATGCTGAGAACGGAGCGCCTGGCGATTCAGCGGGCTACGTGTCTGGCATGGCCTCCCAGGCCATCTTTCAGATGTTTCCAGAGGCCGGGTCCGCGGACGGGATGGAGAGTGAATTCCGCGCTGTCAGCGAAGCAGATCAATTTCTCCAAAAGCAGTACCCCATGCTTCACATGAACATAAGTGGCAGGGAGCACCCCTCGATACAGAGTCTCCGTTACGAAACGGAGCGCTCCAAGTGCTTGCTGTGCGAGAGGTTGGACAGAAACACCCTGGACTCCATAGGTGTGCTCGAGCCGCAAGAGGTGGCGCCGTACTTGAAGTCGTGCCGTCGAACGTTCACAAAGAAGCAGATCAACCTCCACTTGGCGCACTGCGCGAGAGACGACGAGAACGTCATCGGGGTGCTCCGCAGCATGACCGTGGACTTGATTTCGGGCTCGTACTCCCTGGCGAGCCAGGCATCCCTTTGCGTCATGAACCGAGTGCGCACCCACATGGGTAGAGTTTTCCTTGTACCCGACCAGGCAGTGGCCAAGGTTCACAACGACGCGGTGAAACAGTTCATAGGCTTGGCCGCCACCTGCCAGTCGCTCATGAAGCGCAGGCAGTGCGATTCGGACAAAGCTTCCGGCGACCCGCCCTCCTCTCAACTTCTGCTGTAAAGCCCGAGGCCGAGCATCAGGAGCCTTCGGGTATTAGCGCACGCCCGGGCGTAAGGGAGCACGGTTGACCGCAAGAGCTTGCATGGTCTCCGCCTTGGAAGTGTTGCCACATGGTCACTCTCCTCGCCGCGATGGCCACCTGGCTTATCTGCCGAGTCCGAGCTCAAGCGCCGGCGGACTCGGAACCTTACGGATACGCTCCTTACGCGTGGATCTCCGTGAAAAATTGCGGCTCTCACACTGGCTGGTGCACGGGCACCAGCCAGGCAGGTTTCGCTTTGAGCAGGACAGGTGCTCTCAAGGGCGAGTGTACGCATTATTGCCCGGGAAGGATCAGCGCCCTGTGGAGAGACACGCGTGGACGCTCTCATGACTTGACCAGGTACCAGAGGGAAGGTGTGATGCTGGGAGCCTACGTGAAGAAGCTCGACAGGTCCTCCTGCGTCCCGGTTCCCGGGGGATTCGGGTGCTCCGAGCGGGTGGTTGCGAACGCCCCGCTGAACAGGATATCTACAATGCTACACGCCAGCCCTCGCAACAGAGACTATTACTTTGGGACGAATACGTCAGGCCAGTGCGATCCGGGACCTCAGTGCGCGGCCTACAAGCTCATGAAAAGAACGCTGCGCGCGTCCGAGGCGGAAAGGCGGTGGCCAGACTCGGAGGACGTCCTGGCCATCCGTAACTCGCCCTACGCCTGCTTGCTGGCGTACGTTGGCCTGGGGGACGCAGAAAACATCGGCGTTTGCCACCTGCAACTGGGAGACAACTGTTTCGAGTCCAACGGCAACACGTTCTGCGTGAGCGGGTCGGGGCGCGCAAAACCGGGTCTGACCAACTGGGACCGCTCGGCTTCGGCTCCTCTGGCTATGTGCGAGGTCTCCAGCCTCGACGAGGCTGCCCGCGGCCCGGATTACTCGCCGACGGCCGAGGAGATCAGGGACTTCGTCGGGCCGTCCATGTGCGACGCCACCGTCGTCTCGGTGGGGCGTGCTCGGTACTCCTCGATCGGAGGCTACTTGGCCTTAGCTCTAGACGCCAACCTGTTCGCCGCCGTTGCGCAAGCAGGCCACATCGTGACGAAGGTCCCATTCGACGAGTGCGTGCTCCCCGCGTCCCCGGATCGAAGACACTTCCCCGTGGTCCTGGCCTCCTTGGCCGAAACCCTCGCCAAGGCCAGCTTCTCTGTCTCATCCACGGCTTTGCTCTTAGACGCGAGCCGATGGGGGCTGACGGACTGCTCCAAGTCACACTGGGAAAGAGACCAGTTCGGCAGAGCTGCAAACCTCGCGGCATCCGCCCTGCACGGACGAGGCATCCGCAAGGTGTTCCTCGGCCTTCCTGCGTCTCGCGGGCTGCTGGCAAAGACCGACTTCTCAGATCTGGCCGAGTTTGAGGCGTTCGTGACGCCGCGGGGCCGCGCGGACACGAAGGATCCCAGGCACTGTCAGAACGTGTGGGTGAGCCCGAGCGGCTATAACGATGAAGGAAACCACTACGCTGTGGTTCCCTACCTCATGACTCTGCTGAGGAGAGGAGTCAGAGCGAACAGGATCATCTTCACTCTGTCCCTCACCGGAGCCCTGAAGCTCAGCTCCCTGGAGGGCACAAACGCGGGAAGGTGGGAGGTCTCGGCCGGTCTGCCTTTAGCGGACCTGGAGACCAACACCGCGCTCAAGTGCGAGGAAGACCTCAACACCAAGTGCTGCTCGGGCTCCACAGCCACGGTCTGGGGCAGGGGGGTGATGGTGAACATGACCGTGTCTTCGACGTCGTTCGAGACCCTAAAGCGATTTCCAGAACTCGTGGCCGTGGCCTTCGGGGTGAACCAGTTCGTGATAGCCCCCGTGGACTCTGACTTCAAACGCGGCGTGCGTCCAGACACCCCCGCAATACTGGGCATCGCCTCGGCCGTGCACAGGCTGAAGGACTGGAAGAGGCAACAGATGGCCGCTGGGATATCCACCACAGAGACCACCCCCGCAAAGCCCTTTTCTGGCGCGAAGCCGTTGAGGTTCGCGAGGTCTGCCTCGATCCCCCCACCACCGTCCTACCTGGGCGAGCTGTCCGAGCTGTCCCAGCTGGACGACGTGGTGATCACCATCCCGGAGAGCGAGTACAAAGACCCGGCATCGGGTTCCAAGAGCTCCCTGGATCCCTGTTACAACGTGGGTCTGAGCCACACTCTCGTATGCCCCGGCCTTGTGGCTGTCCACGGAGCGCTCGGGGTTTTCAAGGAGCCGCACAGGGAAATGTTCGCCACCAGCTACGACAGGATCTACATCGGGAATGTGTACTCGATGGAGTCGTGCACTCCCGGGGAACCGGTCGAGACGGCCGAGTCGTCGGATCGCCCGCCGCAGGTCGCGATAAACATCAACACCATGATGCCCACGACTGACTCGAGACACTACATGGTGGGAATCCTGGACACGAAAAGATTTGTTGAGTACGCTCCGCCCGTGAGCAAAGTGTGCACAACGCACAACACGGGAGAGAGCTCCCAGATCCTCAACCTGGTTTCAGTGGACGACGGATTCGCGGTGGACAAGCTGGCGGTGGATTACGATAACGGGTCGATCATGAAGCCGGCAGAGGCCTTCCACTTTGTTTCCAACTTCACCCCGGGCCTGGACTACATCAACCTGAACGTGAGCTGCGTGAACTACGATGTGAGCGCCCTCAAGCCCTGCCTGATCTCGGTCTGTGGAGGAGACGACAGCTGCCGGAGAGACTACGGCAAGCTGTGCGATTCGGCACACGAAATCACCAACGACGCCCGCAGGGCCGGAGACCTGATGAGAGAGGGCCTGGAGGAGTTGGCCTCGCAGGAGCGCAAGGCTTCGGGGTACGCTCTGCCCGATAACGCGCCCTTCCCGGCGCTCGACCGACCCGAGCAACGCCGCTCGACGAGGCGCAAGAGGTTCACAGGCGTGATACTCGGAGGAGCCGCCCTGGGTCTGGCGATTCACGTTTCCAACAGAGTGGACCACCTGGAAGCCCAGATGGACTCGATGAAGAACGCCTTCACGGGGATCTCAGGGCAACTGGTAGAGGTGAGCAACAGACTGGACGCGAACTTGGCGATGATGGACGGCAGGATAGACGAACAGGAGAGGAAGATGAAGAGAAACACGGACATAGCCAACAAAAACTTCGGACTCCTCAGAGACGCCATGAAGAGGAACACCGAGGCGGCCCTGCGAGACACCAACGTCAAGTTTTCTGTGATGACCAGCTACCAGATGTGGTACGCTCAGATGCAGAGCGTGACCCATCAGATGACGCAGGCTGCCATGCACACAAAGTTCATGGCCAGGGGGGTAGAAAACTGTCTGAGGCAAATCGCTTCTAAGCGCTCGGGGAGCTGCCCGAGCGGCATGTCCGTGATGCGCGATCACCCGGGTCTGTCCGAGTTTCCCACCGTGGGTGCGGCCCTGTACAGAAACCGAAAGCTGTTCATCGTGCACTCAGTGCCGAACGCTGTGGAGCGCGCCGTGGTCCGAGGGATCATACCCATACCCAAAATGAGCAACGACGGCATCCCCTGTTGGCCCGACTACAAAGTCTGGCTCATAGACGGACGGTTCTATGAGCCGTCCGAGTGCTACGGCAAGTACTGCAGGAAGCCCGAGCTTCACGAAAGGTACAGGAGGTGCGTCAAGGATCCCTCGTAATGCAAGACCGTGTGCGTTGAGTGCCACAGAAACATCTGTTACCGTAACAACAAGGTGACTTGGATGGAAGGGTCAGTCACAGTCGAGATCGAATCTCCCCCGCTGAAGCCTTTCTCCGGACCGCACATTTCTGAAGGACCTGTGTCTTTTGCGGACCTGCTGAAAGAGACTCTGCCCGGGACTCCCGGAATGGAGCTGCTCGAAGTCGTGAACACAACGTTGAACCTGTTATCTGTGCGTCAAAATCTGAACAACATCACCAGAGACCTGAGATATTTTGACACCAAGTACAGCGAGATCACGGTTGGAAGAGTGTCTTTGGGAGGCTGGCTGTCGGGGTTCGCTAGCAGCTCAGCTTTATGGATTTCGATGGGCCTTCTCACGACCTGGTGCGGAGCACTTTCTGCTGGGATTGTCTACTTGGTGTTTTGCGGAGGGGGATGTGGAGCAGGGCCTGCGATCCCCAGATCCGCAAAGCTGAGGAGGACTAAGATGCTGTAGTTTGTGTAGTGGGATTGGACGTGTTATTTATTTCGTGATTTCGTTTTGTGTACTGTATGCGCACCATCCCTTGAACAAGGAGGATGTAATTTGTTTCTGACATTCTTTAAAATGCTTGGTCCCGTCTGTAATGAACGCTGCGAAATAAAACAGTTCACAAATTGTTTCCAATTGCTTCGAAGCATTTTTTATTTTATTTCCTTGACACCCATAAAACAGAGCTTGCACTTCGTCTCAGTGAAAATACACTTTTCCTCCTTCTTTGTCAGAAAATAAACCATCAAACCTTTAAGTACCCCGTTCACATGTTTACGGTATTGTGCGCCTTGCTTCATTTGCCCTGATCTCTGGGATGGGAAAGGGAGAGGTTGATGAGCTACAACTTTAAGAAAAGAAATACATTTTAAAAAAAAAAAAAAACCTCTGTGTTCACAAGCAGTTGCACTCATCTAAATTAACATTATGGACAAAGATTCCATCTCCTCTGACTTATTGTTTCTATGCACACAGCATGGGCTTCCATCGCTCCTCCCAACCCTCCACCTCTATGCTTTACCCCCTGCACCTCCATAACTTCTTTCCCCTAATCAACCTACGAGCTTCCTTTTTCCCTCCCCTCCTTTCATCACAGTCTGCCTCTTTGAGCATTGCATGGAGGCTCGGGAGGTGGAACAGTGACAGAGTGTAGCAGACAGTTTCTGTGAGCATCGGCCGGATTCTAAAAGCTACAGTCGGCCGTTTTGAAGCAGGGGCGGAGGAGGCGAGTGGCAGTCTGTTTGCATTGGTCACGCCCTGTGAACATATGTCTGACTCTGACAACTCCCATCGGACCCAGAGACTTCTCGTCTGACCCAGACACTTCTCGTTGTAAGCTGTGAGTGGAGGTCCTACACTCTAAGGGAAGGTGAGGCTCAGTGATGGTGATACGAAAAGCGCAACAATGAGCGGAGTGAAAAATTCTTCAGTGGCTGATACTCTGAGACAGTCAAGGAGGAGCCATGTAGGTTCTGCCAAGGTTGATCACAGAGGATGGACCGCAGACACCAGTGTTCGCTCATACAGGAACACTCGAGAGATTCACCCCTCAGCATCTGGATGGAACTCGCCTCTCTGTTTTAACAAAGGTCGGAGCACGAGGAAAGAGACGTCGGCGGAGTGTAAGAACAAAGAGATGCAGAGGATGACCCAGCCTGAGCAGAGATGGATCTGCGGAGGCCAAGGCAGATACATCATGCCTTCTCCCCTGCGCAACCTGCAGCAAAGGAGAAGGTACGAAAATGAGAGAATAAGGAGGAAGCAAAACCGGCTCGACCAGATGTCCGAGTGGGCCGAGGGCAACATTGCTGGTCAAGGCCGGAGGGACGGAATTCACGATGGGACTCGAGGAAGCGGATGCAAACGCGTCCTCAGACGCGTCCCTATCGTCAGCCAACCTCCTCTCTACCCGACAGGCAGGGCGCAGGTTGGAAGGGAGCGAAACTCTGAGCACGCGCCCAGCCGAAGAGGGTTAAGCCCTGCCGAGGGTTGTGAACGAAACAGAGGCAGTAACAAACATCACCAGAGTGAGAAGATCAAACGCAGGCGGGACCCTAGCCTTAGCCCTCGCAGGATTAAATCCGAGACATGGCCTGCGAAAAGGAGGGCCGAGCCAGAGACACCTACCATGGAAGAACAGTCAGACTTTGATGCGGATGCCGGTGAGGTTCACAATGGAACGAGAAAGGGGGTTCGCTGGGCTGTTCCTCACGCCAGAAGCTGGCAATCGACGTCCGCACATGGAGGCCGTTTCAGGGCGCGAGGAACCGCGGCTAGGTCTTGGAGATCGGAGTCTAGCTTGACAAAGGAAGACATCTCCAGCGAAAGCGATTCCAGTGAGGGCGAATCTGAGATTGGCGAGATTCGCAAAGACCAGGGCGAGGCCAGAAAGAGCGAGTGCAGCCCGTTCTACGTCAGCGTCTCGGACGAGGACGAGGAGGAAAAGAGTCAGGGGGCCGTAGAGAATGAGGCGGCCTCCCTGGAGGAAACTGAAGACGAGGCAGAAGATGCCCGCGGCACACCTCTCCCTCTCTGCCTGGGTGCTAGAAATGAAGCGTTTCGCGACGTGGTCGTGTATGAGCCGGGAACTAGAGGCATCGAACACCAACCCGAGGGGAAAGCAGGCCACCTCCGCCACCCTGAGCCACCTGCGGCATCCCCAACGAGCCCGTTGGAAGCGTTGGAGGTGACGGAGAAAAGTTGCGACACGGAGAGCGCACGCTCCCTTCGCCCAGAGGAGATCGAGGTCCAGTCGTCAGGGGAAGTCATCGAGGTTGCGAGCAAGACGGAGGACGAGCTACGCGCCGCCATTCACAGCATAGGCGGCGAGACGTACGTATTCCAATCGATCCTGGCTCCACGCTAGGTCTAAGGGTGATATTCACAAGTTGAAGTTTGTGTCAATTTTCCAGGATCTCCTCGAGTTATTTCACCACGGCAGTTGGGGACGCGGAGTACGTGGAGAAGATGCTGAGGCTGGAGGAAGAGCACGATGCCGTGCTTTCTCAGAGGAGCCAGACGAAAGCATACGACGACATCAACTTGGTCACGTACCCTGACGACATCTTGACGCACCCACCGGAATCCCTAAAGGGTTTCCAGGTTCCTCCTCCGCTCGCTTCGTCTTCGGCAGAGCCGTTTCAGTTTCCCAGCTCTGAACTGCCCCAAGGGTTTGTGAACATGGAGGGGCTTTGCTTACCGCCACCCGGGATGCCTAACGGCGCTCTCGGTGTTCTCAACGCCATCAAAACCATCGACGCCATTGACGCTGTCGACGACGTAGGGGATGGAATCCTGAGCTCCCAGCCGGACGTAGAGCCACAGAAGCATGAGCTTGGCGCTGTGCTCCATAGCGAGTCTGCGGGGGTCGAGAGAGAGCAAGCCTGTCTGATTGTCGAGTCAAACCAACAGAGGTCCAGGATGCGCCAAGACGGGGAACTTGTGCGCGGAAGCCCGAAAGACAGCGTGAGACCGTGCCAGTGGGACGGGATTCCCAGCGTCCCTCTGTCCACGCTCGAAGGTTTCGTCACTTGTCAATCTTGCAGCCGGGTCTTCAACCGCGCGCCAGTGTGCCGCGGGTATCTCCTGCAACTCAATCGACCCATGCAGTGCCTCTGCGGATGCGTCCTGTGCACGCTGTGCTTCAGAGCGCAGGGAGGCTGCCGAAAGCACTGGGTCATCTCCGAACACGGAACGGTGAATGCCACGGCGAACGCGCTGGCTGACATGCCGGGGATGGAGGCCGTAGGAGTTTGGGATCTCGAGCGAGAAGGTCGCGACCGCTTCATGACGGGGATCGAAACTGAGGAATGTGTCGAAAGGATGTTGGCCGAAGGGTCGCCCAGTAAAGAGGAACTTAAGCGAGGTAAGTCGCACACCCTCTCGCACCTGGACCTTGCACAGCTTCAGGAGTCTGACTTTAGTTTCTCCGTTTTCTCTCCTTTTTACGCAGCGTTCCAGACCCTGATAAAGAATCCAGCAAACGACATGTCTTTCGCCTACTGGGAAAATAAGCTCTTGCCTGAGTATGATGCCTACAGATACGTTTGCATGCCACACATCCCGGGGTTTTGGGACCGCGTGCTTGTGGGGAAATGGTGCCCGGAGAGCACCCAGGCGGCCATCAGGCCCGACGTGCACCTGCCGCGGCTGTTCGACGTGGACATGGGCGTGCATTACTTTCACTGGTGCTGTTTCGTGCTGAAGGAACAGATCATCTTGGCAGCGTGGTGCACCACCAAAGTGTACCAGGGTGGGAGCATGAGAGTCCTGCCACTGATCGACAGTTCTTTGAGGGGGACGGTGTCCGAGGTCGAGTTCAAGAGGATGATTTTCCTCCTGCGCACGTGGTTCACCGTGCAGTACCACTCCAGGGAAGGCGGCGAGGGCTTGGAAAGGGAAATCCACACGGTCTTGGACTGCCAGCCGCTGGAGGGACCCACCATCGTTCAAACCATCGCGGAGCTTGCCCTCCGAAGCGGAATGGAGAAAGCTGATCCCAGCTACGTTCACAAGAGGGTACGACCCTTCGCCTTGGACGCAGATGTGTTTTCAGCTAAAAATGCAGCTGCGGCCGCTCTGTTCGACTACCGACCGCTGTCTTGCTGCGAATCCCAAACGCTTTACATGAACGTGGCAGAGGAGTTCAGCAACTGCCACCGTAACTCTGAGACTGGAAATACGGTGACCCGACCCATTTGCTACGAAGGTGACAGAAATGTCTACATATGAACATTTTTGCTCACAATGTTCACATCATTTCATCATCTTTTTTTTTTTATATTGTATATTTGTAGAAACAGAAAAGGTGTGTGGCATATGACTGCATATGAAATGTCTTCGAAGTGCTTCGCTTTACTCTTTTACAATTTGTTTTCTTTACCACAGTTATCTAAAATTTTCTTTCGACAAGCAGATTTAATTCCTTGCGACTGTCATTGAAACAGCCAAGGCTTGCGTGGTTGTCTTTCTACCTCATGCATTTTTCTTTTCATAGCCTGCAATCCAATCACATGAACTGTACCCTCTTGAAATGTAAGATGTATTTTCATTTTGTACTTTGAATAAATTCATTTTGCTGTTGATTAAAGTAGGCCTCCTGTATTTTTACAGCTCCTCTCTCTACATTTATTGGCCAAACAGAATATGGAAACGAGTCAAGCAGTTGTGTTTTCAGAATATATTTTATTCAGATCGACACAAACAGACAGTCAAAAAACGCCGTTGAATTAAAAAACAATACAAACAGAACACAAAAAGGCAGCACAGCGAAGGAGATGCACACTTTTATACAAAGGCCAGTAAGACAAAGAATAATAATTAAAAAAAAAGACACAAACAGACAGTCAAAAACGCCGTTGCATTAAAAAACAATACAAACAGAACACAAAAAGGCAGCACAGAGAAGGAGATGCACACTTTTATACAAAGGCCAGTAAGACAAAGAATAAAAAAAAAAAAAAAAAAGAAACCAAACAACTCAACAATCCGAGCCTTTCTTCCTTCCGCGATGAATTGATGTGCATTCCCCATCAGAAAACCAAAGCGGGGCTACCCAGTTTAACGGCAGTCACACGAGCCCGTGAGGGTGCCTCTGAGTAAGCTGGCCATCTTCGTACGCCCTGCTGGCGTCTTCTACTGTGAGTTGAGACACCGGTTCCCTCTTGTCATCGAGATCTCTGTGGAGGTTCAACGCGAGCACCGTCCTGTTTATCTTGGCCGAAGCATTGAGTTGAAGCCCCACACTGTCTGACAGAGTGTCCACCGCGCCCACCAGCCTGACCGCGTCGATCCTGCCCCTGAGCGCCATCAGCATGTAGCGCAGCTGGTCCCTCTGAGTCTCGGCCGAGCGCAGCTCATTCACGTACTCGGCGGACAATGCCCTGTCGCAAGACTCGGAACCGATGATCCCCTTGATCATTTCTATGTTCACGTCCAGACCCGTAATGGACCTAGCCACTGTGTTGATGGCGGCGTCCACTTCGGCCTCCTCCCTTTTCCTGATCAACGCGACAGCACGTTCGCGGTCAACGGGGTGCATGAAGAGGGTGACGAAGAAATTGACCCCGCACAAAAGCACGAATTCCACAAAGGCCCAAAGTCCTCGGGCCACCTTGCGCGTAAAGCTGGTTCCTCTCGGTCGAGGCATCCTTCCTCCCGGCTACTTCTTCTCCTTCCTTTCTCATGCACGTGTCGCTCGTATTTCATTTCCCCCCTTCAACTCCCTCACACGTGCAGTCTGCGCCCATGGTTGGGGCTCTCGAATATCCTGCTAAATATGGGAGCTATCAATCGAGCGGTTGTCTGCATGGGGTTGCAAGCAAACAAGCCTGTGCCACTGATTCTGGGCGCGAGCCTGTCGACCAGGGGCTCGCGACCCGTCGGGTCGCAGGCTATCATGAGCCTCCTGTCCGAGGTCGTCCCGATGCTGTAAGTACCACAGAAAGCCACCCCGAGAGAGGGCTGCATGATGTCGGTGGCCCGCTTGTTCCCGTTCGCTCTCTCCGTGGTGTCCTTGAAGAGGTCCCCCACGTGATTCAGCACGCTCTTTTCGAACTCCGCCGCGTGCAGTGCTTCGCAGAAGATGCTGTGGTTGCTCTCCTCTTCGCCGTCACCTCTGCGTCTGCCTCGTGGCCTCAGCGCAGAGCTGAAGGGCCTGAGCAGAGTGGGCATGCATGTGTAGGCCTCGGAGCGCATGAGGGGATCCAACGGCACCTCGCCCGTCAGGCCCTGCAGGCTCTGGGACCGCCCGGTGGTAAAGATGTACGGCCGGCGGTAGCCGCACGCGCTGTCAGACTCGGGGCAGAAGCCGTTGAAGGCGTCCGCAATCACCATTTCGTACGGCCCTCCGCGGCCCTCCAGGTGCACGTCTCCCCCTCGCACGTCCTTCATGTACAGGTTGGGGATGTACAGTCCGGGCGACTCCAGGGTGTCTGGGATGACCACCGACTCGCAGTACTGATTGACGGTGCACACCTGATGAGTGTTGTTTGCCGTCGGGTTGCACAGCACCTGCGTCCCCAGCGCGTACAGAGCAGACTTTTGCTGCATCAGGGACACTCCGCACCCCGTGAACCTCACTCCTCTGAACAACAGATAGGACAAGCCGGAGTAGTAGACGGTATCGTAGTGGTCCCTGACCACGTTGTGAGTCAACAGGGTGCTGTAGTGCATGCCGAGCAGTATTTTAGCCAGGTCGTTTCCGATGCCGGAGATCTTCCTGAGTCTTATCGACCACATGTACGTGACCACGGAGTTGCGGTGGAACCCCGGATCCTTGCATTCGGCGTGGCGAGAGGCCGTGGGCTCGAAAAGTTCGCTGATGTCTTTGGCTTCAGTTTCGGGCGCCACCTTGGAGAACGAGCATGACCCGGTCAGCCGCGCGACAGTCAGGGCTCGGTCGCCGTCCAGGCCCAGCTCGCGAGAGAGGTCCAGCTCCCCAGCCCTATACCTCAGCGGGTCACGCACCCAGTCGGGGTCGCTGTCAACGACAATCATTTTGCGAAACACGCGAGCCCCCAGGCCGGGAAGGATGATCCAATACATCAGGTTGCAGTAGTCCATGTCGTCTAAGGTGAAACTCACGGGATATCCGTGTTCGTTCAACGCGATCCCGCGGGGTCTGTGACTGATGAAGCAGGGCATGCAGGCTACGATGGAATTGGCCCTGTCCCCCACCACATTTTTAAACAGCGCCAGCCCTCGATTATCAATCCCTCTAGCTGTAACAGCACCTCTCGTTCCTTTGCGGTGAACTCAGCCGCCTGGGTGCGCTCTCTTTCCCCTAGCATGCGGCGCATGTGAACCGCACACACGGGATCCGCAATCCAGGACCAGAACATGCGGCCACCCGTCCACCCCGAGTTGTTGAACACTTCGACTGGCGTGTTCGATAGAATCCTGTCTCTCATCTCTAGCATGCTATCCGTACCCCCGCGGTAATTAAGTGCTTTGTTGAGAAAGTTGAGGTTGATGCTGACGGTCTTGGCGTGTTCGCTGTCTCCGAAGCGAGCCAGGAGCTCGCTTCCGATCTGCGCGATCTCGTTGGAGAGGCAGTTCATCGCAGAGGAATTGAACAGGGCCACCCTGGGCCTCACGACCCAGCGCGCTGGGTCGACGGTGGCCAATGTTGACGCTCCGCCGTCTGGAGCTTCGGGCACCACCATGTTGCGAACGTCAAACTCCAACAGCGACGCGGGGTTCTTGATCTTATGGTACCAGTCGTCGCTGTGCGCCAACTGCGCCATGCTTTCCACGGTGATCCCTCTGGGTCCGTTCCTCATGAACGCGTTCAAGTCACCCTGCAGCTTGTCCCGGCGCTCCTTGCCGAAGAGAGCTTGAGGACTGCCGAGACGGTGCAGCTCCCTGAGCGTCACCCCGACCACGGCGCCGTCGTACTGATGCAGGTACGAGACTGAGGGCGACCGCTGGGCCAGCTGCTTGTAGCCGACCTCTTCTGAGTCGGCGGCGGAGAGCACTTTGGACGGCGAGATCTGGCCAAGCGCCGGAGCCGTGCAGCCCACCGTGAAGTACTCCCACTTGAAACCCTGCGTGTTGCTGAAAGCTTTGTGCTCCGTCGAAGTTTCCCTGGCGCATCCGTGCTCCATCTGCACACCGTCCACCAGAGCGATGGGAATGCTGACAGAACGCCCGCCGCCGATGAGAATGTGGTTCACGGGCATCTCCAGGACCTGGTCCCTGAAGCTGGAATCGTCCGTGAAAGCCAGCTCCCCGTCACCCAGCTTGCGTCTGTTGACGAACTCCATGGTGAACTCGTAGAGCCCGTCGCCGCGTGACTTCTCGTCGGCGGCGGTGTAGACGCAGAACTCTGGCGCAAGCTTCATGTTTTCGCAGGTGATGCGTGTCCTGACGGTGCTATAGTCTTGGGACATCACCCTGAAGAGCGTGTCTCCCATGACAAGGACCTCGGGCCTGTCGCTACACAGAACCCTGCGAGCGTTCTCCACCACGCAAACGAAGGAGTCAGGGTGCGCGTTCACCGTGCCGCACATGAGCTCGGCCATCGTCAGCACTGAGTCCAGCTTCTCCGCTCTCGACAGGGAGACGAGCTTTTGGCAGATCCTGTCTGTCAGCGTGGGCTGAGCCGCACAGTACTCCAGGACCTCTATGGTCTTGGTGAGCTCCCACGAAGTCCTGGCCTGCTCCAGCTCCCTCCGTATCAGCTCCTCCGCCACAGAGGGCACCGTGATGCCCAGCAGAAATCCAAACTGCATGGTCACCACTTTGGACGTGTGCTGAAACACCTGGCTGTACTCTCTGGTCCGAACCCCGTTTCCCACCGTGTCGTAGGTACCTCTCTGGGCCTCTCGCTGATCCGTGATCCTGTAGCGCCGCATGAACCGTGTGCCCGTGGGCACGGACGTGTCCGGGATCAGCATCTTGTACACCAGGCCCGCCAGCAAACGGCTTGTGTCCTTCTGCTGCTTGAAGAGAGACACTCCCATGTGGGCCTGCAGTATCATCACCACCGCTTCTGCCGACACCGAAGAGTTGGCTGCCGATGCCTTGACTACGTTCTCCGCCACGAGCTCAGCGAATGCTCCGGTCGAGTCGGCCAGGAAGCGCGGCGCTTTGACCAGTTGTTTGGCTGCCTCCAGAGATCTGAGCGAGTAAACTCTGGGGTCTGTCTTGACCACGCTCATGATGACTTTTCCTTCTTGTTTCTTCCTTTTCTTCAGTCCCCCCCCCCCCCCCCCCCCTTCTTGATCCTAAGCACAGGGACGGGTCCGCTCACACGATTGCTTTGTCGCGTCCGCTTTTGTCCCGCGAGGCAGTCGATTTTCTATATGGACTCTCGTTCTGGGTCCCGTGCGCGTACGGGGGAAGCCTGCTCAGAGCCATGATCATTTCTTCCCGACACCTGCCGTCATAGGTAAGTAAGCTCGAATCGTTTCGGCCGTGGCGTTCTAATAGCCTCTCTGCAACGCACGCGTCTGAGGCAGAGCTGATAGCTTTCAGTTTCAACCTGGCCAGGCGGATCGCTCGCTTGCGCGTCAGTGCGAAGTCCCTCAGGCGACAGTCAGCTTTGTCCGCCTCATCCTCACCCTCTTCTTCGCTGCTGTCCCCGACGACATCGTAACGATACCCGCTCTCCCCATTCGAGCCGCACAGCGCCTGCCTGTTGCCGCAAAGGCAGCAGAGCGCCTTGAACAGTACGCAGAACATGGCCAACGAGCGGTGTCGAAGACGGGGCAGGAGCGGATTCTCATTAACCCCCCGGTTACTGTCCGAGAGGCGAGTCAAACAGAACCATGTCGCTAAAGGCAGACAAAGAACCCGTCTACGTCCGCGAGGCGGCTTTGGCCGAGTGGGCCTTAGCGGACAGAGGCGATGCGAGAGTTCTGGATGAGTTCAGGAACGGCCGTTGCGCTCACCGTGCGCGCAACCGTAATCCCCGCTGCAAAGAGGCGAGCTGGGACTGCTACGAGCGATGCTACGACCTGTTGCCGCTACACAGGGATGTGGCGTCTTGGGCTTTTGTGAGTGAGGATCCGCAGCTGGCCGTGGTGATAGAGGAGATCGTGAACACTTTCAGCCCAGCCTTGTCGGTGGAGTTGCTGCTGTGCAACGTGCTGGGCAGCAACAGTGAGAGCGCAGCGTGTCTGGTCCGTTATCTCGTGGGGCACTACGTGGCCAACCGCTCTTGCTGCGGGCACATCAAAAGCACCCTTAGGAACATGATCCGCTGGACGGTGCTTGCGGGCTTCGTGCCTTGCCTTTTCCTGCCGTGGAACAAAATCCGATCCCTTGGCCTCGGCCTGTCTGGCAAGGCTGCCGTGATCAACATGGTTTCGGGCTCCGGCGGGCAGGACGGGCGCCCTCGAAAGCGCTGCAGGAAAGATGCCGAAGCGGCCCCGACCCGTCGCGCTGGACGCCTGTTTGTAGTGTCGTCAGACGGCCTCAGCCCTCCGGAGGCCGCGGCCGAAGCGGTCCAGGAGAAGGATGCTCACGATGAGGCGCTTCCTTGCGTGCTCGAAGTTCCCTTGGACAGTCTGGCAGAGACCGCGAGGTTGCTGATGACGGCCTCTGTGCCCTGCGCACCAGCGGCCGTGGTGTGTAAGATGGTCGCGGACTGGGTGAAGGGAGAGCGCGAGGCTTTTGTTCAGAACCCCGTGAAGGAGACAGAGCTGAAAATGTCTGTGGTGACTCTGTGGGGTGTAATGAAGACATTCGAACACGGACGGTGCCCGGTGGTGCCTGAGTGCAGCACCTCCTCGTGCTTGGCCTTCTACGACAAGCGCACCGCTCTCGTCACCGCGGCGGTAGATGGGGTCCTCTACAGACAAGTTTCTGTGTGGGACAGCAGCTGGTCGACTTTGGGTCCTTCCTTTTCGTCCTTGGCGGAGAGGGCTCACAACACCGTCAAGAACTGGAGGACGCTTTTCGCCAGGATAACCAGGGGTCTGAATGATGCCGCGGCGAGGCACGTATACACCAGCGCTGGGGCCGATCGGTCGTCGCTGGCGCGTGTGGCTGACGTGGTGCTCTCCTCGAGGGCTGAGCAGCAGGACGCGGGCCTCTCGGTTGTAGGCAACGCGACAGACAGACCTTTGCTGGACAACCTGTCGAGAGCCCTAGCCTGCAACCAACAGACTGACATGCTGGGACTGTTGAACGACGCCGAGCTGCCCGAGTCCTTGCTGCGGTCGGGCGCGTGTGCCTCAGTGTCCAAGCACAAGTCAGCCAGCGTGTCGCATAGCCTCAGCAAGATGATGGCCTCCATGATATCCGAAGGCAAAGAGGTCCTGCTGGTGCGCGGATTTCTGGCCGAGGTCACCTCTCGTCCTCGCGCGGCTCTGGAAAAGCTCAGGTCCGAGTGCCAAGATCCCGGGCTGCTCAGGATGGCGGAGAACGTGTCCAGGCGTCTGGAACGTCAACTCGCCGAGCCGGAGGACGGGGCCGAAGGAAGCAGGGATCCCGTGACCGAGCTCGGCTCGGACGTGAGGCTGGTGTGCAGCTACCCGTCCTCTGTCAGCGTTGCTCACCTGGAGGAAACTCTGAGCATTTGGACCAATTTTTGGCGTAGCGCCTTGTCGGGATTCAGCCACTTCAGCAGGAGACACAACACCATACAGTACAACCACAGGGACAGCGTGAGAGAACTGGAGTCCGGATCCCCCGTGCACATCTTCCACAGCGCCCTGGTTGCTCTCCTCAACACATCCGGGGCCACTTTCGCCGACAGCCTGTCCGGGAGAAAGCCGGACGGGTCCCTCTCCGTGAGCGATATCATGCTCACGAAGGATTCCCTGCACCCGCCTGCCTACGGCCTGCTGTTGGCGAACAAACTCGGCCTCAGGCCCTCGGACGTGAAAAGCTGCGGGGAGGTCATGGCGGAAGAGCGAGCCCCGGTTGCCCCGCGTGACCTGTCCGCGTCCTACATCAGCGCGCAGCCCCGAGAAACTCCGGCTGTTGCCGAAACCGCCGTGGGCCCGGGGCGTTGACACGATGACAAGACCCGGACTCTCTCCGCCGAAGGCGGCAGACTGGTCTCTCGGGGCTCTCGAAAGCTGGGAGCAGAGCGCGGCAGAGACTCTCCGTCAGGCGCCTGGGTCTGCGTTTCTACTCGTTGGGACGAGAGGAACAAAGCCCCGAACCCTCTTTGGCCCTGATCCTGCACTTCACGCGTTGGGGCCTTGGTGCTGCGATCAGGAACCGGATCCTGACGATGAGCGGGAGGCTGAGGTGGTGATGAAATCTCCCCAGTGGAGATCGCAGAGCTCTCGCATCCGAATCGAGCAAATGTCGTCTCTGCATCGGTCTTCTTCTTGGCTGCCTTTGTAGCTTTGATCCTTTTTCCAACGAAACCTAACCCGGTGAACGGCACCCGCTGTCGTATTTGTCTTTTCGATATCCTGCGTGACTGGGCGTCTCTTGGGTTCTCGGGTAGTCCGGGTGTCGGGGAGTCGCCGACCTCTCCCGTTGTGACCCTCACGCGCTTTAGAGAGGACCGTTCGGACCCCGACACGTCTCGTCGCGCCGAGAGGCAGGTGGCTTCTCGACTCGAGCAGTCTTCTCTCTCAGAGGGACTCAGGAGACCCTCTTCGGCGAGAGCAGCGAGACGTTCTGCGTGCCTTTCAGATGCGGGGCACAGGGGACGTTCAGCCGTTGGGCTCAGGGAGCTGGAACCGAGCGCGCTCGACTCCAGCCACAAGATGAGGCTGGTCCTCTCCGCGTTAAGCCGCGCTTCGCCCTTGAGCATCCACAGGGCTTCCAGGCTGAGTTCTTGCACTTCCTCCAGCGCTACCCTTATCCAAAGGGTTTTCCGGCGGCCTGGCTCCAGCGGGCCGAGCGCAATCAAGCAGATTTCCACTGGCACACCGCGGTCCCTCAACGACCCAAGGAACCCGTTGATCTGTTCGACCGGGGCGCTCTTCCGCCCGGCGCAGAGCTTGTGTTTTTCCGTCGGCGTGTACTGCACGAATGCGCAGCCCTGCTGAGATCGCACCACCCCGATCAGGCAGTCGAGCGTGACCACTTCATCACTCGAGAGGATTTCGTAGATCCCAGAGGCCTCTCGAGAAGGCCCGACAGCCGTACCGTCGAGCCCCTCGTTCTCCGAGTGGAGATCTTTCTCAGCCGGCCTCGCCACGCCACTGACTGTGGGCGTTGCAGCGCAGAGATGGGCTCCGAGAGGAGCAGAGGCCAAGACGGCGCTCGGCTTGTAGGAGTATGAGAACATGCAAGTGGCTCTCGTTGATTTCGCAGG
Organism: Oryzias latipes; assembly: GCF_053564925.1. Lineage (NCBI taxonomy): Eukaryota > Metazoa > Chordata > Actinopteri > Beloniformes > Adrianichthyidae > Oryzias > Oryzias latipes. The sequence continues at coordinate 3,807,654 of NC_136239.1, forward strand.
TGCTCAACAGGTCACTGGGCTTGTAAATAAGCAGGTCAGAATCAGCGCTTTCGGATGCACCGTTCCAAAATTTCGCAGAGATTTGAGACAGTAAAAACAGTCTGTTCATACAGTTTTATTCGAAAGCGTTTGCCTTCAACCACTTTCTGCCTGCATGAATTCTAAAAGAAACAAAGAAAAAAAGCCTTTTTTTTTTTCTGCTTTGTTCTCTCGTTACTTTTCATTCACACATGCTTTCAACCACTATCCGTGTACATACAACTGTGTTTTTGTTCTTTCACAGCTCCTTGCCCCACTCTGAGTTCTCCCAACAGAAAAATCCTTCCTTCTTCGAAAACGCCAAATCGTTTCGCAAACTTCGTCTCTCCCCTCCAACGCTCACAACACATCTCCGGTGGCACCCCTAAGATCACCAGCACCCGTTGAGCACCCACTTCGTGAACATCAACCGGCCTTGAGCGGCTCAAAGCCCTCATGGTCACAGTGGATCCGTAACACCTGAACATACTTCATTGTGTATGCTTGTGAAAACGTGACGCAATAAAACAATGAAACAACACTGTGTTTGTTCTCTCAAACCTTTTATTTTATTTTATTTTTTTAATTCAGATGTTTGCTTTCAACCACTTTCTGCGTGCACACAAACGTTTTCTTTGTGTTTTTCTTTTTTGTTTTCTACCACTTCCTATTCTTCTTTGTGGTCTCCATTAAGGTCTCAAACTCAGAGCCAAGAGCTCGAAAGCGCGGTCCAGGGCCCTAGAGAACTCATCGTCCGAGAGAAAGTGTTTCAAGTTCAGCCGGGAGAGGCTCTCGCCAATTTCGCACGTGCTTGTCAGGTCTCTGGGTCTGTAAATGGGCTCGTCCCAACCTTCGCCCTCTTCCAGGGTCCACCTCGGTAGCGGACCATCTGAACGAATGGGGGGGCGGCGCGCAGGGACCCTGGCTCCCCTCTCTGCGATCTCGGACACTGCGTGCCTCCAGAACTCCGAGGGATCCAGAGACTCGCCACAGTGGGGGCATTCCACTCGTCCTGTGGCGCCCCCGCACTGGCTATGAGGGGAGCTGAGTCCCGAGCACATTGGGGCGCGACGGGCCTCCACCGCCACCTCTGTCGGGAGCGTGAACTCGGCTCTCTGCCCGCCACCGAGGTTCAGGTCGTCCCCGTCTGAGGGGAGCCGCGAGAGCGTTTCCGGGATCAGCTTCATGTATCCGAACACGTTTCCTCGGCGCGTGTAGACGAAGTGCCAATCTCCGCCGAGCGCCTCGTTGAAGTGCGCCTCATCGGGCCGCTCGGTGCGAAGTCGGCCGAACTCGAGGGCCTTTAGTTCCTTCACACATGTTTCCACGCGTTTCAGCCTCTCCGTGCAGGCTCTCGTGCGCTCACGGAGATCCTTTGCGAGCGAGCTTACCCGAGCCTCGGCTCTACGAGCGGAATCATCTCGTTCGACCGAGCTCAGTGTGGACTCGTAGTGCCTGTTTGCTATCTCCCAGACCCTGAGGATGGAAGCTCGAGGGAGGTTCCTACGGTCGGCCGACATGGCGGGTGGCTCGAAGTCGACGGGACTCTACCGGACACCACGTCCCGTCGCTCAGCCGAGCTCTACCTTTTCCCGTCCCTTCAAATTGTCGCGACGCATTTCGTCCGGCCTCCTGGGTTGGCGCAAATTTTGTCGCTGGCCTTGGCGGACCTGTCCAGCGCGAGCCTCAGCGAAAGTTCGCTGTAGCCAAGTCGCGAGAAGTCCACGTCCCGAAGGTCCGGGAACCCCTCCGGGGGACGGCGGGTCCTGCTGTTTTCGCAATGGTAGACCACTGTCGCTATCAGCTCCGCTCGAGCAGCCTCTTTCCCTTCCTCTCTCAGGTAGGCTTCGTGGGCCAGGAGCATCTCACGGTGCTGCGCACTCTGGTTGTCCAGGAGCCACGGGACCAGGTGGACAAACTCTGGATTCTTCTGATAGTAGTTGGAGAGGACTCTGTCCTGAAAAGGCGACAGGCGGCTCCTGTAGCGCCTCGCGAACTCGCTCCTGAGTGCCTTCCTGTAGTTGGACCAGCGAGTGGGGTGGTTTCGGTCCCTGACTCGCAAAAAATACATCTCCGTGAGGTACACGAGGCAGATCTTCTCTACGGTCGTGAGAGTGCCGCCGCCCTCGTGCGCCAGCTCGCAGCACAGCCTGTTCAAGTGGCCGTGGAGCTCGACGAGCGAGGCCACGGAGGCCAGGGCCCCTGGGAGTTCTTCGGCTGCGCTCTTCACCTTCTGTGAATTGATGGACATGGAGGAGAAAAGCTGGTGCCTGTTCTTCTCGCCCGTCACGTTCACCGAGGAAAAGAAGAACGGAGTGTGAAAGTCATTCTTGGTGTTTTTCATGCGGATCACGACGCTGGCGGGGTTGGCCACGCCGTACAAGTAGCTCGTGAAGTTCTCGTTGTTCACCTCAAAGGGCTTAGCAGAGACCACGCAGGTGCCCTGGGCCAGGGACACGGTCTCGAACAGTCCCCTAAAGTAGGGCTGCAGCGCGTGCTTCGCGTTCGACGTGAAGTTAGCGCTGCGGCTGGGGTTGGCCGAAAACTCGATGCGGGTGTTCTTGTAGCCGTGTCGCGAGGTAAGCTTCTTCTTGTCCGAGACGAAGCGGAGCCTGCTCATGAGCTTGGTTTTCGTCGTGTTGGACTGCGACAGGGCGTATCGCCTGAGGCTGTCGGAGTACACCGCCGCGCTGAACTTCTGGTTGCCCACTGTGTTCACGTGAAGCACGTGGAGGAGCACAGAGCCATTCAGGTCCACCACGCAGCTGCCGGCTGCCCTGAGCGTGGCGTCTGTCTCTCGCGGTGAAGGGCGCCGGGGTCCGGAGTCCCTGGCCCTCCCGAACACGTCCGGGCTAGGGTAGGCACGGTACGGGCCTGTAAAGCCAACGGAGTTCGCTACGGCTGCGGTGCTGGTGAAGGAGCCACAGCGCCGCGAGCCAGCAAAGTCGAGACACCCGGGTCTCTCGCAGCCTTTCGTCCACCCGGCCGGATCCCGGTCCTCGCTGTAGGTGCGAGTTCGGTGGCGATACGGGGCAGTCCTGTCCCTCCCAAGTGGGCGTCTGACGGCGCCATTTGCGCTGGACGACGGGTCCATGCTTGCCGTGCACAAACAATGCCTCCCTCAGCTCGCTCGAGCAAAGGGCCGTTTGCGTAAGCGGCCTCGAGAAAAAATGCTCCACGTTGAAGATCAAAAGCCTGCGGTTGCCAGCGTAGACCAGCACCAAGTGGGACCAGAGGAGCTCGCTCGCGATTTTCACCTCGGCCGAAACGTCAGAGGACCGGCGCACGTAGTCCCACTCTGGCGGTGGAGCGGAGGAGAGGTTTTCTATCAGGTAATCCAAAGCCCTGGACTCGTAAGCCAGGCTAGGGTGCGAGCCCGTGGAAGCGGCGGCTCCCGCAAGCCTAGAGCGCAGCGTCCGCGCGGCATCCCGAGCCCTATCGTGACAGTCGCAGAGGAAGCACAGCCTGCAGTAAACGGGCAGCAGCTTCCCCGGGAAACGCAGAAAACCGAGCGGTCCGGACCTCGGCCGTCCGAAGGCCCCGTGGACACTGGGGTCGAAGCTCACGTAGGCCCGAGCTCGAGGGGACCAGACGTCGGGGCCGGATATCAGCTCCCGATGTCTGATCAGACATTCCACTAAAGGTCCGTCGGCTAGCGAAGCGCCTCCGAGTTCGTCGACCAGGTATCGGATCAACTCGACGTAGTCAGTTATGTCCACGGAGTCGAGACGATCCCACCCCGCGGACATCCCGGACCTGTTTTTCGTGGCGAGCGTCGTCAAAGCTTGCTACGGCGAGCTGCCGGACTGGGAGCGCGACGTTGAGCCAAACGAGGCGGCTCCGGCGGCAAAGAAGTCCAGAGAGGAGGACCCAGCGGACGACGGCGAAAGTGTGATCGACGAGGAGTACAGGAGGCTTTACGGCGAACTGAGGGCCAAAGCCCTATCTGACATAAAAGACATGGTGCGCGAGCATGTGGAGAGACAAAGCACGACTTCGGCCTCGTACCAGTTCATGAACATATATGGGCTGTGCTCCTTCGAGGAGCCCCGCGCCCCGCGCGATCGACAACACGCCAGGGAAGAAACCCTAAAGTGCAAGTTCACCAACCTCGCGTGTCCGGAGGCCTGCGAGCAGACGGAAAACTCGGAGGCGCTCGTGTCAGTTTGCGGGACGCTCAGTCCTCTGGTGAGCGTGCGTGTGCAGCCCGGAGAGCTGCAGCTGACTTACTGCAGCGAGAATGATTACAGAAGGGCAGAGGAAGCCCTGCGCAGGCTGGAGACCCGTTGCAAAACGAGGCCAGCAGGGAAAACGCTGGAGGACCGCTTGGGAAACACCATCGGGAGCCTTGAGTCTCGATTCACTTTCTGCGTGCGACGGGATCTGCACGCTCTGGGCTGCGCTTACCGGCAGCTGATGCTCACGGTGGAGCTGTTACACCTGAACGTACTTCATTTCGTACACTCGTGAAGACTCGAGGCAGTGAAACAATAAAACAATGGAAACGGCTTTGTTTGTCATGTGACTTTATTCGCACGCTTGCTTTCAATCACTTTCCAACTGCACACAAGTGTTATCTCTTCTTTCGCACCCCCCCCCCCCCCCCCACTCACTCAAAATGATCTAAACGGATAGGGTCTTCATCCTCTGCCCCGCGATCCTTCTCGCCGGCTTCCCAGAACTCTCTCTTAAAGACTTCGTCAACGGGGCGGTCTGCGGCACGCTTTCGTACGCTCCAGAAGACTGAGACAATAAAGCAATGTAACAACTCTCGACGTTTGTTCTCTTGCAACTTTATTCGCACGCGTTTGCTTTGAACCACAACCGCAATGCTTTGTACGCACTCTGTCACTCTCCAAGCATAAAAAAAAAAAAAGGTCTAAGTCACCTCTCGCCGTCGGCCCTCACCTCAGCACGGGGCCTCTTGCCGCCGCTCGAGCTCGGTGTCGCTGCCGAGGTAGAGCAGTCCCGGCAGAACATGCTTCATTTCGTACGCTCGTGAAGGCTGGAGACAAGAAAAAGACCAGACACCTCTGTGTTTGTTCTCTCACAACTTTTTTTTTTATTTGCACATGCTTGCTTTCAACCACATACCAAGTTTAAAAATGTCTCTTTTTTATTTTATTTCGTTTCCATCTCCGTCTATCACAGCCCACACAACCCCCACCGCCTCACTCCAAAAAGAAAAAGTCTTCGTCCTCGGACGCCCGACTCTTCTCGCAGGTGTCCCAGCGACCTCTCTTGCAGTCGTCGACGCCGACGAAGCGATCCGGGGAGCGCTTCTGCGGCGTTCCATCTTCTCCCACCGAGTCATCCTCCTGCCGCGGCTCGAGCTCGGAGTCGCCGTCCGTTCGCCCGGGGACCTCGATGTTGCAGTCTTTCACCGCGGACACCAGGGCTAAAAACTCCTTCTCCGTCATCTCCGGGGCCATCATCCTGATACGGGCCACGTCGATCCTGGGCAACACGCGAGACACCTCTCGCTTGATCCTCTCCAATACTTCGTCCCCGGTGGCACTGCTTTGAGAGGGTATGCCGTCAGAGGCCCAGTTTCCGCGGCCCGTGTACAGGGCCGTGTTCAAGCACCCATTGCTCATGATCATCACTCGGTAGTAGGGGCCCCACCTGCTGGCCTTGAGCGAACCGAACGACTTCTGGGCGTTCGAAAACAGCCTGAGGCCGGAGCAGATCGTAACCGGTGCGTGGATCATGCAGTCCGCGTTGGCGAAAGCGTGGGAGAACGGAAACCGGCGCTGGCAGTCGTAGAACAGAACCCTGTTGTAGCAGAGTCCGTGCTGCCGCATTATGTCTCTAACTCGAGCCCTGGTGCCTCCTATCATGGCAAGCGATTTGCGCAGGTGGCAAGGGAGACGGGTGTCGTCGGGGCGCAGCCACTCCATGCTTCCTAGATCGTGATAATTTATCGGACTACGCTCACTCGGTTTACTGAACATGGCGCACGTCAACTTCAGGCAGTCACCGTAGAACGCCTGGAAGACGTTCGTTTGGTCGCTGTCTTTAGCGTGCCTGAATTTGGCCACGGTGGAGAGGGAGACCAAGCGGGAGCACAGCGTGGCGTGGTTGGGTTTGGCCACGGCGTAGGCTCCGCGTGCCAGCTCTGTGCAGAAGAACCCCAAAGTCATCACGACGGTCTGCCTCATGGTCAGGGAAAGCGTGAGCGCGCACATCGGCAGCGCGCCGTGGGCGAGGGACAGGCGGTACGCGCTCTTATCGTCCAGCGCGTCCTTGTGTATCTGCTCGTTGAAGCCGGGCTCGCTCATGGCTTTCACGCAACCCACCTCGGTGAACTCTCCGGAGTTGAACCTGTGGTGATAGCGAGCGAAGAAAGCGATCTCGGTCACCACCCTCTCCGTGCACACGGGTTCCTGGGCCGTGGAGAGCATTTTTCCCATGCGGCTGCCGGCTCCGCGCATCAATCCACAGTCCGCTTTGGGCACGTCGTCCGGTTCCAGCGCGACCCTGAGCGCCTCCAGCGAGCCTGTCCTGAGCGAAAGGCCCAGCGTGACGCAAGAAAAGTCTCCGAATGCCGTCTTATACTTTCCCGGAGGCTTCCTGTCCTCTGGGCCGGTGAAGATCTTGCCGAAGGAGAGGCTCCTGCCCTCGGACTGACCCGCGAAGCTGACGCCAGACGCGTACAGGCAGTTACCGGTGCAGGGACCGCTCCACCCTTCCAGGCGAGAGAACAGCTCTCTGCTCTGGTGACGAGCCTCGGCCGCGAACCTCCTCATGGAGCCATTCAGGGCCGCCATCACGGTCTCGCAGAACTCGCTGTTGGCGTGGCAGGGCAGCATGTTGCGGATCGTGCCGAAGAGCGCGCACTGCAGGTAGGCCATCACGTTGTCGCAGAGCAGGCAGGAGCGTATGAGGTCGACGTGCTCGCCCGGGGACCCGGCCAGCTTCCCGATGCAGGAGTCGCGAGTCATGCGCAGCCTGTCTCCGAACTGGGGGGCCACGAACCAGAGCGTTTTGCTAAGGCTCTCCTCGATCTTGTAGCCCAGAGTGCGCAGCTGCAAGCTGCCGCCGGTCCACGTGAGGTCGTCCTGCAGCACGGAAGAGACGTCCGCTCCGTCCTTTGCGATTTCGTAGCCCGTGAACAGCCTGTAGTGCTTCAGCTTGGCCTCTGCGTTCGCTGACACTTCGGCCCCGTCAGCCTTCCTGGGAAACGCTTCGAACTACGGGATGAAGATGGGCTTCAGCAGTGTGCCGGCGCACAGGGGGTCGCAGAAGTTGCCCTCCAGGAACGGGGCGAGAGCCACGCTCATGAGCGTGGCGAGACTAGCTTCATCTAGGCAGGCACTGAGAAAAACAGCCGCGAGCTGGATGAGAAACAGAAATAACATGTGAGGCGGCTCCTGCCCCTTGACATGGGGGACCGCATTCTCGCTGAGTTCCTTCAGGTCGAACAACCCCGTCAGTTCCCGCGCCAGAGATGCGATCAACCTGGCCTCACGCAAGTTTTCTTTGCGAAACTTGAGAAACACTTCAGGCCAAGGACTCCCATCGCTCCCTGGCTCTCCAGCAACGCAGCTGTCCTGGCTCAGAGTTTCCTTGCCGGCGTGTCCGACGCTCAGGACCTCCTGGTAAAGGACGAGGACTCGCTCTCTGCCGAACAGTCCGCACAGACCTGAGAAGAGCGCTCGTTCCTGACGCGGGTCCACGCGTGGCACGTTCTTCAGCCCGGTGAAGTGACCGAGGTGTTCGGCGTGCACTCTCAACACCCTGTCGGGGAACAGGTCAGGGCAGTACACATGCAGAACCGCGGGCGATCCGAGGAGCACGGGCGCGAAGGCTTCAACGGGGCACGGGTAAGCGACGGCGGAGTCCTGCGGTCCGGTTGCCACGCAAAAGCAGCCCTCATCCAGGCTTACCTCGAGTGTCTGAACAACTACGCCGTTTGCCATAACAAGCAGAGACAGGGCTCTCGGAACGGCTCAAGCGTACAAGCTCAACTGGTCAGGATGCTGATGAGCAAAGCCAAAGCTCTGGTCGCGGAGCACGGTGAAGCCTACTCGCTGTGCTCGCACCTCTGGGATTCGACTCTGCGCCCCACGCTGGTCGGCTCAGACGGTCTGTTCGGAGAGGGGAGTGCGCCCGATTGTGAGGAGCTGTTGAAAATGATAGGACGTGAGGCGATGCTGAGGGTGGCCCTACTTGCGGACTTCTACAGGTTCCAAGCCGAAGACCTGTTTTTCGACGAGTACCATTCGACTGACAAGATGTTTGCCCTCAGACAGGAGGCTTTTTGGCTGATCTCAGACGAGCGGGCGGAGGGCCGACCCGTCCTCCGACCTCCCTCTCGGGAGAAATCCGGAGCGTCTTCCGGGTCGTGCGGAGCTGGTTTTCGAGCCAAGCTGGAGCGTGGCCGAAGAAGCGAACACGTGAGAGGGGCGTCCAGCGCGTCGAGATCCAAACACACCTTGCTCTCCACGTCTCCTTCCGTATCCCTAGAGACATCCTTGGCTCCGTCGAGCCGTCGATCAGAAGGTGCCGGCTCCTGCAAAGATCCCGTGAAGTGGTCTCGCTTCTGTTTCGCCCCCAGGAAACAGTCGTACTACGGCAAACTCGTCAGAGCCTTTCAACACGTGAAGACCTTAGGCCACTCGATGCTCACGCTAAATTCGGAGTGGGCCTTGAGCTGCTATTACAGGCTTGCCGCCGCTTACACGACAGAGTGGCCACTCGAGATGGCAGCGGCGTGCATCCCTCAGCTCAGGGAGGCCGCGGACTTGGTCATCAGGGAGCAGTTCGGTCTACTGGAAAGCCAGAGCCCCGAGCGTCAGATGTTGCTTTACGCTGTGCTGAGCTGTCACATAAATTGGATAGACTACAACCACAAGCAGATACTGCTGGCACCCGGGCGACCAGCCCCCAGGCCTCGAGATGCCGACGGGGACCTGAGGTGCGTTAGGTGTCTGAAGAACCAGACGTTTCGATCGTCCGAGGTGAAAGGCAATCGGAAGAACATCGATGTGGAGTTCGATTTCGAGCAGATGAAATTTGTCTCGTCCTGTTGCGCCGCCCCGGTGGCGAATGTGCCGCTCAGCACGTCGACCGTGAACACCTGCACATTCACAGACCTGAAACAGATGTACTCCGTCTGCCCCGCTTGCAAACAGATCATTTTCTCGGAAATACTAGTGGACCTGGACGCGCTGTACACGCGGTGTGTGTTCTGTGCATCGAAACGCATTGGCATTTGAGATCACATTGCATCATCCTCCCCCTATCCCTGCCCACCAATCCTACAGATGGAACGGACACTGGGTACAGAGGCTTCCGTGTTTCGAAGCGTCTGTGAGCTGCCCGGCCCAACGTTTCGGGAGATAATGACCAGACACTACGGGAGCGAGGCCTGCCTCGACTCTTCTCGAATAACTAGCGGAGGGCCCGCTCTCAAGACTGGCAGGTATGAAAACCTGTCCGCATACCTAGATGCAGTGTACGCGCTGGGAAGGAGGCCAAGCGCGATCGAGGAGATAGTCGAAGCTCACAACAGTTTGGCTGTTATCGAAGACGACCCCGTTCCGAATGACGGCGGGATCCCGGAGGAGGCATCCTCGACGGGAGCGCTCGAAGCTCTCGATCCTCTGTATGATTCGCAGTACTTGGACACCGTGGCGAGCAACACCACTCTCAGTTTCTACACGGAAATCGGAGGGGAGCGTTGGGACCAGGACCGCCCGGGAGGGTGCGGTGCAGTTGAAGCCGACCGCGAGGCGCCGGGCGACGGCTTCGCAATCGAGCGAGCGATTTGGCAACAAACTCCGAGGGCCCGCACGTGAGGGGATCGTGCGAGATGACAGAGGTCGAGGAGTCGAGGACAGGAGCCCAGGATCGGGACTCCCGCCTGACGATCTCAGGTGGAGAAAGACGTCAAGCTGACAACAGCGCGTTGGTGTCATTATATTCATGTGTGCTGCTTGTGTAACTTTTGTTGTTTTTGATATGTTTTTTGATGGTGCGAGTCAAATAAAAGACATAACTTTACAGTCTGTGTGTAATTCAATTCAGTGTGTTTTGAGTGCGCTCCAGGGGTTCTCACAAACTCAGCCATTTGGCTAGACTTAATGTGGCAGCTTTCCTCTCACATAGGGTCTCGCACTAGGGCCCTTTTCTGTGAGCCGACTCCTGCCCCTTGACGTGGGGACCGCGTTCTCGCTGAGTTCCTTCATGTCGAACAACCCCGTCAGTTCCCGCGTCAGAGATGCGATCAACCTGGCCTCACGCAAGTTTTCTTTGTGAAACTTGAGAAACACTTCAGGTCAAGGAAATATGTGCCACTCATTACGCTGACGCTGATCGGAGATCCTAGGCGGTCCCATAATGGTGCGGAGCAGCCGAAGAGCTCGGCGTCGCGGGCCACTGATCTACAGAAGACCGGCTCCCACACAAAGAACAGCCCGAATTTGTGGGGGAGAGAGACAGCCGAGTCCGAGGAGAGGAGCGTGAGCTCGGCACTCAGCATACGAGGATCTCAGGGGAAGAAGGACATCGGGCTGCCACCCTGCAACAAACAGTGTGGTGGTGCCATTATGTTCGCGTGTGCTGCTTGTGTAACTTTCTTTTCTTGGCACTTGATTTTGATGGTGTGAGACAAATAAATGAAAAAACAAAAGGGTTGGTGTGGTGTTTAAATTGATCTCAAGCTAACTCGATCTTTAGGTTTGACTTCAATATGCGGGTTTCCTAACACAAACGCTCTCACGTCAAGGCCTTTTTCTCTGACATATTCATAACGACAGCCCCACGGTAAGAGGTGATCCGGGTTTCGACGGCATGTGCGCGACGGGTTCGTCCGAACGGCAATTGGTCGTGGAGCTGGAGGGGTCCGACGCTCCAGTCCTTCTGGAGTACACGTGGGTGCAGCTGTATGACATAGAGAAAAGGTTGCCCTCTGGCGTGACCCTTCCCGGCCCGAGCCAAGGAGGTCCCGTCTTCATCCCAGTCGGGCCCGGCGCTCTGCGAGGCGCGCGCTGCATGGTCCTGAGGGTGGTGTACTCGCAGGGGAGTGAGAGCTACGGTCTGGTGACAGACAGGCATTTCAGAGCCGCGGAGCGACATGCCAAGGGCTACCCAGTGAGAAGGATCTCCGTGTTGGCCAGTGCACCCCTGGCCTGGGTTAAGCTGCGCAACTCTGAGGACTGCGACACGGCAGAACCGGGAGCGCGTCTGGCCCGCGGGCATGAAACGGATGAGGCTGAGAAGCTAGTGTCTTCGATATATACCAGCTTGAACCGCTTCTCCTACTACACGGTCGCGGCGTCTCGCAACGGGGACCTGTCTGAAAGGGAGAGGGTTGCGCGAGAGGTCACTGTCGTGACGCTGGCCGTCCTGGGAGCCCCGCTGGCCTTTAAAATCTTGCACGAACAAAGTCGGCTGACCGTGGCCCGCGCTGCGCTTTGTACTGACGGCGGAGCGTCAGACTTGAGCTGGCTCCCCGATCCCTCGCAAGCCGTCTGGGGCACCAGCGTGCTATGGCGACGGGAGGATGACGCAGACCCTGGAGCCCTGTCCCGCTGGATCACCAACAGTCCCCTGAGGCGTCCATCACCACCAAGCTCAGGCGTGTGGCTGCTAGCGTACCTGACTTGCTCGGGGATCGAGGTGGTCGAGCCCGAAGGCCCAGACAAAATTCTCGCGGACCACCTTGTCCGAGCGCCGTACTGGGCCGTGGTGTTGACCGCACTGTGCTGCGGAGCGCTTTCGCGTTGGTCACGCGAGCTGGACCTGCTCTCGCAAGAACTGCGGAGCGCTGGGATCCCCTGGGGGCAAACCTGCCAACGGTGCGGTTTTGCGATCGGCGTCTGCCCCTCGGCCTGCGAGCCAGCGGCCCTTAGGACTCTGGCGGTGTCTCAGATCGACGGCCTGCTCTTGGGAAAAATCTGCACGACCCTGTGTGCGACGGTGCCGGCGCACTGCGGGAGGCTCTGCCTGAATCACCGTAGGGCATTTGGAGTCAGTGCTGAAGAGCTGTGGGAAGGCGGCAGGGGGCATGAGCCGAGAGGGCGCGGCGATGAGCTCTCCCCGCGTGGCGAACCCCGTCGCGCACGGGGCGAAGAGGAGTTGGACGCAGGCTGGTGGATCTGGCAGAAGCGGGCTCGACTCGAACTCAGGGAGAAGGTGCTCGGGCGCTCGCTTGGAGACGATCCATCATACCTCACGTCCGAGCTCTGCGTTAGCTACGATGCGGCGCTTTGCAGGTTGACGGGCGCAGTGCGGGAGATGTTCCACGACCGGACATTCGTGACGGGACCGAGGGGACTGGCACTCGCGGACGACATCCTGGGAGTCGTGTCCGAGATACTCGCGGAGGGGCCTGAAGTGAAAGCCGTACACGGGCAGCGGGACCTGATGCGCGCCCTGAAATCACTCGAGTCCCAGTTCCCGGGCTCGGGTGCATTTCGCTGGCCTCAAGCTGAGCCACAGAGCCACCTCTGTCCCTCTCACATTCGCGCATGTTGGGAAAGCGTGGTGCGTGTTGGCTGGGTCCTGCATGACGCAGTCAGGAGTTTAGCGGAGCGTCTCCGAGGCGCATCGAGAGAGGCTTGCTACCCGAAAACATACGAGTCCCGCTTGGCTGAGCTGAGCGATCAACTGGCGCAGGTTAGCCTGAAGTACAGCGAGGACAAATCCACCCATCTGCAACTGAAATCAGACCTCGCGGCAGAGCACGCAGAGATGGAAGCAAAAGTTAGAAAGGCCGAGTCGGATTTGGGTGTGCTGCGGCAACAGTTAAGTTGCGCTGAACTTGTCATAGCCTCATCTAAGAAAGACTTCAGCGAGAGGGGGCGAGTCCTGGAGAAGCTGCAGGAAGAATTGAAGGAAAAGAAAGCAGAAAAGGAGCTGGCCCGGATGCTCTCGATGAAATCGGAGGCCGAAATGAAACGAACGGAGTACCAGAAAGAGTCCCTGTCGAAGCGCGTAATCGAGCTGGAGGCCTATCTGAAGCGGAGCCAAGAGCTGGCCGCAGAACACTTAAATCAAAGCAAGGTGGCGGAGGAGCGCGCATCGAAACTCATCGCCCAGCTGCAGGACAGAGAAAAGCAAGCGGAGGCCGAAAACGAGTCCCGCTCTAAACTCGTCAACGAGCTGCAGGCCGAACTGAAGCGGAGTCGAGGGGCAGCCGCCGAGAATGAAACCGCGACAGATGGAAGTCAGAGCCGAGCCAAGGCGCTCATGATAAGTCTGAAACGGGCCGATGACGAGACAGCCAGACTAAACTGCCTCATAGAAAATCTCACGCACGAAACAGAGAGGGCGGCGGCAGAGACTTCGAGTCTGAAACGGATCGTGACAGTTGCGTGCCAATTGATAGGCGTGGAGAGAAGCGCAGTAGAGAGCGAGCTGATCGAAAGAATCAAGTATGCCGGGCTGTGCTCTGCAGAGAGAGTAGCACGGCTGCTCCAGCGCGACTGCGTTAGAAAGCTAGAAGGACTCGACCGCTGCGATGATATAACGATGGGACCCCCGGGAGGCTCGCTGTTCCATGACTATGAAAATTACATAGGTACAGTCGTGTCAGCTCTGTGTACGGAGCATACGCCGATGGAGCGGGACGAGACAGAAGCATCCTGTACCACTCCCAGGAGAAGGGGGTCCAAGCGAAAGATGAAAGTGGGCACCCGGCATGCCAGCGCCACAAGCGAAAAGCAGGAGGTGGACGAAGACACGAAAACCGGTATGTCCACGCCGACGAAAGTGCACAGGACCGACTCGTCAGGCGGAGAGGCGAACCGATCGAACTGCTCTTCTCCCAAGCGCCCTGACCAAGGACGCCCCGAATTTAAACGGGAAGATCCCGGGGCGGCATCTCAGTTCGAAGGAGGCTCAGTCGGGTGCGAGAGCCCCACCTCGGAGGCGAAGGCAGAAAGATCGGAGCACCTATGTGTCCACCGCATCAGAGTTGGGGAGAGCTGGACCTCCGTATCGATACCAAACATTGTGCGGCATTACACCCATCAAGACGTGAGGCTCATACTCTTGGGTGAGAGCGAAACCGCTCCAATGACCCTATGTGGGGTGCTGCAGACCACAGAGGAGGTCGCCAGGGAATGCGGCGCCGTCGATCTACGGTGCTCAGACGGCTTCCTACTGCTATCGCAACTCCTCAGCTGCAAGCTGGTCGCTATCTGGTCGCCTTGCGAAGGATACGAGATCCATGGTGCGTCCACGGAGCACCTTTATGCCATCGTGCTGAGTAAAGACCCCGATCCAGCCCGCGAGACGAGGTGCTACATGGTAGCGACGCGTGAGGGAGGCGCAAACGCAGACGAGCCGTACTTGTACAATTTGGCGAAGCTGACAAAGGTTAAATCCGCACCACCCGAGGTCAACTGTTCAGACCCGCCGCATTGGGATCACGTAGAAAAGACGAGCGACGGGAGCGACAGGGCGCTCGTGGTGGAGGTTTCAGAAATCACCCTGATCGGAAATTGAGCCGATGTCACACTCTGGAAGGGGAAGCGCGTATGCTTTACCATCATTTGACTGGGGTAGCGTAACGCTCTCACACTCAAAATGATCGACCACGCCTCATTAACCGAGCAGTGGTCTTACGCGCATGTTTGAGTAGTGGGTAATAACGATGATGATATGATTTTAATTACAAAGATGAAATTTCCGCGAAACCTAACCGAAGTGGGCTGAGAGCTGGCCCTAGGACTGCTGGGTCGAAGCGAGGTGGGTTAGGAAGAGAGCGAGCCGGAGAACCAAAATTTGGTCCCTGCTCGACCGAACTGGTCCTTCACGTGAGGAACCTGGGCTCGGGAACGCCTGTCCGAACGATCCCCGGGAGAGAAGGACGTCGGGCTGCCGCCCTGAGACATCATGAGTCATTATGTTTATTGTGTGCTGCTTCTGCAACCTCTTTATTTTTTTTGAACACATTTTTGATGGTTGAAATAGAAATAAAAGAGAGAACGCTAAAGTCTGTGTGGTGTTTAAATTGATCTCAGACCAACGTCCTTGTGTCAAGCGGTTCTGAGCCTTCATTGCGTGCCTGTGCATTTTTTGAGTTTGCTCGAGTTTGCTCAGGAAATCTACTTTTTTTTGTTTTGTCGGAAAAGTAGATTTCCTCACACATTTCCTCATAAAAGCTCTCAGGGCCTTTTTCTTTGACACACTAACGAGGCTGTGGCAACGGGAGAACGACGCGAAGGGGCTGAGAGGAAAAAAAAAGGCGAACGGAACGACCTGACCGTTCCGAGATCACGGAGACTCACGGAGACACGGAGGGTCTCAAAATGCACAAGCTCCTGTTGGGTAAAACCGACGGTCGCAGAACGCTGATCGTCAGAACCCCATCCGAGGAGACGACTTACGCTGAGCGTAGAGGAGTGGGTGGTAGAACGGATGATGGTCGCTACCCCCTTGGCTGCTGCGATTGTCCGGACGAAGACTTTGCCGGTCTGTACTCTGACGACAACATCCTGAGCGGAGCGAACGCTTTGATCGCGGCCGGCCTACCAGCATTGCCTGTGCGGGTGCAACGCTTTGGTAAGACTCACTTCGCCGTGGAGTACGCAGTCGCCATGGACAGGCATGGTGACCCGGATATGCGACGCTTGGGGACAATGTGGCTTTGCATGGATTCATCAGGCAAAGCGACGATACTTGCCAACGGAATGCTCGGCGTCATCCGCTGCTGCAGAAGAATACTCTTGGAGGGCATTAGCGTAAAAAGACCAACCTGGGCTTTGCTGCTTGTCCCTCCTGACAAGGAAAAGCACTGGGGCGCGAGAATATGGCCTGTTCCTTTGGAGAAGATCAGTTGTGTAAAACGCAAGTGAGCTTAATCCGAAAGTGCAAATGCCGTGCCGAAGTGTTTGAGATAGAGAAATGCCATACATTGCTCGGTGAATGTCAACAGCAGACAAATAAAGAACAGAAACATTGAATAACTCTGACTCCTTTTTTCTTTCTTTTAATTTTTTTCTTTCTTGTATTTGCCAGTACTGAATGATGCATCTACATTTATGGTCAAATCTATTTAAAAAAAAAAAAAAAAAACATCACACTCAAACACCAAACAGTTTGTGGTTATTGTTTAATTTTTTAAAATTTTTATTTGAACAACGAAAAATAAACAGACAGTACATAGCATCTCGGCCGGTGCATTTTACACGACATCCGTGGTGCAATGCCCCAAGACGCCAGTCTTGTTGCCGTCTGTCAGTATTATAGAGCAGTATTATGTTGGGATGACCTCTCAGCACAGTCAGGGAGGAGAGCTCTCTGACGGCTGCGTCCTCTACAACGCCTGCCCGCCTGTGACATTTGAGCGCATATTTTTGGTCGTTTCTTACAAATCTCGCACCCTGTAGACCACACTGTAGGCGCCTTTCCCAATCACAGGTCGCAAGGGGTCTTTGTAGTACTTTTCAATATGGAAAAGGAAAAAGGGGGGAAAAGAAAATGACAACAACCAAAATTCAAACAGGTGATACCGCTTATGAGTAACGTCCCAATAGCCTCAGGGTGCCTCTGCCATCTGCGGGTAAATCCTCAGATCATCTGGCTGTCAGGATGCAACCACCCAGTCACATCACAAGGTAGCTGCACAAAAGTGCAGTTCCGACCGTGAAAACAAAGAGCCCAAGTGCAGGTCCCACACGGTCGTAACGTCCCGTGGCTTTGGGTGAAGGGAAAAAGTCAACGAAGTTATCCTGGCGAAAAAGACAATTAGTTTTACAACAGTGATTACGTGAAGTTCAACCATCTTGTGTACGGGCCACTCACCCAACGTCTCTCTTCCAGCCATCCTCTGTGTTCTGTGAGCAAGTACGAGGCGATCGCCTCTGACACGGTGTCAGCCAAGAGAGAGCCTTTGCCTCTTTCGACCCTGTTCTGATGTTGGCACAACGCGGCCCCTAAACTTACAAGACTGACGATGCGGCCCCAGTTGATTATCCCGTCCTCGAAAAGGCTCCTCGCTATGTCGACGATCGCAGCGTCAGCGTGCGAGTCTCCCAGTTCTGAAACCATCTCTAGAGTGCGAGACCAGACAAGGAAAGATCACGCTGCGTGTACAGATTACACAGATGAGAAAACCGAGATCAGTTGGTGTGGCTCACCTATGTATTTCAGTCTGTGGACTTCCAGCACATCACATACAGCTCTTGTCATAGCACATACAGCTTCACGACAACTCAGCACGTCAACCTCAAAGTCTCCGCGTCGTCCAACGAAGTGTCCCAGAACGCTTCTGATCACGTATCTAGTTTCCCCATCCATGTTGCGTTCTACTCCTCGAAAAACAAAGCCGTGCAAGTTTCTTTGTGTCTCCTTCACTGACAGGTTGTTCCGATTTTGCTCGCTTGAGAGCACGGAGTGGTTCATATAAAGAGTGGTGTGAAAATAAAACAAATAAAAACAGCAACGAAAGAAAAACAAGAAGCTCAGAGGAAAGGGCTCCGATCAAGCCTAAGGTTACTGTAGACAAAAGATTTCTCTTTTCTCACTCGCAATGCAAAAAGCCCCTCTCTGTAGGCTGTGGTGGTCGTACTCTCAGACCATTTGTAGGAGTCCCTGAGCAGGGGTCGGACACATAGACTGGCGGTCGTAGTCTCCGAATGACGGTTGTACACTCTCAGGCACGGTCGGACACGGTGACAGACCGTCGGACTCTGTGAACGGGAGTTGGACGTTGTTTGTGGGCGTGTATGTGTGTGCTATGGCTGCGGTGAGATTACTCCGACCGAGGGAGCCTCAGGCTTGGGCTGAAATGGAGGAATTTTAAAGGATCGGGGAGGTGAGAAGAAAACCGAACTACCAACCATCTTTTAAAGAAGGACGGGAGCATATAAGAGTTCTACAGAGAGCAGTAGGGCAAACGGATCGCACAGGCAGAAGGCTCAATTTGCGAGACGGGAGTCAGAAACACTTTGCTTCCGATTCCACTTCACACTGAAAGTGGAATTTCCGAGAGACTTCAAATGGATACAGCATTGGCGACGGAGGCGGCCGTGTCTACGGATCAAACGTTCATCGTTTCCAGCAGCCCTCCGTGGTACTTTGATACGGTGGACCACAGCGAGGTCTTCACATGCTCGCAACCGGGTGGCGTTTTCGAAGCAGTGGTCACCATGATGACCCAAAAGGAACAGAGCCTGAGCCGCGAAGATCACCTGCGCTACAGGCCCAGGGTTCTAAACAAGATGATCAGAGACGCGGTCATAATGCACTCTAGCATGATACGCCAGCGTCCCTCAAGATCTCTCCTGCTCGCACTCATGGACCTGGTGGACCTTTTGGGTGGCAACGAGTTTGGATCCATCGCCACCTCGGACAGGGCTGGCCTCAAGCAAGTGTTGCTGACAACTGGAAATTACACGGCCTACCACCTTCCAGCCGACGAGCTCAGGGGCAAGGATCGGATTGTGGTGCCCGTGGTGACACAGTACTCTGCAAAGGAAAACCTGCTGCGTTACGACCCCGCGAGGTCCATGGTCGGGACCTACATGACCGCCATCCACGGAAACGAGGCGGAAAACAAGGGATCTTACTTCATGCAAGAAGTTCTGTTCGCTCCGACCCCGGACAGCCTGAAGTTGTTGAGCAAGGTCGTTGGCAGGGCGTTCGACTTTTGGGACATGTCGCTGGAGATGCCAACGCACCTCGAGGCACTCCGCCCATCCTTCCAGCAGATTCAACCTTGTCAACTGATGATTTCGAACCCAACAGGATCCCCGGGCAAGGATCAGAGCAGCCAGGCAGCTCTGGCCTCCCACCTGGAAGATGTGGAACCGATGTGCTGCGCGCCAGAAGTGAGCCAAATGGGGGAGTCTTCGAGTGACAGGACGAAGAAGAAGAAGGGGGACGCCTGCGTTGACTGTTTCGGGGAGGACGCGGTGAAATGCGACCTGAGTCGTTTCAAGTACGAAAGGATGGATGGCCGCATGGTGTACTTCAGGTCAGGCGGAAAGATGTCCGAAGGGAAGCGGGGCAACATGCTGCCGACGGTGGCTGTGAGAGCGGAGCAGAGACACTTGCCTGTGCTCTACGTGTCCACCACGCTCCGGTTCTACAGGGCTCTTAAACGCAGCTGCGTGAAAGGCAACGGAGACCCCGTGAGCTGCTGGAACGAGACGCTGCAGGAGATGGCGCGGGAGACGTTCCTGTCCGGGGAGCTCACGTTCCAGGAAATCCACCACTGTGGGCTGTCTGCATTCACCAAGCGTGTCGATCCGAACGGGTGGTGCAACCGCATACCCAGACACGTGGAGAGCAAGTTGATGAACCCCAGGATGATCGAGGTCGCGGAACTGGCCATCACGTTCATGAATGCCAAGATTCCAAGTGCGTTCGCCGTGGCAGAGCTGCTGCACAGTCCAACCAGGACGCTGCAGAGGTACAGCGAGTTCCTGAGCAGGTACGCTTCGGACACCAAGTTCAAAAAAAGCGAGCAGGCCAGGTTTGCTGCCTCGGTCATGGAGCTCATCAGGAAGGAGTGTGGTTTGCTCGCTCGGCAGCTGCGCTGCTACAGCAAAGACCGGAAAGACGCAGATCCCGAGACGGCCCGTCGAGCGAAAGCGTGCGCCCAAATGGTGGACCGAGAGCCCTGGGAAGTAAACAAAATCCAGAAAGATTGGTACACGATGTGCAAACATGACCAGTGTAACAAAGACAAGGAAGCGCAAACCCACGCCAAAGAGGTAAACGCGGCTGCCAAAGTGGCGTTCTTCAAACTCAAAGTTTACTGCAGCACGCTCAAGAAGCTGGGGATCAACGCAGCCCGCTTGGACGGTGAGCTCAGCGACAGAAATCCTTGTCGCAAAGAGGCAGTCGAGCCCCGGGAGGGACGGATAGAGCCCTCAAAGGATGGCTCGGCGCTCTTCACCCCCATCCCAGAGGCGGTTCCTGTTTCAACCTGGATAAGGAACTTGTCCGTGTTGCTCCTGAGCCATCCGTGGTTGCAAGACTCCACGGGCTGCAGGAGAGAGGCTGTGCGCAAGCTCCTGAACTTAGACGGTGCTCTTCTGAGTGACTCAAACAGGGAGCTCTTGAGAGAATGGGTGGCATACAACCAGGGCACAGTCAACGAGCTCCGTAAGCGCGGCATCAAGGATCGCCTGAGCAGAGCATTGACCCGATGTTTGGAGTCGCAATCCACGCAGGGTTGGAGCGACAAGGTGGCCACGTCGTTTGCGGCAGTCCAGAAAGTGGAGGCATCCAGACAGGCTCCCCTAAGACCCTTTTCGCCGCAGCCAGTCAAGAAGCCGGCGGCGAATGTTGTCAACGCGGGCCTAGCGGGCCGCGATCGCGGCAGAAAGGCCGAAAGGAGTGGCCGCAAGACTGGTGCCAGACCTCGACGCCGGTCGCCCTCCTCGGCCGAGCGCATCCGTGTGACGCGGTCTCCGGTGCCTAAGAGGAGAAGGGTCAGGCAGCACCAAAGAGACAGTTATTTTCTCAGCGAAGCAGAGGAAGACAACTGTCTGGAACCTCTCAGCCCTGAAACCGAGGAAGAGTTGGAGGAATGGGTAGAGGACAATGGGAGCTCCTCGGAAAGTTCTGACGACGAAGGTTCTGACAACTACAACTACAGTTTCATTGATGACGCCTCATCATCCGGAGACGAAGCA
Source organism: Oryzias latipes (assembly GCF_053564925.1). Taxonomy (NCBI): domain Eukaryota; kingdom Metazoa; phylum Chordata; class Actinopteri; order Beloniformes; family Adrianichthyidae; genus Oryzias; species Oryzias latipes. The sequence continues at coordinate 3,828,272 of NC_136239.1, forward strand.
CGCAACCGGCGGGGCTACAAGCGTGTCCTCAGCTCGGACGACTCTGAAATCGAGCACGTGCTTGACAGGCCGTATTCCGGGAGACTGAAGGGCAGGGGGTCAAAGTCCGGACCCTCGGTCGAGCGAAGCAAGAGGCTGAAGACCGCAAGTGTGTTCACGCGGCGACAAGGCGAAGAGTCGGGTCACAACACCGAAGATGTTTCCGACACTTACGACATTGGGCGCAAAGACTCAAAGCCCCCAGAAGGCAGGTCACGGAAATCTTCCTCTGGGGCAGCGCTGCGTCTCTCGACCAAGAAAGCCAGAGAAGTCAAAGGTCGATGTTCGGAGAGGTCCAGTGCTTTGGGCGCCCGCTCACGCTCTTCGAGTTCAGAGAGTCGAGGTTCTGCATCCGAAAGGAGTGGGCAGGAATCAGAAGGACAAGTCTCGGGCATGTCGACTGCCATCCATTCTCATCGTGAGCACAAGGCCAGAAACTCCCTGAAGTCTGCCGACCGGGGCAAGCGGTGCCTAACCGTCAGGCCTCCCAGCGAGAAGCGGGAGATTGACGATCAAACCCTGAGATCGACGGCAAAATCAAAGCCGACCGCGTCCTCTAAACTGAGCGGTTCCCCGGGAAGCTCTGCCTTTGGTTGCGACCACACGTACGCAGGGTACGACCTACTGAGAAACAGGAGCGTGGAGTGTGCGGGGCCTCATGCCGAGCGACCGGAGCCAGCGGGGGACCCCAAGCCCATCGAGAACAGAGAGCCTGACGCCGACATGCTGGACTTGGGAGAGGGGTCCTGTCGCATCTGGTACAAAGGCGGGGACGGACAAGAGGCGTCTCGGCTGTGCCTCTCGAGGGACTCAGAGGAATGCGGACACTCCGGAGAAAGCGAAGAAGAGGGATGCGCTGCTTACTCTGTGACGATGTAGAAAAAGTCAGACGAGCGACCAGCTCATGCGGCAAAAGATGAAGACCACCCCACTGAACCCTTGAAACTCAACGTGTGGAGTCCCGGTGGACGAGGATTCCCTCATAGACTCGCACGGCGCGCAGAGTTCTTGCAGATCTCACTCGGAGAAGGCATTCGTGACTGCAGATTCAGTTCTGTGTGTCATTTTGACATCTGTTTGATGATTCATGTGTGATGAAATAAAGAAAATAAAAAATAAAATAAAAAGTAAGATGCTTTGCTTTGTGGTTCTTTTATGTGTTTGTGAGGTTTGAAGTCCAGTTCACGCTCAAAGGACCCGACCGACCTTACGGGTAGACTCTGCGGCTCGACCTAGCCTCGGACGGTCCCCCTGCGGTGCCGCAACGAGCAAAGCACTGTAGGGCTCGCAGAGTATACCTCGATCCTTTGTGTATTTCTTTTTGCAACCACACTTTCTTAGCACTGAGGAAGAAACCCCCCAAACACAAAACTAAAACAAATAGAGGCATCCATCACAGGTGGTCTCAAGTGTCTTTATTGTTACAGCGATCACATGAACGCACATGCGGGTTTATATCAAACAAGGAAAGTCACTGTGGGTGAGGCAGACAGGAGCCCATCTTGTAATACTCCGTCACATTCTCAAAAAGCAGAGAGCAACCCAAATTGTGAGAGCAAAGAAACCGACGAGGTATGCTGTGAAAGCAAGAATTGATGGGGTCCATCAGCATGTGCAAATAACTCAATTAAAATAAAACCGAAAAAAAAAAAAAAAAACAATTAACGTAGCTTAACTTCCACGGTCGCTTTCTTGCTGTATTTGCCAGATGTTATGGTGCAGCTGAAGACCTTTCCGACACGAGATACGAAATTGCCGGACGGAAGGTCGCGCAAGTCTTAACACTCTGAGTCTCAAGAGCGAGAGAGCCAGATAAGTCCAAAGACAAGGTCCGAAAAAGGTCGAGCCAGCGCTTGGAGAAGTTGCTCACTCCTCCGAGTTCAGAGAGTCGAGCGGCAGCTGCGCGGACCGTCTCGACAAGTACAGGGTGTTTGAGCAGTGGCACTCGAGGTACTCAGGACAAAGCGAGGCAGACCGGCGAAGGCGGCTTGATTCAACCTCTCCGTGGCACTTCTCTACCTACAGACAGAACACATGGAGTCCCCGGGACGAGGACCCCCAAAGGCTCGCCGTTCGCACGGTGCACAGAGCTGTCGGATGATGAGTTATTTGGAGGAACTGGCCGACAACGTTCAAGTGTCTCACTTAGAGGAGGAGGCCTCCCAGTCGAGCGGAAACCGAGGCGCAGGGCTCGTGAGCGTGTACTCGAATCGCGGGCGGGCTGCCGACGATTCGAAGCGCGTGAGGATCCAAGGCCCGGGCCGTTCATTTGTCGCAGGCAAAGACCCGGTCCTGTGCGCCGCTTCAACATCAATGGTGCACGATGTGGGATCTCGGTGTGATGAAATGAAAAAATAAGATTTGTAAAAATAAATAAATAAATAAATAAATAAAATCAAGCAGACATTTGCCCTGGGTTTCCTTTCTTTATTTGTGTGACCTTGCAGTGAATCTCTGTGGCCCGACCAAACTTAGGACCCCCCCCCCCCCCCCCCCCCCCCGCCGTTGCTGTGATGCGCACCGCGCTTGAGGGCTCGCAGAGCATACCCGGATTCTTGCATTTTTCCCAACTGTACTTTCTCGGCACTTAAAAAGCAAAAAGAAAACACAATACAGAAATCTTTCAGACGTACACTCAAAGGCTGCTCACAGACGCACAATAGTGTCCGAAGTGGGCCTCTGATCGAGTAGGTTCTCCCTAGCACCGCAGGTGAGTCGAGACAATCAGGGGCGAAAGTCCGGCAAACAGGTCGACTAGCGAACTCCTGGAGGTCCCTTTACCGCACAGGCGTACAAGCACAACGACTATCCTGTAATAGACTTCTGTGAGTTCGGACACGGGGCCATGAGTGACGTGTTTGGAAATCATTATGACCGGGGCCCATTTCAACTGACCCAAAGCAACCTGAGGGTCTGCATCGTGACTGTAGCACTTGCCGTCCCGGGAGAGCTGCACTCTGTCGGGGCTCAGTCCGTTAACCCCAACGACGCCGTGCAGCTCAGCCCTGTGAAGGTACACTGTCAGCGGGGCTCCCGCACAGTTGAGGGCGACAACTTCAACTTTGCTGCCCTGGAACATTCTAACCTTAAGTCTCAGCATCAGGTTTCTGATCAGGGAGCAGAGCGTTTTAGAATCTGATGGAGGCCCATGTGCCGTCTGCATTCCCCTCCGCGGCGGAGGGTTGCCAAACACCAGCAGGCCGAGCCCGCGGCCCGGCTTGGATTTCTTCCCTGGGAGGCTCGTTTCGGCTTGCCAAGAGGACCTCCCTGCCGTGTACTCCTCGAAAAAGAAGAAGGCGTTATCCAGGGCCAGCCTGCTGGGAACGACGGCTCTCCCCGATCCAGCGCTCTCACTCAGGCTACCCAGAGCCCCATCGAGAATGGCGATGGGGTCCTTTGACGAGAGACGGCTTATCGGCTCTGTCTGGTGAGAGCTGCGTCTGCCCAAAACCTCGACGCAAAGCGCAAACAGGCCTTCGTTTTGGGCCCCGAAAAACGGACCCAGGCGGCCGAAGTGTTTGGCAAGGTAAGCCACTGCGTCAATCAGCACGCAGCCTTGGCAGATCAACAGATCGTCCAGATTTAACGAGTACGTGGGGAGTTTCTCTGCTCCCAAGGCCTGGCGAAGCGTTTGGAACACCTGAGCGGCAAAGGCGTCGGGGGAGTAAGGCGCGTTCTGGACCGTCCACTCAGATGCTTTCTTGCAGTCCCCGAGCATGGAAGTGTACTGGAAGACCACAACGCCATCACCGCTCTCCGAACTCCTGCACAGGCCGCGGATCGGGCCAGCGAACAGGTCCGGGTGCAGCTCCGTGACAGAGAGCGAGAGCTCAATGACATGCTCTTTGAACCTTGCTGCGTCCTCCGAAGATGCCCGTGCAAGGATTGCCATCTTTGTGTCCACCTCTCCCTGGTGGTATCCCCTTTTGCCTTTCACGGTAACCCGAGGCTTTCCCTCAGTCGCGGCGACCGTGGTAGGGCCCAGGTCTAGGTCCGGAGACCCAATCCGCGCAGACACAAAAGAGCACCTTATCGGAGACTGGACGCCACAGCCTGTGTCTTCGCGGAGTCTCTCTGGCTTGAGGAGATCGGGATTGGGGCCCGCTTCTTCAATGAAGCGTACCTTGGCTTTTGCCGCCTCCCCGGGAGCCGGGCGCAGCGCCGGTCTGCGTTGCTCTGCTTTCTTGGCGTCTTGAGATAAAGCGTTGGCCTTTCTCGAGTACCAGAGGTAAGGCTGTATGTAACCCGGCGCCAATCTAATCATGTCGACCCCGTAAAACGTCTTGCTTTCTGAGCGGAACGTGGTCGCGGGTGAAGAGCAGTCGAGCGCTCGGAGGGCGGGGGGTTCGCAGTCCTCGCAAACTACTACGTCCGAGGCCCTGAAGCAGCCTGCTCTGACATTCGTCGGGATCTCCCTGACCGGAATGGACACGGGATCCGCACCCAGGTCCCGATACCTCGGGAGATCGAGCAGCTCTGACGGCGACCACCTTTCCTGGGGGAACAGTGTAACGCACGCCGCCCCGATGGCGACGAACTCTGGATCCGGGCCCGCTCGACCAGACACCCTGGCGGCCATGGCCTCCAGCTTCTTTACTACGTCTCCAGCCTGCGGCCTCGAGCCGAATTGCCGACGCAGCTCCATGGCGTCCAAGCTCTTCATGTAACACGAATCGAAGGCGGCTTCCGAGGTGGGCTCGTACGTGCCTAGCAGTTCGGACAAATTCCGCGCGTAAGTCCTGCTGCAAAAACCTTTTCGCTGACTGGACGCCCTGTGGCCGATCAGGGGCGCGCCGCTGTACAGCTCCCAGATCATGCAGTACCAGCTGAACACGTCCGCCTGAGTGTCGGACTCCAAGCACCACAGCATCTCGGGAGCTCAGTTTGCACGGGTGCCCCTGGGCTGATCGGGAGTGGAGAAGTTGCACGTGGTTCCAAAGTCGCTGATCTTGAACACCAACGGCAGGGGTTTCCTGCTTTCAGCGCGACACACCAGGACATTTCTGTGTGTGATGTCCCTGTGCTGGATGTTTCTCGACCGCAGGTGGTCCAGGGCGCGCAGGACGTCGAGTTCGGCCAGGGGCGCGTACCTGGTCTCGGGATCCATGTGCGCCGCGAACTCGTGCAGGGAGCACACGGCCTCCTCCATCAACGACACAACTCTGCCTCCCAAAGGGTATCCGGGCGCCTCGCACCACAAGCCCCCGAAGGTCCGCAGCACGTTCGGGTGCTTGATGGAGACTCCGATCAAGACCTCCTCCATCTGGGTCGCAATGTGCATAAAGCGCTTGAACTCGTCCTCCGTAACGGGCAGGCTCCAGTTCAGCATCTCCGGAAAAAGGTTGACCTTGGCAACCAGTCCTTCCTCGATGCGCACTGTGACGCCGAACCCGCCGCGGCCCAGCACGGACTTCCCATCGCGCAGCAGAGACTCCAGGTCGATCGTCGTAGCGGATGCCACCTCCGGGACCGCGCGTAGCGTCCATTTGTCCGCCGAGCGGGTAGGAGCCTCTGGCTCGCTCAGCCGTCCGAAGCTGTCCACTGTCAGCATCGGCGCAGCGGGAGGCACAGTATCGTACCTCTCCGGTCTCAGGCTCCTTAGGACAGGAGCGCATCCCTGCTCCTTAGGTCTTATTTCGCATCTGCTGTCCGTGTAATCGGGGATGACCTCGAAGCCTGCGGCACCCAGGATCACCTTTGCGGACGCGCAAAGGAACCTGATCTCGTCCGTTTTGTGCGACGGAGTGTTTCGCCCCACTGTCGAGAACAGGACCAGGGATCCGTTAGGTATGGTGGCGGGACCCCGGAGCCAGGTCCTATCTACGCACACCACCAAACGCTCCGTGGTCTCACTGAGGCGAGGTTTCGCGTCCACAGAGCATATTTCTACCTTGCCCAAGTCCACGCCGTGTAGCCCGCACAGTCTTGTGAGCCAGGCGACGAGATTATCTCCTTGCCGGCGAGGTTCGCACCTGTGGACGCTTTTCACTCCCAACCATTCCAGTGCTCCCGGAGCGTCATTGGAACAAAGGGTCTTAACGTGATACAAGCAGTGCACTTCCAACAGTCTGAGAAGCCTCTGAGTGCAACGCCTTTCCTCCATGCTCCGCTGGCTCAAACGGTCTCTGGTTCAGTTTATAAAATGAACTCGGAGATGGGACAAAAGATTGCGTTCTCTCCCCATGCCTCGGTAGCCCTGTTTGAGTGCCTGATAGTGTCCGGGGCGCCGGCGACCGGCCTGCTGCAAAATGAAGTTGTCAGCAAGCATAGACTCGTCCTTCAGAAGAGCCTCGAGCTTCTCAGGGAGATGTGGACGAGGGTTGACGCGCTGCACGTGTGTCAGGACGATCTGAATACGCTTCATCGGATGGAGTGCGAGAGCGCTGGGCGCATGGGCTCCAAGGTTCCGAAAAGCATCGCCTTGGATCGTCGCAAGTTTTCCAGGTACTACGTGTACCTGCTGTTTCGCTACAGCGTGAGCTTCGCATCTTCGGATCGAGGGGGCTTCATTTACAACAGGTGTCGAGCGTGGGGTGCCGGCGCCGAAGCGGTCGAACCCCTGAGAGACCTCCCCCACGCGTGGCTGCCTCCATTCCAGTCCCCAGCCCCGTCCGCCCCTCCGGAGTTATCAGACTTTGCGCAGCCTTATCGAGCTGGCAAGGCTCGACGAGAGGGCTCGGTCGTCACGCTGAACGGGTGGACCCAAGCGGACCCGAGCGAAGCAGCCGAAATCGGATTGCGTGAAGCTGACGGCTTGAGGTCCGACAAAATGGATCGAGCGCGAGCGCCTGTTCCCAACGGATCCCGCCCAAACGGAAAGGAAATCCCCTCGACCAGACAAGTTCAGGGAAGGGACGTGAGACAAGTCAGTAGGGGCTACTGCGAAGACAGCGGTCACGATTCCCCAGTGGGTGTGGGGCGGGAAAGTTGAGGTGCAGTTTTTCGCACTCTCCTCAAATATGTATGTGAAGAAAAAAAACATATAACAAAAATTTCAATAAAATACATCTTTGCCACTCTGTCTTTGGTTTCCTCTCTATATCTCTATGCACTTGACACTCTATCAGACCTTTCGGATATGCAGGATGCTTCGTCTATCCGAGCAGACCTGTCCTCCCGAAAGTCAGCGAAAGGGAAGAACTCGTCAGGATCTAAGGACCTTCTTCACATCTCTAACTTCTTAGAGACGCACTAAACGCCTCCCTGTGCGTGCGTCAGCGCAAGCCTTTCAGCAGTGCATGTGCATGCTTGTTATTGTGTGTGTCTTGCTCCTCAGCATTCGATTGTGAAAAAGATAAAGTGTCGAGACAAAAAAAAAAAGAAAAATTGAAAACCAAGTCAAAGAGCACCACGTGAGTCAAATGATCTTTATTTCTGTAATGGGACACATGGATGTATGCCCTACGTAGAATTCAAATACAATGAAACCAGGTTTACAGCGAGGTTAGGTACAACGAGTGTACATACATCCTTTGACTGTAGCACCAGAGACTTCTGGGCTCAGATGCCTTGTCGGAGTCGAGATGCTTGCTGTTTCGTGCTCACCCAATGTGGCTCAAGAAAGGCAGGCCTTCCTCTTGAATATTTGAGAAACCCATCTCTCCTAAGAAACATCTCCCACTTCTCAGGGACAGAGAGTGAACCCGAAATCTCTATTGTACCAGGCCACCCTGGGATGCGGGAAAACCTCAACGGTCTCCTTTTCGATATGAACAGCCTCCCTTTGTCTGCTCCAGTGCCGCAGCGGGAGGAAGAGACCGCTCAGAGTGACTCGGACATCGTCTACATCGCCACAGAAAAAAAAGAAATGACATTTGATCCGCTGAGAGGAGCGACGCTGCTTGACCTGGCCGGGTATTTCGTGGGCCCAGGAGAAGAGCTGAGAGGCCTGTACCACGGGCCGAATTTTTCACCCGTGCCTCTGGGGCAGCCCTGCACGAAGGTGTCAATGGTGCAAGACGGCAACTGTTTCTACAGGACCGTCAGCTACTTGGTCTGCGGCAAGGACAACTACCACGACAAGATCAGAGGCTGGTGCGTCGGGGAAATGGCGTCCAAGAAAGAAAGATACAAAAAGCTGCTGCGCACGCAGTACACAAGCGTGGAGCAGTACATCCTCGAGATGAGACCGAGAGACCTGGGTGTCTGGGCTACAGAGTTCGAAATTGCAATGCTTGCCAACGGCTGGGACGTGAACGTCTACACGCACACCGAGGGTGGGTGGGTTGTTTACAGCCCAGACGGCAAGCCTCGGTCGAACGAGCTGCCTGGGATATACATGCAGAACCAGCTGGGCCACTACGAACCCGTCGTGTGCGTGAGAGACCCGAGCGGCTCGGGTTGCTACGGGTTCTGCCGCCACACCTCCGTCGGCGAGTGCCATCAGGGAGTCTCCGAGCCACGGCGCGGCATCGCCAGCAGGCGCCGAGGTTTGAAGTTCGCCACATCTGTGAAATTAGGAGACGTGGACAAAGTGAAATCGGGAGGAAGAGGAGGAGAGGAAGAAAACAGCGAAGGAAAAGAAGAGAGTTTCATCAACCGACAGTCCCACCAGCAGGGCCACCAGCAGCTCGTACCATGCAGCATGTTCACAAGGAGGGTGGTGGAGGTGAACATGGAACAACTTTGCACAGACTCTGACACGCTCGTACAAAACTGGTTGTACGTCATGCGTTCTTGGAAGGGTTTCCTGAGCTGGCTGGATGATCGCTGGTGGGGCGCAGTGTCTTGGGACAAGATAGTAAAGTTCTTGATGAGCGAGAAGGGGCGATGCTCCCTCATAGTCTCTGAGCCCCTGGAGCCGAAGATCGGAGCACTGTGCTCCGTGACGATGCGAGGCAGTTCGGGGGCAGACGACGGAGATCGAGATGGAAAGGGGACTTTACGTCTGCAAGGAGATCAAGGGTTACCACTGCGACCCCAGGGACATCGTGCTGCAACTGGGATGCGAGCGAACGGTGGCTCGAAAGCCCGCGGACGTGATGTCCTCACAGAGGAGCTTCTTCGCTGACGCGAGGATACCCGAGCGGCTGCACAAGCTGCAACGGGGCCCCATGGGCAAGTTTTGGTGGGGTACGTACACCAATTTGGTCCAAGTGCCAAAGTTGACGTATCCCCTGACGGTTATGCAGCGACAGAAGAGCCCGAGTGCCATGATCGCTCTGACGGACGTGACGGAAGAAGGGGGTCCGGGATACTTGTTCGAGATCATATACTTGAGCAGAAGGGAAAGGGGTTACGGAAAGCAAGTCAACAAGTGCAAGGTCGTGTTTAGCATTCACGGGTTTACCGTGGTGTGCGGAAAGAGGGCCGAGAAGTGTCTCGCCCATCACATGGACGTAGAGGCCCTTGTGTGTCAACTCAGCAAGCTGAAGAGGCTAGTTTTTCTTTCCAAGTGAACGTCTGCAAAGAATAAAACTTTACCGTCACCCATGCCTCCGGAGGCCCCTGCGGGTCCACCCTGCCAGCTCGAGAGGCTGCGTTTTGTCTGTTCGAGTGAATGTGCTCGCAGAATAAAGGCACACGTGAAAACAAACACTCTGTTTCTGTCGTTGATTTTATTGTCACCTTTGGATTCAGAGGATCGTACAAGTGATCACCCGCAACAAAACACGACAGTCAAATACACAGTACAAGGGGCTCACTCAGACACGGCCATGATCAAAACATTTTTGAATGCTGAGGTGGCGCAAGACCCTGGTGTGTCGGCTCAGCCAGCTCAATAGGCTTATATTTCTCTCTGAGTGAATGTCCGCACAGAATAAAACTTCCGGCACTCATGCCTGCGGAGGCCCCTGCATGTCGACCCCGCCTGCTCGAGTTGCTGCATGTCCGAGTGAATGTGAGCACAGAATGAAAACACGCTTGAGACCAATTCCATTATTTTCTGGCTTTGATTTCATTGCCTGCCTTGACTCCCTAGGCCCCCGCGGGTCGGCACCTCTGGCTCGAGGGCTGAGTTTTGTCTCGAGAGCTGAATTATGCCTGTCCGAGTGAATGTGTGCACAGAATAAAAACACCCTTGAGACCAATCCCATATTTTTTTTTTGATTTATTGATTTATTTCAAGCATTGTAGTCAAAGCAATAAAAAATTACACACATTTATCAAACTCATTACAGAAATGATGAAATGCACAGATTAAAAAGACAGAAAACATAACAAAAATGTCACTTAAATCACATTTGCTTCATTAAATACAGTTATCATTAACTGAAGTATAAGTAGAGTTTGATTTATTGCTTGAAAAGGAGTGGGAAGAAGCAAGCTTATGTAATCCCACCCTTACTGAGTTCATTCATTTGATAGTTTTACATTGTTTTAAATCTGGTTCTGATCAGATAGATTCTCTTGAAATAACAAAATCCAGTGCCTAGAAATGACTGATGATCTTCAGAAAACATTCATTCATGATTTCAGTAAACAGTAACGGTACCGATATGTAATAATACTTGATCATCATTAGAACACATGATAACATTAAACAGAAATTATTGCTACACATTGCAGATCAAGTAAATAAAATCAATGGCTTATTGATTGTAACATTTCAGTAATCATTATTGAACATTACAATGTAACACTCAGTGGTTGTAATTACAGAGCTTTGATTACTTCACCACAATCAAATTCACACATGTATGTGGAATTATTCGAACACCTGTTGATCCTCAAATCCTCTTATCTTCATATCCTGAAATAAGAGTTTCTTTATACATTTTCTTGAATATTTGAACATCTGAACATTGTTTGAGCCCATTACTTAAACCGTTCCAAAGTTTAGTGCCACACACCGACACACAAAAACCTTTCTTTGTGGTTCTTATCAATTTGATCTTGACGTTCCTACATCCCCTCAGTTTGTAGCCTCCTTCATATTCTAAGAACTGTTTTTTGATATTGGATGGTAACGATTTCCCACTGGCTCTGTATAAAAGTTGTGCAATGTAAAAATCAACAAGGTCATGTAGTTTAAAAAAGTCTTGATTGATAAAATAGATTGTTTGTATGATCAAGATATCCGGCTTTATGTACAACTCTGACGGCTCGTTTTTGAAGTAAACAGAGAGGATGTAGTGAGCTCTTGTAATTATCCCCCCCCCCCCCCCCCAAAAAAAAAGTTTCTATACAGTAGGTGAAATATGGTAATATTAAAGAACAGTACAATAAATATCTACTGTTGTATCCTAGTATATGTTTAGATTTATTTACGATTCAAATACTTTTTGAGACTTTAGTTTTTCTCTCTTTGATTGCATTGCCTGCCTTGCCTCCATAGGCCCCGCGGGTCGACACTGCCGGCTCGAGAGCTGGGTTTTTTCTCGAGAGCTGAATTATGTCTGTCCGAGTGAATGTGTGTACAGAATAAAAACACGCTTGAGACCAATTCCATTTTTGTTTTCTCTTTAAGTTTATTGTCACCTTTGACTTCAGAGGACCGATCAAGACAAACACAACCCACGAATACACTGTACAAGATTTTCACTCAGACGGTACCATAATCGCACCACTGCGCTATGGTGAGTTGGTGCTGCTTGCGGAAGAATTCCAAAGGAAATCGTCTGAGCAAGGCGTCGCAGCCGAGCTGAGTCACAGCTGCGCCCATGTCCAGCAGGTCCTGTGGGCAATCGATGCCGCGAGGCAGTGCGTTCACGTTTTTGTACACATCCAGCACGCTTTCCCCATACAGCAAAGTGAGAGTTACGGAACCCGTCACATGTCCCACCTTCTCCGCGGGGCTCTCGAACAGCACCTTTAGGCCGGGCTCGCGGTCATTGACCGCAACGAAATTGCCGGCTTGGTCGCTCAAAGTTTCGTACAGAGAAATGACAAAGTTTATCAACCGGTTGGGAAACAGTTCCATCTGTCTGTCGCCTCGTTGAAAATAACGCTCGCCCCCCCAGTCTTCAAACACCGCCTGGATCGCTCGGTTGACGAGGCTCGTGTTGTCTTTGTACGCCGTCCTCAGGAGCGAAATCACACTCCTGTAGGTTTGGCATATTGAGCTCATCGAGCCAGACCGCTCGGGTACGCACACGAGCCCGTCGACGCACAAGGGCAACGACAGGGACGGGTAGCCGGGCTGGTATGCGATGACCGCAGCTTCAGATTCTCCCTTTCACTGCTCGCAGGTGTAGGCGAAGTGTTCTGTGGACAAACAGCCTTTCATGGCTTCCAGGGAGCGCCTCGCCCCATCCGAGGCTTGCACATTGCCCGTCATCAAGTAGTCAAGAACGTTCAAGAGAGCCTGCCTGTTGTCGTCATCGTGCGTGGATGGCGTACGGCAAAAAGGATGAGTGTCCGTGCCCGCGGCCCTGATCGAGACGTCCTCTCTGTTCAGCTGCACTTTCCATGGGGATGAGAGCCGCGAGGGCTCGTTAGTGACCACCCTGCTCTTGGTGTAGTTGAGCACTGCAAACTTCGCTGGTATCCTTTCGAAGGTGTCACTCTTGTGCGCCTGCAAGCTCATCTGTTCGATCACAAACATCGGGCTGCATCCTCCGATAGGCAAGATGAGATCCTGCAAGTTGATGGTGAACAATAAGGGCTGTTTTGGTAGGCTGTGATTGCTCACATCGTGACAAAAGACGTAGGTCTTCTGGCCGAATGCCATCTTGTCTACACCCGGTCGCTATGTTCGACGTGCTGAGGTTGCTATCCTTAGCACGTATATTCAGTTAGTCTGCAGAGTGTGCATACCCCCCCCCCCACCCCCACCTAACAACACCGCTGACTGTGACCTGTCCAAACCCGCCTCAGCAGCGAAGCCACCAGGCTTCGTTGACGCAACACCCCAGCTTCCTCTTGCTGTCGTCTCCGTACACGCTGCTTACGAGTGTCCGGCCCGACACCTTGTTTGCGCAGAGGTCTCTGAAAAAGTCTTTGCAACCGGCGCAGTGATACGTGACTCCTCTGGTCCCTCCTGGAGATTCCTTGTCGTGTGCCGTCCTCTTCTGCCCTGTTGGAACTGGACGATGTACGAGCCACTTTTTGCTCTTGAAGGCCTCGATCCAGGCTTTCACCGCGTCTGGGTATTCCCTCGTGTATGGCATGATCCGTAGTGTCGAATCAGAGTGCCCGGCGATGAAGGGGGGAAACACATCCGGTGATCTCACCTGCAGAGCCAGTAGGGTTTGGTAAAGTAACCCCGCGAGGTCCACCAGAGTCTTCTCAGAGGCTTCGCACTTCGAGATGGACAACGTTCCCTCCGAGCACTCGAGGCCTGCGTCACGGAGACGGCCGAAAACCCGCCATCCAGTTCCAGTTCCGTGACACGCAGCACCCTGTGATCGACAAGGAGGACTCGCGCTCGATCCAGCTGCTTCCACCGGCCACAGCCGTCCACCGTGAGCTCGCTCCTGGGGTACAGGACATGGTCCCCCTTCTCAAGCCGATGCCACGGTAGGGTGGAGAAGCAAGAGAGTCCGTAGGGTTCGAGTTTGATCCAGTCTCCTCTCATGACGCAGGCCACGAAAGTATCCGTAATGGCGGAATCGCAAGGCGAGCGTAGGCTTTTCACTGCGGAGAGTCCTCTGATCTTGACCGCCGATGAGGACAGGCGGCCGTCCTCGTCTCGGTTGTGGGTGAGAGACACGTAGCTCTTCTTCGCCACGTGACAGTACACTGAGCTGCTGTAATCGTATTCCAGTTTCACCCGCCGGCCCTTCACGAAAGGCCTTGTCACGTCGCGGAGGTTTCGCGAGTCTGGAGTTTGCGCCACGTACACGGGGTAGCCGTCCTCCGTGAGAGCGCCCTCGGGATCTCTGATCACCGCCACTGGCTCGTTATTGTTCTCTATTACGTACATCCTCTTCAAGGTGTCCTCCACCAGCGCCCGGTGCACGTGTTGGAGAAAGCCTGGTACCTCGGAAGCCGCACGTTTGAATTTCGCACTCACAGCGGCCCTGGCGGCCGCCGCGAAGTGCCGCAGATGCTCGGCCTCACGCTCCAGATCCTCCTCACCGCCCAGCTGTTCGTCCGAGACGTCGCTCTCTGGCAGGTCTTCCGGACCGTACCCCACGGACACCATCACGCTGTCCGTGTCCCCGTAAATGACCGGGCACCGATTTTTGTAGAAAGCTGACACGCAGTCGTTCACCACAGATATCTGTCGCCTGCCATGTGCCGATATGAGGGACCCGCAGGGCGAGGGAGCGGTCCCGTAAAATGAATTGGCCATGACTTTGCACTCTGCCTCCTGCACCTTGTAGTACGCTCGCTCCGCTTCACAGAGAGCTGGGTCCTTCAGCTTCGCTTTGAACGCCACCCGTTGATCGAGGTAATACTCCACGGATGAGGAGAAGACGGCCGGCGCTCGCTCGAAGACGGTCCGGTCCGCGTCGTACCTGAGGATTAGCGTCGCGTACTCAAAGCCTTCGGCCTCCCAGTTGTACACGACCCATCCGGAGAGATCGTGGGGGAAGGAGCGGGGGGGCCAGGGCACGGTGGTCTCTGGAGAGATGTTGAGAGCGCACATGATGGACGGGTACATGCTGGCGAAATCGAAGGCCAGCTCCAAGCCCATGCCCGGTCCCGAGTAGTGGAGACCTGAGAGAGGCTCGCACACGGAGCCTCCCTTCCACGTGTCCTCGCCCGCTCCGTCGAGCCCCGGCAGTGGTGCGTCCCAAGGCTCGCGGCTGCTCAGCGCTCTGCCCGAAGGTCCACCCCTGACCCTCAGAGTGTCGAGCATGTACTTGAGCTGGGGCATCTGGACCGAGTGGATGCTCTGCACAAATCCACCAAAGTTGTCTCCCCGCCCGTGAACCACCACGTCTATGTTGAGCGTGATCCTGCACCTGTGGAACAGCGCGGACATGGGCTTGAGTGCCTTGGCCATCCTCGAACACAGCTGCGAATCCACCAAGTTGTACAGCAGCACGGCAAACAGTTCAGTCCCTCCTCGGTGGATCATGCTGTCCATCTTCGAATACGGCACGTCGGTCAGCTTTCGTAGCTTTCGTGTGTCTTTGGGAGGCAGTCCGCGTAGTTCTCGGTCTCTGGAAACCACGAAAGGTGCCACATCGTTCAGCTTCATGCTCGTGCAGGCAAATTTGACCCCCCTGGTGCTGGCCATCCTGTACAGGTCCACGACTATCATGCCGCAGCCAATCATCTTGAAGTGGCCCAGCTTGCCCTTCTCCTTGTTGAACTTGTCCACGTGGCGACACGCCGCTTCAATGTTGCGCTCGGTGAGTTTGCCCCCGGTCAACGCCGAGCCGACGGTGGCATCTCCTTGTAGATTTCAAGGTGCCGCACCGACTCGAAACGGAAAACGGGAGACAGGTCTTCCGAGAGGCACCTGGAGACAAAGAGCCCGTGCCAGGCCCGCAGAACCTCCGAGCACCGTCTGCGGGTCCCCTCGTCCGCTCGTTTGGCGTAGTTGGAGTCTGCGTAGAAATGGACACGCTGATCGATGACTCTCAGGTCGAATTCCACGTTGTACATGTACAGGAGCTCCACGCCGTGGAGATCGAGCAGCCGCAGGATCCTCTCCAGGAGCGCAAGCTCTCCGGCGCAGGGGTAGAAAAGGATCCTGGATGTGGACTCCAGCCCCGCGGCTTCCGCCATCGCGCGATCGGGTTCTGGGCGACCCTGTTCCTTCACCTTCAGTTTGTTGTAGACCACTATCAGTTGTTTTCTGTGACGCCCCGGCTCGGGCTTTGGTAGGTGCGAGTTCATCAGCACCAATGACACACACGTGATCTCATGCTCCTGTCCCGGCATGTCGCTGGCCAGGGCTGGGATAGACACCCGACAAGCCGCTTTGAGTGGGCCTTTCTTCAAGTCGCTCAGGATCTTGACCAGCTTGCACCTGTACGTCATCAGATCGGAAACCGTGCTTTCTGTGCAGTACGGGAACCTGTGGGCGAAGAACTCGCACCTCAGGGAGCGGTCGCGGAAATCTTCGTCCACCACGGTCTCGATGTCCAGACAGGCTGCCCTGTAGAAATGCGGCGCGTGCGCGACATCGAACAACTTGGCCTCCTCTTCGGACCTCTCGTGGTCGTACACGAGGTCGCTGGGGAGCAGGGTCCCGCCGCACTTTTCCTCTGGCAAGAAGTACACTCGTCCGTACATGACCTCGCTGCACAGGGCTGGTGTGTTGCCGTCTCGGGCCGCGTAGTAGCCGTTCTCTGGGCAGAAATCCCCAAACGTGAGAGCTCCTCTCACGGTCTGCATGTATTTTTTGGCTAGCGCTATGCTCCCTAGCGGGAACGCAGCGGCCTTCACGTTCCTTTTCACGTCATCGTGGACCACGCTCAGTTGTGCCGGCTCTGCTGCAAAGTGTCTGCCCCACTCTTGACTCACCCTTTCCCAGCTTTCGCAGTCGTCGCCTTGATCAAATGCCAATTCCAAGTCATAGCCCACCACTGGCTTTAAGCCCACGATTTTGAAACACACCGTAGTGTACACCGCGGGGCTGTTTTGAGCCTGCAGCACCAAGCCCCTGCACAAGAGCGCCTCTTCCAATCTGTGAAACATCACAGACTTTACCATGACCCCGATCAAACCAATTTCCAGGGGCGAGACTGTTCTGCGTTTCGGAAATATTTCCGGGAAAAGATTCACGAAGGGAATAGGTCTGTCCATGGCTCTGTTCAGTGTATTTAGACTGGACACAAGTGTTTGGTTTGGTTTGATTTTTATTTATTCTGATATTTTTTTTTTAAGTTGCATTCTTTTATTTTCTTCGGTTTAAAATTCCTTTACTGTCTTCCTTTCGTTTCTTTTCAAACTATTTTTTTATTCAGATGAGTCCCATACTGTGTGCTCATCACATGCCCAGTAATCCGGCCTTAACATATGTTCTCCAGTCTTCACAAAAGCACTCTGACCACCACTGAAAGGATCCGGCCACAATGGGAAATCTCCAACCCAGCAGAGACTGAGCCCGACCACCAGCAAAACGGTCCGACTGAGAAGAGTTCAACTCCGGCTGCCTCTGAAATTGTCCAACTCACAGCAAAAGCAAACAGAGAGAGCCCGCCTTCTGACTCTGTGTGCTTCTGACTGCCTTTGAGAAAGACAGACTCCACACGTTGCCAGCCGACCGACGAGCTCATGAGCGAGTGAGGGAGCGTGAAGCACACAACCAGTCACAGATCTAGATGTAGTGTTCACAGCACAGCCAAAGGCAAAGCCGTTAGATGCAGTCTTTGGAGTGCAGCCGAAGACAAAGCCACAGCGGGCTTTGTGCACACCATGGCCATGAAGTCTGACAAGATGCCTCAGCGGAAGGAGCGAGCGACGTTGCCTTATAGAGAATCTGACACCGCCGTGGTAAAAGAGGTGGATTTGCCCAAAGACAGGAGAGCCCTGTTCCTCGCGTTGGACACCGAGGCTCTGCACGACCACGAGACGGTCGAGCTGGCTTTTCATGCTTTGCGGCCCTGCGAAAGGTCCATGGTGCAGCTTCTCCTCTACCTCACGTACTGCTGCAAAGGACAGGTGCTCCAGTTGACGTTGGAGGACCCGGATTTTTCGAGCATGTCAGCTCCAGTCAGGGAAGATTTCGCACATGGACGCCTCATTTGTTTCGTGTTGGATATGAACAGGGGCGACTTTCTGGAAGCTTCTGACTTCGCGACCAACGGACGTGAGCCGCCTGGGCGTTGGGATCGCGATGAGAACGACCCAGCCGAGTACGTGTCCGGCGGCAGGCTGCTGAGTTTCGTGGAGGCAGACGCGAGCGTGTTTAGAAGCCCTGGAGGGGGGGGTGAGGCCGACGCGGCGGACCAGCCCTTCGACTCGGGTGCCGACAGCGAGCCTGATGGGGGCGAGGACGAGCCCGGCCGAGACGAGGCGTTCGAGGCGGCCGACATCGACTGCGAGCTCGGAGAGGAGGCCTACAACGCCTTCATGAGACTTCAGCTCGTCAGGCAGAAAGCGGCATCCCTGAACAACGCTATGATTGTAATGAGGGACCCTAAAGCAGAACTGAGCCCTGTGTTCGAGTGGTTAGACATTCACAGTGACACGCTGAACCCCGATAAGATAGACAGGAAAAGGGTCAAGGAACTTCAGGGCTCTATGTTCATGCCCGCCAGCCAGGGCGGGAAGCAGACAGTCACGCTGCCCGAGGCTATCGCCGATCTGACACTGAAGTCTCTCGCGGAGGCGATAGGGAGGATCACGGACACCCAGAGTCGGGGGCAAGGCAAGGAGCTGTTCGAGCGCCTGATCTCGAGACTCACTGAGGACAATTGGAGAGGGCACAAAGTGGTGCGAAAGTACAACTCGGCCATCCCGAACGATGCGAGGTTCTTGGAGGAGGCGAGAGCCTTCACTAGAGCGCTAGCACACGGAACCTCGGCCCAGGTCTCTGTGGGCAGGCTCCTGGTGTTTAGGTACTCGGTCGAAAGACTGATAGACAGGGACAATCCTGACGCTTTCCTAAACTCCATGCTCCACAGGCACATGCCGGTGGCAAAGCGTCGCATATCGAGAGTGCTGCGAGAGATCGAGGCCAACCGCAGGACCCGGAATCTCGCCCGGCTGTTGAGGGACGGCCGGTGCCACTGCACTCGTCCTGGCCCGGCCGTGGACCGAGATTGTCGAGGGAGGAAGTGCCGGGAAGACTGTCAGACTGCGTACGCGTGCTTCTACAACATATCAGAGCAGCACCCCTTCTCCGTGAGCAGATGCGACTACAACCATTACTTTGCACACCTGTACCCTCACCTGGGAAAACTCGAACGCCTTAGCAAGGACATGAAGGTGAAATATGGAGGACACAGGCACTTTGAGAGCATAGCCAACATGGTCTTTGATATCCTCGCCAAGCGCCGTTCCTCAGACACCAATCCGCTGTACGCTGGGCTCCAGGACCTGATGGGAGAAGGGATGCTCAAATCGCGCTTGTCTCTCGGCCGTGCTCTCCCCGACATACACAGGGAGCTGTGCCTGGGGCTCCCGGCGGACGACTACTTCGACGACTACGACAAGGACCCGCGTTCACTGAACCCGGTGAAAGTCTACGACCATGCGCTGGTGCGCTATATGTTCTCTGACAGCCTCCAGGTGGGCAGGCTTTTTCAGGCCTCCACCACCTTCAATTACGTGGTGACCAACACCGCGCCCAGGTACACAATCGAACGGATCATGTTGTTCAACGTCACCGGGCCCGGGGAGGGCAAGAGCTACGCCAACAATGTGCTAAACTGCCAGTTCAAGCAGGTGAAGGGCTGCATAGAGACGCTCACGTCCTTCACCCCGCAGGCTTTCAAGTACAAGCAGCAGAGGAAAGCTTGCGTGGTGATGATAGACGATGCTCACATCACCCACGAGAAAAACCTAAAGGCCCTGGACAAGGAGTCCAGCGTGATACCCAACACGTTCAAGAACCTGCTGGACACCAGTGTCTTGGAGAGCGACGTGGTGGGCAAGGATGCGTGCAGCGGGAAAGTGGACACCGTGAGGTATCAGGCGGTGCACAACTGCGGGTTCGTGTGGAACACCAACACACTGGGGTTTGTGAGCGATGCATGGGCAGACCGCTGCATGATCATGGAATCCGAGTTCTCTGCCCACGTGACTCGGACGCGCAGCTCGAAACAGCTTCAGGACACGGTGGAGAAGCACTCCATGGACAAGGTGGCCGCCCTCTGCCTCTACAGGCAGAACCTGGTGCAGTCGGCTACCATGATCGCGGAGTCAGAGATCATGCAGTTCGACAGGAGGTTCGATCAGGCCAGAGACGCCTGCGTCAAGGCCATGTACGCAAGTCATGTCGTGTGCTCGGGAGCCCTGAGCAGGAGGGTGTCCTTCTGCATCAACCAGCTGGTTTTTGCAGAGGCCATGAAACTGGCCTGCCACTTTGTGTTCGACGTGTGGATCCCCCCGTGGACCGAGGTGCCCGACGAGGAGAGCTTTCCGGACCTCGGCAGTTTCGTAACGCACCTGAACAGGAACCGACTTAGGGCCCTTGACAGGCTGTCTTTCGGACAGATCTGCCTGGAGACCAACGCCGTGTACAAGCTGTGTGCGGCCGCCTGTCTGCCGGACATCTGCCCCCGCGTGCTGGACGGGCAGGGACGTTTTGCCTGCAGGGCGCTGGGTCACCTTCTTTGCCAGGTGCGAGAGAGGGGCCTGAAGACCGTTGTCAAGGACGGTCAGATGTGCGTTTCGGGCGGTGCGATTCTGCGGCCCCGAGTTCAGAGGCAGCAACGACGCTGCTCACGAGATGCTCCAGCTTTGCACGAACTGCACATTTCCCGAACGTGGCAAGTCTGGTCCCAGGAGCCACAGGCTCTGCACCTGCAAATGCGCACCCTCTCAGAACGTGCAGCAGGGCAGGCGTGGGCACGCTCGACCCAAAAAGGTGAGTTCCGTCACCCTTTCTCTCGAAGCTGTCTACGACATGCTGGCTCTGTACGCGCCCGGGGCGCACTCGGGCTATTGGAACCAGCTGGGCGAAGCGATGATGGACGCCTACAGCAACGAAAATGTCGAGAAGACAAACGCATTCGGGACCGCGCAGGCAGTCGAAGATGAGGAGGAGGATCGGCGCGCGAGGCTGGTGTTTTCTCTGGACTTCAGCGATGACCCGGTCCGCTCTCTGATACTCGAGGCGACGGCTGGGGTGGACCCTCTGAACGAACTCTCATTCAACAAATGCGCCATCGGAGGACAACTGTTTCGCTGCACTGCGCCTTTGTACTACGGAGGGCTGGTGGCGAGAGCCTTCAGACTCAGGGGAGAAAACCCGCCACGGGGATCGCTCGACCACCGACATGAGAGGGAGTCCCAGAGAGGCCCCACAGACACGTTTCACGGACCTCGCTTGAGCGTTTACTCGACCGAGTTCTCGGGTTTGCCGGTGAAAAACGTGAGCTCTTTCTGCACCACGCGGACTGTGTACCACCAGGAGCGAATTCTGCTGACAGCGGAAAATGGCGCCCGCAGGCCCATCGTCGAGCTGGAGCCTGATTGGGAGTGGCTGGAAGCCTCTGAGGTTTTCAACAGACTGCACGGTTGTGACGCTTTTACCGTCGAAGGTTTGAAACGAGACTATGCGGTGGCCATGACTGTAGTCAAGGGGGAAGACGCGTCCAGAGCACCGACGAGATCGCGAAGGTTGGCCCGTGCGATGAGCGTTTTGCGTGAGGGCAACGGCCGTGCGGCTCTGGAAATGAGAACGTGGCCTTCTTGTACTAAGGAAACTCGGCTCGAAGCGAGGACTTGTGGACTGGGAGGGACGCGCAAACATCAGAGCTCCAGATCATTCGGCTCACTGAACCTCAACAAACGACGAAAACGTTGACGAAGAAACTCAGAGCACGACAAAATTTCTGGACAAATGTCTTGTATTTTTAATTCATTTTATGTTTATGAGATCATCCCCAAGTCACGTTGAAATAAAAGTCTTCACACAAAAACTATTCTGGGTTTGTTTGGTTTTCATTTTCACTTTTCTTTGTTTTTTATTATACAGCCGGTTAAAATCCCACACAATATTCACAATAGCCTCAGATGTAATTTCCAAAGGCCAACTTTCTCCTCATTTAGCTGAGCTTTTGGTCACCCCCCCCCCCCCCCCAACAAAAAAAAAAGAAGAAAAGAAAACGAAAGAAGAAAAAAAAAAGAACAACATAAAAAATAAAGCGATAGGATCTGAGTTTCACACCTTTTCATTTAGTATAGCCACAAACGTATAGTGTCCCACATTGGACTTTGGATTTTCTGCGATGGACGTGGAAGATCTAAGGAAAGGCGTGGAGGACCACCTGCACCTGCACACTCTCTTCGACTCAAGCACGGGACTTCACTGGCTTTTTGTCGTCAGCTTGTTCTGGGAGTACCGAAAAAGCGGGTTAGACGCTGCTGGTTGGTTCGCGGACAGCCTCCTGAGACTGAACACCAACACCGATGTTCGTCCGCTGTTTTGGGGCGCGCTGGACAAAATGGACAGATGCGTTGCCACGTGCGACACAGAGTTGACGCTCGTCGAGCTTTTGACGAAAAGCATCACGGAATCTCAGCCAAAGCCAAGCCCTCCTAAGGAAACGAGCTCACCCTACCCACGTGGCCGAATGTTGATGTCTGTGGATCCGACCGATGTCACCACTCATAGTCGAAATCCGCTCTTGCAGGGGCTGCTTGTGTTCCACCTTCTCCTCTAGAACGTATCGTAAGATCACGCTCTGCTGCTCTGAAAAATGGGAGAAAGGATGATGGACGGCTCAAATCCTGAGCTACCTTCCGAAAGGTCTCTGGGCATCGCCGCAGCCGCAGTGAAAGTCCCAAGGAACGGATTTTCTGCGTCTAAAGAGAAGTTCCTCCGCCGAAGAAGGCGGTTGGCAACCATTTTCTCAGCGCCGCTGACTGGGATAGATGAAGAAGAATCAGAGCCCGTCGCTGATTTTGAAGCCAAGACCTCCACAGAGGACTGCGCCGGCCAAGTGCAAGTACGTAAGAAAAACGAGCTCACCCCAGCCACGTAGTTGAACGTTGCTGTCTGTGATAACTAACAAGCCTTTTGCATTCTTAGGAACTCTGCATCACCGAATCAACCCCAGCAGACGCTTTGGTCTCTCCACTGCAGACTGGGAAAGGTGAAGCCGAATTGCAGCCCGTCGCTACATTCGCATTCAAGCCCTCCGCAGAGAACTACGTCGGCCAGTTGCAAGTGCGTAAGAAAAACACGCTCGCAGTCGAAGGCAACAGTTTGTACTCGTGAAACAAAACATGCCTTTTGCATTTACAGGAACTGTCCCAAAAGTACTACTGGCCTCTTCCCAGCTACACGTACGAGGACCTAATAGAAGACCAGTGGGGTATGGCCTGCGGATTTCGTTGCTTGTGCTTTTCATCTGCCACCTTTCATGGCGGCGTAACCACAGTGGATGTGCACGCAACAGGTACCACTAACGTGACACTGTGATCCGTTTCCCCTACATTCCATCACTTTCAACGCGACCTGTTGTCTCACACAGGGATCGGCACCTCCAAGAAGGTGGCAAAGGTCGCGTCAGCGAAGGCTGCGCTGGATGTCCTGAAACTCCTCGCCCCGCTCGCTGAGAGACCCTAGCCGGCAGGCTGAACGCAATGGATTCTGAGTCTTCACCGCCAGATGACAACTCATCTCTGTCTCGTGCGCCGCCCATCGACCGACCTTGCATATGGAGCCTGGTCCTCACAATTGACGCTCTGCTGATGGTAGCGGCGTACCTTTTGTGTGTTCTCTGCTCATATGGCAAGAAGCGCAGACGATACAGCAAGATGCCGCCCGTTACTGTGTAATTGTCGCTGTGACACAGATGAGGTTGCTTGTCTCTAAGTCTGGAATAAAACAACACTCGAATATGAATTGAATCTGTGTATTTTTTATTGTGTCGAGAGCTTGACATTGTGAAAATGGTAGTTAAAATGAAAAGACAAAGCAAGACAAAAATGAAAAACAAAACACGGTATTGTGCGCAGCAGGACCGCATTAAAGGGTCCTTGTTGTCTTCTCTGCTCCTTCTCGGGCTCCCGCTTTTAACCTGTGAAAGTTTGGAAAGATTGAAAGAGTGAAATATGCAGCCGTCCCCTGCTTTCTTTTGTACAAAACCTACATGAACAATCTTCTTTAAAATAATATTTTTCAAGCACCTTAGCTCTGCTTCACACAACCTAAGGGTGTGTTGAGCGACGCTGAGCCTCAGGCGCTGAGCCCGCTAACACTTTTGGCTCTGTGTCCCACCGCGTGCAGGTCTCGTCGGCCTCACGGCAAGTTGAAGAGATGAACGGTTGGCGTTCGGTTATAGTCTGGTACACACCACCGTCCCCTTGAGCGTGCGGTTTGTAGATGTTGCCAACTGGCCTTCTGCAGAACCTGTGCATGATGAGCACCAAGCCCAGCACCAACAAAGGTCCTGCGACCATTGCGTACGCCGCCCAGTCGTTTCGCTCGTACATCCACCGGAAGCTGTAATTCTCGTTCACCATCGTCTCGCTGTCCGTCAAGTTAACACAGGGCAATTAGTATACCCTTGGTCTGCCTGGGTTTGGGTCGAAAGCACCAAACAGCACAGAATCTACGAGCACAACAAGATGCTTTCCACAGCTGACGACACAGTGAGGAATCCCTGAGCCCTCTGAGCTAACTTTGTCTAGCACATCGTTGTCCCGGCTTCGGCGAAAGGTTGGATCCGACCACCGTTTGAAACGTCACCCCTCATAGTCGTGTTCAAAAGCGGCTCCCGCTGGTGCTGCTTGAATTTCACCTTCTCCTGTGGAACTCATCGGAACCTCACGCTCTGCTACTCGGAAAGATGGGAGAAAGAATAACAAACTACTCAAACCATGAGCTACCGGCCGCAAGCTCTCTGGTCATCTCCACAGCCGCAGTGGAAGTTGACCGCGAGAGCGGCTTTTCCGTCGGCACCCGATGCGGGACGGGATTCGATTTGACCAGCAGGACCACCGGACTATTTCTGGACTACATTACAACTCCCCATCGCCCCGATTGTGCCAGCGAAAACAGGGAACAGCAAGGAAGGCTGAATGGAGACAGGCTTGCACCGACGGCAGACAAGCTAGGGCAAACGAGCGGCAGCTTGTCGCCTCTGGGACCGTCGCCTCGGATTCAGCGGGGATTCTCGCCTTCCTCTTTTCTAACCCCTGTGGAGCAGCCTGTCCCGAGGATCGGGGTTCCTGCTTTAAGAGCGAAGATGCCCAACCAGAGAAGGCGGTTGAAATCTCACGGCTGCATCAGGAAAAGACTTTTTTAAAGGTGTAACGCATACCCGCCGTGGTGCAAACATGTCTTCTCCCACACTGAAATTGTTCTCTCCAGCTTTGTTTACTCAGTGTTTTGCATTAAAATGCTTTGAAAGATGCCTATCATATGTGTCATTTGTATCACATAAGGGTCTCCGGCATTCGGCTTCAGAGCCTCTAGTCCCTTATACCGGGAGAAAAGTGGCCATAAAGAGGGAAAACACACATTAGTGAGTTGAGAGACTATAGACTTTTAATCAAGAAAGCACATTCAACAAAATATGTACATGGTTTTGGTAGTACGTGAAAAGCTATAGCAATCCCATGTTGGGGAAAATGAAGGTCGATTTATGTAGATTGCCTCCTCGTGACTACTGCTTCGGCGGGGCGTTCGAGGGTCCTCGAGAAGCGGCTTCTTTTACGCGGTGGGCTTCGTCGGCTCATACCCCATGGCCACAAGGCCTGGCTTACTACCGGGGCTGGTGCTGCGACCGCTTTCCCTTCGAATGCCCTCCGTGGACCCTGACAGAGAACATCGGATGCGTAGGTGCAGTCTGACGATAGGTCTTGGGTGAGATTGGGACCCTGCACCTCCGCATCCAGCCCCCCCTTTTCCTGTTCCTTAGCACCAGCCACCACCACACTTCAGGCAGCACTTCCGCACATTTTGTGAGAACGGATGACGACTTGGCGTTGCACAGTTCTCATAACACATGCTGTAGCAGCAATCAGCTTCTTTTTTAGGAACAATGCGTCTCAGTACTTTATCTTCACGATCACCAACACCAGCAAGGGGCAGGTGACAGTGGACAAGAAAAGAGCCACTGAGGCAGCTGCAGTTCCGCGGACAGCTGCCCTCTCGCACTGCCGCTCTCTCAGTGTACACTCGACTGCTTTGGACTCAAACTTCTCCACGTATCTCTTGATGGTGGCGTTCAGCGTCTCGACCGCTCGTGTCACTGAAACCGCTCGGTCGAGGAGATCGAGGTGTGCGTCTGTTACAGCTTGCATCTCGAGGACCTTCGCCCTCTCGTCCTCTCCTTTTGAGAGGGTCTGTGGTTCGCCTGCCACTAGTATCTCCTCTGACCTACCCCTCCAACTCTCTGCCTCGACCCCCTTCGTCAGGGAGTAGGAGGCGGAACGGGTGTCGTAGCACAGAGGCCCAAAGCACGCAGACCCGCACACCAACGGGCATTCTGGGCCGAACTTGCTGCCGCGCATTGCGTGGCACACGGAAAATGTGTCTCGGTCGACAAGGAGCGCCTCGCACAGGCCTCTCCTGTCGCATCTCGGTTCTCTGTAACTCAAGCTCGAGTCGTTCACCATGCCCCTGTCTAGCCAGCACGTCCGATTTTCCGCGGACGAGTCCACGAACAGCATGAACCAGCGGGACAGCAACACGGGTTGCCACTTTTTCCTCTCAACGTCCAACGCAAGCCCACCGTGGGTCGAAAGAGAGAAGATCGGACGAGCAGCCGTTGGTATGTCTGTGTGAAATTCTGAGGGTGATCCGGGTGCACAGCCCGTCATGTCGGCCCTCATCAGGCCCTGTGCGCAAACCGCAAGTCTCTCTCTGGCCCCGACAAACGCGAATGTGACGGCATTCAGCTGGGCCGAGAGAAGCAGGGCTCCGCTCTTCCACGCGTTCATCCTTTCCACGAATGGGCTGCCACTTGACCTAGACAAAGAGACGTCGTTGTCCGCGTAGATTTGTGTACGAAATCCTTCCGCTGTTCCCTTGGCGGCTGCCTGGGTCTCTTCTATCAAAGACCTGTGGTACTTCATCACGTCCACCGACCTCAGCGCTTGCGGACCACTATTTTTTGAGCCGAGCTCTCTATCCAAGTGCGCGTCGGCCAGAGCCATCAGGTCCCCGAAAGCCGCCTGTAGCTCCCTCGCTGTCCGGATCTGGCTGCTGAGGGCTGTGGACAACGCGAAATCCGCATCTCGCCAGCTCCCTGAGCCGCAGATGATGTCGCAGCTCAACCGCTCGCCGTTGTCAGGTAGGCCTTGGCAGGCGACTTTGGCGCACTCCGGATAGTCCACTGAGACGAAGGACGTCAGATTCCAGTTGAGGTTGAATCGGTATGAGAGGAACGCCTGACCGTCTCCCGCTCGCAGTATCTTCCATCTCCCGGGTCTGAGTATGACCCTGCGATCACTAAGCACCGAGGGTCCGCTTTCCCCGGTCACCACGGCCCCCGGAGTTGGGCGGAAAAGAGTCAGAGCGACCGTCAAGAGAAGTAAAGCTGACGTAGTCGGCCGTTTCATTTCAGTTTTCTGTACCTTGGAGTCCGAGACCGGGTGCAGATTGTGCAAAGGGCTGCCATCATGGCGCCATTGATTAGTATGGATACCATGACGGCGGTCACACACAACGCCGAGGAGCGCTCCATTGCCAGAGCTCTGCGCTCATACGCCCTGCGTTCCAGCGCGTCGTCTCTTTGAGCTCGCGTCTCGAGCTGCAAAACCTCAGAGGCCAACCTTGCCAGACTTCCGTTGGCGTATTGAAGGCAGCCCAGGAACCGGGAGAGAGGAGATCCCCCTTCGGGAGGAGTATTGCAATGGTGAGGCGCGGGCGACATTGAGCTCGACAGGGCGAGGGATTGAGCCTTCCGAGCGCAGTCTCTCGATGCGGAGTGGACTCGCTCTCTGGGCCTCGCGAAAAATCCGGGGTAGCTCTGCAGCCCGTGCCTGGGTCCCTCCGAGCCGAAAGAAAAAGGCTCCAAGTTGCATGGAACAACAGTGAGAATGGCTCCGTGCTCCGCTCGTAACAGAATCCTGAGCAGGACATTGTCTCCTGAGTGGACCGCAAACTGCAATGCCGCGGGGTACCCCGTCGCTCCCTCGGGCCAGTCTCCTTCTGCAAAGTCCGCGAGTTCCAGGCATGAACCGCTTTCGGCGAAGCACTCGAGCACCAAACTTAACATGTCGCGGGCTTTCCAGGGCCCAGAGATGGCCGGGTTAGTCTCCTCCGAACCCCCTTTGCCCGACAGCCACTCCACCTCTTGTTTTGTGAGAACCAACGGAGGTAACTGCTGTGCTGACTCCAGCAGTTTTCGAAGTACGGCCTTCATCTCGGGCTTTGTCGGCGAGGGCACAGACACCTCCAATCTCACATTTGTCTGATTCCCACGAACTCGTCGTGAGCAGCATCCGATCCCCCAGTACTCGCTCTGGGTTCTTTGCTTGCAAAGCGGCCTCTTTTCACTCCGCGTTCTTGAGACCTGCGTCCGGAGCCCAGCCTGCCTCAACTGTTCAGTGGTGCTCCCCTGATAAATGTAGATCCTGTCCGCGTGGACGAAGGCCACTATGTTCCCTCTGGGAGTAAGTCTCACCACTCGTGCCCCGACAGGCACCGAGTTGGAGACTTCCACCCGCTCTCGTAGGAGCTGGGCTCCACCGCCCTCCAGAGGGTCGCCGATGTTCATGCGTGAAGACAGACCCAGTCTCAATCCCGGAACTCCCGGGATAGATACGAAGCCTTTGGCGAGGGGATCATTCTCTGCAGCTCGCTGAAAAAACATCCCTTCCTCTAGCTTGTATATACCGTTGACCCTGACGTGGGACAAACCCCCGTCTTCGAACAAGGAGCTCCTCGTGTAACTATAGTGCAGGGTCCCGAACTGTCGCGCTGCTGAGTCTATCGCTGCAGCGAGCTCCGCAAACAGCGGAGTGCCACTTGGCCTTCCAAACGTATGGTCCAGGCATCCCAGTGAGTACCGGGTCACCCCCCACCTCGCCATGTCTGAGACAATGTCCCCGAGCTCGCCTGCCGAATACAAGTGGCTGGCTGAGCTCTTTCTCTCTGCGTGCCTGTTGCTCTTCCTCATCGCAGTGCAATCAGCGTTGAGCTCGTAGCGGGCTGTCGGCAGCGTCACAGCGATGCCCGCGCCGTTGTTTGACCTGCGGCCGAGCTCCACGAAAACGGACAGCCCCGTCAACCCGTGCAGTGCTTCCTCTGCAATCAATCTGGTCGAGTGAGGGTCCCTGGAGTCGTACTTTCGAAAGGGCCAGCGTCTGGGTTTAGTCCACTCGCAGGGCCTCTCCAATCTGTCCATCCAGGAGTCCAGGTCTAGCAAGGCACCGCGCTGAGATGCCACTTCACCGGCTTCCTGCAGGGCGGCCTCTGCCTCTTCCACCTGACTCGTTTCGAGCCACAGAGCTGGCTCCGGGGTCTCCGATCCTTTCTGGGAGACCTCTGCTGGCCTCAGATCTGCAGGGCACAGCGCATACACCGTGTCTCGCTCTCGACACATGGTGCAGTTCTGCCCAGAGGCTTTCATGGGCCCGCAGTCGAGCAGAGGTCGTCCTCTTTGCTGTCGGTACAGAACCTTGCCGTCCTCCCCATACAGCGTCCTGATCTTTGAGCACTCAGAGTAAGCTTTGGTGCATGCGAAGCGCTTTTCGTTCCCGTACCTCACCGACATCAAGTGAGCGAGGGTCTCTCCGGACAGTGCGGGCAGGACGTCCACGCGAGACCCGTAC